>NC_067400.1:530133545-530813545 GCF_016432865.1 Antechinus flavipes
CTCCCTTCATCCACTCCAAAAGAAGCAAACATAAAACTCAGATGTCTGCTGACATACACATTCTCCAGGTTCCAGACTTGATTTTTTTGTTTATTTATTTCTAGTCATCCATGATAAAGGCAAATTACATACTTTCCTTTACAATCCAAGCAATCTAAAGAGAACTTTTAGGGAATATTGTTGGAGAAAGAATATTTTCTTGGCCAGTGCTTCCATCAACCTTTAAAATATTAAGAAGAAAATGTCCACTCCATCACTAACTCAAGTGGGAGTTTTGTCTCATTGTATATTCTCTGAAAAGGAGACAAGAAGTCCATGGTTCATTTTCTGTTCCTATTTTCAAGTTTCACCACACAATTTTATGTATTTGTATGGTTTCAAGATTAAGCTGCATTTTTATTTCAGATTTATTCCAAATTCACAGGTCAATTATGTGTGCGTAAATGTACACATACGTATATGTATACATGAAAGATGTATTTTATGCATGTGTGTATATTATGTCTATGTGTATATATATGCATATATGTATATATGTATATATGAAAATTTTGTTTTATATATTCTTTTGTGTACCATATACCTATATATACTATATATATACACATATGTGAAAGATTTATTTTATGTATACATATATTATTTTTATGTATGTATATATACACTATATATGAAAGATTTGTTTTATGTATATCCATTATTTTATATATACATATATGTATATATGTGTTGGAAGATTCATTTTATGTATATACATTATTTTTATGCATATGTGTATACATATATATGAAAACATATATATATATACACATATATATACCTGTATGTAGATAGATATATATATACACCTGTTTTCTTTTGCTTTTTCAAAAAGATATGAAAAAAAAGAAGACTTAGGAGGACCTTAGTAGCTGTCTTTAGATATTTCAAATATTGTCTGTAAAGCAGCTAGATGATTCAGTGAATAGAGCCAAAAAGATCTGAGTTCAAATCTTGTCTCAAACATTCGTTAGCTGTATGATCCTCTCCAAGTCACTTAACCTCCATTTTCCTTAATTCAGTTGACAAGGAAATGGCAAAATCCTTTGCTAATAACACCCCATTTGGACAAGTTATACAAGGCTACACAATTGAACAGCAGCATGGGAAACAGGAGTTAAGATTTCTACTTGGTCCTAGTACGAAGAATCAGAAGGAATGGACAGAAACTGCAAAGGGTAAATTTCAGACTACAAGTTCCTCAGTCTATTTAACTTTGATTTTCTCCTCACCCACAAGTTTTCTATGTTGATGATCTAGAACCCTAACATTCTTTATCTGATCATAATATTTCTTTTAATCCAATCTTGCCCTATAACTTAACTCCTGATTTCTTTGCAATCTACAATATTCCCCACCACTTTTGTTTTGTTCTCCCTCCTCTCTTTTCAGTCTTTAGTTACAAATTTCCCTCTACACTACCCTCCATTTTCAAATCCCTTGCCCCTTTATCCTAGAGTGGCTTATGTCTCACCAAATTCCATACCGAGACTACTGTCACCATCTTTCTCCACTACTCCCACTTAACATACAACTTGAAAAGACATTGGAATCAATATACATTAATGATAATTGAATTTACCACAAATTTGTTAGCTCACTATCCCTGGGCCTTGACAGGCAGCAAGGCAATCTTTTAGTTCCTTCCCAGATGATTCTGTTTCATTCCCTTCAGCAACTATTCCCTTTTCCTCTTTTCTTCTCTTCTTTTCCTGAGGTCATCACTTTCTTAGCTGAAGTCCTCATCTCAAATATTATCAAGAAAATTGAAGCCAATTGCTCAGAGTTCCTTCTTGTGTCTGCCTCCCACATTCCATAATCCTCTTATTTAATCTTCACCTTTCTTTTTCTCCAGTATCTGATTAATAGGTCTATCTTCTCATCTCCAAAGCTAATTCTCCACGTGTATTCTTGATCCTATCCTCTCCCCATTTTGTTTAAGATATTTCCCCAACAATCATCCTTCCCTCCCTAAATAATCTTTGTTTTCTCTTTCTCTATTTATATTCTCTATTCCTTTCCTCCTTCTTTTCCTCTTTTGCTGAATCACTGTCCATATTCTCTTTCCTAACTATGGATATACCAACTCATGTGCTGATAAATGTTTAACAACTAGCTTTCTAATATATGTGTGACACACTTTTAAGTTTAATTTACATTATCCATATTTTCTCCATCACTTTCTTAAGTCCAAACAATCAACAAAGCAATAAATCAAGTTCTAATTTGTAATGTTTATCAATTCCCAAGGTAAAAATGCTTATACTGGAAATTTAATAATTGTGGCTGGCTCCAACACATTTCTGGCTATATCCAAGGTTCTACCCTGGGTCTTCTTTCTCAATACTTTTATATAGTGACCTCATCAACTCCCATAGCTTTAATGATCATCTCTCTGAAGAGGATAACCCTAGTTTCTCTTCTGACCTTCAGTCCTTTATCACCCACTCTTAGTAGACATTTTAAACTATATGATGCATAGACAACTCAAGAGCAACACTTCCAAAATAGAATTTATGACCAAAATGACTCTTTTTAAAACTATCTTATTTCTTTCAAGAACACTACCATCTTTCCAAAGACCTATTAGTCTTCATTTTCCTTCACCCCATATATTCAACCACTTTTCAAGTTCTGTCTATTCTACTAATAAAACATTTGTTCTATGGCCCCAGTCCAGGCCCTCATCACCTATCACCAGGACCACTGAACTCCTCTGATCTCCCTCTCCCCCTCTCTAATCCACCCTACATGGAACTGCAAAAGGAAAATGACCTTTCCCTGCTCAGTAAACTTCCCTGCTCTTTCTGACTACTAGGGTTGAATATAAACTCCTCCATTTACAATTCACACTTAACTCTTTGTCTTATTATATAATACTCCCCTTCTCACATTTCACAATCTAGGAAAACTGATCTGATTCAATAAACAGTTATTAAGTACCTACTATGTTTTAAGTGCTGGGGATACAAAAACAAGCAAAAGATAATCCCAACCCTCAAAGAGTGTACATTCTAATGGGAGAGACAACATGTAAACAAATAAATACAAAGCAAGACACACAAAGGATAAATAGGAAATAATTAACTGAGTGAAGGCTCCTGGATTGAAAGGGATTGGAGAAAATTCCCTGTAGAAAGTAGGATTTTAGTTGGGATTTAAGGAAATCAGGGAGGGTCAATAGGTGGAGTAGAGAAGGGAATATTCCAGGCACAGGGGACTGCCAGAGATTGGAGCTGAGAGATTGGAGTTTATTGAGAGGTTTGAAGGTAGAGGGTGACATGATCAAGAATCTAGGAAAATCACTTTAGTGGATGTTTGGAGCATTAGATAAGTGAAATGAAGTGGAGATAGACTTGAGGCAATTAGACCCACCTGCAGGCTTTTGCAATAATCCAGGTGTGAAGTGAAGATCTGCACAATAGTAGTACCAGTGTTAGAGGAGAGAAGGGGGCATAATTAAGAGATATTACAGAAGTGAAACTGACAGGCCTCGTCAACAGATTGGAATGGGGGATGGGAAGATAAAAGATAATGAGAAATCCAGAATGATTCCTAGATTGTGAGCCTACGGAGCTGAGAGGGTGGTGTTTCTCTTACATTAATAGGGAAGGTAATCAGGAGGGATGGTTTAGGGGCAAAGATAGTTCAATTTTGAATATAATAAGTTTCAGATGTCTACTGGACACAACTTAAGATACCTGAAAAGAATTTGGAGGTTGAAGATTGAAGATCAGTAGAAAATTTGGGACAGGAAAGATAGATTTGAGAATCATCAGCATAGAGATGGTAATTAAATCCATGCGAGTTGATGAAATTATCAAGTGAAGTGATCTAGAGGGGAAAGAAAAGAGGGTCCGGGAAAAAACCTGGAGGGACACCCATATCTAGAGGACATGAACTGGAGAAGAATCCAGCAAAGGAGACAGAAGAGCAATCAGATATGTAGGAGGAAACCAGAGTATCAGCAAGGAAAGAGTGATCAACAGTCTCCAAGGCTGCAGAAAATAAAAATTAAGAAAAGCCCTTGATTTTTTTCCAGGTCTTCCTATAGAGCCTTCCATTTCTGGCTTTGAAATCTTTGTATAGTCTGTGCTTCAAACTCAATATGTATTCCCTTTACATCTCCACTTTTCAAGATCCCTAAGTTCCAAAGATGGACAGAAGCAGCTACACCCAGAGAAAAAACACTGGGAAATGAATATAAACTGCTTGCATTTTTGTTTTTCTTCCCAGGTTATTTCTACCTTCTGAATTCAATTCTCTCTGTGCAACAAGAAAACTGTTCGGTTCTGCACACATATATTGTATCTAGGATATACTGCAACCCATTCAACATGTAAAGGACTCTTGCCACCTGGGGAAGGGGTGGAGGGAGGGAGGGGAAAAATCGGAACAGAAGTGAGTGCAAGGGATAATGCTGTAAAAAATTACTCTGGCATGTGTTCTATCAATAAAAAGTTATTAAAAAATTAAAAAAAAAAGATCCCTAAGTTCCCTCAACATTGATATCAGTGGTACTTACTGCATGATGCCTTCCCTGACTTCTAGAGCTGTTGGAAGATGGCTAAGAGAAAGTTTCCTGTAGAAAGTGGGATTTTTAGTTGGGACTTAAGGAAACCAAGGAAGTCACTGGGTGGATGGAGGTCAAACTGTTGGAAGCTAGGTGACACAGCAGATAGAATCCTGGGTCTGAAGTCAAGAAGATCTGAGTTCAAATCCTGCCTCGGATGCTAATAAGCTGGGTGATCCTTTAGCAAGTCATTTAATCTGTTAGTTTTCTCTTCTGTAAAATGTATATAAAATATTACCTACTTTTTAGAGTTGTTGTAAGGATAATTGTAAAATGCTTAACATGGTTAACTATTATTACCCCATTAAAAATTACCTTTTAATTTTATTCTATATATTTTGAATATAGTTATTTTGTGTCTTTCTTCTAAAAAATGTAAGGTGGTTCAAGAGAAGGGTTGTTTTTCTTATTTCTTTGCATCCCTGGCCCACAGCACACAGCTAAGCACAGAGTAAGCACAAAATAAATTCTTGTTGACTGATCATAAGGTATTATTCCAGGAACTGAGTATATAAAATCAAAACAAAAAACAGTTCCTAGCCTTGAGGAATTCATACAACAAATGTTTGCTGAGTAACTCCAAAGAGACAGAGAAGATGATGGAAATAATGACGTCTGAAATATATCTCTGCCTATAAAGATAATCTAAACTACTTGAGGAGATAAGACTTAGACATCATCATCATTATCAGACATGATAATTCAAAGCTAGTATCTATAGAAGACTTCAAGCAAAAGCTGGATGATTATTTGTCAGGGATACAGAAAAAAGAGATTCCCTACTCAAATATCAATCAGATTAGGGGAAGATAAGTGGTACAATGGATAGAGTGCTGGTCCAGAAATTGGGAGAACCTGAATTCAAATTTGGCCTAAGACATTTACTAGCTGTGTGATACAAGGCAAGTCACTTAGTTTGCCTCAGTATCTTCATCTGTAAAATGAGCTGGAAAAGGAAATAGCAAACTTCTCCAGTATCTTTACCAAGAAAATCCAAAAAATAGAATCCTAGAGAATCAGGCAGGACTGAAATGAACTCAACAACTATACACAAAAAAAAGGTCAGATTAGGTAACTTTGGTGTTCCATCCCATTCCCCAAATTCCCCTAATCTTTGTAAACAAGTCTAATTCTCCTCCTATATGACAAGACTCCAAGAATCTGAAAACCAACTTATAATTAAGTCATACATGAATGGAATGTTAAGTCTATTCTTTTCTAAGATAAACACCTTCAGTTCCTATAATTAATTATTATATGGAATGATTTGGAGATTCCTTTCCACCTTAGCTATCATCTTCTGGGACACACTTCTGATCACAAATATTCAAAATAAATATGACACACATAGCTAAACCCAATGCTCCAAATGAGTGTTGAGTAAAATAGGACTATCACCTGCTTCATACTATAATTATATTGATATTAGCAATAACTAGCATATTAAATCACTTGAAATTTGTAAAGAAATTTGACCTTCAAAACAATCCTGGGAGGTAAGTACTATTTCTATGGCGTTCACTTTACAAAAGCAGAAGGTAAAGCATCTAGCAAATATCTGAGGTCCGATTTGAAATCTTTCTGATTTCAGGTCCAGCATTCTATCTATCCATTAATACAGCCTAAGATGGAATCATTGCTGATTCATATACAGCTCATTGTCAACAGGTCATCATTTCACCAAAACTGCTCTCTCTAAAATTATGAGTTGCCAAATCCAAAACTCAAATTTTCCTTTGACCTCTCTGCAATCTTTGAAGATGTTGATCACTCTCTTCTCCTTGGTACTCTCTTCTTTTTTTTAGGGATCTCCATGGTACTGGAAAGAAGGAGGAGGAGACTAGAATATAGCAGTGAGTTTCACTGAAAGCCTGTATCATGTCTTTGGTCTACTAGAATAGCCAGTCCAAACAAGTTTAATCCAGTTCAATGTGATCTGATCTGGTCCAAACTGGTTCAAGTCTATCCAAACCAACTCGATCTGCTTCAAACTGTTTCAATTCATAAACTCACTCAATTTGATCAGATCAGTTTAACCCAGTTCAATCCAGAAGGAGGAGCAGGGTTTATGAAAAAGAAAACTGTTTTATTTTTGAAATGCTATCTAAACAGAGATATCCAGTGGGTAACTGGAGATCTATTGTTCAGAGGAGAGACCAAGGCTCAAAATTTTCTGAATAGCCATTATAGTTACAGCTTGATTATAAATAAGGTAGGCTGACAGAAGAAATAGTATACAGAGAGACCATTAGAGGAACAAGGACAAAACCTTGGGTTCAAAAACAAAAGACAAAGAGTTTGAAAAGAAAACAAGGGAAAATGTCTAAAAACTGATATAAAGGGAGAAGTGTGAAAAGAAGACTGGAAAAGGCTTTTGATTTCGTTATTAAGTAATTGGTTGGGGCAGTTAGGTGGTGAAGTGCATAGAGCACCAGCTGGTTTAATGTTTTTCCTCTGATTTTCCTGAGCTAGTTCTAAAAGAGAAGACGGTTAAAAGTACTTGAGCAGCTAGTTGGTGTAGTGGATAGAGCACCAGCCCTGAAGTCAGAAGGACCTAAGTTCAAATATGATCTCAGACACTTAACACTTCCTAGTTGTGAGACCCGGGCAAGTCATTTAACCACAACTGCCTCAGGAAAAAAAAATAATTGGTCATTTGTGCCAGTGAAATTTTCCTAGAGGGATGTAGAGTTATCAGATGTAAAAACTTTTTCCAGTGGTATAGTAATGGAGATGAGAGAGATGAGACTATAGCTGGCTGAGATGCAAAGGTCAAGGGAAAGCTTTTTTATTTATTAAGGACTGCGGCATTACTAACAATCTGTGTGACTGCTGATAAGCCATTTAATCTTTCTGAGCCTGTTTCCTCATCTCAAAATGAAAAGGTGGGACTCTGTCTCAAAACAGTGTGGTAGAGTAGGAAAACACTGGCTCTAGAATCAAAGAACCTTGTTTCATATCTTGTGCCTCAGTTTACTCATCTGGAATATGAAAGGTTGTATTGGATGTTGTCTGAACTCTTTTTCAATTCTAGATCATAATCCCTGTGACACAATTAACTAAAATCGTTAAACTACCAATCTCCCTTCCATCATACTCCCAAAAAACTAGCTAAGTCCTTTAAAATTCCATTGGGTTAAAAAATAATAATAATAAAAATCACAGATACTTACTTCTCTGAATTAAATCTCAAGATCATTGAATATCATTGCTAAAAGGGACGTCAGAGACATCAAAGTTCATTGTTCCACTGGGCTTCCCATTGCTCCTGAACAAATTCTGCCCCCAGGTCTGGCATCCAAGGACCTCCATAAACTGCTTCGATCCTAAACTGCCCAGCTTTAACTCTTACTACTACCCTTAACATATTCCCTTCCATTTTAACTGGATTCTTCTTCCTCCTATGTTCATCCAACTTTTACATATAACCATGGTTTTTTTCACATTGCCCCCAATCCAGTACCTGGAGTTTTCTTTTTTCCCCTTTCCATTTGTTGAAGTCCCTCCATTTCATCCAAGTCTAACTTGGGTCCCACCTATTTAATGAAGTCTTCCCTGATTGCTCTAAATTAAAATGATGTCTCTCTTTAAATTCCTTCCAGTACTTTTTTTTCCCTTGAGGCAATTAGGGTTAAGTGACTTGCCCAGGGTCACACAGCTAGGAAGTGTTAAGTGTCTGAGGTCAAATTTGAACTCCGGTTCTCCTAACTTCAGGGCTGGTGCTCTATCCACTACACCAACCAGCTGCCCCCTTCCCAGTACCTTTATGGAACAACACGGTAATTTTCATATTTGTCTCCATCCTCCCCATCACTACCACCATCACTTCCATCTTATAAACTCCTTAAAAAAGGGGGGGGGGATGTGAATATTTAAAGGAAAGTAGATGGAAGGGTACAAGAAGGAGATCTGGAGCCAGGAAACCCTTAATTAAAATCTAGCTTCAGACATATATCTATGGTATTTTGGATTAGTCACTTAATCTTTGCTACCTGTTTCTTCATCCATAAAATTTAGATAACAATAGCACCTGTCTCCCACATTTGTTATGAAGATCAAATGATGTAATATTTATAAAACATTTAGCAAACCTTAAAGCCCTATGTAAATGCTAGCCATTATATGAGCAATATCCCCAGGGCATATCATTTTGCTCATTTATCAAAACACTTAATAAATATTTGTTGACTTTAACTCATTTTAGAAGAGACAAACAAATCATACAATGGGAAAATGGTTTCCTTAAGATCATCCACTGAGTTTGTCAAAGTTGTATAATAGCAATTTAATGAAAAAAAGAAGGGGAAAACACCCACATATTTCAAGAACTATCATGGCATTAGAATTAGAAGGAACAATAAAGATTATTTAGGGTTATTCACTTCATTTTACAGATGAGGAAACTGTACTAGACACGATAAAGGACTGGTTTAAGGGCATGAAGCTTATTATTAGCATAGCCGAAATTCAAATCCTGATTGCTTAGCTCAAAATCAATGCCAAAAAATGTAAGTCATAGGAGGAGAGAGAAACAAACTTTCAAGGAAAGAATGAAAGAGAAATAAAAAGCCACACATGTTGCCCCAGAACCTCCAGAATCATCCTCTACACTCTTGTACTTTTTATGTGCAACTTTATTCATAATGAACTCTTTTACATTAATCAAGTGTTTATTGGATGATATCAAGAAATCCATTGGCATTCCCTCACCTTTCCAAGATATTCCTGAAAGAAACCCAATCAAATCACTTTGCTTGAATGGCCTGCTCAAAACTATATTGGGGTGGAAAGGGGCAGGTAGGTGGCAGCTAGATGGTACAGTAGATAGAGCACAAGCCCTGAAGTCAGGAGGACCTGGGTTCAAATCTGGTCTCAGACACTTAACACCTCCTATCTATGTGACCTTGGACAAGTCACAATCTCAATTGTCTCAGCAAAAACTATATATATGTATGGAATATAGATGTTCCTCTCATTAAGGAATTCAGTGCAATAGCCCTTATTCAACATTCTGAACCTACATTGTCCTGTTTCAGAAAGGTGGGATTTGGGAATAGAATTTAAAACTTCTTTTGCTGTTTCTTTTAATTATATGTGCCCAGTTTGTCTCCACCATCTTGATGCAGTACTTCATCTGACACCTAGACTATTTCAATAACCTTCAAATTGTCTCGTTTCTCTTCATTCTACTCCAGTCCCCACTTAGATTACATTAACCTGTCTAAAGAATACATATAACTACATCATCTCTCTCCCCATTCAATAAACTCCAGTGGCTTCTTATTACCTCCAGGATCAAATATAAAATTGTCTTTCAGCTTTTAAAGCCTTTCATAAACTAGTCTCTTCCTTCCTTTTCAGTCTTTTTACATATTATACCCTGACAAATAATTGGGATCTAGTGACTCTAACTTCTTTGATGGTTCTCACACAAGATACTCTATCCTGACTACATTTTTACTAATGGCTAATGTTTTTCTTTTATTGATTATCTTCCCCTTATCTTGTATTAAGTTTGTACATCATTCATGTTGTCTACCTAATTAAACTGTGAATTTGGGGAGAAGAGGAACAATTTGGGGGAGTTGGGGATGTTGACTTTCTTTGTAGTCCCTAGCACTTAGCACAGTGCCTGGTATATAGTAGTTGCTTAACAAGTACTTGTTAACTTCATTTGACATATCTCTTCTCAAAAATATTCCCATGATTTTAATCAATACAAAATACCAATGTAGACTTTTTGGATTTGGCACTTCAAGAATTTGTTTTAACTTCAGCTCATCTCGCTTTTATTACCTTTGGTCTAGCCCACCTTTAAACACACCCCCTGTTTGCATATGTCATATACCATATCAGGCAGTAGCATCTATATCATCTTTATTTAAAGACCTTCTGTCTCTTAGTGCACCATCATTGATTAATTGCTCTGGGAACTATGGCCTTCACTAGGCAGCCAACCAAACACCACCATTGTTCCACTGCTAACTTCAAAACCATAACTCTGCCCTTCTGCTGCCCAATTTGGAAAAAACTGAATTAGGAGGCTTCTTTATTCTAGCCTCTTCTTGGAACTAGAGACTATCCTAATTCTTCTAAGAACCACTAAAACTGAAGAATCAAGATGGAGTCATCTTTTTTGTAGCTAAACATAAAACCATGTGCCTACCAGGGATGGAGTTTGGGTGGATATGATACAGAGAAATTTCCAAAGCAGATCTGAGCCCAAAGCAGAGTGAGGAAGAAGATACATAAGAAAGGAAAAGAGTATAAAAGAAAAGCAAATTAATAAGGGAAGTAGTAATCACAGAAAAGGATCTAAAGAGAAAACAGGATAGGGTGGGAGGGAGAGCAGAAATGTATAAAGAAAAGTCATAGCATGAAAGAAACATCTGCTATTACAGAAAAGAGTGAGTAGAAAGAAGGAATGGAGGGAAAGAAGGAAAGAAAGGAAGGAGAGATGGAGGGAGGGAAGGAAGGAAGGAAGGAAGGAAGGAAGGAAGGAAGGAAGGAAGGAAGGAAGGAAGGAAGGAAGGAAGGAAGGAAGGAAGGAAGGAAGGAAGGAAAAGGTAAAAGAATTAAAAGAATGAAAATAAAAACTGCTACAGGTGAGATAGTGGGAAGAGTGAGAGAAAGAGAGAGGGACAAAAACAGAAAAACCAGTAAAAAGTAAAAAATATAGTGGCAGGAAACAGTGAGACCCAAGACAGAAGGAATTCCATAAGACTTTCTATATCTATATCTGCACTAATCAATACTAGTAATAATATATAAAACTACCATCTAGGAAAACATTCAAAGAAATAAAGTATTTCTTTTTATTTTTGTTCTATGTTAAAGTCAATAATCCACTTGAGGTTAAAAAAAACAACACAAACACACACACACGGACATACAACAGTTCAAGGAAAAGAGCATTAAATGCAACCCAAATGCCCCTGGATTTCTGAAAATCTGGAGGGGATATGTAGGAATTTCAGACTTTCCCTCTCTGCCTACAAACTCAGATTGTGTGTACCTGCAATGTGTTGTACAAGAAATATCTAAATTTTTTTTTTTTTTGCTTTTTCCCCCTTTGGAAAGGGAGTGAGTGTGGATGATTATCACACTTCATATTTCTTTCCTAAATTTCTCTCACCCCTCCTCCCCAAAAAATAAAAAGTCAGTTTCATTGTCACGTCTACTTTTTAATGGATCTTTCAGCTTAGAAGGGAGAGCTGCGCCGTTCCGCCCACGGCCGTGTAATGAGTACATACAAGGGAGTTCATGTTACACGATTCCTCCCTCAAGGATGCCCCCTCTCCCCAGAGTTCAATTTCTAAAGCCCAGAATAAGCAACCCGGCTGTACCCCACCCCATAATCGTAAGGCATCTGGTGGGGAGGAGGTGGGGTTGGCAGGGCACAGTCAGGGAAGAACTGAGCAAAAGGTGTCAAAGGGCCCGCGTTGTCCTCTCCCCCAGGGGAGCCGAGGCTGGAAGCAGCGGAGTCTGAGGTACCGGGGTACAAGGGGCGCAAAGTTTCGTTCAAGGTCAAGCCGCCGCCCCCGCGGTTGGAAGCAGGGGCAGGCTTCTTGGCTGGGGGGCACGGGGTGCTCCAGGGCTCTGAATATAGCAAGCTAGAGACCACGGCGGGGTGCGGATCGTAGAGGATGTGTTCCAGCTCCTGGGGGGCCCGCATGGCAGCTGGGAACAAATCGAGAGGCTCGGAGGATAGTAAGCTCCCAACCTCTCCACCCGCACAGTAATCGGGACTCAATAGCTCGAAAAACTCCACCGCCTCGCCGCCTTTCTCCAGCTCGCGAAAGGTCACACCGGCCCCCGGCTGGCCGCATCCACCTGCCCTAGACGGTTCGGTGAAGAAAGACGGGGGTAGATTGCGATTCCGCAGAGGGACTTTCTTGGCCCCTCCAGCCCCAGCTATAACCACAGCTGGACTACCTCCTTCGGCTCCCACGCCGCCGCCGCCGCCACCTCCTCCGGGCGCCACAGCCAAGGTTCCGGCTCCTCCTTTCTCACCACAGTTCCCTCGAACCTGGTGCAGAGAGTCGAAGAGGGCAGCCAGGCTCTTGCTCTGCAGACTGGCGGCGGCCTGGGAGCCTTCCCGTTTCGGGGGTGCTTTGCCCTGGGGACCCGGGGCTGCGGGAGAGGCAGCAGGCAGTCGCTTCGGGGGCGCTTCGGGAGTCCCAGCCGGGCCAGCAGATGCAGGGCCGGGGGATGGAGAGATGGAAGGAGCAGGGCCCGCGGCAGAGGCGGTAGAGGAGGTCATCATACCAGTGCAGCGCTTGATCTGCTTCTGGAGATATTTGCGGTGGTTCACCTTCCGCTTGGACTTGACGGGCTTGTCCAGTGCCAGCTTGATGTTGCTAGACGCCGAATCGATGAAGCTCAGCAGGTCTCGAGTAGCTTCCCTGAAATCTCCGCCGGCTCCCCCTCCGCCGGCTCCCTCAGCGGCCACAACTTCACCAAGCAGGGCGGTCCCAGTCCCCCCGGCCTCATCCTCCTCGAAGCAACAGCCCTTCTCTAGGTCTCCAAAGTCCATCCCTAGTGGCCCGGGAGACCCGGGGAAGCAAAAAGGGATGAAGTGATGGGGACTGAGGATAGCTGCCTGTACAGCCATCTTCGCGGCCGCCTGGCCCCGGTTCCGACTCTCCCCGCCTGGGTCTCAGTAGACTAGTCGGCGCCTAAGTTGGCTTTTCAATGGGAACCTTTTGGACCCCGAGCGGTTTGCTCCCTTGGGCGTCCACAATCACTTTTCCACTCCCCAGACTTCAGATCAGCTCACGCCCCGTCCAGGATAGGCTTCGCAAACAGCGGGATCCCTGTTCCTGTTCCCGAGACTGCCTAGAGCTGCAGATTGGAACACTCCGTGCGCTCTGAAGCCGGGGTCTTTTCTCTAGCTCCCAGGGGAGCTCATTAGATCTTGTAAACTGGAGGGGAGGGAGGGAACGAGCGAGGGGGGCGGGTGAGAGGGAGATGCGAGCTGACACTGTGTAGAAGGGGAGGAGCCAAGAGCTCTTTTTAGTTAGATTCTCTCGCGCCCCCCCCCCCCTTATTTTGTTTCTCCTATCCCTTGTATTAACCCTTTGCTTCCCGCTCCCTGAGAACCTCTAAAATTGTCTCTGGGACTTCTTCCTCATTCAGCTCCCTACGGAAAAGGAAAGGAGATGAAATTTCCTTTTCTCCGCCTTTTCTCCTACCCACCCCTTACCGACTTATTTGAGTATCCTTTACTTTGCTTCGCCTCAATCAAAGAGCACCCTCAAGATAGATAATTCTAATTTTTTTTAACAGGAAACTCTCCCAATGTCTGCCCAAATCAAAGTAACTAACTGTGCCTGGTTCTTTGGTGCTAATCAGCCCAGGCCTCCACCGAGAAGACGATCAGCAATAGAGAGGTTAGCTCCAGAATTGCACAACTGACCCCGGAATAAAGAAACCCAGGTTCTGTCCCTAACCCCAATACTTCTGCCATAACTCTGCCTTTAACCCCAAATAAATCCATTACTATACACCTCTGTACCTAGCCGTTTAATCCCGGCTACAATTTGGAAACTAACAGAGTAAAATCCTACTCAATCCTTTTCAGATTGGTTTGAAAGATTTTCTGACCGTCACTAACTCTCGATAGTTTTTATTTTTCTTTCTTACTTCCCATAAGCAATAATATGTGAAGGATTTGTGTCGGTGTCAATAACTACAAGGAAAGGAGCTTGCTGGACCACAAACACCATGCTCCATGACTAGAAAGTTATTTGTTTTTCTTTTTTGTTTCTTTGTTTCTTTTTTTTCCGCAGGCAATTGGGGTTAAATGACTTGCCCAGGGTCACACAGTTAGGAAGTGTTAAGTGTCTGAGACCAGATTTGAACTCAAGTTCTTCTGACTTCAGGGATAGTGTTCTATCCACTACACCACCTAACTGCTCACAAAGGTGATTGGACAAACTATGAAATCTTCAGGAAGATATGCCCCCTCCCTACTGAACCAAAGTGTACATGCTAGATGAAGAAGAGGAAGTCCAGGAGGATCTGCACAGTTCAGTAAATCAAGGGTTCCACTTATCAATCCTACATACTCAGAAATATGAAATGAGAATTTGAATTCAGAACTTCCTGACATCAATCCTAGGTTTTTATTCACTCTGACCTTATCACCACTTGACTGGACTGTTCCAACAGCTCTCTCCCTTCTCCAATTCTTCTTTCATACATCTACCAGACAACTTCCAGAGACATAGATCTTATGTCTTTCATCTTCTCAGAATCCTTCAAAGCTCCCTAATGCTCACACTGTTAAGTCCAAACTCATTCACTTGATATTCACAAAACTCCATGATTCAGCATCATTAATTTTCTAATTTATCTCACATTTCTCTATTCTAAGGATTCTGTAATCCCTCTAAACTAGACTACTCACCTCCACCCATCACCCTATGATGCCCAATCTTCACTTGTCTTTCTCCAAGAGCAGAAAAGCATGTGAGAGAAGCAAGTCAATAAAGGAGAAGGGTTGTGGGAGCTATTATTATAGAATAATAGTCTATACATCCTTATTATATAATAAAAATAAAAATCAAACAATTCTTGACAGCTGACAAGCTGTGATCAGAGACTGGGGGGAACATGGTGTAGTAGAGAAAATTGGCAATGTAGCATGCATCATTTGAGGTCAAATGCTGCCTTTTGATTCATAATGGCTGGGTGATGATGCACCAATCACTTAACCTCCTAGTTGACTCATGGACTATATGTTGCAGGAAAGATACTGATCTGCAATGGCAAAGGGAGTTCATCATCTGTGTTCCCTATACCAGTGGCATCACTGATCTAAGTATACATACATGTACAAACTGAGAGACACACAGAGAGACAGAAATGGAATCAGAAACAAAGAGAAAGAAAGAGACAGAAAGAGAATATAAGTGATTTCTTTGGTTTATAAAAGTGTGATTTGGAGAAGCTCCCTCTTCCAGTTAAGAAGAGTAATTGACATGAAATCTAAAATCTTAGAAAATTGTGGGAAGAACTGAGAGGTTTTGACTTGTCCATGCAGTAGAAATATGTGTCTGAGAGACAATATAAACTTTGACCTGGCTTGACTCTGTGGCCAGCTCCCTTGATCTGCTACACCAAGGATTCTCTAACTTTTTGGTCTGAAGACCTCTTTACATTCATAAAAATTGAGGTTTTCTCCAAAAATGTGTATTTTATACATATATACATACATATATGTGTGTGTGTATATATACATATATATAGTACTGATAGATGTAATGCAGTATTATAAATCAAAATGTCTTCATATTATTATGAAAAAGTTTTTACCTTAAGAATCACCTAAAAAGATCTCAGGAACCCCCAATGGTCTTCAAATCTCACTCTGAGAACCATTGCACTATACTATATACTGTCTCATACAAACACTAACACTCATCCCCAAAACTCTCATGTGAAACGTGGGCAACAATTTTTAATTTACACTAACAGAACATCCCCAAAACTCTCATGTGAAATGTGGGTAATAATTTTTAAATTACATACCTCACAAAGTTGCTGTGAGGGATGAGTTTCATAGGTCAAACACTATGGGACTAAAAAATTTTTATTCTATCTTACAGTTATTATGAAGAACTTTCTTTATAAACCTGAAAGATACATATTAATGCAAGCTATTATTAGTAATATTTTATGGGGTACAGACCTATGATTTCATTGATTTAGGAAACTCCAAATAAGACAACTCCTTTTTCCAATGCAGAGCCACATTTTGCAATGTCTTGAGAGTTGCTTGGAGCACTGGCGGACAAGTGTTTTATCCAGGGCTCCACAATCAATATGTGTCAGAGGCATGTCTCAAACCCAGTCTTTCAGATTCAAGAAGACAAATAACCTTCAGAATAGCTCTGTTAGATATTCCATTTAACAAGTGAAAAATCTGAGTCTTGGAGAGGACTGCTATCTATTTATCCATGACTATTTTGCCTTTCACATTAACATTGATATGAATAAGAATGAGTCAAAATATCTGTTGGCTTTAGTTATATAACTTGCTTGTATAAATCCAGCCTCAGTTTCCAATGGTCTTATTATGAAATTTGCTCTTCCAAAGCTACCTCTATGCTTTTTACTTTTGCACGGTAACCTCTTATTGAGGTTGTCAAAGTTTAAATAAAGAGACTGCCCATTAGCTCCTTCCTCTGCTCATTGAGTGAGCATGCTCAATCGAGTGGATGTGACATTAATATGTTTCACTTCCTTTTGGGAAGAGAGTGACTTTCCGATCCAGCCTGCTCAGGGGGCTGTTTACAGAGCCTTCAAGTCGAAGCTCTTCAGCACCAGTGATGCATAACACTGAGCAGAGTGAGGATTAGTTTCCTTAGGAACCAAGCCCCACAGGGGCCCAAGAGACTGCATTCACCTCCCAAAACCATTTTGGAGAATTGAGATTTCACATTGTTCTTTCACACTTGGATTTTCCAAATGTCCACCTGGAATCTGCCTTCTTTCTTGCAGCTCAATAGGGTAGCAGCAGCAAATAGTAGCTCATCAATTTTATTTTCCCCTTTGCAACCTGGATAAAATTCTCTAAAAAGGCAATAAATTGTATGGTTGTCGGGGAGGAATCACCGTATGAGTCTTTTTTTAGACTTTCAAATAATTATTCTAAAAGATTCACATCAGCTCATAGTTATAGGTGTACTTATATCATAAATCTGAAGAAACAATATAAAGTTGCTTATTTCTTTAGAAGAATGAGATGAATTCCATGAGAAAACAATAGACTGGGAATCTTAGAATCATAGGGTTTAGATCTGGGAGGGACTTTAAAAATATAGATTTTATTCATTTACAAATGAAAATAGTAAGGCCCAGAGAAGAGCATTAGTTTTAAACAAATGTCTAAGGTCACACAGCTAGCATATGGCAGAGTAAGGATTCTAATACAGGTCTTTTGAAACTACAATGCCTCTTCCAAAATCTGAGATTCCAATCTTTGTTCTTTGCTCCCAAATCAGAATAACATAAGGTACTTTTACAGCTTTACAAACAATTTTCCTCAAAATAACCCTATTAGGTACTCCACTTGACAACAGAAGAATCAGTTTTACAAAGATGAAGTCATTTGTCCTAATACACAGAGCAATTAAAAAGCCAAGATTGAAATGCTGACTGGCTAACTTTAAGTCTGGCTTTTATTTCACTACATCAATATATTGCTTGAAGATTTACTTCTAGTACTTACGCATCTTAGTGACATAGGAAAGTAATAAAACTGTGTGAATTGGTTTTCTCTAATTTATCTATAGCAGGATTTCTTAACTTTTTTGTCATGGACTTCTTTGGCACTCTGGTTAATCCTAGAGACTTATAAAAATGTTTTCAAAGGCACAAAATACAAACAATTACAAAAGAAAACTATTACATCAAAATTCTATTATCAAAATATTAAACAAATTCAATGGATCTCAGATTTAAAACCCTGGTTATTGGGGGAAATTGCCTGTCCCAGAGTAGAAGTCTTAGGCTAGGGAATCAGGAGGTAAGGGTACTAAATCTAGCTTTGCCACAAAGGAACTATGTGTCTTTGTGCAAGTCATTTCACAACTAAGTATCTGTTTTTCCACAAGATTCAGGTTATTGAATAAAATCATTCATGTTTAAGTATTTCAAAAAATCAAAACTATCTGATATTCTATACCTCTTCTCTGCAAGAAAAGGGGGGGGGATAGAGATGAATTTTCTCTTTGGCCAATCTGAAACATCAAAATCAGATATCATAATTAGCTTCATTTTTTCTTTCCATTGGCATTTTTGTAGTCTTCATGTGTGTCATTTTCTTGGTTCAGTCTTTTCAGTCACAACCAACTCTTCATGAACTCATTTGGGATTTTTTTTGGCAAAGAGACTAGAGTGGTTTGCAGAAAGAGAGGCAAACAGGGTTAAGTGACTTTCCCAGAGTCACACATCCAGTAAGTGTCTGAGGTCACATTTGAAGTCAGATCTTCCTAATGCCAGGCCAACACTCTACTCACTGCACCATCTAGCTGCTTATGTTAGTTTACAACAATTCATTTCTTTCTAT
The DNA here is from genome assembly GCF_016432865.1 of Antechinus flavipes. Taxonomy (NCBI): domain Eukaryota; kingdom Metazoa; phylum Chordata; class Mammalia; order Dasyuromorphia; family Dasyuridae; genus Antechinus; species Antechinus flavipes. Next base: position 530,152,235 of record NC_067400.1, read on the forward strand.
GCTTCTCTGAATTCTTCACATTTACTGTTCCTTATAATCTAGTGTTACAACATTAGCCTTATGTATCATAATATTTTGCCCATTCCCAATATATAGACATCTATTTTGTTTCCAGTTCTTTGCTACTACTAAGAATGCTGCCATAAATATTATAATGTACATGGGACATTTCTGTCTAACCTCTTTAAGGTTTGTACCTTCCAATGGGAGGTCTAGGGCAAAGGAAATGGATATTTCAGTAAAAAAAAATTAGCACAATTCCAAATTAATTTCAAAAATGGATTAATTCATAATTTCATCAACAATGTATTAGCATGCCCAATTGGCATATTTAAGCATTACTATGTTTAGTTCATTTCTGCAGGCCCTCTTAACATTGGCTATTTCTTCTATCTTTTATCATCTTTGCCAATTTACTGAATATTAGATGAAACAGTATTATTTTTATTGTATATTATTTTAAGAAATCTTTCATATGATTGTTAATAATTTTCTTTTTTTCTTTTCAGAAGTATTTGCTCATATTCTTTGATCACTTTTCCATTAAGTAGTGGATCTTGATATTATATGTGCTTTAGTGCCTTTTACATCTTTAATAGCAAACTTATCTGAGATATTTGATCCAAGGAATTTTTATCTTAGTAGCATTAATTTTGAGGGTTTTTGTCTTATCATATTAATTATCTTAGTCACATTGATTTTATTAGTGTAAGCAATTTCACATAATAAAAATTACCTATTTTATCTTCTTATTCCTTGTTTGTTAAGAATCCTCCCAGCCACCATTGTGGTAAAAAGCACCTGATCTGGTTTCCTTCAATTTTTTTTTATAGTTTACTTTTAATATTCAGGTCACATATCAAACTAATTTGCTAGTTGTTGTAAAATGATTATCTAAACTTAAATTTTGCCACACTGTTCTCTAGTTTTTCTCAGTAGTTTTTGTTAAATAGAAAGCTCTACCCTCAAGTAGTTTGTGTTCTTGGGTTCATGAAACAATAGATTACTGAGTTTAATTGTTTCTGAATCTTATTTATCTAGCTCATTCTACCACAATACTTTTCCATTTTTAACAAATGACAAATAGTTTGATAATTAATATTTTGTAGCATGATATGAAGTCTAGAAATGTTATACTTCTTCATTTCTATTATCTTTATTATTTATATTGAGTTTCTAAACATTTTATTCCTCCAAATGAATTTTTATAATTTGTTAAACTCTAAAAAAAAGTATTCCCTCCATCCAGCCATTCTGGGGAGTTATTTGGAATTATGCTCAAAAAGTTATCAAACTGTGCTTACCCTTTGATCCAACAGTGCTACTACTGTGCTTATATCCCAAAGAGATCTTAAAGAATGGAAAGGGACCTGTTATGCAAAAATATTTGTAGCAGCCCTCTTTGTAGTGGCCAGAAACTGGAAACTGAGTGGATGCCCATCAGTTGGAGAATGGCTGAATAAATTGTGGTATATGAATGTTATGGATTATTATGATTCTATAAGAAATAACCAGCATGATGATTTCAGAAAGGCCTGGAGAGACTTACATGAACTGATGCTGAGTGAAATGAGCAGGACCAGGAGATCATAATATACTTCAGGAATAATACTATATGATGATCAATTCTGATGGGCATGGCCCTCTTCAAAAATGAAATGAAACAAATCAGTTCCAATAGAGCAGTAATGAATTGAACCAGAAACAATCAGCAAAAGAACTCAGGGAAATGAGTGTGAACCACTACATAGAATCCCCAATCCCTCTATTTTTGTCCGTCTACATTTTTTATTTCCTTCACAGGTTAATTGTACATTATTTCAAAGTCCGATTCTTGTGCAGCAAAATAACTGTATGGATATGTATACATATATTTTATTTAACATATACTTTAACATATTTAACATGTATTGGTCTATCTGCTACCTGGGGGAGGAAATGGGGGGAAGGAGGGGAAAAATTGGAACAAAAGGTTTTGCAATTGTCAATGCAGAAAAATCACCCATGCATATATTTTGTAAATAAAAAGCTATAATAAAAAAAAAAAAAAGAAATCAATCATGAAAGAACAAAAAATAAAAAAGTATTCCCTCAAACATTTGGTTGGTACAGCATAAATCTGTAAATTAATTTAAATAGCATTGTCATTTTTAAACAGATGGTACAGCTCAATTATGTGGCATAATTCATTTATTTAATGAATTTTTATAATAATATATATCTTATAATAATATTTACATAAAGATTGAGTGAGCTTTTATAGACAGACTCACAGATATTTTATGCATTTCGTGGTCATTTTGAGTGTGAGTTCTTTTCTATTATTTCCTCTTGAATTTTGTTATTACTGTATAAAAATGTGCTTGATTATTACTTCTAAGCAAGGTGAGCATATCTGTTTCATTAAGAGCTTTGTATCATTGTTGGTGGAATTGTGAACACATCCAGCCATTCTGGAGAGCAATTTGGAACTATGCTCAAAAAGTTATCAAGCTGGGCATACCCTTTGATCCAGCAGTGTTTCTACTGGGCTTATACCCCAAAGAGATACTAAAGAAAGGAAAGGGACCTGTATGTGCCAAAATGTTTGTGGCAGCCCTGTTTGTAGTGGTTAGAAGCTGGAAAATGAAAGGATGTCCATCAATTGGAGAATGGTTGAGTAAATTGTGGTATATGAACGTTATGGAATATTATTGTTCTGTAAGGAACGACCAGCAGGATGAATACAGAGAGGACTGGCGAGACTTACATGAACTGATGCTGAGTGAAATGAGCAGAACCAGGAGATCATTATATACCTCAACAATGATACTGTTTGAGGATGTATTCTGATGGAAGTGGACCTCTTCGATAAAGAGAGCCTTAATTGATCAAAGATGGACAGAAGCAGCTACACCCAGAGAAAGAACACTGGAAATGAATATAAACTGCTTGCATTTATGTTTTTCCTCCCAGGTTATTTATACCTTCTGAATCCAATTCTCCCTGTGCAACAAGAAAACTGTTTGGTTCTGCACACACATATATTGTATCTAGGATATACTGCAACCCATTCAACATGTAAAGGACTCTTGCCATCTCGGGGAAGGGGTGGAGGGAGGGAGGGGTAAAATCAGAACAGAAATGAATGCAAGGGATAATGCTGTAAAAATTACCCTGGCATGCGTTCTATCAATAAAAAATTATTAAAAAAAAAACTCCCCCCCCAAAAAAAAGAACTTTGTATCATAGAACTCTAAGTAGCAGAAGTCTACACAAAATCAAAAGTTGTTTGGGAAACTGAAAAGGAAAAATGCAACTACCCAAAAAGAAATGTCAGATATAACCAATGTTGACTAAATTATTTAAAATAATTTATAATAGATGTATTTGAGTTGTAAACATAAGATAATATACATATGTATGTATATGTAACACTTCAGACTTTCCTTAAATTAAGTTTTTTATTGTTATCTTTTGTGTTTATATCACTTTCATTTCTGAATGTATTCCTTCCTCTCCCCTGTACAACAAGCATATATTGTAGCCAGGGAACTGAACTTGGGGTCAAGAACTTCAGACTTCAAATCCTGCCTCTGATTCTTATTAGTTTTGTGACTCTAAGCAAGTCATTTAGCTTCTCTGGGCTTTAGTTCCTCAGAAAAATAAGGTGATTCTACTTGATGGCCTCTAAGGTACCACCAAGCTCTAAATCAGAAAATCCTATGATAAACCATTCCTCATTACAAATGAAAGAGTTAGAAAAGTTCAGCAAAACAAACCAAAAAATCAGCTTAGAGGAGACAAAGTTGTATCTGCTTGCTAATGATACAGTATCATTCTGATACCATCCAACATTATCAGAGAATCAGCAAAAAAACTAATGGATACAATTAACAGTCTATTAGGGAATTTGGATTGGTCAATGAGAAAGAGCCCAGTTCTTGTAAGGCTGTACAAAATACTCTACTGATATAATTCCCATGTGGATTTCAGTACATGTGCAGGTATTATTTCCAATTTGCATAACACATTAAGAAGAGCCTTTTGATTGTCCATGCCCATTTTGCTAACTGACCTTGACTTTCTCTGGCTTCCTCCTTCCCTTCAAATCTTTCCCTCCCTACTTGCAGTCAATAAACAAACTTGAACCTTGCTGTAAGAGCCCTGTCAGAGGACAACTAGATCAAACCTGGAAGTAGTGAGGCATCATTGAGTAGCACCATCCAGAAGGGTCAAACTCATCCCCACAATAGCATCTTTCCTTCTTGAGGTGTTCTAGAGACCTTTTATGGTTTTATGGTTTTCCATCAACTTAAGTGCAACAGAAAAACCTGGCTTCCTTACCCCCACACATCCTTTGTCCTCTTCACCCAGATTTCCTTTCCTCCCTCCCTCTCTGGAGGAGAAAACTGCATTCTTTTTCACCCTTTTTCAGAACAAGTTCAAAAGTAGTTGGATTATCTTCTCCCTCCTGAAGCCATCCTCTTCCCACTGTTGGACTATTCTCTGTGCCCTCACCACCACTGTCTTGTTACTAACATTCTTTCTACACACACCCTTTCCTATTATCCAATTCCTTACCATTTTCTAGTTTGTTTGTTTGTTTTTAACCTACATTATAATCAAGACTCAACTTGGGGAAGGGATGAGAGAGACACATTTAATATCCAATAGGAGCTGCAGTTTCAGGGTGAATAAAGAATTTGTATCAAAAACAATTTGTGAACTCAATGTCAGATAATATAAAACAAGTGATTACAATGAAAGGAAGCTATAATGCATACTGAATATTTTCAAAGGTGCAAAAATAAGAGTGCTTTGCATATCTTTAAATATTTCTTGAATCAGCTATTATTATTGTTATTCTTATTACTAGAATTAGGATCCTACAGTAGCCTTGTTTATAATCCTTTAATCTGAGTGGAAACCATACATTAGGTAGACATTGGCCTAGATGATTCCTAAAGTCTTCAATTCTCCACTTCTATGATCTTATGACAAAAGCCAATAAAAGGGCCAAAAAGACTGATTTTTAATAATCTATCAAAAGAAACAAACAGTCTTTCTAGTGTGGTTTTTCAACTGACTTCCTCTCCCAATAATACATCATAGCTGGAGGTAATCTTGGATTCTCAATGGCACACAAACTCTGGCAACTGAAAAGACTTCAAAACCTGAAGAAGTGAAAGGAACTATGTTATCCAAGAACAAGTCTAGCTTTAGTCAAAGAAACTCATCCATGATGCTGTCTGCAAAATGATGGATTTTTTGGCCATAGTAACTCATGGAGCCCATCTATAATATGCTTTCCCTCTAAGCCTATCTCTATTTATCCTAAATAGATCATATTTGTACATAGTTGTTTACCTATTGGCTCCCTCAACAGATCATGAACTCCTGGAAGAAAAGTAGAGAAGCTGTTATTTCTATTTAGAAAGTAAGAACAAAGGTAGAAAGAAAATAATGATATCTTGAAGTTGTAAAGGATAATGTGACTATAGGAAGAACAGCCTATGACAAAGTAGAAAGAAGATTAGATTGATATCCAGAGAGATCTGTGTGGTAACTGACATATAGTAAGCACTTAATATATGTTTATTAGCTGATTTATTGTTCAAACTCTGCTGTAACCTGTCCATCATTAAGTCAGTGTTTATTAGGCAACTACTATATTCCAGGTGCTAAAAATACAAATACCAAGAGTAAAACATATCAACATATAGGTATGTGATTATATAAATATAAGAGGTATTCCAAAAGTTTAAGTGCAGTTTCAAACTATTAAAACTTAAACTTGTTTAAATAGGCAGGTGGATGGATGGAAAGAAGGGAGGTAGAAGATAGATAAATTGAAATAGAATATAGATGAATAAAATAAATAGAAAGAAAATGCATGAAAATAAAATTGAGAGATTGGATATATTTCTTCTAAGAATCTTCTACTTCTATACTCTCATATTTGTATTCCTGATAGGCCAGATGGTTTCTAAAATTAATTCTAGCTTTCTACTGTATGATGATTTCAAATCAAATTATGAGACATGACTATGGCAATATTTTTGTGGTTCCATGATATGTATCAGTGTGGGTATTCCTTTCTCCAGGAAAGATTGTGCTTTCCCATCTTGGATGATTCTTACTCACTTCTTTCCATAAATTCCACACATTTTCATTAGCTATCCCTTTGTGCCCTGAACGTTCTCCCTCCTAATCTCTACCTTGTGGCTGCCTTGGCTCCTTTTATGTCACACATTAAGTTCCACCTTCTGTAAGAAGCCTTTCCCAGTCCTCCTTAATCTTAGTGCCTTCCTTCTAACCCATCTCCTATTTTATTGAGTTTATCTTGTTGTTTACCTGTTGTTTCTCCCATCAGACTGGGAACTCCTGGAGAACAGGGACTGATTTTTGCTCCTTACTTTTTTTGTATCCTCAGTGCTTAGCTTAGACACATAGGAGGTGCTTAATAAATGTTTATTAACCGATTGACTCTACCCAATCTAGAGGACTTCTTTTCATTACATCAGTGTCCCAAAACTTATTAGCCATTATGACTTCCATGAATCTGTGATCTCATATGTGCAGGGATCCCTTTCAATGGTGTCAACTATAGCCTATTCAGACCTTATTCCTTACCCTACTTATTCTTTTCTAGATCCTCTTATAAATATCCCATAGAGAATTAGCCAACATGTTGGAAGACTTCTCTAGGTTGTTTTAACATTATGGAGGTACAAGTGTCCCTGTATTACTGCTCTATTACATTGTTCTCTATTTAAAATTATGTAATCAAGAGTATCCCTCTATTACTATTCTGTTACATTGCTCTCTGTTTAACATTCTGTTATCTACTGAACAGAGGTAATAGTGTTCCTCTATTACTCATTGCTTTCACTACAGGGATGATTCTCAAGGTCACACCTCATAGTTCACTGTTGTTGTCACTACTATTCAATCATTTCAATCATATTCATCTCTGGAGGCAAACAGAATAACTGAATCACTAACTCTCTAAAAAATAGCATAGAAAATTTTCAAGGCAGAAATGGCAGATCCTATATTCAGAACCTTAGAAATAGGGATTGATCCTGTGATTTCTTTAGATTGGCTTGGTGAGAAAATTCCCTCTGCCAATGCTAGTGACACCTTCTCTGCAGTATATAACCTTAGAAAATCATTTAGAGCATTGAAAGGTTAAATGATTTACTCTGGTTCACACAGCCCATAAGCATGGGACTTTAACTTAGGTCTTTCTGGATTTGAGAACAATCCTCTTTATCTTTGTTCAAAGGCACAGATAGGAACATTACCATCTGAGACAAAAACAATATGTGCGGGGATTAAAAAGGAAGAGGAAATGGAAGGTGCAAGGAGACAGAAGCAAAAAAAAAAAAAAAAAAGAAAAGAAAAAGAAAAAAATCAGATGCAATTGCACAAAGAAAGAGCAATTGAGCCACACAGTGGTTTGAGCCAATTGAGAGACTTTGATTCAAGGCACTGAATAATAAAAGGATCAAGAGACAAGAATCAAGGCACATGAATGACAATTTCCAAGAAGAAGCCCCATGGCAGAAGGAGAAGCAAACAACTTTGTGTCAGAGAAGCTAGAATTTAATCCAGTTCTGTTATTTACTACCTATCCACTACATCTGTTTCTCCAAGGTAATGCAACCCATCTAATATCTGGTAGATAAGTCATAAGGAATTGCCTTATACTCAAAAAGCATTTGTGATGTTCCTAGCGTCACAAAACTAGTAAGCATCAAAAATGAGATTAAAATTCAGGTCTTTCTGACCTCCAATGTCAGATCCCTAATCTCTATACCACACTGATTCCCTGGATAACTTTACAATTCTACATGATTTACAACAGCTACATACAGTTTTCATTATATCCTTTTTTCTGAAAAGCAAAGAACTTAGCTTCTTTGCTTTGAATTTAAAAGGATTTTATTCAGATAATTTCATAAAGATGTTGCTGTGCATCCTTATCTCTCAAAGAGGATCGATAACATCAAGACAGTGATGTCTTAACTTGCTAGAGAATTGGATTTAAGTGAGACAGTGTTATGCAAAGCCATGTTAACCTTTGTCCAATAAGATAACTTATAATATAATAGCTAGCATACTTTAGCTAACATTAAAAAGTACTTTGAGATTTGCAATTTATGGAGGTACAAATGTCCCTGTATTACTGCTTTATAAATATTAACTCACTTTATCCTCACAACAATACTGAGAGATAAATGCTATTATTATTATCCTCATTTTACAGATGAGAAAACTGAGGCAGACAGAATTCAAGTGACTTGCTCAGTATTACACAGCTAGTAAGTATCTGAGGTACTCCAGATTTGAACTCACATGTCCTAAAACTAGGTCCAGCATTCTATGAATTTGAAACATCAAGATGCCTGTGTGACTTAAGCCTCACAGTTAAATTTTGAAAGTTCACAGATCAGTGTGAAGTAACTTCACATCCCACCCTGGAATTCAGGCTCCTCTCATTCTGGGAATTGCTTTAGCCCAAATGTACAAGATCCAATCTCGCAAGACAATGAGGGATTTAATGAGTCAGGGTTACATTGCATCCCAAGTGTCTGAATATCCGGTATATGAGAGAGAACCGCCCAGATCCTAGATCCTATTATATGAGGTTGGATTCCTTCCAGCTTAAGGAGCTCAACTAAGGTTTGCTGGAAAATTTTCATGTACCCTAAAAATTGTCTAGGATTAAAACAATGGCCCAGCATGCCATCAAAAGTGTGCATTCATTTGAGCTCAGCAGCTGGATTTACATACCATAGATGAGATTTGGAGATTAAGACAGCATAATTGCATTAAACATGCATGTTCTTTCTCCAGCTAACCCAGCTGATCGCCTTAAAAGAAGAAATAAATACAGGCATCTTTTCAAGATCTTGTGATATCAAACTTAACTCTCACTTCACCCCATAAAGCATCTTACTGTGAAAAAAATAAGACCTTAGAATATCTTCTCTTTGAAAGTACCAGATAGTTTTCTGCAATATGTCTTGGTACTTCTCAGTGACTCTTGAAATAACTTAATTAGATATTTATAATCATAGTATTTTGACTCTTTCCAATTATGATTTTTTTTTAGCTGGGGGAAAACACGGTTTTATTCTCTGTCCTCTCACAATCACTTTGTTTAAATGCCCTAGATGACCTACAAAGACAGAAATGGAAAGTTAGCTTGGCCCATTACAGAAAGTACTGAACTTGGAGTTCTGTTATGTGAGTTTGACTCCCAGTTTACATACTTAATATCTGGGCAAGTCACTTAAGCTCCTTAATTCTCAGTTTCCTAATTTGTCAAACAAAGAGATTGGTTTCTCCTCACTCTAGATCTATGTTCCTGTATAATTCTGTGAATCAGGGCCAATAACAATAACAGCATTTATATAGTACTTTACAAACATTGTGTCATTTGACTTTCACAGCAACCCTATAGGGTAGGTGAGATTAGTATTTTAATTATTCTTTACAATTTTTTGCATTCCTTACAATTATTCTTTACAAATACAAAAATATTCTTTACAAATGAGGAAACTGAGGCTAAGGAAGATTCAAGCTCAGTTCTTCCTAACTCCAAATCCAACATTCTACCACTGAATTATGTAAGTTACCTTTATGAGAGCTAATTACATAAAGGCAGGCACTATCTCAATATAAAAATTCATTAACAAACAGTTATTTTCCAATTCAATTCACCATAAATTTCTAGAATAACTATTATGTGCATACCAAAGTGTTCAGTGGTGCACATAAAAAATTGAAATAAGATGAATGAATGAATGAATGAATGAAGCATTTACTATCAGGAGATAGAGTACCAGACTTGGAGTCAGAAAAACTCATTCATGAGTTCAAATCTGGCCTCAAACACTTACTACCTATATGACCCTGGGCAAGTAATTTAACCCTGTTTGCCTCAGTCTCCTTTTCTATAAAGTAAGATACAGAGGGAAATGACAAACCACTCCAATATCTTTACCAAGAAAGCCCCAAACAGCAAAGAAGAAAAAAGATGGTGATGATAAATATAGACTCAAAGTCTAGCAAGGTATGAACTGTTATTGGACATGGAGGAAAGATTCAAGATTACATGAAAATGTACAGTTAAACTAATCATTAAGCAAGTATTATTAGTCTCCTACTGTGTACCAAGCAATGTGCTCTGGGCTAAAGATATAAATTAGAAAAAAAATCAAATTATGTCTACTCTTCGCTTATCTGTAAAGTCAAATATAAGAAAGTAAAGTCAGAAAGGAAGCAATGATTTGGAAAAACACTAAGAGAAAGACACATTAGAATATCCAAGAAAAAGAGAGACAGACAGACAGAAGCAGACACAGAGACACAGAGACAAACAGACAGAAATAGACACAAAGACAGAGAGATACAGAAACAGAGAGAGACAGGAAAAAATGAGACAGAGACAGAAACAAAAAGAAAGACAGACACACAGATAAGGACAGAGATAGAGACAAAGAGAGACAGAAACATAGAGACAGACAGAGACTGAGTAAGACAAAAAAAGAAACAAAGAGACAGAGACAGACAGACACAGAGATACAGAGACAGAGAGAGTGACAGAGACAAAGAATGAGAAAAATCAACAACAAGAGAGACAAAGACAAACACTGAGGGGAGGAAGGGAGGGAAGAAGGGAGGAAAAAAAAGAGGGAAGGGAGGAGGGGAAAAGAGAATGAGAAAGAAAGATAGGATGAAAGAGACAGAATGAAAGAGACAGAGAAAAAGAATGAGAGAGACAGAGACAGACAGAGAAATAGACAAAGACACCAAAAGACATACACACAGAGAGACAGAGATGGAAACAGAGAGAGACAGAGACAGAGAGTACTAGTAGAGTCTACTCAGAGAGGAATTTCTTTTTTTTTCTTTTTTTTATTTTGAAAAAAAATTTTTTACATTATCCCTTGCACTCACTTCTTTTCTGACTTTTTCCCTCCTTCCCTCCACCCCCTGCCCCAGATGGCAAGCAGTCGTATACATGTTAAATATGTCACAATATATCCTAAATACAATATATGTGTGCAGAACCAAACAGTTCTCTTGTTGCACAGGTAGAATTGGATTCAGAAGGTAAAATTAACCTGGGAAGAACAACAAAAATGCTAACAGTTTACATTCATTTCCCAATGTTCTTTTTTTGGGGTGTAGCTACTTCTCTCCATCATTGATCAATTGAAAATGAGTTAGATCTTCTCAGAGAGGAATTTCAAGGTTCTGGTTCATGATGCTTATGGTTGATAAGCTCGAGGACACAAACATCCTTGTGATTAAATGAGTAAAAGGGAAGATCACAGGAGTTCAGAAGGTAATCTGGGTTTGGAGGGAAGTAATCAATGTCTACATTGATGTGCCAAAGTGTAAGGACAAAACTTGAGATGGAAGTCAAGTACTGAACTCTGTGAGAAAGGAAGAATGGTCTGGATATCATTATATAACTGCCACCAGGATCTTCATGGGGTGACAACTAGATGGAGTGACTCTTAAAGGAAGAGATGTTGCTGAGCAAAGATGGCAGAAGGCCTGAAAATGGCAATGGGGAGCAAGAAGAATGCTAACTCCTCCTGGTTTCAGGGCTTAGCATCGTGCCTAGGACATAGGTAGCACATAACAAATGTTTGTTAATTGGTTGATTGATAATGTGTGTGTGTTGTGGGACATGAGAGAAATTAGATCCAGAACTAGAGACTGACTAGGGTTTTGGTCTTTGATGACAAGAATAGGAAGAAACAGGTTTCCATATGGAAAGATCAAAGGAAGAAGAGATTTAATATGAAGAGAACAAAATTCATTCTGTTGCATTAGCTTTCTTTGCTGCCTCATGGTACTGACTTCTATTGTGCTTTACAGACAATTAAAAAGTCCAATCTTGTTCAGACAAAATGCTGCCTAGTCATATTTCCAACATCATTGAATCAGGAACTTATTTTTTGAAAACCAAATATAAGATTACCTTTGCCCCTAATAATTTAAACCCATTAGATTAATTAAACCTGTATATTACAGGTTTAATTGAGGTCAAGTGGCTTGCCCAGGGTCACAGGACTGGGAAGTATCTCAGATATCATAATTGCTCTCAATTCTGAACTTGAGATACAAAAAACAAGTATAAATCCTTTTCCATGACAACTTTTCCCATATTTCAATAAAATTTCCTGTTTTCTTTCCTTCAACTCTCTCAAGTCTTCTCTTCTTCAATTTTGAAGGAAATCCTTTTGGCTTCATGCACATAAATCAATGAACTAACATGCTACAGCTTTTATTGTTTACCATTCACCCTCCTGTTGCATGTTGTTATTATCTATCATAATGCTTCAAAGAGGCTGTGTGGCTTAGTTTGAGGGCTAGCTTCAGAGCAAGAAGGTCCTGGGTTCAAATCCTACTTCTGGTACTACTCACTGAGTGATTCTGGGCAAGTCATTTAGCTTCTTAGCATCCTGGGTAATTGTCAAAGACTGATGTGTTTATAAAGATGGTGCTAACCTCACCTGAGAGAGTTTCTTCACTAAGAAATTCTCTATATCAGGAAAATCAAAAGTCCCTGTCTCTGGTTTTTATTGTTCTGAAACTGCAATTGTCCATTGATTTATGGCCATATGTGACATTATTGGAAAATAATGTTAATTATTTTAATTATTAAACTAAATTTTAAAAATTAAATTTTAATAATAGTTATATTTGTAATATATAAATTATGTAAAGTATAATAAATAAAAATAAATATTTATAATAAATAAAAATAATTTAAAATTAATTATTAAATTAAATTTTTAAAAAATTAAATGTTGTTAAAGGCTCCTCATTGAAAGTATTGCACCTTCCCAGTTATGATCTAGTTGAATCTTCTTCTACTTCTTGGCTCTATTTGAAGAATAGACTATTCATTGATCAAGAAATATCAGGTCACCATCTGGTATTGGCTAAGAAATAGACTAGTTGATCAACGGAATAGGTTAGGTTCAAAGGACAAAACAGCCAATAACTTTAATAATATAGTGTTTGACAAACCCAAAGACACCAGTTTCTGGGATAAGAATGCATTATTTGACAAAAATTGCTGGGAAAATTGGAAATCAGTATGGCAGAAAGTAGGCATTGACCCACACTTAACACTGTACACCAAGATAAGGTCAAAATGGGTTCATGACCTAGGCATAAAGAATGAGATTATAAATAAATTGGAAGAGCATAGGATAGTTTACCTCGCAGACCTGTGGAAGAGGGAGGAATTTATGACCAAAGAAGAACTAGAGATCACTATTGACCACAAAATAGAAAATTTTGATTATATCAAATTGAAAAGTTTTTGTACAAACAAAAAAAATGCAGACAAGATTAGAAGGGAAACAATAAACTGGGAAAACATTTTTACAATCAAAGATTCTGATAAAGGCCTCATTTCCAAAATATATGGAGAATTGACTCTAATCTATAAGAAATCAAACCATTCTCCAATTGATAAATGGTCAAAGGATATGAACAGACAATTTTCAGATGAAGAAATTGAAACTATTATAGACATATGAAAATATGCTCCAAATCATTATTAATCAGAGAAATGCAAATTAAGACAACTCTGAGATACCACTACACACCTGTCAGATTGGTGACAGGGAAAGATAATGTGGAATGTTGGAGGGGATGTGGGAAAACAGGGCCACTGATACATTGTTGGTGGAATTGTGAACACATCCAACCATTCTGGAGAGCAATCTGGAATTATGCCCCAAAAGTTATCAAACTGTGCATACCCTTTGATCCAGCAGTGTTTCTATTGGACTTATATCCCAAAGAGATACTAAAGAAGGGAAAGGGACCTGTATGTGCCAAAATGTTTGTGGCGGCCCTGTTTGTAGTGGCTAGAAGCTGGAAAATGAAAGGATGCCCATCAATTGGAGAATGGTTGAGTAAATTGTGGTATATGAATGTTATGGAATATTATTGTTCTGTAAGGAATGACCAGCAGGATTAATACAGAGAAGACTGGAGAGACTTACATGAACTGATGCTAAGTGAAATGAGCAGAACCAGATCATTATATACCTCAATAACGATACTGTTTGAGGATGTATTCTGATGGAAGTGGATCTCTTTGATAAAGAGAGCTTTAATTGATCAAAGATGGACAGAAGCACCTGCACCCAAAGAAAGAACACTGGGAAATGAATATAAACTGCTTGCATTTTTGTTTTTCTTCCCGGGTTATTTTTACCTTCTGAATTCAATTCTCCCTGTGCAACAAAAAAAACTGTTCGATTCTGCACACATATATTGTATCTAGGATATACTGTAACCCATTCAACATGTAAAGGACTGCTTGCCATCTGGGGGAGGGGGTGGAGGGAGGGAGGGGAAAAATCAGAACAAAAATGAATGCAAGGGATAATGCTGTAAAAAATTATCCTGGCATGTGTTCTATCAATAAAAAGTTATTAAAAAAAAAAGAAAGAAAAGAAATATCAGGTGGCTAAACTAGTTTAATGGCTGCCCTTCTAGATATCATGTGTTATCTGGAAATGGCATCTGAGACAGTACCTTGTAGTAGTAGTAGGTAATAAATGCTTCTTGATTGATTGATTTCTGTGATAAGGTCTGCATCTTCTTTCCTCTGAATCCCAGTCAAACTCCTGCTGCAGAAATTCAAAGCTAGAAAGGATCACAGAAGTTATTTAATCCTCTCATTTTGCAAATGAGGAAACTGAGGCTCATAGAAGTTTCCTTTTCCACACTTGTCTTTATACATGGACAAGATGTCCAACTGAATGAGAACAATTTGGCCGGTTTACATAGTAACACAAAGTATGGTTCAAAATCAGATAACAAAAGGAAGATTCTGGTGAAGAAAAATCATCAAGAAGTATTCTACTTGTATTATTTGAAGGTAACCAATGTCTTCATGTACAACAGACCAATAGGTTTCTTTAACATAGATTTCATACAGTTGTGAAATTCTAGAGCTAGAAGAATGAATGAAAAAGCATTTTAAAGTGATCATTATGCGCCAAACTCTGCACTAAGCAACAAGTTACAAAAGAAAAAAAGCAAGATGGTCCCTGCTGTCAAGGAGCTCACCCTCTAATTGGGAGAGACAACATATAAAAAAAAGTTCAGCTGCCGGTCAGATGGAAGGGTCAGTAGGTCAGATGACAGGGCAGGAATTCTGGAGGCTATAGAAGAAAAACAGAAGGTAAGACCTAGAGGATCTTGGGTCATAATAGCAGGACAGATGTTAAGGTATGAAGGTCCTCCATCTCACCAAAAAGAAGGCAATTAGTGACTTTCACATCATCCAAGCTGGATGAACAGTCTTGCAACCTGAGCACCTTATGGCCAGCCCCAGACAAGCCAGAGGAGGAAATGAAGGGAGGACAAGCAGTAAAGAAGTGGGTCTGTTACAAGTGGAAGTAAAACTATAATACACTGCTTAGTCACAGAACTTTGAATGTTTGGGCTACAAGGGACCTGAAAACACAGAATGTTGGAGCTAGAAGGGATTTAAGAACATAAACTGTTCTGTTTAACTTATATTGGATTACTTGCTATTTTGGGAAAGGGGAGGAGAAAAGGAGAAAATTTGGGAATACAAGGTTTCGCAAAGGTAAATGTTGAAAACTATCTTTGCTTGTATTTGGAAAAATAAAACACTATTAATTAAAAATGTTAAAGAGAACATAGAATGCTAGAATTCACAAGATAGGGATGCTTTCATTCATCATACCTGCATTTCAAGAACAAACACATTGTTTGACACATAGTAATACTTGTTTATAGATTAACAGAACATCATGTCAGAGTATCAAAGCTGGAACTCAGAGATCATCTAATCAAAAGGATTCTTAATATTTTTTGTGTGTTAGGGACCTCTCTGGCAGACTAAAGGAGCCCATGGATCTCTACTCATTGTAATGTGTTCAGATACATAAAATAAAATGTATAGGACTACAAAGGAAACTAATTAGATTAAAATACAGTTATCAAAAATATATATAATTTTTTTTAATTCACAACATCAAGTTAAGAATCTCAAATCTAGTCCAATCTCTTTATTTTACAAATGAGGAAACCAAAGATTAGAAAATTAAAATTTATTTCCCCTGGTCCCACAACTCATAAGTGTTAAAAAAATAGATTCTGAAATCTAGGTTTTCCCAGATTGCCTCTGATCTAGATAGCTAAAAAGTGAATCCACTTTTTCTCCTCTGTGCAGCACAGCCCCAAAAGAAGGAAAACTTCCTGAGTATTCTATTGGGCTGTCCAGTTGTTGTTGGATTTCTGTTTTTCCCCTCCTGCCCATCCCCCCACACAGTCCCTCTTTGCTCCAAGTTTAACCATGATCAAGTTATGGGAAAATTGCTCTGCTCAAACAGGTGTCACTGTTCTAAACCTACAGTCTCATTTCCTGATCGTGTCTTAATCTGCTCATTGGTTGTGAAAGTTGATTTCTTGCACATTCTTATATCAGTGGGAATTTCTGCCCTTCCCTGACAAGCATTATAGACCGCCTTTGACATACAGCCCTACGGGACCTAAATAGGCCGCTATTCTTTTCCTCCCCTGAAAGGGAGCTTTGTGCCAGGGATTCATTAAACTGCACTGCACAGCCCTTCATAAATG
Organism: Antechinus flavipes; assembly: GCF_016432865.1. Taxonomy (NCBI): domain Eukaryota; kingdom Metazoa; phylum Chordata; class Mammalia; order Dasyuromorphia; family Dasyuridae; genus Antechinus; species Antechinus flavipes. The sequence continues at coordinate 530,168,885 of NC_067400.1, forward strand.
GGGCTCAATAATGAACAGTCGATTTAACTGGAAAAGCTGCTGGAGCCGTTAAATCGAAAGGAAATAAAGTGCACTTCAGGCTCAGTCTGCCAGAAGAAATGTTGACCTAAAAGAAAAAAAATCTTCATTTTTATTGAAGTTCTGTTAAAAAAAAAAAAAGTCTCAAACATACAGGAAGGTCCCTCATGACAGTGCGTGAGATTTCCAAGCTTCTCAACAAGTAGAGTTGTATGGCAATGGTGGGTGATGTTTTTGTAGTTGTTGTCCTTTTTTTTTAAACTAAAGACATCCAAAAGAAATCTACTTCAAGACTGGAAGGCATAAATTTATCCTGCAGGCAGGGAGACAGTTTGTCTGGCTTAAAGGAGAGAAAAAAAAGCATTCTCCAAAAATCTGACTCTGAAATGCAATTAGAAGAAATGTGTGAGATTTTCCCTTTCTTTTTTTCTTTTTAAATATAACTAGTCATGGTCAGTCACACTCTTTCATGCAGTACCACTTTGGAAGTTTCCAGAGACTATTCTTCTCTTAGATGCATCCCTCTACAATGCAATCTAGCCAGAAGAAATATCCAGAACAGGAGGAATAACTATAGTGTATATCTACATAGTGTTGATTTAAAGTTCAAAACATATTTAAATCAAAGAAAGAAGAAAAGAATTCATTTGTACAAAAATGTTTGTAACTTCTCTTTTTGTGATTAAAAAAAACTGGAAACTAAGGAAATACCCATCAATCAGGGAATGATTGGACAAAATATGCCATATAAATAAAGTAGAATGCTATTGTGTTATAAGAAATGACCCAAGGGATGGTCTTCTCAACAAAGACTCCTGTGAACTGATTCAGAGTAATGTGAGCAGAACCAGGAGAGCATACTTTTTATAAACAACAACATTATAAAGGCAAACAACTTTGAAAGACTTAAGAACTCTGATCAGTGAAATGACTAAACAGCATCCCAGGAGACTGTTGATGAAGCTTGCTACCGGTCTCCTGACAGAGAAGTAAAAGATTTAGGGTACCAAATGAGACATACATTTTTGAATATGAAGAATGCAAGACCTTTTTTTTTTTTTTTGCTTGATTGTGTGTATTTGTTACAAGGATTTTTTTTCTTCCTTTTTAAATTAAATTTGGGGTAGCATTAGGGTTAATCTAGCATCCTATTAATTCAGCTTTAATTTGGGGATGACACTCATGAATCATTGAACCGTTAATTAAAGTAGGTTTACTTTGCTCTAATATGGCAAAAACATGCAACAAGTATACAGTGACACTGAAGCAGGCCCTTTCTCCTTTTCTCCATTTTGAACCATTTTGTGGTCGGCAGACTGGTGATTTGTGTCATAATAGCAGGAAGGACCCCTAACTCCATATGCATAGGACTTTTTATGTCCTTAAATCACCAGAAAATTGTATCAAGAAAGGAAAAAACTAATCATGTAGAATAGCTTTAATGCCTTTCAGGGAAAACTAATCTCTATTACTACAGGAAAAAGGAAACCTGTTAGATAGTAGGCCTGTCACAATTGGGAAGGACAGTAAATAAATGCTTGTTAATTGAAAAAAATAAAAAATTTTAAATAAAAAGAGCTTGATATAACTTCAGTCCAACAATACCACAAATATTCATCTACCTATAACCTGCGAGACCTTTAATTTATGCTAGGGAGACACAGAGTAAAAAAATTAAACAGATCTAGTTTTTAAGGAACTCAAACTTCTATTCCTAATTCCAGAACAACTCTAGACTCTGACCCCTTTTTTCTACTCACAGAGCAGCCACCTTAGTTCAGGACTTTATCAACTCTTATCTAGATTATGGCAGCAACCTCCAACTGGCCTTATTTCCTGTGCCTCCCAAATTCATGTTATCCCTACTCCATATTCCACATAACTACCATAGAGATTTTTCCTGTGCTCATATCACTGTCCTACTTAATTAATTCCAGTGCCTCCCTATTACTGATAGGATCCAATACAAGTTCTTCTATTTAGTTTTGAAAGCACTTAACAACCTGACCCCAACCTTTCTCAGTGTATTAGCTGTTACTACTACTCATATCTTCAATCCAAAAAAACCTGGTCTTCTGTCTGTAATACTCGAATTTTACAGTTATCTCCTATCTCCCTGTTTTCACTGACTTTCCCTTATTCTAGGAATGCTCCCATAAAATCCCTCTTTTTTTGAGACATTTTGCTCACACACTACCTCCTCTGTGAATCCCTGATTCACTCAAATACTAGTGGTTTTCTGACCGATGGATTGAATAAAAGCAGTGGACTTGTAGTCAGGAAGACCTGAGTTCAAATCATATCAAGATGATGGAGAGTAGACAGGTCTTTATTGGAGCCATGTTATTTTTTGCAAGTAAGTCACTTAACTTCTCAGTTTTGGTTTCCTCATCTATAAAAAAAAGGGATAATAATAGCCCTATCTCATATAGATGTTGTTTGCAAACCCTAAAGCATATAAATTCTAACTATTATTACTTAACTATTTGTATTTATTCTCTTCATATTACACACCTATATGCACATACATGTATACATATATGTGTGTGTATATATGTGTCTTTGTTGTCTTTCCCTTGGAATATAAGCTCCCTGTATTTTAGTTTTAGCATTTGAATCTCTATTATCTAATACATTGCCAAATATATTTTGTAGATAATAAATGCTTGCTGATTAAATGATTACATTCTACCAGAACAAATTATTCTCAATTAATAATTGAAGACATCATTACTCAACACTACCCAAAAACCATCCTTTCCCCTAAATGTAATGAATAAGCTCCAGTAGCTCCCTATGTACTTTAGAATTGAGAACAAATCCACTGGCATGTAAAGCCCTTCACAAACAAGCCCCAACTTTTCCTTCCTGGTTTATTTCATAGTAGTCTCCCATAATTATGCATCATACATTCTTCAGATCAGTTAAAATGGCCTTATTGCCATTACTCCTATATAATATTACATCTCCCATTTCTGTCTTTAACAGTCCTTCTTGGAACCCCTTGCTCCTATAAACCTATTATTTACATGGGAACTTTTTTCACGCCTCTATCATCACTGGATGGTACTACCTCTTCCACCAAAAAAAAAAAAATCTATATTTACTTTGTAGAAATTTCCCATAGACTTACACATGCTATCTCCCCTAATTGAGCAGGGACTGTTTCATATTCAGTGTATTGCAAGTCTCTGGCACAGAGCCAAAACATAGCAGAAACATAATAAATGCTAATTAACCAATTTATTTAGACATCTCAGTTTTCTTTGTTGGATCATCATTCATCCAAAATGTGAGTGCTCCCCAAGACTGCCTGAGTTTTCTCTTCTCTCTCTACTCTCTCTTGACGACCTCAGCAGCTCCCATGGGTTTAAGGATCATTTCTTTGCTATCCTCTCATAGATCTTGACATTCAACTTAAGTCTCTCTGAGCAGCAACTCTACATTACCTCTGACTAATGGGCATTTCAAACTGAAGATCATAGAGCTAAAAGGAATTTTTGGGTCATTGAATCAATTCTTTCATTTTATAAATGAGGAGATCTAGGTTCAAATAGGTGAAATGACTTGCCTAAGTTCACATAGCTAGGCAGTATTTGAACATGTCTTCCTGATTCAAGTCCAACATTTTATCCTACCCTAGCCTAGCCTACTCTGCTATACAAAACAGATCTTTTCATCTTTGCTTTCAAACCCTCTATTCAACTTCCATATTTCTGTCAAGGGCACCACAGTTCTATTCTTCTAGGTTTGTAACCTCATTGTTACTCTTAATTCTATACTCTCCCTCAGACCACATATCTGATCTTGCTGTTTACATCTCCAATTGACTCTTCTCTCCTTTTATATATCTACCACTTTGGTTCACACCAGTAGTCCAGGTAAATGCTTAAAAGTGAGTCATTTTTTAAAAAATCATGGCATAAAAGAGGGGAAAGGACCCACATAGACAAAAAAATGTTTGTAATAGCCCTTTTTGTGGTGATAATGAACTGGAAATTTAATGGATTTCCATCAGTTGGGGAATGAATGAATCGATTATAGCTTATGAATGTAATGGTTTAAGAAATAATGAGCTGGCTGATTTCAGAAAAGTCTGGAAAGAAATGAACTGATGCTGAGTGAAGCAAGTAGAACTAAGAGAAAATTGTATACAGTAACAACAAGATTATGTGATGATCACTAGTGATGAACTTGGCTCGATGGGGTGATTCAAGACAATTCCAATAAACTTGGGATGGAAAATGCTATCTGCATCCAGAGAGAAAACTATGAAGACTGAGTGATGATCAAAATATAGCATTTCCACCTTTTTTGTTGTTGTTGTTGTTTGTTTTCTTTCTAGTGGTGTTTTCTCTTTTGCTTTGATTTTTCTTGAACAACATAATAGGTATAAAAACATGTTTAAAAGAATTGGTCAGGGCAGAGTCAAGATGGTGGAGAGAAGACAGATCTTTGTTGGAGTTCTTCTTGGCTTCCCTCAAATCACCAGCCAAAGATATCTTGGAAGAACTTCAGGAAACATCTGTTTCAATTAGGTGGGAGAGGGATGGAGTTGCAGCTCTGCACAGACACAGCACAGCACACTGCAGGGAGATTCAGGGCAGGAGAGTCCTCCACATACAAAGGGAATCTAGTGGGAAGCTCTTAGCCAAAATACAGTAGCATTGTCTATTCTGTCCTGGTTCAGAAGCCAGTGGATCAACAAACTAGCTATAAGACCTCCAACACAAATACAAAAGGCAAATAGTGAGCACCTAAGCTCACTCAGGTGAGCAAATAACAAATAGTCAGCATAACAAGCAGAACTTGGCCATGCCCACTCAGCATGGGAAGGAAGCCTGCAACACTGATCCCAGGGCAATGTGAAATCACTGTCACCTGTAGATGAAACTTGGGACAATCTCCCCTTCATGCTAGGAGCAGATCTCAACCTTTAAAAATGAGCAAAAAAGAAAAAAGAGCTCTAACCATAGATAGCTTTTATAGAGACAAGGAAAAACAGACCTCAAATCCTGAGGACCCTAAAGGTAAATATCTCCAGATGAAATCTCAAAGGATGATATAAGTTGGTCTCTATTTCAAAAGATTCTCTCAGAAGAATTCAAAAAGGATCTTAAAAGAGAGTTAAAAGAAAAATGGGGAAAGGAAATGAGAGCTCTGGAAAAGGAAACAGAAATTGTCTGAAGAAAATCACTCCTTAAAAAATAGTTTTGGTAAAATGGAAAAACAACTCCTTGAAAAACAGAACTTGTGAAAGGGGGAAAAATTTTAAATGAATAAAACAACTCATTTGAAAGTTAAATTGCCAAATGCAAAAGGAGATAAATAATTCATTAGAAATTAGAATTGAATAATTGAAAATGAATGACTCAATGAGACATCAAGAATCTGTCAAACAAAAGCAAAAAAATGAAAAAATAGAAGAAAATGTAAAATACCTCATTGGAAAAGCAACTGACCTGGAAAATAGATCCAGGAGAGACAACCATAATTGAAAAAAAAAAAAAAGAGCCTAGACAACATGTTTCAAGAAATTATCCAGGAAAACCACCCTGATATCCTAGAACCAGAAGGTAAAATAGCCATGGAAGAATCCACTGAGCAGACCCCAAAATGAATATTGTATCTAAATTCCATAATTATCAGATTAATGAGAAAATAATTCAAGTAGCCAGAAATAATTCAAATACTGAGGAGCCACAATCAGTATTATCCAGCACCTAGCAGCTTCCACTTTAAAAGATAAAAGGACCTGGAATATTGTGGAGGGTAAAGGAACTTGTACTGCACTCAAGATTCAACTATCTAGCAAAATTAATCCAAAAAATTATCTTTCAGGGAACAAGATGAACATTCAATGAAATATATGAAATTCATTTATTTTTTAGGAAAAGACCAGAGCTGAACAGAAAATTTGATCTTCAAATATAAAACTCAAGAGAAACATGAAAAGGTCAAAAGAGAAGGAAAAACTATGTTTTTTAAAAGTTAAAATGTTTATGTCCCTATATGAGAAGATGATATCTTTAACTCTTGAGAATTTTATCTTTATTAGGGGTATACTAAAAGGGTGTAAGTATAGTTTGATTTTATTATGATGATATAAAAAAGAAACTAGGGTGTAAAAAGGGATTGTACTGGAAGAAGAGGAAAGGGGAGGTAAATGGGTAAATTACATCATATGAAGAGGCAAAAGACCTTTTACAATTGAGGGAAAGAAGGGAAAGGGATGAGCATTGCACAAACTTTACTCTCATCATACTTGGCTCAAAGAAAAAATATCAGACATATTTAATTTGATATAGAAACTTGTCTCATCCTATAAGGAATTGGAAAGTGAAAGGGAAAAGGAAAGGGCATGGCTAATAGAAGGGAGAGCAGAAATAGAAGGGGAAAAGAATAAGAGAGGGAAAGGGCAAATTGATGGAGGAATAGAAAGGAATATACTTTTTTTTCTCACCAGTACATGAAAACTACACAAAAATTAACCAGGTATTAGGGCATAAAACCCTCAAAATCAAATGCAAAAGGACAGAAATAGTAAATACATCTTTTTCAAATCATAATACAATAAAATTACATATAGTACAGAGCCAGGAGAAAATAGAACAAAAATTAGTTGGAGACTAAATAATCTAATCCTAAATAATGAGTGGGTGAAACAACAAATCAGAGAAACAATCAAGAACTTCATCCAAGAGAGTGATAATAATGAGCAACATACCAAAATGTATAACTTGCAGCCAAAAAAGTTCTTAGGGAAAATTTTATATCTTTAGAGGCTTACTTGAATAAAATAGGGGAAAAGAAGATCAATGAATTGGGCATGCAACTAAAAAAGCTAGAAAAAGAAAAAATTAAAACCCCTCAATTAAATGCCAAATTTGAAATTCTGAAAATAAAAGAGGAGATTAATAAAATTGAAAATAAAAAACTTAATGAATTAATAAACAAAATTAGGAGTTGGCTTTATGAAAAAAACAACAAAACAGATAAATCTTATTAATTAATTTTATTAGAAAAGGGAAAGAAAAGAATTGCACATATTTAACAGCTATCAGTTTATTTGCTGTCTTGGAGAGGCAAACAGTGAGAAAGGAAAGGAGAAAAAATTGAAACACAAAGTCTTAGAAAAATGAATGTTGAAAACTACCTTTACATGTATTTGGAAAAATAAAACATTTTTAAAAATAAAAATAAACCTTTGAAATATTTTAGAAATCATTATATTTCAATTTAATCTACATTATTGACATTTCTCTAGTCTTAAGACAAAACAATAAACAAAACAAAACAAAAAAATCAAGCCTCAATCTGTAATGTTTGCCAACTTATTTGTGTGGGCTATATCTACCAGTGTGCCGTATTAGAAATTAAGACATGTCAATATTACTATGAAAATAATGTTTGCCCCATGTAAATGAAGTAAATAATTCACTAAAAATTAGAATTGAATAAATGAAAATGAATGGCTCGATGAGATATCAAGAATCAAACAAAAGCAAAAAAATGAAAAAATAAAAGAAAATGTAAAACCTCCTGAAAAGGCCTTGGAATCTTAAAAAGTCTCTGGGAAGATAGTTTGAGAACTGATACCTTAGACCAGTAAAGTCAAATTCAAATAAAAATGGGGCCACTTAGTCATACATAATCACACATGTTTACATATGTCTTTATTTATTGATACACCAATACATGAAAATCAGATGGGAACCATATTTTAATCTGATTTGGACTGTGTTGAGGAGTGTGATAGGACATTTACTGCCAGCTGGCCCCATGTTTGACACTTCTGCCTTATACTAATGAGACAAGCACGGCCACCCACAAAGAACCATAGCAAGAGTTGAAGGCAGTTGCTCTCTGAAAACTATAGAGAGCTTGGCATTTTCCGGGAGCTCCCTCTGGTGTTGGGTGAAGTGCATACTAGTTAGCCACTTGTTTGGCCAAGAGTACTGGTTGGCGATTAAGTGAAAGTGTAACTGCTATCAAAACATTCTTCTTGTTCTTAAAGCTGAAGTCAATCTTTGTCTCTAGAGAGTATTATTTACACTGCAGGAGTTGGGGGTGGGGAGGGCGAAGAGAGACAGACAGACAGAGACAACGAGAGAGAGAGAAACAGAGACAGAGAGGGAGAGAGAGAGAGAGAGAAAGAGACAGAGGAGAGATAGAGGAACAGAGACAGAGAAACATAAAGAGAGAAACAGAGAGAGACAAGATAGAGAGGGAGAGAGAAAAGGAGAGGGAGAAAGAGAGAGAGAGAGAGAGAGAGAGAGAGAGAGAGAGAGAGAGAGAGAGAGAGAGAGAAGGTTGGTTGGTATTTGCCCAAAATCACACAGTTCATAAATGTCAAACCAAATTTGCACTCAGGAATATATGTATTCCTGACCCCAGGCCTGTCATTCTATCCACAGTGCCACCTAGGTTCCTTAAATAAATAATAGTTAATATTAGTATGGTGTTTCCTATGTGTCCAACTTTGTACTAAGCACTTCATAATTATTTCATTTGATCCTCACAAAATCATTTATATTTTACATTAAGGAAACTGAAGCAGACAGCGCTTAAGTGATTTGCCCAGGATTTCACAGCTAATAATTATCTGAGAGCTTTGAAATCGTGTGTTCCCAAATCCTGGGAACCAGGTTGGAGACCTGGTGCTCTATCTATTATACCACAAATGCACATATTAAGTGCAGGACACTTAATAATTGTTTGCTGACTAAACCAACTCATCAATAAAATCAATGGTTCTTAAAACTGCAAATGTTTCACAAGGGTTTTCTTAAGCCTTGTTCTTAACCAAGCTTCTTCTGTTGTTTGTTGTCATGGATCATTTCATTAGGCACACCTTTATTATTTATTCTATCTGTATCTTGCATGGACTTTATTTTCCCTGCCCCAATAAGAATATTGTTTATTTTCATCCTTGCAAAACTTTTACTAATCAATCAATAAGCTAAAAAGAAAGTATTTATTAAGTGCTTATTGTGTGCCAGATACTGTTAAACCCTGAACTCACTTTCTAATATGAAAGAAATTATAATTAAATCAAAGCACAAAAATAGATAGAGAGAGTAGAATAAAGATGATATGAGAGAGGAAGGCACTAATAGCTGGGATGAGGGAAAGGGACACAAAAGACCTCCAGGAGGAAAAGATGCATGAGCTGAGTTTTAAAGGAAGTCTGCTGAGAATGGTACAATACCATTTTGAGGGAACATGAAAAACAGCACAATAAAAATCCAGTGACTAAGAGACAGAAAACTTGAGTTTGATTTCTCACCTAACATTTACTAACTGTGTAATGAAAAATGCCCTTGGGGAATTGTGTTTAATCAATATTATCAGATTTGACTTTTAGCTGAGGATTGCTATGAATTATTAAACTTTGTTAAACTAGCTTGTATTAATAATTTGTTAGAATTTAATTTCTCCACTCCTATGAGTCTAAGCTCCTTGATTTATAACACTTCACATTTTCTGTGTGAGTCAAAATTCCTTTCTGATGTGAGTTAATACTTCATTTGGAATCATGGAAAAATCACAAGATGACAAACTCAGATCCTGATGTTGTTAATATAATCTATTAATCAATAAGCTTTTTTAATGCCTCACTAATCAGAGAAAAGGAGTGTTTAATACTCAGTGATTGTACAGTTTTCCAGTCATCCCATAGCCAGAAATAAGTTTCCTCTTTCAAACCTAAATCCAACCACGATTTCCCTATTCTTGCTCTTGTTCAAGATATCCTAGGATGTCAGCCCACCTTGTGGCAAACTGATACAATTTGCAATTAGCACCCTCTGTACCGACCAATCAGGAATTAATAACATCCAAGATTTTTTTTCATTTGTCTCAGTTCCTCTGTATTGATTATAAGAAAGCTCTCTAAATTCTCCATAGGGTCCTTGGTTACTGAGGAGTCTTGGACTCTGCTTATTTGACTATTGCTAGCCTTGCTAATAAATGGCATGTGCTCAGACCTTTATTACCTCAGTTTCCCTTCATTGCATATTTATTGCATACCATGATACTGGGCATGTTAAAAACCTCCCTGGGTCTCTATTTCCTTATCTGAAAAAAGTCTTTCTAATGCTTACACCATATACCTCAAAAACTTGATGTGTGCAAAATACTTTGCAAACCTTAAAACTCTACAGAGATCTAAACCAAAAAGTAATGTGTCCTCTTTTAAAAGAAGAATTTATTCATGATCTAGACATAAAGAATGATATTATAAATAAATTAGAAGAACATAAGATAGTTTACCTCTCAGACCTGTGGAGGAGAAAGGAATTTGTGACCAAAGAAGAACTAGAGATCATTACTGATCACAAAATAGATAATTTTGATTATATTAAGTTAAAAAGGTTTTGTACAAACAAAACTAATGCAGACAAGATTAGAAGGGAAGCAATAAACTGGGAAAACATTTTTACATTCAAAGGTTCTGATAAAGGCCTCATTTCTAAAATATAGAGAGAATTGACTCAAATTTATAAGAAATCAAGCTATTCTCCAAATAATAAATGGTAAAAGGATATGAACAGCCAATTTTCAGATGAAGAAATTGAAGCCATTCTAGCCATATGAAAAGGTGTTCTAAATCACTGTTGATCAGAGAAATGTAAATTAAGACAACTCTGAAATACCACTACACACCTGTCAGACTGGCTAAGATGACAGGAAAAGATAATGATGAATGTTGGAGGGGATGTGGGAAAACTGGGACACTAATACATTTTTGGTAGAATTGTGAATGTATTCAACCATTCTGGAGAGCAATTTGGAACTATACTCAAAAAGTTATCAAACTATGCATATACTTTGACCCAGCAGTGTTTCTACTGGAATTATATCCCAAAGAGATCTTAAAGGAGGGAAAGGGACCCATATATGCAAAAATGTTTGTGGCAGCCCTTTTTGTAATAGCAAGAAACTGGAAACTGGATGAATGCCCATCAATTGGAGAATGGCTGAATAAGTTATGATATATGAATGTTATGGAATATTATTGTTCTGTAAAAAACGACCAACAGGATGATTTCAGAGAGGTCTGGAGAGACTTACATGAAGTGATGCTAAGTGAAATGAGCAGAACTAGGAGATCATTATATACGGTGACAACAAAAATATACTATGATCAATTCTGATGGATATGACTCTCTTCAACAAGGAGATGATTCAAACCAGTTCCAATTGTTCAGTAATGAAGAGAATCATCTACACCCAGAGAAAGGATTATAGGAAATGAGTGTGGACCACAACATAGCATTTTCACTCTTTCTGTTAGTTTGCTTGCATTTTTGTTTTCCTTCTCAGGTTTTTTTTCATTCTTTCTAGAGCCAATTTTTCTTGTGCAGCAAGATAACTACATAAACATCTGCCATCTAAGGGAAGTGGTGGGGGAAAGGAGGAAAAAGTTTGGGACAGAAAGTTTTGTAAGCATCAATGTTGGAAAATTACCCATCCATGTTTTGTAAATAAAAAGCTATAATAAAAAAATTAATAAAAGAGGAATTTAATAATGGAATAATATTTTTCAGGTCAATTTTTCTTCAAACTCTGATTTTTTTCAATTGTCCTTTCCAGACAATTTACTTTTATCCTCCATTAATTATTTTTTAATCTGGAATTCAAAGTGCTCAACTTCAGTTTTAATGAAGCTTCATTATGTAATTTCAAGTTATCTTTAAAATACTGTATTATGTAAATGAAAATTACTATTTTTGCTGTATCATCATTATAAGGAAAATTTTTACAAGAGGCAGTACAACACAGTGGATTGGCTTTGGAGTCAGGTATCCCTAGGTTCAAATGTTGCCTCTTGAATATACTGGTAATCCCCGGCAAGTCACTTAACAGTGCCCTAGACAATTTTCCGATATCATAAATTTCATTGAGAAATGAATATGAACTACCTACAATGATGAAGTCACTATTGGGGTATATGTGTGTCTAAAGAGACACAAAGACAGTAAGACAAAGACAAACATATACAGAAAGAGAGAGACTGAGAGACAGAAGGGATGGGGAAGCAATACAGAGACAGAGAGAAAGAGGAGAGAGAGAAAGAGAGAAAGAGAGAGAGAGAGAGAGAGAGAGAAGAGAAGAGAAGAGAGGAGAGGAGAGGAGAGGAGAGGAGAGGAGAGGAGAAGAGAAGAGAAGAGAAGAGAAGAGAAGAGAAGAGAAGAGAAGAGAAGAGAAGAGAAGAGAAGAGAGAGAAGAGAAGAGAAGAGAAGAGAGGAGAGGAGAGGAGAGGAGAGGAGGGAGGAGGGAAGGAGAAGAGGAGAGAGAGAGGGGAAAGGGAGGAAGTGGGGAGAGAGAGAGAGAGAGAGAGAGAGAGAGATGCTTTAACCATCTTTTGCCCAAAGCATGCTATTAATGATTCAGAATTTAATCCTAAATGTACCAATATAAATCATCTTGTTATCAGACTTAAAAATTATTCATTAGGGATAAAAGTTCCACATGTGATAATTTATTGGAAGTTCTTTTTTGAATGAGTAATCTTAATAAGTTTGAGGAGCTTGAAGAACTCCAGTGAAATGTATCCAGTCCCTCCTGAAGCAGCCCATTCTACTTTTGTGCAATTACCCTAGTCCCAACCCTTCTAACTGTACTATCATTTAGTCTAAAATTCTCCATCTTTTCTACAAGACTAGCTTGTGAAATACCACCAAAGTTTTGCCAAAAATAGGAGGAAAATATCTATAGACCATATGCATCTATTGATATATAAATGAATGATAAAGCATTTATTAAGTACTTGTTAAGTGCTAGCACTGGGAATTTAAAAGTAAGAAAGAAAGACAGTTTCTGCCCTTTAATAGAGTTAGGCAACATATATACTTGCAATATACTATCACATATTGATACAGTGTACAGTATACCTATAGATACATACAAACAATACAAACATCTATTGTTTGAGAACATTTATTTCCACCAAAGTTTCAAATGTTACCTTCCTAAAACTCCAACTACATCAATTCATATTTAAGTTTAATTGTGAATTAGAATATAGGCCATCTGGAGGATAATAGAAGTCTCCATAGATAGAATATTAATTTTAAGTTTCAGGGTCTACTTTCAGACTTTTTCCCCGTGAATTCAATCCAGCAAGAATTTAAGTACTTACTTAAGCCAGGCACTTGCTTAGTTCTGGGAATTCAAAGATGAAAAAAATCAAGTCCTTGCTCTCAGAGAGTTTACAAACTAAGAAAGGGATATGGCACCTACACAAATAAATCCATTAGAAGATAGAATCTAACAGGAGCATAAAAGGGATTCAGGACAAGTGCTCTAGGAAAATTTGAGGTGGAAGAGATAATTTTCATGCTGGGGAATGAGAAAAGGGTTCATGGAGGAACTGGCATCCAAACTAGGCATGAAAGGAATAGAAGGATTTTAGCAGGCAGCAACAAGGAGCAATTGCAGAACTGTACCAATGGACAATGTGACTTATGCCATTTCAGAAGCAGAATATGATATAATGCAACAGTCAGCATGCAAAATTATATATGTGCATATACATGTATATGTACATACATATATACATATTTATGCATATATATACACATATAAGAATGACGGCTAATAAGAGAATTTTTACACATATTTGTTAAAAATTTTTCAACAGGGATGGAAAAATGGGCTGGTGGTCTCTTTTGCATGCACACTCAGGTCAGGCTCAGCAGTCCCTGAGTCTCCAGCTCTTCCAGCTCTGCAGCCAGTTAGAAGATTTGTCATTTTCACATACCAATTCTTGAAACTTCCATGGTTGGAAACTGGCTTCCCAAAGTTATCACACAGTTGTACTGGAAGCAAGCAGAAAATCTGTGCATGCTCTAAAGGCTAAAATTAGGTAGCAGATTTCTACATATGCTTCATGGACTGGATCATCATTTCCAGTCCTCCCATTACACTTATTTCCCTAAATTTCATGACTTGATGTCCTTAAACTCCCAGCAGAAGATACTTTCCTCTTTGGATTCTTCTCTCAAACCCCTTTCTTCTTCCCCTATCACACAGTTTTCTGGCCTTTGTATTCAGTTTCCTTCCCACCCAACTCTTAGGTGTTCTTTACCAAAATATACAATTTGCAGTTTCAAGGCAACTCTATTTACCATCAGTCTTGCATTGACCAATAAGAGATGCCTTTAAAGCACACATGAATTGAAAGCTGTCATTCATTCATTCAACCAACAAATATTAAGAATCCTCCATTTCCAATGTACTACCATAAGTATTATACTACTATAAGTAGAATTAAAAAGATAAAGACTTGGTCCCTATCCTCAAAAGATTTACCATCTAACCTGGCAAACAGAAATGTAGACAAATAACTGTAAAGCAAAATAGAAAATAAGAGCACAAGAGAATCATTTTAATATTAGATGAGAGAGAGCACACTTCCAAGTAAAAAATCAGGAATAGCTATATAAATTGAATCTTAAAGAATGAACAATAATAATCATAATAGATAGTCTTTATATAGTGCTTTATAGTTAGCAAAATACAGTAAATCTAGCCAAACTGGCCTATTTGCTGTTTCTTTCATGCTATACTGCATCTTTTTTCTCTGTATTTTTGTAGTTGTTATAACCCATGCCTCGTGCCTCTAGTGAATGACAAAATAAAACATTGATTAAACATTTATTAGGTGCTAAGTTCTGAAGATACAAATGAAAATATAAGCCAGTTGCTGCTCTCAAGGTGCTCACGTTGTATTGGGTGAAGGCAACATAAAGGAGAAGTTTCAATTCTAAGTCAGATGGAAATATCCCACAGTCCTTAGCGATCAGTAAAAGAACACATGGCAATGCTACTTCTTTAATGTCATTTCTACAAAGAAAATCCCATCCCCTTTCTGGTGCTAAACCATTTGACAATGCCAAGGACTTTGATGAAAAGACATTTCTTTTTGGAGTCTTCCGAAGCTGTACCTGTTGCACCTGCAGAAGCCATTGCTAGTCTGTATCTCCATGGGATTGCTTCCCAAGATGACAGTTGTGGTGATTAGGCTCCCATCCCAATTGTTCTTGGGTCCAGAGTTTTGGACTATCTCCATAAGGGAAGCTGGTTTTCAAGGCAATATTTGTGGTGGTCTGGCTTGCCTGGCAGTTGCTATCACCCTGTTCTCCCTTCTCACCTTAGCCTCTTAGTTTCTCAAGTTTCCTTCAGGTATTGCTTAAAAAATTCTTACCACTTACAGGGGCCTTTCCTAGTTCGTCTGATATGTGTAACAAGTACTCTTCTCTTACTCTCCCAGAGTAAAACTAGACACATTACCTCCTCAGATTTCCAGAGATGTCTCTGAGGAATTGAGGATTAATGTTGTTCGCTCAAGCCCCCATTTTGGTGTTTCAGTCCCACTACTAGTCAGCAGGGACTAGCAGTCCAGTTCCATTTATCCACTTAGCATCAATTAGCTTTTACAAAGTGATGTTTTAAGATATAGCAAAAACAAAAGTACAAAAGTTTCATTGCTCAATATTTGGAGGGCACACTCTCTCTTTTACCACCCTGGTGCCTGGGATTCAAAATTAATGAAGTTTCTGCATAGCATTGGTCCCACTAAGTTCATATCCAAATATGGCATCACTACTACTTAAGCATTTGTCTCAGCTACTCCTGGTCTGGATTCCAAAAGTTGCTCCTTATTTCTTAGGGCTATAAACTAGACTGGCTGTCTGCAAATAATGGTTTGGGTTCCCAGTCTTAGATACAACTTGTGCATCTAAGCACTAGGAAAATTTGAGATGGAAGAGATAATTTTCATGCTGAAATTTCCTATAGGCTCCCTTTACTAACTTTTCAAAATGCACAAGTTGTATCATTCTTCTTCGTTGTTCAGTGAGTTCAGTGATAACTAAATGCCTTCTCCAGCTCATTTAACAGATGAAGAAACAGAGGCAAACAGGGTTACCTGACTTGCCAAGGATCAACACATCTAATAAGGATCTAAGGTCAAATCTGAACATTAGTCTTCCTGATGACACTAGGTTGTCCTTTACCTAAAAATAAATAAATAAATAAAATAACAACTATTAGTGCTAAGAACCTAAGCCTATATTCATGAGTCATATCCCACTCTTGGATGGAAAGGGCTTAAAGTCTCTCTACTCACTTTAATTGTTTATCATTTTTCATCTAGAGGTCAGTCAAGAAGAAGTCAAACTAAGGTACATATTATGATTAATTAGTTTCTCTTGAAGGTATCCCCCGTTCTGGCTACACAGCCATTCAAAGAGCTCCTCTTCACCATATGGTTTGCAGAACCAGTAGCAGAAGGTCTGTACATTCTCCAAAGTCCATTTGGAGATTCCATAAAGCAAGCACTTTGCACAAAGTCATAAAGACTGACCTTATTGGCCAGTTCTCTGCTGGATCAATATGCCATCTTATATGTCCCTATTTGTTTAACTGTTATCTCTCTTCCACCCCCCTTAAAATATAAACTTTTTGAAGGCAGGGACTGTTTTTATTTCCTTTTCTTTGTATTACCAGAGCTTAGTGCCAATACCTGATATATACCAGTCTCTTAATCAATGCTTGTTGATTAATTAATTGACTGCATTTATTATCTAATTTGGTCCTCACAATAACCCTTATGAGGTTGGTGCTATTATTTTCTTTATTTTACAAATAAGAAACCTGAAGCTCCTATAAGTCAAGTGATTTAAAGGTCACATATAAGTAGTAAACATCAGATACAGGATTTGAATTCAGATCCTTCCATTCTAGTGCTTATATTCTTTTCAGTATATCATGTAGAGCTTTGAGAATTATAAGATCATAAAGAGCTATAAGGGACTTCAGATGCCATTAATCCCTCATTTTATAAATGTGGAAACTGAAACTAAGGAAAAACTAAGGAAAATAACATACTTTGCCCAAGCTCACACATGTAGTACATGCTAGAGGAAGGACTTGAACCCAGATGCCTTCGTTCCAGACCAGAGCTATTCCACTGAATCATAATGGATTCCTTACTCTCTCTTGTTTGAGCTTCTTCTTTGATGAGAATACTAACAGTAACCCACATTTGTATATAATTTTAAGATTTGCAGAGGGACTTAATCTCAACCCCATGATTGTACTTGTACTTGACAGTACAAGTATTCTTTATACTCATTTTATAAATGAGAGAATAGAAGCTTAGAAAGATCAGGTCATTTGTCCATAGTCTCTAGGCTACTGGGACTCACCCAACTTTCTCATTCCCCCTTCAGTGTTCTTCCCACTATAAAGAGAAACTCAAATTCAGAAAATAGTCTTCAGAGACATATGACTGTTAGAATAATGGATAAAGGATAAACCCAATTGGAATACTATCTTAGTGACTTAATAACTATGTGACCCTAAGCAAATCAATTAACCTTCTCAAGTTGTTTCTTCATTTTCAAAATGGGGATGATGATAGTACCTATTTCACAAGGCTGTTCTAAGTATCAATTGATATAATAAATTAAAACATTTTTAAAACTATAAAGACTTATAGAGATACTATGATCGTCATCATCACTAACATCATCATCATCATTAATTTAAAACATAGAACACATCCAGTGTCCAGATTTCCCAAATCAAAAAACAAGACCCAAGACCTGACAAAGGGTTGTTTTCTGATGTGTATCCCCAACAGGCCTCCCAGAAGTATGTTTTGAGCCAACTTTGCATCCTGATTAACCCCAAAGAATGCAAACCCACATCCTCCGGATCATGACGAGCCATCTCTGAAAAGCCTGAATGGGAACAGAGAAGCTCGGCTGCCCATTCGGTCTCCCTCAATACATGAAACGCACGTTCAATAACAACCCCCCTGATCATGACTGCAGCGGATGCAAACCACCCACAAATGGAGGGGAGGGCCTGCCCTGTTTGTGGGTGATTCCCCAAGTGACCGCCTTGAGGGGGGAAGTTGGGGTTTGTTAAAGGAGAAAAAAAAAGAGGAGCCCAGACTGCCATTCTCATGTAAATGGTCCTGGGAGGAAGAAAGGACAGGGAAAGGGATGGCACTGATCTAATTATCTGCCGGCCAATATCGCCCAGTTACTGAAAGGGACCCACAGAAAAGACTGACACAGAAACACAAAAAACGGCCCCAAAACAATCCGGAACTTAGCAACAGTGTACAAACCAACTCCTCTCAATGCAGAAAGAACCATTTTATGAGCATTTCTTCTTGCCTGCAATTAGCCTCCCTGCTCCCCCTCAAAAAAAAAAAAAAAAGTTAGTTTACATTATCACATTTTGAAATACATGTCCTGTTTCCCTTTCCCCAATATCTTCCATCCCACTACACCTCCTTTTCTTTATTCCCCAAGAGAACTATGGATCCATATCATTTAGATAAAAAGTTTTTAAATGGGCCTGTGTCCATACAGAGCCATATTTTCAGAATAAAAAGTAGAACACAAAGAATAATATAATTGCAGGATATAAAGCTGAAAGGGATTTAGAGTCTAACCTTCTAATTTTATAGATGAGTAAAACTGAGGCCAGACAGATGGAGTGACTTGCCAGGAGTTTTGTAGTCTGACAAAAGAAGGGTCCCAATCTGTGTCCTTCGTTTCAAGACAAAGTCATAACTTTTTATATTAGTGCCAACAGGAAGTCACTGGAAGGGCTGAGATATCACAGCCACCACCACATGACATAACTACCTGGCAGAAATGTGAGTAGGTATGTCATCAGCTGAAGAAAAATATAGTTCTCCTGGAGGTGAATCAGAACAGACGATTTTAGATGAACCAGAGCTAAAGATCTTAGGTGAATAAGAGCAGAAGATCTTAGGTGTGATCATTCTTTGCAAGGTTAAGATAGATCAGAGACCAGAGTCATGGAAGCCTGGCACCTTGAGGAAGTAAGAGGCAAGGAAATTTAAAGTCAGAGCTTGAGGCAGGTTTTCCAGGAACTCCAGACTATGAACTTATTTTAGAGCAGTAAAAATCATTTGTAGGTCCACAGGTGGCAATAAGAAGGAACTACATTGCTGATCCTCTAAAGAAAGAATGATACTTGTGTGATGGTGGCAGGAATACCTGAAAGTTGCAAATATGAAAGTAAGGAATATATTTGGCCTTGTGGGGATAAAATAGCAAGAAATGGAGTGATTTCAAGAGAAAGCTGTTTCGAAAAACAGCAGAACTGAAAAACAATATGAGAAGAAAAAAGATAGCAAAGGAGATAGTAAGTTTATATTCTAATAGGAAAGATATATACAAATATAGGTATATATATGTGTGTGTGTATTTATATATATATATATATATATATATATATATATATATATATATATATAATTGCAAAATGAATATTAAAACGTTTGGAGAAGGAGGGCTCAAGCAGCTCTAGGAATCAGGAAAGGCTTCATGTAAAAGGTGGTTCCTAAACTGAAGAGATGCAGAGTGTTGGCAGTTAAGACAGAGGCCATTCCAGGAACAGGAGACAGTAAATACTCAAGCACAGAGCCACATGTCCAGGGTGTTGAAATGTCCATTCTCTTTTGGCTGAGTTTCTTTCCAACTATAAAATTCTGTGATTCTATAATTTGTTTCTAATACAAAATAATCTCCAAAACATTTATTTATTGGATGCCTGTTAAGAACACAAAGGAGCAGCTAGGTAATGTAGTGGATAGACTACCAGGCTGAAGTTAGGAAAACCTAAGTTCAAAAGTTCCCTCAGATACTTACTAGTGGTGTGACCCTGAACAAGACATTTAACCTTGTTTCCCTCAGTCCCTCATCTGTGAAATGAGCTGAGCAAAGAAATGACAAAGTGCTCCATATTTTTGCCCAAAAAAAAAAAAAAAACCTAAAGGGTCAAAAAGAGGATGATTTAAAAACCCACTAAACAATAAGAATGCAATACTAAGAATATGTAGATATTTTACTTACTCTTGATTGATCCTCTCTTTTATTAACATGGCCAAATTATAGTTCATGACCGTATCCAGGCAGTCAGATTTCCTTACTGTCTCTCTTTATGAGTTTATAGGTAAATAAATCTCTAATTCAGTATAATTCAACAAACAATAAATAGGTTTCTGCTACATTTTAGGCAGTGGGTGAAATTCAAAGATTAAAAAGGATGCAAATTATGGCCCTCTCCCACTCCAGATAAGTTCCTTCTTGTCCTAAGTCCCATGACTGGCTTCATGGTCTCTCCAGAATTTCTGCGTGTAGCACAGAGGCTCCATGTGTTTTGACAGCATTTTTATTGTCAGCATTGCTTTACTGTGGATCCCCTCAGCTCATGACCCAGCTGCTACCGTCGAAAGTTAAAACAGATTTCTGATGAAACTCAGTCATACTCTACTGGCTGAAACTTTAGTAAATTCACTTCATTCAATTTAAAATATATTAAAAATATAAACATTTTTTAAAATATGTTTTGATTACTATTTCAATGGAACTGGGTTTTTTTTCAATCCTATATATTTCATTTTATGTATTTAAAAACATTATTCTGAGATGTGACTCCAGATGTCACCAAACTAACAAAAGGGACCTATGACTCAGAATATAGTTTATACAAGAGCAAGCACCATATTTTAGTTTTTGTTGGTTTTTTGAGATTGGGTCTCCCTATTTTTCCCAGGCCAGAAATACAATAGCTCCTCACAGACCCAATCTCAATAATAATCAGCAAATAACTTTTAATTTTGTTCCATTTTTCCAGCTAAGCTGGTTTGCCCTTCTCCTGGGGGCTCGCCACATTTGTGCTACATTTAATGTGGACAACCAATTGTCTTTAGCCTTACTGCAACTCAGAACTCATTTGATATATCCTCCTTCAGTAGCCAGAATTACAGAAATGTGCTAATACACTGGAAACTATATCTTATCTAAACTTTATTGTTTCTCCAATGATCATACATATCACCTACCTACCACAGTCCTCTATACAAAGCAGTCACTTAGGAGATTTTTGATTGAATTGATTGATTAATTCTAATTCAATGACATATGAAAACTATATAGTGCTAAATTTAGCACTATATTCTTATTATATATTCTTAGCACTATATATATATATTCTGGTATTCTTCAGGATCTAATATCTGAATTACCATGAGTAGCTCTCCCAAGAGGCAGAATTTATCAACTGGCCTTTCCACCACCAGTTGCCAACACTCTCTTAAACAAACAGCTTTCTGAACTCATCTGTGAAGCTCTGTAAAGCATGGGGGAATGGCTGAAAAGATTAGGAGAGAGGGTGTTGGGACTGAAGGCAAGAAGGGGGCTGTGAATAACAAAGAAATAGCCTCCAACTGACAGAATCTAGGACAATTTGATATTCTCTTAGGGTTTTTAATTTGACAAAACAATTGTGGTGAGAATAGGCTGAGAAGAAAAATTGGCTGCCTCTGATCACTGTTAGCCATGGTGATTATCGCCCAGCCAATGTAAACAGGCAGCAGGAAGATAAGAGATACTGGTGGGACCAACCCTTCTGTTTACATTTTTTGCATATATGGGGAATTTAATTTATGCAGGCTTTGAAAGCCAGCATCTAATCACCATTTCCAATGGGCCTTCAATTTTAGCATTTCCCTCCCACCTTCCCCACTAGGGAGGGGAAAGGGCACAAACCTCTCCCAGTAATTTCCAGTCCTATGTGAAAAGAAACAAGAGCAGCAAGTCCAATAAGAGCATCATTTCCAGAGCTAGGCATTGAAGGAAACAACCTCCATTTATAACCTGTGCCTCATATTCACGTCCCCCTCCAACACGACGCTGGGCAGCTGCTTCCCATCTGCAGTGACCACCGAAATGACATCATGAGAGAAATAGCTGACATTTTCCCTGGTCGACATTCAGAGTCCACTTGGGAATGAATAGAAACCTTGAGAGAAACACAAAGACAACTATG
Source organism: Antechinus flavipes (assembly GCF_016432865.1). Taxonomy (NCBI): domain Eukaryota; kingdom Metazoa; phylum Chordata; class Mammalia; order Dasyuromorphia; family Dasyuridae; genus Antechinus; species Antechinus flavipes. The sequence goes on from NC_067400.1 coordinate 530,190,794, forward strand.
AATTATTGAACACCAAGAGGAGTTTCGAGGGGCCCTTGGATTACTAAAGAGAAGCAGTATAGTGCAATGGATGTCTAGCCTGAGAAATAAATCATATAAACTTCTTCCTCCTCTACTCTTTCAAAGCTGCTCTATCAAAGGTTTCCCAAATCTAATAGCCTTCCCCTAGTTCTCCTCCTGAACTGTTGTCTGTCCCCCTTCTACTGAATACTCTTTCCTCCCTTTTCTTTAGAGACCTCATTTCCCTGCTTCTCTTGTTTGTCTACCTACTCCTTCCTTCCTTATCTCCTAGTTCTCCTCATGATCCCCAATCGGGCATTGAAAACTAATTTTTGATTAGATAAATCCACAAATATATATATATATTACTAACAAGTCCATGCTGCTAAAACTCAGAAAAAGAGATAGATAGAAAGTAACTGACAGAAAAGTGTTCTTCCCCTCTATCTCTGTCTCTAACTCTGTCTCTATGTCTGTCTGTCTATCTCTGTCTTAATCTCTCTCCATTTCTGCCTCAGTGGAGCACATTTACTTTGAGTTCACTAGGTGGTATAGTATAGAGTACTGCATAAATGGAGTTCAAATCCAGCCCTTATTAACTGTATGACCCTGGATAAGTCACATAAATTCTATCTACCTCAGTTTTCTCATCTGTGAAATGTGTTTAATTTTAGCATTCATCTCCCAAGGTTACTGTGAGAGTAAAATGAGATATTTGTAAAGTTCTATATAAAAGCTATTTTCATTATCATCATTATTATTGTTATAATCTCTGCTCATGCAGACTACATTATTCTCTACACAGTTAATTAAAGTGCTTAATTAACTTTCATTGTTTAATGAATGAATTGTAAAAATAAGATTTTAGATTTTTAATTTTAAAATTCAAATCCAGCCTCCAATGCCTACTAGCTATGTGACCTCATACAAGTCACTCTATCTCTCTCAGCCTCAGTTTCTTCATTTGCAAAATAAAGATTATAATAGCACTTACCTCACAGGGCTTTTATAAAGATCAGATAACATATATAAAGGGTTTTGCAAATTTTAAAAAGTTATATAGACACTATCTATTAGTAGAGGGACATCTCCAGTCATCTTGATATATATCTTGCCATTTCACCCAAATGACTTTGAAGAGGAAGGTGAGGCTGGTGATTTTGCACAGCCTTGTCATTTAAAACCAAATCACTTACATGCCATGGCATCATCTCCCTGATATCAAGGTCCTTTTCAAAAATGAAGGACAAACAACCATCTCTATAAGTAGAGCTGCCGCACTGGAGATCCCACTATATTGGTTTATTGAGCAACACAGCTTGCTCCTTTGCTTTCTTCCTCCTTCCCTTCCCTCTCTCCTATTCCTCTCTTTCTTCTCTTATTCCCTCCCTCCCTTGCTTCCTCTCTCCCATCCTTCCTTCCTTTTTTCATTTCTTTTTATCCTTCCTTCTTTCCTTCCTTCTTCTTTCCTTTCTTCCTTCATTCATTCCTCCCTTCCTTTCTCCCTCCTTCCCTTCCTTTTTCTTTTCCTTTTCTTTTCATTGCTGAAACCTCCCAAGATATCTTGGGATTTATGAGCCATATTTCTTTCTTAAGCACCATGCCTTAAACTCTACTCTCTCTGGCCCTCATTTATTGGACAACAATAGGTCCCAGGCCAAGTACCAATTGGTCATTGTTTGGGCCCTGATTGAGTCAGAGTGAATGTAAATAGCAATTGTTTCTGTTTTATCCAGAAATCCTGAGGTCTTGAAACAAAAACTATATTACCCCTTTATGTTTTTCCAAAGATACACTAAATACTAGATACAACTAAATACTACTAGATCTACTTGATCTAGATACTAGATACAACTTTTCCAAATCTGAGAGTCTGTGATTGCAGTCACAAATAATAAAATTAAATAATAATAGTTTGTATTTAATAACACTTCATAATTATAATGTTTCAAATTTGCATCTCATTTTATCCTCACTTAGCTATTAAAAGCAATTAATTCCTCTACGATTTCTAGAGTGTAGAATTTATAGTCCTGAAGATGAGTGATTTACTCTTTGAAGATTATTCATGTGACTCAGAAAAATGGAAAATATGGAAAAACATATCTCCTTTTTATTTTTCCACAAATGAGTTATAAGCAGCTCTTTAAAATGTAAACTTCATTGTATACAATTATAATACTTTGTTTGCCAGAGTTCTTGAAGTCTAAAATGTAGGCACACCAACAAGACAAATGATGATTTGTACATCTATAACAAATTACAGATAACAAATCTGTATAAATTTGTACAAAATACTGTACAAATCATAAGATTTGTATAATACTTTAATGTCTGAAAAGTGATTTCTATATGTCAGTTTTCCAAACTATGAGACATGTTCCTATTGTGTGAGCAATGGAACAAAATCCTCAATAGATGAACAAACAAAAGAAAATGAGTAGAATATATTGAATATTCAATATAAAATATTGAATTTTAAAATATAGTTCCCATAAAAAATTCAACTGCTTCTTTTTTTATTCATAGCTTTTTATTTTCAAAATACATGCAAAGATAATTTTTAGCATTCACCCTTGTAAAATCTTGTGTTCCAAAGTTTTCTCCCTTCCTTCCCTCCTCTCTCAGCAGCAAGTAATCCAATATAGATTAAACATGTGCAATTCTTCTAAACATTTCTACAATTATCATGCTGCACAAGATAAATCAGATTTTTAAAATGAGGAAAAAAAGCAAGCAAATAACAACAACAAAGGTGAAAATATTATGTTGTGATCCACATTCAGTTCCCATAGTCATTTTTCTGGATGCAGATGGCTGTCTCCATCACAAATCTATTGAAATTGGCCTGAATCATCTCATTGTTGAAAAGAGCTACGTCCATCACATCAACTACTTTTTTCAGCAAAAATAACATTGTTCAAAGTCAACAAAAGCAAGACAATATGATAAATTCATCTCAACTAATAGTAAATACATCACAGTTAACATAATATGCATAAATGAGGTTTTATTTGAATTGTAATAGGTGTGGGCTCTCAATGAAGACAATTTGTTGTCATCATCATTAATCAGTATAGGTTTATAACAAGAGTATTATGTTTGCTAAATTGGAGCAGAAAACATATAAACTCAAAGTTAATCTTTTGTGGAATTAAAAATGCCATCATGCTTAATATATTTCACAATGTCATTCGATATGCATGATATAATAAATTGATTCATGCATGGGAGAAATAATTTGGGAAAATTATAGATTATTGTTTCAAGTTTTTTAATTTAAATCTTACATTTCTTATTATCTTTGACTTTTAAGTGAAATAATATCTCTTTATGATGGATAAATACATAGGTGGTTTGAAAAGAAAATCCACTGGAGTAGATAAAACTAGTGTAAACAAAGAAAAGGGACAGTTTAAACAGTAGAACTACAGAAGTACAAAGTGAAAACACTCAGAAAATACCATAATCTATATCCATGATAGGGATTCATAAATACTACTTCATGGAGAAGAAATAATTTTTGTGTTTGTTTTGTATGAATATTTTAGTTTAGTTTACATGAAACGACCATTTATGTATGAATGAAAATATATACAGAGAATTTTTTGACAAGATAGAAATTTTTTCTATAGAAAATGAAATGTTCTTAATAAATAGAAGTAAACATTTTCAAAAATGATATCTGTAGCAACAAAAGGATTGCCTGAATAATGGAAAATTAATTACAGAATTAAGGGAAGGGAAGTGTCTCATTTGATGATGATAAGAAATGTGCCAGTCCAGTTATTGAGGATTTTTAATTTTTTAAATGTAAATAGATAAATGGCAATTAGGTGGCACAGTGAATAGAGCACCAGGCCTGGAGTCAGGAGGACTCAAGTTCAAATCTGGCCCAGACACTTACTTGATATATGATTTTGGGTGAAATTTAACCCCAATTGCCTCCTTCAAAAAATACATAAACAGATATTGATATGTTCAAAAGAATGCAAAGAATGATGTTCCATTTTCAAATAATTCAGTGGAGAAAAAAAAGTGTTCACACTTTCTTTAGATTGCTACATTTGATAATCACTGCATACATTATCTCATTTGTTCCTTATAACACTATGATATAAATCATATAGGTATCACAATTCCCACTTTACAGATGAGGAAATTAAGGCTAAAAGAGAACAAGTGACTTTCTTATAGTCAGTCAGAGAGTCTTAGGAGTGAAATTTGAACTAAAGTCTGTTTGACTCTAAGTTCAATATTTTTTTCACTACATTAAGTGAAATGTCACTAACAGATTTTCAAAATACACACTCTCTGCCATCTTCTCTACATATAAATAGGTAGATAAATATCTAGATTTATATGATTATAGAAAGATGGATATAGGTATCAATATTTGTGTGTAGATATACATACATACATACTGCATCCAATGAGAGAGAGAGAGAGAGACAGAGACAGAGACAGAGACAGAGACAGAGACAGAGACAGAGACAGAGAGAGAGAAAAGAGAAAAACGGAGTTGGGGGAAGAGATGATTTCCAGGGCTTTTGAGATGAAGAACATTGGAGAAGGAGTACATTTCTCCATTTGGTCTCTATATTCTCAGTAAAGATTAAGGCAAAGAGGAAAGGATGGAAGTAAAGAAGTTTTGAGATAAAGAATATGAGAGAAAAGAGAATTCTTGGAAAATTCTTTCAATTAATTAAAAAACTAAAATCCTGATATTTTGTAAAGCAAGTTAATAAAGCAACAAATATAGGTACAAATGCTCATACCATTGTGTGTGTGTGTGTGTGTGTGTGTGTGTGTGTGTGTGATTTATTGTAAAAACTAATGTTAGGGAAGATTTATTACTTTGCAAACATTGATGATAATGACACATCAAGAGATATTTTCAATAATAATTGACAGATGTTTTCATTCAAATTATAAAGCCTAGGAGAATTGTTTTGTCCTTTGCACTGATATATTGAGTAATATCAGAAGTAAATACAGGTCTACAAGCACCTGTCAAAAATGTAACTCCTTATGCAATTTGGAAACATTGCTTATTTCCAGAAATTCAGTTTTATCAATAAATAAGACAGAAACTCATCCTATGTGCCTCTTCCACCAAAAATGAAAAAGGGATAGAAAACAAAGCTCTTAAAAAGTCTAACTGCTTAGGGGCTCCTGGTAGAGTCACCAGAGGGGTGGAGATAGATAAGCTAGGAGGAAGTGAACCTTCTTAAAGGCATCTAACTACACAACTGTTGTTATAGATATAGAGAAAACAGGTGGGTTGTAACTGCTCTGAAGAGCCAAGTATGGGAGAAAGGTGAGAGCTTGAAAAGCAGAGGAAGGCGGGGAGGAGAGTAGTTGTACTAGATCTCAAGGGAAGAGTGGGATGATCTTTACCTTCCCACTCTCACATTTGTGTATCATACAACCTTTGTGATCATATCATAAGCCTTGAGGAGGATCTAGTACCTACTTTGAAGATAACTGTACTGGAAAAGATCATCTGGGTCTGATAATGAATTCATTGAAGGCAATTAAAATTTTTCTTAATATTTTCTCTTTTACCTATGGCATTAATTCCTTATTAATCATTTTGTACTTTGTTTTCTCAGTGTGGAAACAATTTTGCTTGGTAGAGAAAATTGGGATGGGGGTTAGCTTGTGGAATAGTCATTTAGAGAAAGAGGTGAGACTTCAGACTTATAGAAAATGAAAAAGGTTTGGAAAAAGTTATGTCGAGAAAGATAACCTCAAGCTTCCCTTTTATTTGTTTTGTATATTTTTTCTCTTGTATACATGAACATGTTCATACTATCTCTCCTCTAATATATTGTAAGTTCCTTGAGGGAATATTTCTTATAAATTTTTATATCCCTAATACTTGGTACATAATAGATACTAAATAAATGCTTGCAGATTGTAAAAAGCAGAGAAGATCCAGTTAAAATAAGGTAAAAACAAATGTAGTATCTTTTTCCTTTGCTTACTCATTTTTCTTTTTATTCTATTTTTAGCAGTTTACTATAGTAATAATAATTATTGTTAATCAAGTTTTAATCCCAGGTTGTGGGTAATGTTACCCTAGGCTTCAGGTTCTTATTGTTGCTTCCTGAATTCTGTCCTGCAACTCAATCTCAGAGATTCCTCTTTTCTTCTAAACCACAATTAAGCTACCCAGACATGCGGTCCCGAAAATGTTTGCTTTCTGCACTTAATGGGCATGTGCTCCCTCATCCTAACTTTCAGACACAGCTCAGGATTTCTTCTGGTGAGCATCAGGCTTAGCTTCTGGAAACAATGGAGATGAATATCCTTCAATCTTCCCCTTCTCAATCTCTGCTGTTCCTTACATGATAGTTTATGAGGTAAAAGTTTGTGAGGTGAAATTCCTTAGGTATCAATGGTGAGGAGAAAGTTGAGATGAAATTTTTTGAGACCTAGTATTCCTCCAATAGGAGATACTCCCAGGGCCTACTGTTTATTGATTCAGTGGTGATGCCTGGAGGTACTTGTCTACACTCAGGTCAAATCTCAGTCCCCCAGAAGTTCTGTCTTTTCTGAGATACTTTACTACTTTACCTTTTTTATTTATCCTGCTCTTCATTTATTTTGTGGCAGTTTTCTGTCTAGAAGAAATATGGAGAGCCTGCAAAATACTGAACTATACCACCAACTTCCCAAAATGACCCTCAAGATAGATGACTGTTTTAGTATAAGTTCTATTTCATATTCAGAGGAAGATAGTGAGGTTAAAAAGAAAAAAAGCATTCCTACCCCAAAGAATGATATCAAATAATAGAATAAGAGGGAAAAAATAAGAAAAAAAATAAAAGCAATCCAAGAAAACTATAAAAAGAAATTAAACAATTGGAAAAATAAATACATAATCTTAAGGAAGAAAATAACTCTTTGAAATCTAGAATTGGGCAAGAGGAATTAAATTACATTATAACACATCAAGATATAATAAAACTAGGAAGGAAAAAAGAAGAGAATCTGAAATATTAGAAAACCAACTGATTTGGAGTTGAGATAATATAGAAAAATGTCTCAAAGAGAAATAATATAAGAATTGTCAGACTCCCTGAAAGTTATGATCAAAAAAAAAATAACAGATATACTATTACAAAAATTATTAAGGAATTAAGGAAGTTCTGGAGCAAGAGATAAGATAAAGTAAAAATACAAAAAATCTACTGTTCACTACCTGAAAGAGATCCCAGGAGGAAAATGTACAAGAATGTTATAGCCAAACTTCAATACTCCCAGGTTAAGGAGTAAATAATTGCAAGCAACAAGAAAAATAATTTAATATTGTGGAAATAGAGTCAGGACTTCACAAGATCTAGCACCTTCTACCCCAAAAGACAGAGTTCTTGGGATATTATATGTCAAAGAACAAAAGAGATGGGGTTGCATACAAGGATAACTTACCCAACAGAGCTGACTATAATAATGAATGGGAGAAAAAAAAGATATTTGATAAACTTCTGAAACACTTTCAGATATTTGTAACAAAAAAAAATCAGAACTCAATGGAAAATTCAATATAAAAGATATAGAAAAGTGTTTATTGTTTATATGTATGTGTCTGTGAGAGAGAGAGAGAGAAAATGTTATCAATATTCTTAAAATTGTCGATCATGACTAAAGTAAGAAAGAGTAGGGCTGAATTATGTATGATGGAGTGATTTTAAAAAACAAAACTAGATTTAAAAAGGTAAAAGAGAGCAATATGGGGCTTGAAAAACTAAAAATAGAGGAAATGTTGGAGGTGGAGAACTGGTAATGCTGTAAACTTACTGTCATCTGAGTTGAAGAGGAAACAATATGTACATGTGCAAGGGTACAGAAGACTTTTTTGATTGTCTAGAGAAATAAGAAAATTGGGAAGCAGGGTAGGAAAGGGACTTTTAGGAGTGTATAGATTGAGATTTGGAAGGGAGAAAGAGAGAGGATGTCAGGGTATTGTTGGATTAATTATAATCTCATGGGTTTAGATTGCTTTCTTCATACAGACAGTAGACATATGAGATAAGATTTGAATCCAGATCCTTTGCTCCAGAGCCAGTGGATGGTTCCACTGTACCATATATATTTGTGTCTGATGGTAGCTATTTCTAGGTCAGGGAAGAGAGAAAGGGAAGCAAAAGGGGGGAAGAAATTTACATGATAGCTTTATTATCTATTTAAAAGGAATAGCAAATTGTACATAATAGATTTTCGGTTTCATGTGCAATCAGCTTTTATATACTTTGTTATAAAAATGCTTGTTTTACTCCATAAATTAAAGATAAAGTGAGTTTTTAAAATTTTACTTTAAAAATGTGATATGAATGTAATGGAATATTATACTCCTCCCCCTAGCTTCTTCATTTCCTCTCCTCTAGAATACCTTGTGCCTGTGCCAGGAACCCCTCAGTAGTCACTCAAAAAAATTATGAAATGGATAAGTTCAGAGAAAACTGAAAAGATTTCTATTAAAGCAGAGCAAAGTAAATAGAACAAGGAAAATAATTTATGCAATGGCAATAATATCATAGATGTAAATTGCAACTCAAAGTTCATTTGCATAAGATTTTTCTGATTGATGTAGATTGATTGTACTCATTATTCCACACCTACATGAGAATTGGAATTGATGAAAGCTTGGGAAAAGACAGAACCTGTTCTTCTGGCTTCTAGCTTCAATTTCAGACTTTCTTCAAGTCCCTGAAGGGAGAGAAAGATTCTGACTATAGAAGAGTTAATAATTCCTATTGTCCTCCCTATCTCTAGGGACATGTCCTATGTCTTATCCCTAGCCTGCTAAACTAGGTTTCAACCTAGTATCTCTTCTCTCTGAAGAGAGCAGAGTGGCCAGCCTCTGAACCCAACTTCCTCCTTCCCTTCCTGAAAGGAATCAAAGTCTCTCTTGAAGAAGGTTGAAAGAGAAAAGATATTAGAGTTGTCTAGTTCCCTATTTAATTCTTTTTATGAAGTTTTTTTTTATTATAATCTCATGGGTTTAGATTGCTTTCTTCATGGTAGACATATGAGATAAGATTTGAATCCAGATTCTTTGCTCCAGAGCCATATTATCTCCTATACTTTATTAATCACACTATAAGTAAGTGACAGAACTGGAATTTGAACTCAAGTCCTCTAATTCCAACCTTAGTGCTCATTTCACTGCCATATTTTTTCCCACATTCCATTCCACATTATGCTTCAGTGTCTCCATCTGTAAAATGGGAACATGCTTTCCACTCACTTTTTTCCTGGATATGTTTTGATAAACACCCTCAGAACAGCTGAGAGGTGGTAGTAAATAATTTAGAACTGTAGTATAGTGAATTTGAAATCAAAGGAATCAGGGTTCAAATATTCACTTTGCCACTTACTGTCACACTGCCATGTGCCCTTCGGCAAGTGACTTAACCTCTTTGGGCCTCAGTTCCCTTACCTGAAAAATGAGGGGACTGAATTAGATGAACTCTAATCCAGCTTAATATCTATGATTAAAAATGGTTAATAATAGGTTCCCCAAAAATGTAATATGCTTCTTGAAGAACCATTCCAGATAGAAGAAAATTCATATGGGGTGGCAGAAGAATTGAATGGGTTAATAAGGACATGTGTCAAATTGAAGCCCCCAAGATCTAATTTCAACCCCTTCTGTTCCCCAACCATCCCAACAAAAGTTCCCCTTCCCCCTCACATACACACACCATCTCTTCCCCCCATCTCTTTCTACGGGAAGGTTGGGGGCTATTTCCTATTTCATCCAAATTACTTCATTCATGGCCAATCACTAGCATGGGCAGAGGGGAGTGACTAACTCTTGTCTTGGCTCAGACTGTTGGCAGGTGTCCTAGCTGCTGTTCTAGCCCAGAGTTTGGGGGAGGAGGGGTAGCTATAGATCATGGGCATGGATAAAGCCCACTCCACTATGTAAATAGGATTAATGGTAATGTCCTCCTGAAGTTTTATTGGCTCTGGGGATCTCTGAACCAACCTGCTTAGGAGAATATACCATCCACAAACTTGTTTTTTTTTTCTCTTCCTCCTCTTCTTTCTCTCTCTGGTTCCTCTCCTCTCATTCTCTTCTTCCTACCATTCTTTCCCCATACTTAATCCCCTTCTTCCCCTCCTCCCTCCTTTTTTTCCTTCTTCTCTTATAGTCCCAGGCAAAAAAAAAAAAAAAAAAAAGGAACCCGGCTTGCCTGCTCCAGATTTCTCTCTTTCTCTCCCCACCCCCTCCTCTCTTTCTCTCTCTCTCTTTTTTTTCTGGTGTGTGGTCTGATTCTTCATTTCATCAGGCAGACAGTACAGGGACTCAGGGTCAGCCAGGTCATCAGAATGCTAATAAGAAATCTGATTGATGAGCAAGTGTCTGGAAAAATGAATGGGATACTTAATTAATGACTTCTGCTGTGTTTAAAAGAAACCTTCTTCTATACCCATTCCTCTCATTTTCTGGGGAAAAAGAAAAAGTGGGGGTAAGGAGGAAAGGAGAAAGAGAGAAAAACTCCACCAATAATCCCAAGTTTTTCAAAGAACATAGAGAAGACTTCAAAGACAGACATGGTCAGTTTTTTTTGTTTTGTTTTGTTTTGTTTTGTTTTTCTTCTGTGTTAGGCTGGTTCAATGATTCTTTCCTCCCTTTGTTGACTTGGGCAGCCAGGCTTGATTCCAAAGCTGGAAAATAAAAGAGGACATTGTTCCTAGGGAATCTGGGATTTTACAAGAAATTTCTTCCTCCCCAATGGGGCACAGTAACTGCTTCAGCCCTGTCTTGTTGCAGGGAACAGGGCCAGGAGGTAGTTCAAATAGTGTGGCTGGCCTATGGGGAAATCTTTGTAAGAATCTAGAGTGGAATGGGTCATCACACTACCATATGTTGCATTTTACATTCAGGAAATGGGTTATGAACTACTGGACATACCTATTCTATTTAGAGAGATTGACTCAGATTTTTCTCAAATAAAAATCCAGATTTTGAACTCAAAAAATGACAGAATTTCAAAATTGATTAGAAACTCCAAGAGATCCCTTTTGCAGCATCCCTAAAAAAGTCACCTAGTCTCAAATTGAAAAATTTCAATGAAAAGGAACATACTACTTTCCAAGGCAGCCTATTCTAAGCTACAACGTTTAGCAGATTTTTCTTATATCACACCAAAATCTTCACAACTTTCAAAGATTGTGGCCAGCACTCTCATTCTTTCCATGGGAACAAACTGAACAAGGCTAATCCCACTTCAGCATGCCAAAACTTCAGATATTTGAAGACAGCTATCATTTTCTTGGCCTTGCCAAGTCTCTTCTCCAAGAAAAATCACCCCTAGTTCCTCTAACCAATTTTCACTTCTTATGACCTCCAGTTCCTTTACCATGCTAATCACCCTCCTCTGGACATGTTAACAATTTGTACATGTCCTTCATAAAAATGTGGCACTCAGAATTAGGCAAATACTCCAAGAAAAACTCATACGTTTTTAGAGATTCTGGGTGTGGCAAGAAAATTGGAGAGAATAATTCTAGAAATATACAGATCAGGAATCTGGAATTTGTTTACCTACCAATCACAGTGCTTTCATTTTTACAATCTTTGTAAAATAGAGAGGCAACAAGGTATAATAAAAGAAAAATCTGTAATCAGAAGAAACCTGGATTCAAACCTCCAACACAGAATGGGTGTGACACTAGTCAAATCACTTAACTTCTGTTCTCAGTTTCAGCCTTTAAAAATAAGATTATTAATATGTGCAATGCCTAATTCACAGGATCAAAAATCATGTGTGTAAAATGCCAAATAAACCTTGTAACTTTCAGCCATTGTAAATATTAATGCAATACTTCCCTCCTCAGCTCCTTATTTTAAAAATTAATCAATTAAAAAGCATTTATTAAGCTTACTGTATGCCCAGCATTATGCCAAGTACTGAGGATATATTGAAGGGTAAAAACAGTTCCTGTTCTGGAAAAACGTAAATTCTCTTGGAGGAAAAAAACAATTTAAATAACTAAATACATACAAGATAGAAACATAGTAGCTGAAAATAAATTTGATGAAAGCCAACTATTATAAGTGGCTCCATATTGGTTGCTATTTCCATAAGTTCTGTTGGTCTTTGTTAATGGGCAGTGATAAAGATTCAAGAACATTTTGTAAAAATCACAAGGGAGCTAATATTTATTTAATTTATTGGTGCCATTTGCAGTGTTCTGCTTATGCAGCCTTACACTTGTCTCATTGCAAAATAAATAAATGTCACTGATTACTTTAAAAAGAAGAAGAAGAAGAAAAGAAATATGAAAAGGAGAAACATTTGTAACTGGGAGAGAGTGAAGGATCTCCTGCAGAAGAGGGTGTTAAAGCAGAATTTTCAAAGAAGCTAGGAAAACCAAGGAGCAAAAAGAGAAAAGGGAGAATATTATAGGACTGGAGACAGCCAATGAAAAGACACAGGGACAGGAGTGTTATGTTCCAAAAATAGTGGTAATATAGTGTAGATAGATCACAAAGAGTACAGAAGGGAGAAAAATTAAAACAAAAAAAGACCCCTGAAAGTTAGGAAATTGTTTGGTTATGAAGAATCTTTAAAAAATAGACAAAAGAATTTATATTTGACCCTCGAAGCAATGTGGATTCACTGGAGCTCATTTTGGGGAAAGAGTTCAGATCTTTGCTTTTGCTTTTGCCATCCTTTTTGATTTGATTTTTCTTGGGCAGCAAAATAATTCTATAAATATGTATACATATATTGGTTTTAACATATATTTTTACCATGTTTAACATATATATTGGATTACTTGCTATCTAGGGGAGAGGGTGAGGGAAGGGGGAGAATTGGAACACAAAGTTTTGCAAGAGTTAATGTTGAAAAATTATCCATGGATATGATTTTAGCAGTTGAGTGTAAAGTGAGTTGGAATAGAGAAAGACTTGAGAAAGAAGAACCAGTGAGAAGGCATTTGCAGTAGTCCAAGTAAAAGGTGAACTAAAGTGGTAGCTATGTGAGTCAAGAGAAGACTAGTGCAAGAGATGCAAAGGTGGATACAATAAAATTTGCCAACAGATTGGATATTTGAAGTGAATGAAAGTGCCGTCAGAAACAACACCAAGATTTTGACCCTGAGTGATTGGAAAATAGAGGTGCCATGTACAAGTTTGGCAGAGGACAACTTTGTGAGTAGGGAGAAGGTAATGAGTTTTATTTTGGACATGTATTTGAGATGCCTATGGGACATTCAGTATGAGATGCCCAAAAGGCAGCTGGTGATGTACTTAGATGACAACAAAAATAAATATTTCTGTATACAAAACAATTTAAAAGATGATAGTATATGAAAGTGTGAACTATTCTTATATAGTTTGCTTTTGAAAAGTGAATGTTAAATTTTGCATTTGTCTCATTTGTGTCTCCTGGTTTTCTTTACATTTTTCTGGACTTTACATTTTAAACATTTTATTGAAATTTTTCTTTTATTCCTTAATTATTTAATATTGCCCACTAAATCCTTCCCACCCTCATATACTTTTCATCATTTTAAAGATGAGGAAAACAGGGGAACTAAGTATTCCTACCTGAGGCACAATAGTGATGAGATTTGGTTAGAATTCCAAATACCAATCCAATGTTAAACTTACTGAATGATACCAAATGAACTGAGTTTGGAAACCACATGGGATAAAACAGAAAAGATACTGAATCGCAAGTCCGATTATGTTCTAGTTTTAGGTTGGCCACTAATTTGCCATCTTAAACAAGTCCTTTTATCTTTGTGAGTCTTAGTTTCCTCCTCTGTAAAATCAAGATTTTAAACTAATATAACTTCTAGCCTAATAAATTACTGTTACAGATGGAATCCATTTGAAGTAAAATGAATCCTTTCGGATAATTTTAGGATTTATAATGATTTTCTGGATCAGTTCTATGATTTCATCCGGGTAAGGAGCTCCTATGAATAATTTCTCCTACCAATGCAGATCAGTAACACCTAGAGAATTGACTTAGCAAATAATGACCACAACAAACTCAGTGACTTTCTTAAGATTTACAATCAGTGTGTCAAGAGAAGGATTTGAGCCAAGATCATTTTGACTTTGAGATCAGCTCTCTATTCTCTTTGAAAAACTGCCTCTCAACATCAAACTTTTTGATGGCATCTCATAGGATAATAGCTTTAATATTGTACCTTACTGAACAAATTGACTAAACCTGGAAAACTGAATGGATAGAATGGTATATATGCACAGTATATACACACTTTTGTACACCTCTAAAGAGAGCAAAAAGCTCAGGATGGAATGAAAAGAAAGCTGCATCCAGGACAAAGCTCTAGGTCACATCCAAAATGGTGTCAATCCACTCAGCCATGGAAATAATAATCAAGACAAAAATCTGAAAGAATTCCAGATTAGGATTCAAGGCCTGGATTAGAATCTTGGCTCAAAGATTTACTCACACTGTGACCAGTCATAGATTATTGGATTATTACAAAGTAATCTAACCATGTGGAGCCACAGTTTTTTCATCTGTACAATGGAAATTATGTTATTTCTATTACTATCCTCACAAATTCATTGTAAGAAAAGTCCTCTATAATCAGAACTAAAATATCAAGCAGCTGGGTGGCTCAGTGGATAGAGTGTCAGACCAACTCAGGACAACTAATCTTCTTGAGTTCAAATCTGGCCTCAGATATTTTATCAGCTGTGTGATCCTGGGCAAGTCACTTAATCATGTTTGCCTCAGTTTCCTGCTCTGTAAAATGAACTGAAGAAGAAGATGGCAAACCATTCCAGGCTCTTGTTGGTACAGAGTTTAATCCTGTGCAAAAGATTAGTGACTGGCAGGTTCAAGCCAACAAATATTAATTAAATGTCTGTTGTGTACATGGCACAGTTCTGAGCACTATGGATACAAAAACAAAAATAAAATCATACTTACCCTCTAGGAGCTTACATTCTACTGGAGTGATACTGTTCATAGATAAAAAAACAAACACACAAAATACATGCAAAGTCAGGAAAGTACAATAACGAATGGGAGGAGAAGGAAAGATCTCACTTGGGAGATGGTAGCTGAGATGGTGCTTTGTGCCACCTTTGAAGCAGACTCAAAGATATGTATGTTGAGCCTTTGGCTAAGTATGACTAACCAAACAACGTTTTCTGCTCTGAATAAAAGAAAACTTTGGAAATGTTAATGAATAATTTAAATCAAGTCAGTGGATCTAATCTCTAAGAAACCATTAATCTCCTCCCTCCCTCTCTCTCCCCCCTTACCCCCCCCCCACCCCCCCTGCAGTGGAATTTCTGGCAACTTAGTGAAGTCTACAGACTATTCAGGATAATGTTTTGAACTGTACTGAGTAAAACATATAGGAATAAAAAGGAAATCTATTATATTGATATCATTATCAAAATATTAAGAAAACAAATTCTCAAAGTACATGTTAAAACCTTCTGATCTAAGAAAAATGTAGCGTATTTCTAGGTCTCTAAGGTAACCTTCCTTCAGATTTGGGAAAGGAAGAAAACAGAAGTGGAGATAAAACAAGAGCTCAGAAGAATGACCTGCTAACATTCTGGCCAATTTAAAAAACAAACAAACAAACAAACAAAAAACAACAACCCAAGCTGGTTGATATCCCAGGGTAATTTGCATTTCTATTGGACACTTGGAGAATACTGATAAAATTGGCTTTTAAAAATTTTTCCTGGACAAATGGAATATCATCCCCAACATCTGTGCACAAACACAAAATGGGGTAGGGGAAATATTTCAGTGATGTAATCCTTCTGCATTGCGATTGCATTTGAGAAATACTAGTTGAACACTGGGAAATGAATGTGAACTATTTGCATTTTTGATTTTCTTCCCGAGTTATTTTTACCTTCTGAATCCAATTCTCCCTGTGCAACAGGAGAACTGTTTGGTTCTGCAAATATGTATTGTATCTAGGATATACTGCAACATATTTAACATATATAGGATTGCTTGCCATCTTGGGGGGGGGGGGTAGAAGGAGGGAGGGGAAAAAACGAAACATAAGCGAGTGCAAGGGATAATGTTGTAAAAATATTATCCTGGCATGGGTTCTGTCAATACAAAGTTATTATTAAATAAAATAAAATTTAAATTAAAAAAAAAAAAAGAGAGAGAGAAATACTAGTTGCTCCAAATATACCATTTCCTCCTCTCTCTTCTCCTCTGGATCATTTTGAAAAGGGGAAAATTATATAGGCATATGCTGAAAAATTGTAAGCTACCCAGGGTTTAGACAGGCCAGATTTGCAAAAGGAAAGCAAAGCTTATATTCATAACAATACATACATATATATGTATTCACACACACACACACACACACACACACACACACACACACACACTTTCTCTGCCTTATTCTGTCATCTAGCTTTAGACCCCCAAAGAAAATTTCACTATGATTACTTTGATTGTTATGGAAGAAATCTTCCATGAACTCTTCCTTTGGAGAGAGTACTTCTAATAACAATCTAGCAGTCTAGCATATCTATAACTACTCAGGGGTATTTAAGATACTTTTTTTCTGGCAATTCTGTGGGATATAGAGTATATGTATTCTTTACACATCATTTAGTTGATGAAGGAGTTGATGCTGAAACATTAAGTGACTTGTCCAGTAGGCTTCAAATCCAATTATCTAAAACTGGTGGAAAAAATCCAAGAAAATGTAAACTTAATCAGCAGTGAGGGGCAAGGGGTCTGGCTGAGGGAGCTCTGGAGATATTGCAACCATCCAAAATATAACAGAGAAACTGGCTTCTTATTTAGTGATCTTTCTCCCTACCTACGGAACATTTTAAAAATGCCTCCCTCCATTGGCACGGCTTAAAGAAGCCTTGTGTATGTGGCTGCACCCTGAGCCAGGACAATGACTCACTACCATTCAGGCCAAACATTAGCAGAGCCAAAAAGGGGCCTCTAGTGAGCCAAATCCTTTGAAGAGAGAAAATAAAGGCAGGAAGGCAGGTGGTTACTTTCAGAGGGTCTATGGGCAACTCTTCTGTCCATCTCTCATCCCATGTTATCTTTGTGGGATCTAATTATGACCACCCCCTTCCTTTTAAGAGGGGAGAAAGTACCTATTCTCAACTATGTATGGGACCAAGGAGAAGCATCATGAATTATCCTGGAAAGTGAAGATTTTTTCAACTTGGTTAAATTTCGTTACTCAGAATCAAGTCAGTCACATAACTGCACTCAATAAATGCTCAACTTTTTTCAGAGTTACCTTGTCTATCAAGCCAATTGTTTCTATAGAGATTTGGAGTTCCCTTGCGAGAAGCAAGGTAGCTTACTTAGGTTGGCTGCCACGGTGGGAGAGGAGAGAATTGGATACAACAGTGGACATAACTGGGAGTTCAGTGAGACTTCCATCATACCATGGAGAGTGTCCTTTCCAATGAGAGGGAATCAGGAGATCAGAGTTTGAGTCCTAGCACTAGTACTAATGTGCTATATAATGCTGGATAAATATGATCTGAATTTTCTCACTTAAAATGAAAGCAAGGAAAGACAAAGATTATTTCTAAGACTCATTCCAGCTTTGAAACTCTATGTGTCTATATAGGAATTCACACAATCAATCAATCAAATAATTCAACTGATTAATCACTCAATAAACAGGGCTTTCATGGACTGCAAGCTTAGGACAACTTACTGTTACATTTTACAACTCAAAAAGTCGATATAAACTTGGGGCATCTGGGTGATGCCATGGATAAGGTGCCAGGTCTGGAAATAGAAAGACAACTTTTTGAATCCAAATTTGATTTTAAACACTTACTAGCTGTATGACCCTGGACAGATCATTTAACCCTCTTTGCCTCAAATTCCTCATCTTAAAAATAAGCTGGAGAATACTGGTAAAACAGTCCATCATCTTTGCCAAGAAAATCTCAAATGGGACCATGAAAAGTTGAACATGGCTAAAAATGGCTCAACAAACATAACCTATATTACAAAAGTAATGTATCTCAAGTTTCTCCCTGAAATAAAGATCTATGATTCTTAATATCAAACTGCTTCCCAAAGTAGTGCATAGCTGTGAATCAAGGAACTTGACAGTTTCTAAATATCTTTTCTTATATCTTAATCGCATCTAACACTATGCCTTACACAGTAGGCATTTAATCAATGCTTATTGATTGATTAAACAAGTAACTATATGGAAAAGGAGGTGTGAAACATCTCATAAAAGAAATGTATGATAGAAAAATAATGTAAACAGTCATATGATAAGAATCCACATGGTTCACTGAAATCCTGTTGAGTCATCCCCTATACTGGGTAGACTCCTATAGTGTACTTATAGGAGTGTATAAACTAAAGTCTCACAGGAATAGGCAAGCTTGGAGATTTAGGTCTACATATTTACAAGGAGTGTCCATAATAGCTCACAGATCTCTTGGGGTATTGGAGGATATCCAGAGCAGGAAGTCTGTATGTATTCTGCTTGATCAGACCCCATCTGGAGTACTGTGCTTAGTTCTTCTCCTTAAATTACAGTTTAGGAAGGACACTGACAAGCTGGAATGTGTCCAGAGACGGATAACCAGAATTGTGAGGGGCCTATAAATTATGCCATACTTCTGTTCTTATAAATGTAGTATCCATGTGGACAGTCTATAAATTTAGCCATCATCCTGAGTCTTCTTCCAAGAAAATGGACAATCTATAAATTTAGCCATCATCCTGGATCTTCTTCCAAGGAAGCAGACAAAAACTTTTTTTTTTAATTGAAAGCATTTTAAACAAATGGGAAGCAGTCTGCTGCTCTACTAAATAACAACTATAACGTTTTAAAGTTGTTTTTTGACAAAAAAAATTAGAAATATTCAATAAATTTGGCAAAAATGAATTTTTCAGTCACATATTGTTTGAAAGGAAATAGGAATATTAAGTGTAGATAAACCAAAACTCTGGAGAAATGGTTTCTGTCTTCAAATATTTTAAGGATTGTCCTATAGGAAAAGGTTTCAACTTATTTTGCTTGATAGAAAATAAAACTAAGAGGAGTTAAGTGAAAGCTCAGAAAAGAAAAATGGTTAGTCAGAAAATATTAAAATTTAAAGTTAAAGAATCTCAGTTGCCATTTCTTACCTCATATTGTGTATCATAGCCTCTCCAATATGTGTTATTTTCCAAAAATTGTATTGTAAGCTATTAAAGGCAACAATTGCCTTCTTTTAACTTTGTCTTTCCTATAATATCTAATACAATGATCACATGCAGTAGGTTCTGAAGAGATATTTATTAAACAATCAAATTTATCACTGGGAAAATATAGATAATAATATTTATAGTTAAAGCAGGATGATATAAAAAATAGAACTTTAAACTTGGAATCCCAAAGACCTGGTTTAACTATGGCCCCTGACAGTTTGTAGGTGTGTATTTCTAAATGAGTAACTTAATGACTCAGATAAGCCCCTAAGACTTAATTTTGAAGTCACAGCTTACTTATCTCACAGGTTTACTACAAAGAATGTTTTGCAAACCTTAAAACACCACAGAACAGTAATCTGTCATTTTTGTAGCTCAATAGAGACTTTTCTATCAATCACAACAGTTCAAATGTAGACAAGCTCTTTCAATCACTTAGTCCTTTATCACTGAATTCCTTCATGTGTGAAATAGGGGATCACTTGTTGATTAAAGTATATTGGTAAGGGTGGGGGTTAAGTTTTTTTGCAAGATCCTAAGATCATAGATTTAGTGCTGGAAAGGACCTTAGACTTAGTCTAATCTCCCCCTCATTGTAAAGATAAAAAGACCAAGAACCAGAGAGACTGACTAGTTCACACTTTCCTCTAGCTATCCATCCCCTATGTGAGTTATGCCTTCTTCTTAGAATATAAACTCTTTGAAGGGAGAACTGTATCTTTTGTTTTTGTAGAAGGAGATTAAAAACCAATTTTTAAAAAAGAAATCTATATCATGCCCAAGAAAAACTTCATTTGAAGCTCCAAAAAGGAGAAAAAGGAACGAACTCCAATGTCCAGGAGTTGTTAATTATTCTCCATTGCCACATAAATTCTCTAAGCTTATTCCCACTTTCCCTGGGTTCTTTAGGTACTTTAAGAGAATGTGCCCCATACTTTGGGAGGATATTTAAATGTACTATTTTTACTCTACCATTTTAATAAATATTTGTTTCTGAAAACATTTCAGTGGGGCTCCTGAGTTAGATTGTTAGAAAAACCTCCTCTCCAATGCTTCAGAGTTAACCTTTAGGGTCCTAAGTGGGAAAAATAGGAGCACCTCTCTGGGAACCCAATCTGTGAATGTATGTTTAGCATAGTAGCCCTAAAGCATGCACTGTATCTGAAATCTTTTACTGGAGGGCTACAAACTTCCAATCTCCTAGTTAATTGATTAATGATATCTCCCTGTCTAGTGACCTCAGGAATGAGAAACTAGAGATAGGTGAACAGATAGAGCTAACTTTGGACCTTGAGTTAGCAAAATTTGAGTTCAATTTCAGGTTCAGACATTTAGTAGCTGTGTGACTCTGGGCAAGTCACTTAATCTGTCTGACTCATATGCTTTATTTGTAAAATGGGGATGATAAGAATACCTATTTCCCAGAGTTGTTGTGATTTTCAGAAAGGACTTTGCAGACCTTATAGATCAGTCTATAAATGTGAGTATTTATATATTGTCTAATCCATATACAAAAGGAATCTCTATGATAACATATCTTACAAGTGGTCCTCCAGCCTGTTTGAAGACTTCCAGAGACAGGGAGGCCATCACCTCCCAAGACAGTACATTCTATTTTGTTGTTGCTATTGAGTCCTTTAGTAATGACTCCTCATGACCTATTTGCTATTTCCTTCTCCAATTCATTTTACATATGAATTAACTGAGGCAAAAAGGGTTAAATGATTTGCCCAGGATCACACAGCTAGGAAATGCCAGAAGCTAGATTTGAATTCAGGTCTTCCTGATACCAGGTCCAGTGCTCTATCTGTTGTATGTCTTTATTCTACTTTAGCAGAGTTCTAATTATTAGCAAGCTTTTCCTGTCTCTTTGGAACCTCCCATCACCATTTCTTGTTCTTCCCTCTGGAGTCAAATTAAATAAATCACCTTTCCACTAGACAGCCCTTCACATACTTAAAGACAGCTCACACCTGAGTCTTTTCTCCTTTAGAATAAATAACCCTTGTGCCTTCAAATGATGTTCATTTGACATGGACTCTAAGTCCTTCACTATGCCTGAGATCCTCCTTTGGACACTGCAAATTATCGATGTCTTTCTTAAGCTCTGCTTCCCTGTATTGAATTACTACAGATAAGGTATGATGAGAGAAGATTACACCGGAACTCTCACCTACCTAGAACTCTGTCTATCTAAATGCAGCCCAAATAAAATTAGCTTTTTGGGTTGTCACAATATAATACTGACTCATATTGACTTTGCCAGGCCATTAAAATCCCTAGATTTTTTTTTTCAGAAATTGCAATCTAACCAGGCCTCCTCCATCTTATATTTATAAAATAAAACTCTTTATGCCCAAATGTAAGATGTTACATTTATCTCTATCACTTGTGCATGTAAAGGAGTTTGTCTTGGAAAGGAGAAGGATCAACTCTTACTGTGAGACAAGAGTGAAAAAGGAAAAAGTGGAAGAATGCATCTAGATGATTTGAGCAAAGGGGAAAAGAAGAGGGAGCTTTTAGACTTACATGAGCTGATGCAAAGTAAAATGTATTGTTTACAAAGTAACAGATATTGTAAGATGATCAGTTGTAAACAATTTAGCTATTTTCAGCAATACAATAATCTGAGACAACTCTGAAGGATTTATGATGACAATGCTATATATTCCCAGAGAAAGAAGTGATGGTGTCTGAATACAGATCGAAGCATAATATTTATTTTCTTGAGGATTTTGTTGTCCTGTTTTCTTTTGCAACATAACTATTATGGAAATGTTTTGCATGACTACACATGTATAACCTACATCAAATTCCTTGTCTTCTCAATGTGGGAGGGGTGGGGGGAAAGGGAAAGAATTTAGAACTCAATGTTTTACAAAAACAAATGTTAAAAATTGCTTTTATGTAATTAGGGAAAAATAAAATATTAACTAATTTTTTTAATTGAGCCTTCAGCAATTGTCCTCAATTTTTTTCAGGGAAATGTAAGGCTATTGAAAAGGTGGAAAAGGAGAAACCACAGGAGGTTTGAGGAGAGAAAAAAAAAGTTTGGAAAAGCCACTGTGACAAGTGAAATAATAAATTAATTTAGGGAGGTATAAGAAGATTGCCTTGACATGTTAGAGTAAAGCTAAATAAATAACAAATTTATAGAGGATCTACTCAACATATTTTTGTGATTTTGTCTAATTTCATTCAGCTCCTACTAGAAACAAGCCAAAGCTGAGGTTAATACCATAAAGGAGTAAGGGACTTGAGAGAAAAAGACAGTATGGAGTCAAACTGATTTACAAAGGAGTTGAGATGGGCAAAGGAAGTGAGTAGAGATGGTGCAGGAGTGATAGCCTGGGAAAGAACTGAACTGTCAAGAGATATATTGCCAAGAGGATAAAAAACAGAGTTTATAGTTGCAAAGCAGAAGGAGAGATGGAATTACAATAGATAGTGATCAAAGAAGAGGATTTCAAAGTTCAAATGGATGGGAAGTGGTACATTTGTGCATAGTAGGGATATCAAGATCATCTATGTGTGTAGCTGAGGTGGCTTAGAAGAACAGTTCATGTGAAATAAGTAAATTGAGAAATTATGAGATTAGATGTTTGAGAGAGAGTATAGATATGTGTGCTGAAGTCTCCCATTATGACAGCAGGAGTTGAAGAGGAAAGATTGAGAGTATTCTGACAAAGCTTCCTGCTAGATTCTGATTAGGTGATATAAGAAATCAACTGAATGAACCTCAAAGGAGAAGAGGTCATTGATTGGTGGTGGTAGAGTGTCTGAAAATAGAATGAAGAACAAAGTGTATTCTAACTCCCCCACCATAATTAGTGAATGGGTGAATGGGTGAACAATGTTGGAAAAACAAGCTAGAGAGGGTAGGTCATCAGGAAGGAGTCAGATACTGGTAAAAGTCAAAAGATGAAAGGAAAGAATTGAAGACGAATACAAGTTTCTTATGGAGTACACATTCTACAGAGCAAAATGGAAAATGTGAATAGCTTTTAAAATGGATATTACAGGGTTTGTGTTGAAAGGAACAGGAATAAAGGCAGTAAGATATGGAAAATGGGTTCTTAATGACAACCTACAGTTGAGAGAAGTATTCTATCACAATCACATTCAACAACTTATTCAGCCATTCCCCAACTAATGGGCTTCCCTTCAATTTCCAATTCTTGGCTATCACAATAAGAGTTGCAATAAATATTCTTATAATGGCCCTTTTCATTTTTTAAATATCTCTTTGGAATACAGACTAGTAGTGGTATTGCTGGTTCAAAAAGTATGCATATTTGTATTGCATTTGGGCATAATGTCAAATTGCTCTCCAGAAGGGATAGGTCAGTTCACAATTCCACCATTAGTGTTTTAGTGTGAGTTGCTTTTCCAATGAGATATTTCACATTTTCTTCTACTTTTTCATTCTTTTCATTTTGTTTTATTGTTTCGTTATGTTTTATGGAATCATTAGATTCCACATACCCAATTCTAATTTTTAGGGAATGATTTTCATTGAATTTACGTACCTCCTCTTCCATTTGGACAAGTCTACTTTTTAAGGATTCTCTTTGATGAATTTTTATATATCTTTGTTCCAT
Organism: Antechinus flavipes; assembly: GCF_016432865.1. Lineage (NCBI taxonomy): Eukaryota > Metazoa > Chordata > Mammalia > Dasyuromorphia > Dasyuridae > Antechinus > Antechinus flavipes. The sequence continues at coordinate 530,214,600 of NC_067400.1, forward strand.
TTGGTCAATAATGCTTTCTAGGGAGTTCTTCTCTTCAGTAGATTTTTGGTTTATTCTGCTTTTTAACATGTTTTTTTTCCAATATTTTTTATATCTCCTTTACCATGCTATTGACTTTTTTTATGATTTTCTTGCATCATTCTCATTTTCCCCCATTATTTCCCCCTCTACCTTTCTTCTTTCTTTATTTGAGTTTTTAAATACACTTTGAGTTCTTTTAGGAATTCTTTTTGGCACTGAGACCAATTCACTTTTTTTTTTTGAGGCTTTCAATATAGCAATTTTGACTTTGTTGTCTTCTTCTGATTTGGGATTTTGATATTCCCTCTCACCATAGTAATTTTCTGGGGTCAGATTCTCTTTTGTTGTTATTTGCTTATTTTTTCCAGTCTATTTCTTGACTTTTAACTTGATGTTAAAATTGGGCTTCTAAGGTGGGGGAGACATATTTTGCCAACCTTCAGGTTATTGTATTGCTGTGTTTAAATCTAGTTTTGGGCATGTGTAAGTTTTCAATTCTTCCAAGGTGATATAATCTAAGGAGAAGTGTGATCATCATTCTTCTGACCTGTGTTATGGTCTGTGATTGACCACAAGTACTCTTTTCTGTCCTGTAACTAAAACAAGGGTCCCCCCTTCTCTGTGACCACAAATTCTGGTGGGCTAAGGACCCTCCTTGCCCTGGAACTACAATTTAGTTTGATGTATGGACAATTCAATAGTTTTATACCCAGTGCCAGAAAAAGGACATCTCTATTCTCTTTCTGACCATTTGTCCAGTCCCTTTTATCAACTGTGGGCTGAAAGCTCTGGAAGGTACTGCTGCTGTCCTGCTGAAGTAGAGCTGCTATTGTCCTGCCCACCCATTGCCTGTACTTGACTGAGTTCCACTTTCATTTCAGTGAGACATACCTTTCTTGACAACCTGCCAAATTGTCTTGGGCTAAAAAATTGTTTCATCTTGTTCTTCTCTGGGTTTTACCTCTCCAGAATTCATTCTGAGGTATCATTTAAAGTTGTTTGGAGGGGAATTTGAGAGAGTTCATGTGAGTTTCTCTCTTTTCTCTGACACCTTAGCTGCCCCTCATAACATGATTTTCTTAAAGTGCAGGTCCCGCTGTCGCCTCCCTACTCAATAAACTGCAATGGCTTTCCATTTTCTCAAGAATCAAATACAAAATGTTCTATTTGGAATTAATACTCCTTCATAGCCCAGCCCCTTCCTGCCTTTCTAGTTTTCTTATCCCTTTCTCATTAATCTATTCTTTGACTCAATAACACTGCTCTCCTGGTCATTCCACAGATAAAACACTTCCATCTCTCAGCAGGTAGTTTCTCTAGCTGTCCCCTATCCCAGGAACAATCACCCTTATTATTTCTATCAGCTTCCTTTAAGTCCTAACTAAAATATCATCTTCTGCAGAAACCCTTTCCCAATCTCTCTTAATTCTAGTTCCTTCCCCCTCTTACTTTCTATTTATCTTGTATATAGCATGTTTGTACATATTTGCTTCCTCATTAGATTATAAGCCTTTTAAGATTAGGCACTGTTGTTTGTCCCCCCACCCTTTTTTATCCCCAGCACTCAGCATAGTGCCTGCACAGAGTAGGTAGCTTTTATCTATTGATTTTCAAACCCAAATTCCCAGAAAAAGCCAGCTATATTCATAGCATCCATTTCTCACCTCCCACTCAATTATATACTTTTCTTACCCTTTTTTATCTGGCTTCCAACTACACCATCTGATTAAAACTCTCTCCAAGATTATTAACATCTTTTTAAATTGAATAGCTTTTACTTAGTGCTCACCCTTCAAGAAGCTTTTTAGACTCTCACCCCCCTTCATCTGGAACATTCTTGTTTTGAATATGTGTGTATGATATTGAATTCTGCTTCTGGTGCTATCTCTTGGATCAAACCTTCTCAATCCCCTTGTTAGAGTCATCATCCACATCCCACTCCCTAAGTGAAGGTGTACTATATGATGAACAGATGCTAGATCATCTTTTGTCCAGCTTTATCCTTAAATACCCTCAAAACAATCTGCCTTAATTGGGTCTCTCATTAAACATTTCTGTAAATTTGTTTTTCCTTCTATTATTTCTCATTAGTTTAAGATACAAGAATGTTCATTATCTTTCATCATAAACAGCATTACTCTTAGTTGCCATAACCTCTATGCTTAGCAAAGAAATCAAATATTTCCTAGCTGGAATGATTTTCATGGCTCTTTTAGTCTCATGTGGCAAATGGCAAGATTAATCTGTATTTATGTCTATTCTTTTATCTATTTCCCATTTTTCCCATCAGAAATCAATTGGGAGTTACTTCAATTGCATATTATAAATTCTCATTTTACTCTTATTTTGTATTTTCACCTTTGAACAAGTCTGAGAAAGTATTACAAATGACTCAGAAATAACTCAGATTGGTAACTAGTCACTTTTTTGTCAGTTAAAACACAATCTATTTCATTTATTATAATACTCTTTTCTGCTAAAAAAAAAAAAAAACTCAAACCATTTTCCAAGACAACTTCAAAATTTCCTAGGTCTTCTTTGTATACTTGTTTAAGCAGAAAGAAAGTAAGGATTGAATATAATGCCCTTCCCCACTGGCAAATTCCTCAAAGGTACATCTGGATTAACAAAGTTTGTGATATCAGCTGACTAAATCCCTTAGTGGACACCACCAATTTTCCTTATCCAGTTAAAATGATAGGGCCACTTATTCCCACACTATGTCAAAGAAGGTCTGACATTGTTCCTTGGATGTTAATTTAAATTATTCTAAGGGGAGCCTAGAAACCATTTTCCATCTGTCTCCATGGGGCCTATTGCAGAGAGTCTTTGATATAAATTGGTTGACATGGATGGCTCTGTTTCCTCTCCACCGGCCCATCCCCCAAAGCCATCCTCCTAAATAGTGAGCACTGATATTATAAGGGGACAACCAATGATAAGAGCTGACTTGCACAGGCTGAGTTTTGTTGCTGTTGTTTGTTTAGTTGTTTTTTTGTTTTGTTTTGTTTTTTTGTTACCCATACAAATAGCCAGTTAATATTGCTCTTGTTTTGTTCATCAGCTTGGTTGCCTGTTTTGTATTTCTTTGCTTCACACCAACATCCTGCTGTTTGTTGATGGTATTAATAACATAATCAGCAGGACACTCTGTACCCCGGAGTCTAGGCTGTCTGAATAATTACTGAATGGCATTAGGACCAGTCTGTAAATTACTTTGTGACCTAGGAATTCAGCAGGTTACCACGATAACTCAGGCCGCTCACTTTATTGCTCCCACCTCCTGCTGTACCAACATTTATTAGTCTATTTTACATACAGAGTGCTGACTTCATTTTTCCTCCTCCAGTGGAGAGAAAGCCATGGGCCCTTCTTTGGAGTTGGTTGGTATACAGGGCAATGTTTTTTTGATGATTTTGGCAAAGCAGGTGAGGAGACACTAGATATGAGATTTTCCTTTGTGTAGATATGATTTCTTTGCATAATAATAATCATACAATTATAATATTTAGATTGAACCATAATCTTATCAATATGGATATTCTCTCAATCACTGCAGATTACAGTTTCACAATATCTTCTCATTCTGTGAGGTTCAATAAATCATTATATATACACATACACATATATACACCTATACACACATCTATCTATGTATGTATACATAGATAGATGTGTGTGTGTGTGTGTATACCCACACACATAATACATTTATATTATTAAGTCATTGACTAACAATTATTTATTGTTGCCGCGTCATTTTCAATCACGTCTAGCTCTTCATGACCCTATTTAGGGCTTTCCTGGCAAAGATACTATAAAGATTTTTTCTTTTCTTGTCCAGCTCATTTGACAGATGAGGCAGAGATAAGTGACTTGCCCAGGGTCACACAGCTAGAAAGTGTCTGAGGCCAGATTTGAACTCAGAAGTTGAATCTTCTTGACTCAGGCCCAGCACTCTACTACCACTTAGCTGCCCCAAGGATTCGACTATATGTAGCAGGGAAAGTAGTAGTGGGGAACATAAAACTATCCAAAGCCTCATGGAGCTTACAATATGACAAGTAAACAGCCTATTTCTTTAGGTCCATATCTTGTTAAAGGAGAAGTGAAGCAAAATAGATAAAAGGCTGATCTTGGAATCAACCCAACCTAAGTTCCAGATTTGTTGTTAATATATAATGGGCATGTGATTATGAGTAAATCACTTAATCTCAGTGCCCCCCACCGCCCCAAGATAACTCTCCAAGACTATTAAATTGCAAACAAATTGCTCTTCATTGGAGAAGGGAACTTGCACATCACAAAATCTTATGCCCAGACCCAATAAGTCTTATTACCCACAATAAACTCATATAGTGTCACAAAACAAACTATTCAAACCTCAAATATATTTTATCACATTAAACATATCCAAGGTGTTAGCTACTTCCATTTAAATTACTGAACATATTAGCTTAACAGATGGGAATAAATCTGGTGGAGGAAGTGAATGGATCAACAGAAGGGATGCTATCTTTGAATCTGAAAGCTTACTATTTTCTCTATAGACTTAGATGAAGTTTAATAAGGATAAAAGCTAAACCCTGCGTTAGGTTAAATGATTCAATAGCACAAGTTTAAGAAGATGATAACGATGTAGCCAGGCTAGATAGTTGTTCATGCAAAAAAAGGCCCCAGAAATGTAATGGGCTGAAAACAACAGTGATATGACTACCAAAAAAGCTAACCCACATCAACTTATATTCCAATAATGAAGTATCCAGATAAGAAAGGAGAAAACCATACTGTACTCTTCCCTGGTCAGACCTAATTCAAAAAATCTGTAGGCATTTCCAAACTCTAGACTCTAAGAGAAGTACATTAACAAATTTGAGCCCTTCATGGGGCTATTGTTGGAAGAGAATTTTATAAGCCATAAAACATTATATAAATCAACTATTATTAATATGATCATGATTATTATTGAAAGATGAAAAGGTAAAACCCTATAGACTATATACTTAGATGAAATAATCCAAATCTTTCCTTTCATAAATGTATAGAGAAGACTTAGGAGAAGGACATGATAACCATCCTGAGTTATTTGAAGGGCTGTCACCATGGAAAAGAGTAAATATTACTCTGTGTGACTCCAGAGAAAATATGAAAAATGCATTTCTTCTCAAAATCAGGAAGCAACTATTAGAACTATGTAATAGGCTGCTTTAGTAGATTCCCATCACTTGAGGGGCTCTGGTAGAAATCTCACCATTTTGTGAGGGAGCGTAGAGATCAGAAGAAATTCACAATTTGAATTAGTACTATTAATTCCCTTCATGATTTCTTCCAAACCAAGCATTCCATAATCATAACAGAAATGTACATCCTTACCAATTGCCCACTAAGAATTCAAGGAATATATTTAAACCTAAAGGTAAGGGATTTAGTTAATGTAAAATTCTAACAGCCATTCCAGCAATTTTTACAGTTGGTGAGACTGAAAATTTAGATTTATTCACTTATGGCAAAGGAAAACTTTGGCCATAGGTCACAGAGTAGAAACACAGGATGAACAATAAAAAAAAAAAATCTTCACAAAAGATGAATGACTATTCCTTAGCAATTAAGCCTTTGAATTTCAAAGAATTATGCATCCATGCATCCAGCACCTAACACTAGGGAACTAGGCCCAGTGCCTTTTTTGCCATATCTGTAGCAATGACTTCTGAGATGTTTCATCTCTTAGTAGCTAATGATGAGGTAGAGAAAGCGTTTCCTACAGAGTAAGTTTTGCCTTTGGCTATCACAGGAGAAGCTGGCTTTCTGTAAGCTCTTGGATCCCTTTGGGTTTTCCCTGTGCTTTTGTGCTTTTTAGAAGGTGAAGCTAAGGGTATAAAGTGCTGCAAACAGTCCCTACCTCTGGAGACCAAGCATTTACTGCAAGAAAGAAAGACCAATAGCTTCCCAGAGCATTGTTCACCCACATTAGAGAAAGGATTAAGCAGATACATTCAGCTATTCTAACAGATTTTCTTTAAGCCTTCAATACCCCTCTCACAGTCACTCAGATAATCACATTAGTTTTGTCATTAAAAGATCCCTTTTATAGAAAGTACCTAAACCGCTTAAACCACCCAGAGAGGTTGCATATATTATCAAACACCAAGACAAACGGAAGGGATTTTCTGTTCCCCATTTCTGTTTTCCCTATCCTACTTGCTAAATTCAGGAAACCAAGTTAAAAGATTTTGCAAATTACCAGTAAAGGGAAAGCAGTGCTTTCTTGTTCCCTCCCCCAACTATCCCTTCTCCTAAACTGAACAGCAATGGAAGGAGAACTCTTGTGAAGACTAGGACTGGATGGAACACACAAGATAAAAGTAGAAAACAGCAGGGGAAGGAAGGTATAGAAGAATCACACTAAGCAACACTTAAATCCACACAATTAGAAACTGGGGTTTATTTATTTATTTTGGCCTAGGAAAGAGAAAACTGAGGTATGATTCAATAATAGGTGTCAGAAATAAGATTACAGTATGTATGGACTATTTCATTTTGTCAGATGATAATGGAAGATGGGGAAAATGGAAAGGAGGCTAAATTATGCTATCTGATCCACTAAGGACCCATCTAGGGAAAGACCCATCTTTTTATTTTCAAAATACATGCATTGATAATTTGACAACACTGACCCTTGCATAACCTTGTGTCAGGTTTTCTCCTTCCCCCCCCCATCCCCTCCCCTAAATGGCAAGCAATCCAATATATATTAAATATGTTAAATTCAATATATATAAACATATTTATACAATTCTCTTGCACAAGAAAAATCAGATCAAAAAAAGAAAATAAATGAATAAGAAAATAAAATGCAAGTGAACAATGGAAAGAGTGAGAATGTTATGGGAACATTCAGTTCCCACAGTCCTCTCTCTGGATATAGATGGTTCTCTTCATCTCACAATCATTGGAACTGGCATCAGTCATAGCATTATGGGAAGGAGTCACGTTCATCAGAATTGATCATTGTATAATATTGTGTACAATGATCTCCTGGTTCGGCTCATTTCACTCTAGCTCATCTCTTCTAATGAGAAATAGACTACAAAAATATCTAGATTTAGTGTTTGACAAACCCAAAGATCCCAACTTTTGGGATAAGAATTCACTATTTGACAAAAACCGCTGGGAAAACTGGAAATCAGTATGGCAGAAATTAGGCATGGACCCACATTTAACACCATACACCAAGATAAGATCAAAATGGGTTCATGATTTAGGCATAAAGGACAAGATTATAAATAAATTTGAGGAACACAGGATAGTTTATCTCTCAGACTTGTGGAGGAGGAAGGAATTTGTGACCAAAGAAGAACTTGAGATCATTATTGATCACAAAATATAAAATTTTGATTATATCAAATTTAAAAGCTTTTGTACAAACAAAACTAATGCAAACAAGATTAGAAAGGAAGCAACAAACTGGGAAAATATTTTTACAGTTAAAAGTTCTGATAAAGGCCTCATTTCCAAAATATATAGAGAATTGACTCTAATTTATAAGACATCAAGCCATTCTCCAATTGATAAATGACCAAAGGATATGAGCAGACAATTTTTAGATAATGAAATTGAAACTTTCTACTCATATGAAAGGGTGTTCCAAATCACTATTGATTAGTGAAATGTCAATTAAGACAACTCTGAGATACCACTACACACCTGTCAGAATGGCTAAGATGACAGGAAAAAATAATGATGAATGTTGGAGGGGATGCGGGAAAACTGGGACACTGATGCATTGTTGGTGGAGTTGTGAACGAATCCAACCATTCTGGAGAACAATCTGGAATTATGCCCAAAAAGTTATCAAACTGTGCATACCCTTTTGATCCAGCAGTGTTACTATTGGGCTTATATCCCAAAAAAGATATTAAAGGAAGGAAAGGGACCTGTATGTGCCAAAATGTTTGTGCTAGAAACTGGAAAATGAACGGATGCCCATCAATTGGAGAATGGTTGGTAAAATTGTGGTATATGAGTGTCATGGAATATTATTGTTCTGTAAGAAATGACCAACAGGATGAATACAGAGAGGCTTGGAGAGACTTACATGAACTGATGTTAAGTGAAATGAGCAGAACCAGGAGATCATTATACACTTCAACAACGATACTGTATGAAGATGTATTCTGATGGAAGTAGATATCTTCAACAAAGAGAAAATCCAATTCAATTCCAATCGATCAATGATGGACAGAATCAGCTACACCCAGAGAAGGAACACTGGGAAATGAGTGTGAACTGTTTGTATTTTTATTTTTCTTCCCAGGTTATTTTTACCTTCTGAATCCAATTCTTCTTGTGCAACAAGAGAACTGAACGGTTCTGCACACATATATTGTATCTAGGATATACTATAACATATTTAACATGTATAAGACTGGTTGCCATCTAGGGAAGGGGATGGAGTATGGGAAGGGAGAAGTCGAAACGGAAGTGAGTGCAAGGGATAATGTTGTAAAAAAAAAATTACCCATGCATATGTTCTGTCAATAAAGTTATTTTAAAAATAATTTTAAAAAGAAATGTCTAAATTGTCATTCTTTGATCTTTATATCTTCTCTAACAGCTAGCCCAAAGCACAGTAGTGCATAATAAAAGTTTGGCAAAGGTGATGGCATATTTATAGTAATTTAGAATCTAAAACATTTGCTAAGAAAATTTGGCCTGTTAGCAAAATGTCCCTCCAATAGAATTATCTAGAAAGTAGAATTAGATAAAAAAAATTCTGCTTTTATTTGGAATACAAAGGATCAGGAAAATTGGTTTTGACTCAAATTAATTTTGTACTATATCCAATTTGTTCTTACTAGAAATCAATTGCCTTTTTATTAATTGTTAGGATTTTTACAAGGTGCTGTCAGTTATCTAATTTGGCATGGAATTCAACAGTTCTCTAGTTCATTAATGTACTTAGTACTTATTAGAGTTCTACAAGATTCACACCTTTAAGACAGCATATATATAAATATATATATAAGAGAGCTTATGGAGGAGCTCTCAGGGCCAAGAGACAAGACCACTAAAGGACAAACCTACTCTCAAAGGCAGAGACAGGTTCATTCCATTTTTCACCTTTTTGCTGGCTGGAGGCTGAAGTACAAACCTCTGCATTCGAAGACATTCGGAGGGAGCTAGAGACAGAAGCTGGCAGAGGCAAAGGACTAGCGGCAAGATTCGGAAGGCCTCCAGAAAACTAGCTGAGCCCCAAGTGAAGAAGTTAAGATTTTTTCGGAGAAAATAAAGGATTTGGACTTTAACTCCTGGCCGCATTTGAGGTGATTATTACTTTGAGCTAAAATGAAGACTGCTTCCAGAAGTCCCCCAAGAAACCTGCTCTCATAATTTAGAGAACATTACAATTAATAATTTATAATATTTTAATGTCTTCCTCTTTTCATGCTAATCTCTTTCATCCAAAAGAACATAAGCCTCTTTATAGAAGGGACTATGTAATACATTTATTTTGGATCCCCTACCCACCCACAGGGCAAGGGACATATTAAGCACATAGTAAATACTTGTCAGATGAAACAGTATAATTTAAGAAAATCTGAAATTTATACTAAAATCTAATTAAACTATCATTTTATATAAAATAGCATCTAACTTGAAGCAAGTGATATCCATTCATTCATTCATTCAATAAATGTTAAGTGCTTTCTGTATGAAAAGGTTCTTTCTATCTCTAAGCCCAATGCTATCCATTATGTCTAGCAGCCTCTCAAAAACACCAGGTTGTGGGAAATATTATTTAAAGGCATTTCCTTTCCCCACTCCTGCCAAAGGCCACTACGTTAAAATAATTCTAGCTGAAATAACAATATTCTAAGGATGGTTTTAAGATGTGCTAGACACAAACGTAAGTATTTGTATGAGTATGTATGTAGAGGATTTTTAATGAAAGCTTTCTTGGACCTAATTTTCATTAAAAATCATGGGTATGAGTATCAGACAGATAGAGAAAGAGAAACTCAGATTGAAGGGAGGAGAAGAGTAGAGGAGATAAGAGAAGAGGGAAAGGGAGAAAGAGAGGGAGAGAGAAAAGAGGAGAAAGGAATGAGAGAAAGTGAGAGATTTTTAATGAAAAATTTCTTAGGCCTAATTTTCTCAGGTGATTAATAGAGAAAATTTTTCATTAAAAATCTTATTAAGATATGTGTACATATATGTGTATATATATATATACATATATACTATATAGGTTTAATTTATAATATAAATTGTACATTTTAATAAAAATTTTCATGAGACATTCACACACATATAATGGGAAAACTATCTATATCTATATCTATAAAAATACTCTGAATTACACAATTATTCATGGGTAACAAAAAGCATTGCTTTGGTCTTAAGATCCCCATATCATGGAATTGTGCTGAATTTAAAATGAAAACAGTGACTAAATGATTAAATATAATAGGTAACTGAATGCCTTTAAATAAAGAAAAAGATAATTATCTCCCTATATTTCTTAGATATCTCTCCCTTTCTTTCTCTCTCTCTCTCTCCTTTTCTACTCTTCTCTCTCTCTCAGATGTCTCTGTCTGTGTGTGTGTGTCTTTCTCTGTCTCTCTTTGACACACACACACACACACACACACACACACACACACACTATTTTACCTGAGAAAGAACCATGAATCAGCACTTTTAAATGATTAGGCTTGAGATACGCTTTTTAAAGAACAGACATTGTTCCCAAGGCAGGGCAATGGGAAGAATCCTGAAGAAAGAGAACAGCAGAAATAAGAGAAAAGGTCTTTCAACAAAGTAGAAGCTGTTAAGAGAGTCTCTGTCCCTGAAAGGTTTTGATCCAGCCCTATTTGTTATCCCAAAAAAGCTCTCAGAAAGAAAGGTTTCAGTGTAAGTGCTGTGTGAAAGAAGCCAAAAGCCTGAAAATAGGAACAGCTCAGCCATTTATTAATGTCAAAAATGCTGTCTCTTTGAATTGGTCAGTTGGCCTTTTTGGATACCAAACAGGAAACTTGTGCACCTGCCCCTGTGTGCTGTAACACCCTAGGTTTTCATGACATCACCCCAACCAATAGCAAAAAAAAAAGGAAAGGTAAATGTAACCAATTTTGAATAGTTAATCTATAATTTTAAACTCCATGTTGAAACTTCTAGAGGTATAAATTATATATAAGCAAGACCCTCAAAAATATAATGGGCAAAGTTGAATTTTTTTAAACCAGCAGAACCTATCAAAAGTGTCCTAAAACTGAGCTAAGAAACAAAGAGAAAGAAAGCAGAAAATAGCCAAATTTCTCTCCAACAGAACCACTGTGGCAAATATCCCAGAATTAAAAGAAGATGCCAAGAAAGAAAAAACACATAAAAGAAAAAAAAAAATCACACCACCAACCAAACTAAATATGTGTATTAAAAGACAGCTGGCACATACTTTAATATAAACAAACAGGTATAAGGCCCAGCCCTATTCCCTATTTACAATGGCACAACTTAACTTACAACCTTGGTTAACAACTGCAGAACAAGAGAAATGTTTTCCATGTTCTAGAGGTAGCCTGTTAAAGGCCTGTTTTGAAGATTTTTCACAAGAGCAGGTATATTCTCATCACCCCTCTGCCCTTAATAACATTTCTAGTTTGTCTGTTGATTTGTTTTTGCAAAATTCTCTGGTGAGAAGTGAAAAAGTGATATGAAAAATTGAAACATTAAAGAATCAAAAACCCAACATTAATCAAATTTTCCCTCAGGATGGTCACTTCTTTTTTCTAGGACAATCAGGATCCTGATATTCAGAGTAAACACACCACCTTAGATTTCAGGCAATTTGTAAAAACTGAAAAGAACCGCTTTATGGACACAGAGATTGGAAGTCCAACACCTCGCAAAATAAAAATCTCATGGAGGAAATGTAATTACAGATATTTTTTCTCTCTGGTCCCCAATCTACTAATGGAAAAAAGAATGTACAGAAAAAGTACAAAGGGTGATGGTTTGGAAAAAAATCATGACATTATTTCATTGCATCCATGACACTTTTCAGTGATGACTCCGAAACTGTGTGATCCATTTCTTCATGTAATCAACTTCCATGATTCGAGCTAACCGCACTGACTCAGGGTCATCAGCATTCCTGGCACGTAGATCTAAATGATGGGCCCCATCTGGGATGACTATTGAGACAAGAGTATCTGTGATGTTCTCATTCACTCCACCTGAATACCAAGGATCCAATGCACCATTACTGCAGGAAGAAGCAGGGAAAGGTGATTAGTTTAACATAGTTTAGTTTAACATAGCATTTAGAACCTATTATGAAATTTGTATTGAGATTTAAGAAAATCCATTATAATCAAAACTTCATCTGGATCTTCCTTGTTGCTCAGAAATTCTTTTACTCCTCACTTCAAAAGAGCTGTTGTTTTCATCCATCTTCTGCTTACTTTCCCCTATTTCTGCAGAAGAATTAGTTCTATGTCTGGCCAAGATTAATCCCTCCACTTTTCCTAGATTCCATCCCATCCCATCCCATCTTCCTTAGTCAGTTAACAAGCATTTCTTAAGCATCTCTCATGCACCAAGAACAGTGCTAGTCACTGGGGAGATAAAAGTGAAATAGTCCTTGTCTTCAAGAAATTTACATTCCACCATATATGAAATTATATACAAAAGAGCAGAGGGGAAACTTGGAGGGAAGACACTTGCTACTAGGAAAGAGAAATTAGGAAAGGCTTCATACAGAATATGGCCTTTCAGCTGAATCTTACAGGAAACAAGGTATTCTAAGAAGCAAAGAGGGAGAGTGCACAAGAGACATGAGATATGGTCTTAGGCAAAGCCATGGGAGGCAGGAGATGGAGTATGAGGGAAGTATGAGGCCAGTTTGACTAAATCACAAGTAAATGTGAAGGGAAATAATGTGCAATAAGATGAAATAAGTAGGTTGGGACCAGGATATGAAGGGTTTTAAAAACCAAACAGAAGATTGAATATTTTCTGTTTCTACTGTTGCATCATCTTCAATTCTCCTTCATAAATTCCTTGTCCATGCCTGAAAAAATATTTTTCTCTTATCATATTTTTAAAAATCTCTTGTCACCACAATACTCTCAAATAATCATCCCAATTCATTTCTTTTTCTATTAACTGTTAAACTCCCAGAGGCAAAGTTTCTACTCATCGCCTGCATTTCCTCACTACCTATTCAATCCTCAGTCACTTGGACTCTAAAATCTTCCTCTGATCACTCTATTGAAATCATTCTAAAATCACTAACAATCTAATTGTCAGTTCCAGTACGTTTTTCTTAGACTTTATTTCTTTACTTTGACCAATCCCTTTCTCCTCAGTGTTCTCTCCTTCCTTCCCTAAAGAAATATGCAAGGATTTTCAGAAACCACATCCTTGGCAAATGAATTTCCTTAATTTTGTATATCCTACTCTAAGGACTGAGCCATACAGATCTGTGAATTAATGAATGCAAATTCATAGCCCTACTGCCATTAATATAATCTCCTCTCACCCACTTCTACTTTCCAACTCTTAAAAAGCTATCAAATCAACACTGCCATTTACTAGAAAAAGAATGTCAGGGCAGCTGGGCGGTGCAGTGATTAGAATACCAGGCCTGAAGTCCTAGCTTCCTAGCTGTTTGGCCCTGGGCAAGTCACTTAACTCCAATTGCTTCAGGGAAAAAAGAAAAGAAAAAATAAAAAGAATGTCAATCAGTTCCTCTGTGGTTCCTTTCACTATCCCAAATACCCTTTCCATATACAGGATAGCCCATGAGTCTTAGTGTAGTTTTAAGCTTTAATAGCTTAAAGGAATAATAAAAGTTTGTTTTAATAGTTTAAAACTACACCAAGATTCATGAAATCCCCTGAATATATGGCCTTTCTTATTAGAATAAAAACTCTTTAAAGACAGGCCCCATCTTCCTTGTGCTCTTATATGCCCAATGGTTGGCCAAGAGTTTTCATTACTGCTTTTACAATACATTCATAATTTTCCTAACTCATCACTTGTTCTTCTTTCTTATTCTGTCCCTTTAATGTAGTCATTTTTCTAAGACTTTGTTTAGCTGACTTTTCAATTTTAAACCTATTTTTACTCTCTATTTCTTAATGTTTGGTTTTGTGAAAATGTGCATAACCTCAAGATCATAAAATTAGAGCAGAAAGAATCTCCATAATTTTATCTATGAGGAAACTGAGGCTCATCTTTAACCATCCTTCACCATAAGATTTTGCAAAAACGTCCATATTTCTAAACCATTACTATACTTAGCTGCCATCTCTTCCAATGTGACAAGAAGGAACATCAATTTTGCTAGCTGAGTCTCTAGAATCTTTTTGTTCTCTTCATGAAGGTGACTGAGTATATCCAAACTTCCATAGGAAAATGTTATAATCAATGTTAAAATAAAATTCATAAAATATAATTGAGTTATTACTCTGAATTTGGTTATATACCAGTTAAAGCATAGTACAAATGATGCCATAGCAATTAGTTTAATGTCAAAATTAGATTAACACAGCAACAGTCTGTATTATACAGTTACAAGCTGTGTCACACAACCAAAATAACTACTGAAAAAAAACAAAAAATGCCTATCTTCCTGAATCACATGTAGCACACTGCCTCCACACAAACCTATTTAATAAATGCTTATTGGATGATGGAATCTTTCTTAAAAGAGAATGGCACCTTTTGTACAGTGTGCTCAATTTTTTAAAGATTATACCCTCTTGAAAAAAGACCTTCATATACAAAAATATTTATAGTAGTTTTTTTTGCAGGCAAAGAAATGGAAATTGAGAGAATACCATCAATTGAGGAATGGCTGGTTAAGTTGAGTTACATGATTTTGAAGAAATCCTATTGTGCTATAAAATGATGAGCAGCAGGATTTAAAAAAAAAAAAAAAAACCTGGAAAGATTTACATAAACTGATGTCTAGTGAACTGAACAGAACCAGGAAAACATTATACATAGTGACAGCAACACTGTGTGATGATCAGCTATGACATATTTTGCTCTTCTCAGGACGACAATAATGCAAAACAATTTTAAGACACTCACAATGGAAAATGCTATGTACAACCAGAGAAAGAACTATGGTGTTTGAATGCAGACTTGAAGCACACTTTATTTTGACATTTTTTGAGGGAAAGGAGAATTGTGGGTTTTTGTCCTTTTGTTCTGTTTCTTTTTTCGCAACATGATTAATGCAGAAATATGTTTAACATGATTGTACATTTGTAAACTATATCAGATTGCTTGTAGCTTTGGAGAGGAGAAAAAGGAGGGGAGAAGAGAAAAAAAATTGGAATTCAAAAATCTTATAAAAATGAATGTTAAAAAGTATCTTTACTTGTAATTGGAAAAAAATAACATTCTATTTTAAAAGAGATTATGCTCTTTTTATGAACAGTATTACAAACCCAAAATGAAATTTTCAAAGTCAAAGTGATAGATAAGTCATTCCTATAATATTTATATATATACATCTCATGACCAAAATCATGTGTTAAGTATCTAAGTTTCCCAAAGATAATTATATGTACAAAGCACACCGCCTATCTATAGAAGATAGACCTACACTGTTGGTCTCAAACAATTCACTTAACTTCATTATAGTTACTTGCTATACATGGATAACAGACAAAACTAATATTATTTAGATATAATAAGCAAAAATTGACACAAATCATGTTCTGGAAATGATTTTAGATAAATATTAAATTATTACCATTAAAAATGTAGTATGTGGAATCATTTTATTTTTGTACCAATAATGGTGTTCAGAGTGTTATTTTCAAACTCCCTATTAAATTATCATGTTCCTTAAAGAATGTTCACTAGTAATTCAATAGTATACTAGAAAGATTCACTCCAAAAAGAGCACTGTTCTGCTTTTGTCACACACAAAAACAGAATAAAACAAAGAACAAACTGTCCTCTTCAATTACCCAAAGAGAGTTCTAAAACAAAGAGGGATGCTGGTTTTCAACTATTTAAAAAATGGAAAAGCAAACTATACATCCATAAGGTTGGATTCTTTTAATTAACAAATAACCTTTATCAATAATCATTCTAATTCCACAGACCCAACATAGATAGGAAACACTACATAATTTGCAAAACAAAAGGGCCATCCCCCAAAGCACCATAATAAGCGAATTGCATTTGGTTTAAAAGGTCATCTGAACCAACCTAGTGGCTTAGCAACACTGTTTGGAGTTGCTGAGAGACCTAAGATGTTCATGGACTTGATTTCTTGGTCCTAGTCCTATGAAAACTAAGCCAATCACTAAGAAATATACAAATGCATTTGCTTTTATGGGGGAAACTGGCTGTCCTGTGTAAAGATTCCTATCATCAGGCCAAATGGAATCACTGGCAGCAGTTACTGAGCTTGAGAAATGATGGTAAATGAGGCAACTCAAAAAGGAACCCCTCTCTCTTTTATATTTAGTGATTCTACACAGACATTAGTAGTGAATATTCCTTTTAAGTTGTATGAAAAAAGTGTTTGGAATCCTATTAAGTTATACAACAAGAAAGGAAAATAAATAAAAATATTCTGTGCTATTCTCATAGCTGAGACAGAGAATAGGCTGTGAAACTAAAGCATAGTAGTCAAAAATGGGAATTAATTGATTGTACCTTTTCAACTATGCTTTGCACTCAATACAAAAAGTATCAAAATGTTGACAAAAATAATGGAGAAATGTAAGAGCCCAAGTTCATTAGCTCTTATGTTTACACAGGATTAGATAGAACTTTGTCAATGAAATGAAACAATCAAAAAGGTGACACTTACCTTGATGCCTACCTAACAGAAAATCACTGCATTTGGATCTCATGATCTCATCGATAAGGAACCCCTCTTCCATGCAGATCAAAACAGTTCTAACACTTGTGTTGTGAATGGCTGTGCCCTCATAACCACTAACCACCCCTCTCCAAAAGAAAGAAAGAAAGAAAGAAAACCACCCTTGGGCCCAATTTTTTGGGTCCAATCACTCTGACTGTAGCAAGGCTGACTTTTAGGTAATAGATAATACTCTGAAGGCTTCTCCAAAGAACTCTGAAATTTACTGCATAACATGGGAGACACTAGCAAAGGACCACCTATTATGGTGTACCTGCATTAAAGAAGGTGTTCTGCTCTATAATCAAAGCAGAATTCAAGTAGCTCAAAGAAATTTGCAGAAATTTTGAGAATCCTTCCCAAATGTTCACATGAACTATTTTGTGTCCAACCTGTGGTAGAGCATTCTAAGCTTGTACCAGTCTTATTACCCCCAGCTGGATAAACTGTAACTTGATTCTAATATAGAGAAGTCATTTTGATCCTCTTTGAGAATGAAGGGCAACAATTAAGAATAAAGAGATAGATAGATAGATAAGTGTTGGAATCCTTACTAACTGCTAACTAATTAGAGTTGATCTAATCTTACAAGAAGATGTTTTGGCCAGAACCTGAAACAAGGTACTAAGTAGAACTAATTAAGACAAGGCTTGTGTTCACACCTTTACTCATTGGAGTCCACAAGTATGCTAGCTTCACAAAGTAAACTTTCTAACTTCAAGGGAGTCCACACCTCCCTTAAAGCTCATTGGGCCAGAGAGCACTATGGAGAAAACCCATAATCCCATTCTCTCAGAAGAGTCAGATAAAAGGCCAGCGATGAGGGATCTATGGCAGAATACATGTTTTCCTCTTGGCTGGCTGGTCACGCTGGACTCGAGAGGAGCGACTTTGGTGCAGAGAACACTTTGACAGATTTCAGTGGAACTACGCCAGAAGCCCTCTCTCCGAGGCAAGGCAGAATATTTTCCACTTGGCTGGCTGGTGGCAGAAGAAGCTTTCTTGAGAGTGAAGAAGCTACAAGTCGAGATTTCACCAGAATGACATGAAGAATGGAGCTGGCTGAAGGCTGAAGAAAGCAGAGGCAGAGGCTGAAGGACCAGACCTTTGGATTTGGTGACATTCGGAGAGAGCTCTTGGAACCAAGCAGAGAGATAGGCCTCTAAGCTAACCGGGCTATATTGGAGATAATAAAAGATCTGAACTTTTATCACCTGGCTGTGTTTTGAGAAGAAGAAGCTCACCACATTTTGGCGCCCGAACAGGGACCGATTCAGATCCATCTGAACTAGATCACTCCTGTTTGCCTATTGAGTTGGGCTTGAATCCTACATAATTCATGAAACTCTGAAAGCCACAATAAATTTTGTCCCGATTCAAGACATGTTTTAGCGATGGATTTCCAGTCATTCAGGGTTAAGATTTCATAAGACAAATTATCCAGTAACATCTTCACATAAGATGATGTAGCCCCATAAAGAGTGCAACCCTTTTTCAAATCTTTAATTTTTTCCAAATTAAAAGGAGTGTATTTTCTCTCTTTTTGACCTGAGGAGTTGAGCTCTTCAATCACAGGATATGCATTTATAAAATCAGATATATCTTCTCCTTCATTTTTTGCTTTAATTAATGCTTTTTCTAATCTTGTCAAATTCTGCTTTACAGGAGAAGCTGACTGTGTTTCTGTCTCTCTCCCTCCCCCTTGTTCCACCCATGAAGGGTTAATTGCGGGGGGAGAGTCATGAGATGTGGAATCATCTAATTCCTCCTGCTGTGAAGTATCACACTCAGAATTGTAATTAACTCCATTCTCATCTGATTCGTCCTCCTTTTCACCTAGTAAAGTTGGCACTTTTTCCTCCTGTACTTTCCTTTTCATCATTCTATCACTTAAATAACTTCTTATAGCCAATTGTATTACATTATATGTATTAATTATTGAGTTAGGCCCATTTTTATCATAGAATTGACAAAGATCCTCTCCAACCAATTTCCATTCATTTAGATCTAATTCCTTATCAAGAGAGAAACAAGGACATATGTCCTTTACAGTTTGTAAAAGTTCAGTGATTTGCTGTAAACTTATAATTAAACCTTGGCTTTCCATAACTTTGACAATGCTCTCTAAACATTTTCCTTGAACAGAAACAGGCTGTTTTCTAAATATCTGTCCCATCTTAGCTGAAATTCTACTTTAACTCTTCTAACAAAATTTCTTTGTTGCACTCACCCTAATTTCTGGGTTGAAGAGTCTTTTCCACTGGATCAGGATCAGAGGCTTTTCCACTTGAATCAGGATCGGAGCTTTTCCACTGAAATCCACTGGGGGGGGAGGGGGGGAGGGGTCTGTTAGCCCCACGTTGGGCGCCAGAATGTTGTGATCTAGTTCAGATGGATCTGAATCGGTCCCTGTTCGGGCGCCAAAATGTGGTGAGCTTCTTCTTCTCAAAACACAGCCAGGTGATAAAAGTTCAGATCTTTTATTATCTCCAATATAGCCCGGTTAGCTTAGAGGCCTATCTCTCTGCTTGGTTCCAAGAGCTCTCTCCGAATATCACCAAATCCAAAGGTCTGGTCCTTCAGCCTCTGCCTCTGCTTTCTTCAGCCTTCAGCCAGCTCCATTCTTCATGTCATTCCGGTGAAATCTCGACTTGTAGCTTCTTCACTCTCAAGAAAGCTTCTTCTGCCACCAGCCAGCCAAGTGGAAAATATCCTGCCTTGCCTCGGAGAGAGGGCTTCTGGCGTAGCTCCACTGAAATCTGTCAAAGTGTTCTCTGCACCAAAGTCGCTCCTCTCAAGTCCAGCATGACCAGCCAGCCAAGAGGAAAAAATGTATTCTGCCATAGATCCCTCATCGCTGGCCTTTTAGATAAGCTGCAATGTGACACGATGAGATAAGATGAGATGGATCACCTACTATTAAAAACGTTTTAGAAGCTTGATCCTAATGATGGAGTATGTATGTGCAGATATCCAGATAGAAATAGATATACATATATCTATAGATTCCTAGATGTAAATACATCAAAACACATCTCTATATAAATATGTAGATATCTAAATAGGCTTATGTAGATATGTATATATTATACATCCAGACATATATATACTTAATTACAAAGACCATGCTTAAAGCCTTCCTAGTTTAGTAGAGCCTGACAAAACTTGGGTTTTAAGAACATAGAAACATCTTTCAAGATCCTAGGGTCATATCTACACCAAGAATAAGTATTTTTTCAACAGGCTTAGTTGCTACGAGTTTTCATAAAATATATTATCTGTGGGGTTGTTTTTTATTAACCTGAACTATTAGTTAGACACTAATAATTTCCAAGTCTATGGAAATCAAAGGAAAGTTTCAAAGTATAGTAATATTCTGTCCAGCTAGAATACTCTATCTAGATCCTTGTGGAAGTTATCTATTATCCTCATTATTTCTTTCTCCTAACTTTGACATATGTGTTGATATTCCTTAAATCAACCTGGCCTCTCAATTCATCAATATATTCAACTTTCATATCCTACATCAATTCAGTTTAGATACACACAAAAAATGTCAAGCCTTGATCTTACCATCAAACCAAAGTGTTCTACTTAAATGATCAAGAATTCTGAAATTCCTCCATAAAAACAGTATTCTATCTCCCTGTATACCTCCCTCTTAAACTTAATCATTCTTATTGGGAGCTCTAGTCCCTTACCCCTCAACACCCTTACAGACCATTGCACCTCTTCTACCTTTATTTTTCTCCCTTTCCAATCTTGCCCTAGAATTAACTAGTTTACCTATAAACTGTCTTTCTCTCTCAAATCTACTGAACTCTTTTTCTATTTCTATTTACATATTGCCAAATCCAAATTTTGTACTGATCCACTAATAACAATTCTCTCTAGGCCTGATCCTTTTATCAATCACACATTTATATAAGTGTTATGCTCTAGAAAGCATAGTCTTAGAATTTGAAAGGTTGAAATTAAATTCCACCCTATCATTCTACCTGGGCTGCCACTTTTATCACAAAAATAAATTAAATTATTCTGATAGATCTTGAGCCTTTATAGAGACATTCTGTTTGTTACCCAGTAGTTGTCTTCTTCAAATAGTTTAAACTTTATTTTGTTATTTATTTATTCGGTATCCCACCATCTACCTTTTCTGTTCCTCCTCACATACTTCATGTTTCTGAAAGAAAACACACAACTAGTTTGACTGACTCCACTACAAATCTATGTTATATATGCTCATTTGGGCTCTCAATGCAATCAAGCAATCTTTTTATTCCTTTTAACTGATCCTCTATTACATTACACACAGAAGTCATTCCAAACATTCTCTTTTATTCATTCTATCAGTGGGGAAACTTCATTTTCTCAACGTTAAATGTTTGCTCTCTCCTCTATTTTGCATGATGTTATGCTCCATTTTTTCTTTCTCTATTTCACTGGATGGTGATAAGGTGGACCTTCTCTTGACAATGTCAACTACTATAAATTGTACTTTTTATGTTTCCTCCAACAAAATCCCATAGCCACCCCATTTCTTTAATTAATCTTTATTTTGTCCCAGGTTTCTGGCTTTTTCACTACTATCTACAAAAATGCCTAGTTTTCCCTATCTTTAAAATACCCTCATTTGTCCTGACCATTTCCTCAAGCTATCATCCTATATCTTACCTTCCTTTTGACAAACTTCTTAAAAAAAAAAAAAAAAAAACCTTTCTCTTTCTACACTCATTGTAGCCACCCTTAATTCTTCACCTTTACAATCTGGCTTGTGACTTTACATTTTACTGATATTGCTCTCTCCAGCCATGCAATCAATAAGCATTTAAATGCTTATTATGTGCAAGATATTTGCTAAGTGCTGGAAATACAAATAATTCAAAAGGCTGTCCTTGCCCCCAAGAAACTCACAACCAAATAGGAAAGATAAGAAGCAAAGAACCACGTATAAACAAGATATATTCAGGATAAATAGGAAATAACTAAAAGAGGGAAGGCATTAGAATTAAGAGTTGGCAAAAACTTCCTAGAGAAAATTAAAGTAGGTGTTCAAAGTTGCTGATTATCTCATAATTATCATATCTAATGGGCTTTTCTTGGCTTTCATCCTTATTGACCTCTCCTCAGAGGCAGATACTACTGAGCATCCTGGGTGCCCTTTTTCCCCACTTTTCATAATACTATCTCTTTTAGTTTTCCCCTTGCCTTTTTAGGCTCTTTTGCTTGAACATTATCTATGTCCAGTTTCCTAAATATAGACAATGCTCCAAAGCTGTAAGCTGGGTCTTCTTTTTTCTAAATTTTCTTTCTAGTTGATTTCATGGGATCCAATGATCATGGGCTCAGTTATCATCCCTATGAAAATGATTCAAATACATATATCTAGTACCTAATCTCTTATCCTAAGTTCAAAATCTTCATTATCAACTTTCAACTCAATATTTCAAATCAGATATACCCAAAGCATCTCAAACTCAACAGATACAAAATAGAACACATTATTTTTCCTAGCTCCCCAAACCCTATTCCTCTTGCAAACTTCCTATGCCTGTTGAAGGTACTGCTATCCTTAATCAAACAGGTTTGTAAGCTCAATATAATCTTAACTGTCCCTCAACCCACACATCCAATCATTTACCAAGTCTTGCCAACTCTACTTCTATACCTGACATCCATCCTCCTTGCTTCCAGTCATATGGTCATCACTCTACTTTAGGTTCTCATCATCTTTCTCCTGGACTATTAGAATGGTCTCCTGATTGGTTTCCATGCTTCAAGTCTCTCCATATCCCATTCATTCTGCACAAAGATGCCAAAGTTATATTCTTAAAGAACATATCTGGCCATATTACTCTGCTGTCAAAGAGCTCCAGTGGGCTCCTACTGTCTCTCAGATTAAATAAAAACTTTTCCATCTGGCAGGTCAAATCCTTAACCATCTGGATTCAATATACCTTTTTCAGGGTTGTTAGGTATTACTTTCCTACATGCACTCTATGATATTCAAAATGGCCTCCTTGCCATTCCTAACTCCTGCCTCTATGCTTTTAATAAGAAGCCATTTCTTATAATAGGAAGGCTGTTCTCATTTAATTCCACTCTTAGAATTCAAAACTCTACAAAGTGAGGCCCTTCCTTGATCCCCTTTTTGGTCTCTCCCTTAACCTCATGTATTTGCTCAGAAAATTTTTATACTGCCTCTGCACAAATATCATTTCCTCCCACGGGATACTAGCTCCTTAAAAGCAGGATTTGTTTTATTTTTGTCTTTGTAATCCCAACACTTAGCATGTAATTAGCACATTCTAAGCATGAAGTAAATATTTGCTGACTGACTTATAAGTATCACAAGTACCACTTGCACTAAAAAAGAAAAAGATCATTTGTAACACTTCCTACATAGATTCATAAGGTCTTTGTATGATAGTTTTATTTCAATTCAACCATGATTTCCTTTTGATAGGAGCAAATCAAATATAAAACTTAAATTCACCACAAAAATCCTTGAGGAGTAGTTTGAAGTGTTAGCCTGCTAGACCATTAGCTTCTTGAAGGCAGGGACCACGTTCTTTACCTCTTTGCAACTCCCCTATAATATAGCAGATACTTAAAAGAACTTTGGTTGAATAAGAGACATTCAATTGATATTAAAATGCTACACAATTACTTGAAGAGTAACTAACTGAAAAAAAAATAACAATCAGACAGATGCTATGGCAAAGGTAGGTTCTTAAAATACAAGATGGTGACAAAGTGTTTGCCTCTAGAAGGACAAAGATGAGCTTTGGGTCTCATAGTGTGTTTAAGCTCCTATTTTCTCATTCATTTGATTGCTTTCAGGCTTTTCTAATTGCAAACATCTTAATCAGGCAATGACCCTTAAATATTCTAAAACAAGTTTATTTGCTCAATTGCCACTTTCTAAAGTTGGGTTGTATAGTATAGTACTGCAGAATTATAACGAAGACAAGTAACTCAATTTAAAGAAATTCAACAAGATGGAGCTGTAAGTTTTCCATCAAAGTGACGCAGTTTTTAGTTTGGGGTTGATACCCTGCTGAGCTAGTAACAGCAAGAGTAAAAGAAGACAGCAGCTCTTTAGCAAAACTAGCCAATGCCTCAACCTAAAACTCTTGAGTAATCCTCCAATTCAAGCCAGTACTTCTCACTTATAAAAGATTTAGCTATTTGCTATAATCCAGTAGATAATTTTGACTTTTGTTTAAAGAAGTTTCTAAAAGAAATGAATTTGCAATTTGAACAAAGACCCTGCTGTGTAAGTCCTTCATAGTCATTCTTTATAAAAACAAGAAAGGAAGTCATGAGCTCTAAATGTGTGTGGAAAATATGCTAAACTCTTCTTATCTTTATAATGGAAAATCTCATGTTCCAGGTAATACTTAGAAATTCCAAATTCACAACATATTGTACTCACATATACATTTCACTTGATTGATTTTAACAGAAACACATCCCAAAATGCTTAGATTCTGAAGACAAAATGGGAAGAATACATGATGCTTTAATTTGATATGACATGCTGTTTGGTCCTTATAAAGCTGTCTAAGCAAATAGGATAAGTACAAAATATATTTATTTTCTGCTCCTTTTATCTTTCAAGGAATAGGAAAAGTTAACTAAGATTCCTAATCCAAACTACACAGATCAATAGTTTTCCAAATATTATTTTCCCTGTTGTACTAACATCTTATTATATCAATATACCTTTGCACTCCATGAAGATACTCACCTGAAGATAATGTTACTATGTGAACTGATGTTTTTACCACCAAACACAGTTGGAATCCATAAGGGTCTAGGTCTCACACCCCATTCTTGGAAACACTGGTCAGAATATGCAACAAAGTCCCATGCCTGAGGTTCAAACATATCACTGATACCAGTGGCACATATGGGCATCACCATTTCTGTGCAGGCCTGAAAAGCAAAGACAAAAGAAATTAGACCTACTTTATCCAAATCATTATCTTAGATTTTTGTCTTGGATAAATTTTATAAACAGGCCATCAAATAAAGGTCAGAATCAGTGAAATTTTAAAAATGAAGTGATCATTAACATAGCTTATAATATCTTTAACTGAGAATTAATAGTAGCTGACATTTAAAGAATGATCTTTTATAGAATTATATATTCGTACCTGATAGCTCCAACCCTGGATCCCAAGACTGCTTGTTGCTGTTTGTGAGGTATTCAGGCAGCTTGCTTCTCCAGAATAATTGTAATAAATATTCACCGCCTTGAAAATATTCTGTACTAACACTTTATCTGATGCATGGGAATCTGTCAAATATTTGCACACCTCCTATTTTAAAGAGATATAAAAAAGAGAACATCAGGAAATAGAAAAATATGAATATAAAATTAAATTTTCTTCAAACTATGTAGAAAACCTGCCATTGAGTCTATGGTGTCTTTTGATAATGACAAAACATATTATCATTTTTATTATTACTATTTTCTAAATTTCTCTATGGTGCTAAGGCTACTGAAATAAAGTTCAGCTTCCCACTTTAACCAATAAATAAGTAGCTCCAAATTTAACTTTACATATTAAGGAATTACCTACTAGGTATGATTTGAGGAACATTAACATTCCCTCTCATTAAAGGTCAGAAAACAAACATGAAGAATGCAGAAAAACATGGAAAAAATTATATGAGCTGATTAAAAAAAATAAACAGAACCAGGAAAATAATATACAAAATTACTATGACAACATGAAAGATACAATGAAAATGTATAATGTTATGAAACACTGTTTGATTAAAATAATCAAGTTTAGTCCCATAAAAAAGATAAAATGCATCTCTCTCATTTATTGGTGGAGTAAAGAGAGTGTGGAATACTGAATGTTCTGCCAGTTTATTTGATACATTAAGTTGGCTTACCTACAATGCAATTTTTCTCTCCTTTTTTATTTCCTATTATAAGAGATAACTCTGGAAAAGGAAGAGAAGAGAACTATAACCTGAAACTGACTCCAAAGGAAGAATATATTTAAAAATTAATGTGAGATAAAAAAAAGGTATAAAGATCATATAATCATAGAACAAACATTACTTCTATTAAATAATAATTGGAAAAGTAATACATTAAAGCTATTACAATCTATGAAGATCTCAACATGAATTGTTTCTCGGCTCTCTCACCATATGGCAATTGATTAGGAAGAGCTTTCAACAAAGTGAAATAAATAATAGGGAAATTTAGAAAAGAAGAAGGGAAAAAAGATAACTCCACAGTCAGTTGTTTTGCAAGAACAAGTATGACTTAGGGAAGCAGAATAAGAAGAGAAAAAATTTGATGAAAGGGAAAAGTAGAAAAGCACAGAAGACACGTTTTGCACACAATTATGCCTCTCCTTACAAAAAAAAAAAAAAAAAAAAGCTGCTAGCCTCCCCAAATGAGATATCACTAAGACTTAGGCTGAATACCCCCTGTTTATATTTAATAAATTAAGAAATTGAAGGAAGAAACACAAAAGCAGAACAATTAAGAAAATCCAACAAGCTAAGGGAAATTATAGGAAGGCTCCACCAACCTATTGAGGACAGGGGTTGTGTCTCATTCGTTTCTGTGCCTTCAGAGTAAAATTACTGAATTTTTAAGTGCTGTACAATGCTAAAGTAGGAAGCAGCTGGGTGGCACAGTAAATAGAGTGGTGACTCTGAAGTCAGGAAGATGCATCTTCCTGAGGTCAAAAACTGGCTGAGTGACCCTGGAAAAGTCACTTAACTTTCAGTTTCCTCATCTATATTTAAATTGAGCTGGAGAAATAAAAGGTAAATCGCTCCAGTATCTTTGCCAAGAAAATCCTAAATGAAATCACGAAGAAACAGACATTACTGAACAACAACAATGCTAAAATTTTATGGAAAAGAGTTGACTAAAATCAAAGTTTAACTTTGATGTTGACTTAAAATCAAAATGCAATCAAAGTTGTACAAATCCATTCAGTTCTGAAATGCAAATGATAATACAACAATAAATTAAGAACTGATGCTACAAGAAAATTAAAAAGGTAATTGGAAAATTTTCATTTTTCTGGCAAATCTACTTTATCTAAAATATTACTACTAACTCCTTATATTTACACAGTGTCTTTAGAAGAAAAACTTAGCATGAAGAATGCCAATCAGAGCTTATCAATAGCATTTTGAGGTTAGGAATTACTAATAGAAATTACTAAATGTCTGATTACTAATTAAACTTTCTACTTTTTGAATATGAACACTAATACTTGACTCAGTCAACTGTGGAATTGTTCACCCTTCTGGAAAACAGTTTGGAATTATGCCCCCAAAATGAACAATTTGTTCAGATCAATTAACTTAGAAATCCGAGTGTATACCTCAAGTTAGTTAATGAAGTAACAAAGAAAGAACTATATCCAAAAATTAAGTAAAACAAAAATTTAACAAATATTTTGCCAATATTATTAATTTTACAATGTATGTTTTTAAAAGTATCAATTTCTTAAAAAAGAATAAATGAAAAAATATTGGGAGCAACAGTTTTAATGAAAACATTTTCTTGCCAACATACTTCAATGGGTAACAAAATAAAATTGATAATTTAACATCAAATATAAAAAATATAAAAGGAACTGAGAAATGCCTTTGGAATGTGTTCGTTGGACCTTTTCATGCATAGAATGCTAGTGGCAAGAATCAAACAATATAGCAAAGTTGTAGTGACCTATACTAGTGGGAGGGAGTACACATATCCAAAGAGGACACAGATTCTAAGAATCAGAATATCACTGCTGGATAAACACTCAAAATAGGGAGACTCTTCCAATGGCTACTATACTAGGGAAAGAAGGAATTCTTTAACCAGAATCAGTATTTGAAATGGCTGGACTTAAGTTGATTCTACCTTCCTTAGCATTTCCATAGCACTTTAAGTTTTGCAAAGTACTTTATTTGGGTGATCTTCTTTGGTTCTCTTTCCTACTACAGCTATGAAGATGGAGGTAAGAAGAACATTCAAAAGTATATTTTATTAACTTCCTGATCATATGAGGAATCAAGAAAGCTGAAGGAAAGGAAAAATTCTAACCTTGGGACACAATTTAATCAACTTTATACCCAAATATCAAAAGAAATAATATTTGTATAGTGCTTGGGACAGTGTATTGCATATATTATGTATTTAATAAACGTATATTCCCTTGCCCATAAATATTTAGGCTTCTATTTTTATTCCCATATACAAGCAAGAAAAAAAATTCTTTTTAAAATTTCCAGTGATTCTAAGTGTGAGAATAAATATTTGAATAAGATAAAGGGTAGAAGATGAAAGGAGAAATTTGGAAATAAGAGAAGAAAAGAAAATAGTTAAAAAAAAAAGCCAATTTCTTCCCATAAAATATAGCCCATCCACATTACAAAAAAGATTAAGCAGATACTTTCAGCTATTCTAACAGATTTTCTTTCCCCAGTCTTCAATACCCCTCACTTTTACTCAGATAATCACATTAGTTTTGTCATTAAAAGCTGTCTTTTCATAGAACGCACCTAAACCGCTTAAACCACCCAGAGAGGTTGCGTATGTTATAAAACACCAGGACAAGAGGAAGGGATTTTCCATTTTGTGTCTTATTATTTCACTGTATCTATCTGTATGCTCAGAAGACTAAGCTAAAAGACTTCATGAGCTACTCCATAAGAAAAAAATGCAAAGGAATAAAATCTGTACAGTGTTCCTTCCTTAAGCTGCAATTTAGCTTGACAAGAGATTCAGTATTGAAGGCATTTATGTTGATAGAACAATCAAATGACAGGGGTATTTCTATTTTCTCCTCCCATTATATTTTTAATCCATCACCCCAATCCCTGATTATTTTTAGCATGAATGCTGTAGCTTTTGTTAACAATAAACAAAAGAAAATTGAACCCATCTATATATACAAAAATGTATAAAAACAATTAAAAGGAAATTATTTGAAATTGGATGGAAAATGAAATCTGGATATTAATCAATGATGATTCCACGCATGTGCTATCCAGTATTTTAATTCCCCTGTACTTTAACTATATTTAAATATGTCATCTGTAACATGCTACCTTGAAATTCTTAGCTCAGGTCACAACTCAAAAAAGGATATCTGTTTGTCAACCTTTTTAAAAGGAGGAAGTGGATCAGAGGGAGGAGGAGTTCTAAATAAATGGAATTATCCAAGTGAAAGAGTAGTCACCAACTGGCTGGTGTTCCAGGGCTTAGTGGAACAGGACAACAGAAAGGTGAGGAATGGAGAAACAGAATGAAAAGTTGAGAGAAAGTGATCTAAAACTAGAAAGCTGGAAAAAAATTTCAAGTATTTGAAATTTTTTCTAAAGAAATACAGAAACAAAATTGAAAATACACAAAAGCAACAAATATTTCTACACATGAATACAAGAATAGAGTATATCATGGTGCATTTTTTTAAATTACATCAAAGAGAAGTATAGATCAATCACTTAATAATTCCTTCAATTTTGAAGACTTAGGGTAAAGCTAGTAAAAATGAACTGAAATGAGAATGATGAAAGTTAGATCTGATTAAAAGAAGAAAAAAGCAAAAACATATCTGGAAAAGAAGAAACAAAATTTTTATGACCTTGAAAAAATTAAGATCAACATAAATGAGAAAAAAATTGTTTAGAGAACACTAGATTGGCAGTGTTGAGAAGAGCAGATTGTCCTCTTACTTGTAAGCAATGCAGGAATATCTTAATTTTTTAAATGAATACTTAACTACACAGATTATAAAATCTGGGGAACATAAATTCAGCAGACTTTAGTAGTCTACTTCAGTAGTCTCTTACAATAGGATATCATGAAGTTGGACCAAATAATTCTATAAAACAAAGGCTGCTAAGTTTGTACTTTTTAAAAGACTAGCAGTATCTCGAGAATAAATTATAATAGCACCTAGCACTTTTATAATTGTTGTCTTATCATTA
This sequence comes from Antechinus flavipes, assembly GCF_016432865.1. Taxonomy (NCBI): domain Eukaryota; kingdom Metazoa; phylum Chordata; class Mammalia; order Dasyuromorphia; family Dasyuridae; genus Antechinus; species Antechinus flavipes. Next base: position 530,244,493 of record NC_067400.1, read on the forward strand.
TATCATTCCCATGAGGATACAGAGGTTCATTTTATAGATGAGAAAACTAAGGAAAAGAATTTAAAATGACCGTACCATTACAGTGTGTTAGAATGCAATGGGTACTAACAACTGGTCTAACTCTCACTTTCAGTAGACAATCTACTGGATTTTTTGTACAGAGAAATATCTACTATTAAAAAAAAAAAAAAACAACTAGTGTGGATATTTTTCCTTAATTATTTTGATGCCTGATCTTTCACAAGACAAACTTCTTTTGCAATCAAAACTCACTGGTGATTCTGCTTTTCAGATATAAGAAACACTGACTCTATAACAAGTTGAATAGTTGTTCCATTTACAAATCAACCTCTCTAAGAGTTAGAAGCGATTGGTTTTAAAGACCATGTAGTCCAAAAGATATCTAAGCAAGAATCCCTTCTACAGAACTATCAAAAACCTGGTTACACAGCTTTTGCCTTCACAGTCTTAATGAGGGGAATCCAATAACCTTTAATGCAAACCATTACACTCTGGAACTATTCCATTTTGTGGGGAAACTTTTCTTTACATTAAGACTCAATCTACCTCTCTACATATTTCATTTATTGTCCCTATCTTTTCTCTCAGTTAACAAGCAGAAAAAAATTTAATCCCTCTTACAGGAATTTTTGAAGATTACTATCACATAATCAACCCCACTTTCTAAGCCCTCTTGTGCCTAAATGTCTTCTCTTCTTCATAGCATATATTTCCAGTTTTACCAATCAATCCTTCTATTCCAAGATCTTCTCTTTCCTCATTCTGGTAAGTTCCTACTAGTCAAGCTAAAAACTGGCTGTACTCTTTCTGAAAGGGGATGGAGGTACTGAACAGAACATACCAGATGTGATAAAGCAGAACAGAATGTAGCATGACTACCATTTCCCTTGCTCTGGATACTATACGGGAAATAGAAATAATATTAAGGAAAAGAATTGGAGAGGAAAAAAACCCAGCAGGACTAGATCATGTATACAGAGAAGAGATCTGGATTGGCAACTACACAATTCTGAGGGTATTCATAGATTGATTCTCAAAGTATATGAATAATATGGGAAAAGATGACAAAAGCATAAAAAGAAAGGTCTTGGACCTTAATACAAAATAAAGGCAACTGTGAAAACATCAATAATCAATTCATCTATACAAAGTTTTGATGAGAACAAGCTATATTCTCTTAAAGAATGCTTAATGAAGACTTTAAAAAGAAGCAGGGAGGTTTTTGCAAGTGATATTCCTACAGCATTATATATATTTACCATCACATAATTGACTCAAAAGATGCGGAGAATATAAGATCTTATTGGACTTCTTGTTTGAAATTATAAAAGCATTAAATTTTATAAAGTAAAATGCCACCTTAAAGGTTCTTCTTTAACAAAATGTCTTCCAAGCTAATGGTAACAGTGAAATGCATATTAAACATGCATTTAATGCAAGTGATTCAAGAACATGTTTCTATTACCTTAATAGGCCAAGCAGGCAAAGGCATTAAAAAGTTTGAACTATATGGATAATCCACCATTGCCAGATTCACCCATGTTTCAGCTAGCCATGATTTCAACATGATTACATCCATTTGGCTTCTTAATGGATTGCACAGGTGAAATGCTTCAGAAATCCACTGCAAACCTTCACCTACAGGAATGAACAAGATCATTTGCATTTATTTCACTTGGTAACTATTAGTCAGCAGAAATATTTGAAAAATGGCAGTTTATTTCACAATACAGTGTTACCTTAGAACTTATTAATTGGTTCTAGAAGGCACCATGAGAAACAAAAATTAGGAGTATTGGAGGAATTTTCCCCTAAGGAGTATATCTCCAATCTGAAGCCTAACCATTCTTCCCCGCCCAGTTCCCCAAAGGAGCAAGTTGGGCTTCAACTTCAGAGAAACAAGCCAGCTCCATCAGACTTCTTTTCTTGACCCAACTCACTTTCTGAGAGGAACAGAAACCTTTATACTCTCTCCCCATCCCATGCTGTCCAAGCTTCCTTAAGGGAGGTTGGGGCGGGGAAGGGGGGGTGGGGCAGGAGGAGGACTAGATATGTTAGTCAAAGCCATAGTTCTGTGCCTACTACTACCCAAGGCCCTGGCTATCATCTGAGGCTCAGGGCTGCTGTCTCTACCGGGGCCATCACTGCTCCTGCTGCTTCACTTCCTGTTAAGCACCAGGCCACTCAATGCCCCTTCCAGTATTACTATTCTGGGAGCCAGGAGATTATATGCTGCCGCCACATTGTCCTGCAAGAACTGCCCTGTGACCCCTCCACCACTGCCCAATGATGCGCACAACCCTAGCATTGTGGACTCCAAGCTGACAGTCCTGTGCACCACTGACTTGGCGGGGAAGGAGCTGCTCCCAGCCGAGGGCAATAGCAGCGGTAACAGGGTTGGGGCAGTATGCTTGGCCAATCTGTATCTCTACTGTTCAATGAAGACAACAGCCAAGTGCAAAAAAGCTGGAAGAGCATCAAGTTCTGAAACTTTTTTTTCTTGATATAATGTGCTAAGTACTGAATTTGTTTTGAAGCAGACAAGTTCAGCCCATTGTAGTTCATGACAAATGCTGTCTCATTATAACTTCAGAGTTCCAAAGGACTTCTGAGGTGATACAGAATGTCCCAGAAGTCTTAGTTTCATTTTTAAGCTCTAATGGCATAATACTAGCCATTCTTTTCTCTGTTTTGTGTACTCCAAATTTATAAAGTTGCCATTATCCTGAGCTCTCATTCTTTCTCACCCAACATATTAAATAAGTTGCCAAATATCGTCATTTCTATCTCCTCAACATCTCTCATTTCCTTCCCTTTGTCTCTACTTACAAAAGCTATTTCTCATCACTTCTCACTGCATCAGCATCCTTCATTGAGCCTAGTCTCAAGTTTCTCCTCCCTCTAGTCCTTTCTACATTCTGCCATCAAAGTAATTTTCCTTAAGTACAGTTCTGATCACACAAGTTCCTTATCCAACCAACTCCGGTGGCTTCCTATCCCTTTTAAAATAAAATACAAACAGTTGGCTTAAAAGCCTACAAAACTTGGTTCCAACCTGTCTTTCCAGCTCACTAGACATTTCTCCCTCTCTGGAACTTCTGATCCAGCCAGATTGGAGTTCTCCCTGCTCCGTGAACAAAGCCCTCCCATCTCTCTCTCTTCTCTGTGCCTTTGTATTGGTTCTCTGCTATGACTGGAACATGCCCTCTCGGTCTTTCTCCTTTTAAGATACAGCTTAATCAACATCCTCTTCTTGAATCATAATTTTCTGATCTCCACTCTCTCCCAAACTACTGTTGGGAATGTATTTAACTATTTTATATACATTTGCATCCATTGATGTTTATTTTTTTTCTGTATATATGTGTATAAAACATGTGTAAGATGTGTTTGTCTCCTCTATTAGAATATAAATTCATTCTAACTAGGGACTTTTTAAATTGTTTGTACCTGTGTCCTCAACAGCTAGTACAGTTCGTGGCATTTAAATACTGTTGACTATAGATTGGGTTCTTTTTTTAATCCAAGTACAGAACTTTACATTCATTCCTAATATATTTCTTTTTCTCCAATTCAGAATTTTTAATGTGTTGAAATCTTTTTGGAATCAGACTGTCAGCCCACTAGGTATCCCTCCAAAATACATATCATCTGCAATTTGACAAGCATATCATCTGTTCCTCTAAATCACTGATAAGAAAAATGCTGAACAGCACAAGGCCAAGGGCAGATTCTGGGGCACTCCCCTAGACAGAAACTTTCCCCAAAATTGAATTACTTACATTTTGGGTATGATCAGTAGCCCTTTTGGGGCAGTGGCAGTCTCTCTAGGCATTGTTGTTCTGCTTTTGATTGTAAATTTTTTTGTTTTTTGGAGGGAAGAGAAACTGAGCCAAGGAGCAGGAAAGAAAGACTACAGTACTGTACAATAAATTTAGTGTAGATTTTGTGGGGTTTTTGGAATGTGGAATTATTTATGTAAAGTCAAATTTGTATCATATGAATTTATGTAATGTGAGATTTATAATAATAATTACAATAGCTAACTTTTACATAGCACTTGTTTATATAGCACAATGTTAGGTATTATGTGAAGAAAAAGAAGAACAACAACAACCATGACAACAACAACAAGAGGAGGAGGAAAAAGAGGAGGAGGAGTTGTTAACATTCATTGAGCACCTATTATGTATCAGGTACTATGCTAATTACCATGTCATTTGATCCTCACAACAAACTTGGAGGTAGGTGCTGTTATCCCATTTCATACACAAGAAAAGGGGGCAAACAGGATAAATGAGTTGTCCAGAGTCATAAAGCTAGTAAATGTCTGAGGTCAGATATGAACTCAAGTTTCCCTGATTAAAAGCCTGGATGTTCTGACCACTCCTCCACCTGCCTGCCTGCTTGCCTACCTGCCCACCCTTTTATTCAAAATTGACTCCTGAGTTGGCAGAATGCAGAATGTAGAAGGTAAAATCAGCAGATCATTCTTGGAGTGAATCAAACAAGAAAAGTAAGAGAATTCCAAGAAAAGCAAAGATCCTTCCATCCCATCAAGGAGGTACAAGACTGCCTGATGTAACCTGATTTGATTCGAAGTGGTAGAAAAGTCTTCAGGCAAGTCTCCTGGGTCTTTTCCCTTAGTAGAAAATGAGAGGTGCTGCCTTTTCCCTTTCTTGACACAGTTTCATTTTAGAAAAGGTTTCCATTCAGTTTATATTGAGAGTCACATTAAGCCCCAATGTTTTGCCTTCTTTTACCCCAGTTCTTGTGTAAGATCTATTAAAAAGATAAAGTCCATCTTCTCTCAGTGCCCCAAGGACAATAAAAATACTAGCAGATTAGGATATCTCTGCCTACCTTATCCTGAAATGCAATTTTATGGTCTTCAGGGCAATGACTGATAAGTTGTGAAACCATTAGGACTATATGCCTTCTGTGTACTATAAGTGCCCATGAGAAAGTTTACTTGCTTTCTCCACTTCTAAAAAATGAATTACTAGGAAACTTAAAAGGCTCAATTTTTCTATGGATCATATTTTCTTTTGGTCATGTGACCTTATGTCAGAATATATGCAAAGGACAATCCTATAAATCTTGCTAATTTTGTAGTATTTCTTACTCCTAAAATTGTTAAAGATTTCTTTTATTCTATCACTCATTATTTACAGATTTCCATATTCGTTTAGTTTGATATGGGTAATGGATTTTAGTAGGCATCCAGATTTTAGTAGGCACCAAAAGCTGGGGTTTGGTCATGTGAAGAATTCACAATGACCAATCTCTTTCACAAAAGGTAGATTTAATTAGGGGAATAGGTTACAGACAAAATGAAGGAATACACCAGAAATGATAAATATGAAATAGAGTTGGAAGAACATATTTAAGACAAATCCTTAGTGGAATTCAGGATTACCCAGCTGAAAGGGAGCATTCCTTGAGGTTGGAGCATGTTCTTAGCTGGCAGGCTAAATCCTGAAAGGGACTTAGCATCCTAAAAGAATTAGATAAATTTTGGGGAGCCCCAGAAACTTTTATAGGGCATCTACTAAAGTGAGTATAGGAATAAGAGACTGGGGAAATGGAGGAGAAAAACAAGTTTTGATCTTCATTGGTAATGAGAACCCCCAAACTGTTGAAACATTTGAAGTTTTGAGAAAAAATATGACAACTTCCCTACTAAATTAAAAATCTCCTTGACAGCAGGAACTGAATTCTTGTTCATTGTTAAACGTCAGTATCTTGAACATAGAAAAAGGTTAATAACATCTATTGAATGGAATTGAACCTGCTTCATATGGGACTCTTTATCATATCTGTCAATCAGACAACCAAGCTTAATGTAAGCAGGGGATTTCAGAGAACTAGAAAAAATGTACATTAATGATACAGAAAAAAAAAACAAATATGCACAACATCATTCTATAATTCAAAATCTTTTTAACAGACTAAACCTCAGGTTCTTCACAAAAATCAGCAAAAACTGATTTGGGCCCTTTTAATATTTTTTCTATTTAACTTGAAAAGTCATTTTCACCTTACCTGTGGATGCCAGTCTATCAATTGCTTTCCAGGAATCCTGGATGGTTTCTGAACACTTAGAGCCACTTTTCTTGAAATCATTGGTTACAATTTCAAAAAATTTTCCACAAGAGACCAAATCTGTAAATTGCCAGATGGGAGCAGAGGCTGCAAGAGCTCTGAATGATTAAAGGAAAAGAATAGAAAATGGAAAGGAAAAAAAAAAAAAAGGAAGGGGGAAAAAGGAAAAAAAAAAGATTAATTGAATTCTAACTTGGAAGACTCAGATGATTTGGGCAAATGATTAAATAAGGAAAATTTTATTCATTAAAGAAATCTAAACTGAGATTTACAATACGGATTAAAATATGCAATTTTTCATGTAAAATGTATCTGCAGATATGCATTTAAAATCTTTAAGATTATACCACCATTCAATATGTTTGCACTCACCCAATCACAATATGAGGATATTTCATTCTGAACCAGGCAGCAAGCATCCCTCCATATGAGCCTCCTATAGCAATAACAGGACTATTTTTAGCACCTGGAATTGTTTTTTTCAAGTATTCAATTAAAACTGCAAAGTCAGCCAGAGCCTGCTCTGCTGTCAGATAATTCAAGTGCTTGGAATCCTAAAGAAAAATTACAAATAGGACTATAAAATAGCACCAGGTAACAGCAAATAAAGAACAGCTTTAACTTAAGTAAGAAACAAAAGGTCAGTTAAATATTTCACTGATAATCTGTGCAATCAAGCCAGGATAGCAGATCAATACAATTAGTATTCTTAATTAAACAACTGTTATTGCTAAAGTACCTTAGAAGTAATGAAACAGCACAACAAATATGATTCTTAGACTCATCATCTTTATTATAAATTAAGCCTCAGTTACACATCAGTGTTACTAAGTTTTAAAGTTCTAGGATACTTTTATCCCACAAAGCTTTGATAGTGTTCATGACAGCAATAAAACCGTATGTGTGGCAAAAGTTGATTCATTAAAAAAATAAAATTTAGAGTAACTTGAATATTGTGATTGGTCAAAACATTCTTATCAGATTCTGACATGAAAAAAATGCATATTCCAATGAGAAGGTCAAGAAACCTATCCCACCAATTTTCACTCTCACTTAGGTCAAATTTATCCTGCTCTTAGTTCATCTGTACATAATTGTTTGCATCTAGTCTCCCCAAATAGATTATGAGCTCTCTGAGGGCAAGGACTGAGCCTTTGTATCCCCAGTGCTTAGCACAGTGCCTGGCTCACAGTAGGTGTTTAACAAATTCTTATTTACTGAGGAAGGACTGAAATTGACTTAAGCTGGGAAAATAAATTTTATTGTGACTAAAAAGATTACATATCATATTCATCATATCTAAAATCAAGTTTAAAATAAACAGGGAATGCATAATTTTTATAAAGGCAAATATGTATATAGTTACTAACATAGTTACTGAAAATTAAGTTCCAAAGAAACACTCTAGAATATTAGACAAAAATAGCTAAATCTGTTATGTAACTGTTGAGATTGGGAAAGGGACCCCCAAGAGTTTGGGGTCACAGGCCAGTGTCCCCAAAAGAATTTGCAGGTTTGAACCTGCATTTTCTAGTCAAGGGGCAAAGTTTATTGTAATTGTAATGCCATTACAAGTGGACTAACTTCCAAGAAAATTTATCAAAGAAACAGGAGCAAGGAAACACATTATCTAGTTCTTCATGTAATAGATATGCTAATTTTTTGGCTCAGTGTTAGGACCAAGGAGTGGCCTCTGCACTTTGGTTTTCACTAACCAACAGGTTATCACTATTGTCTCAGGAGTTTAGTCCTGGGACTACCCTGAGGTCAAAAGCTATCTGACAGTCAGCAAAGAACTGAGGAGTACTCTATTCAGAATCAGACAGATTGTTATTCTTAGATTGTGTGTGGGAGGTCCCTGAGGCAGACTCCAAAGCCAGAAGATTTAGAATCATTGTTAGAACAGAAGCCCCCTAAGGTCAGGGGACCTCAAAATCACTGCAGTCTCCCCTAGAAGCTATATTACCTCACAAGTAGAAAATTTTCCCAAGTTACCATTTAGTTCAATGAAACAATCAAGCAGCAAATATCGATTAAAGAGGAACTGAATTCTCCCAGAACCTCCATTTTAATTAGTTCACCTCAGACACCGAGGGTCCCCTGCTGATTTTCCCTGGATTTTCTCTACAATATCCATACAGAAACCTTCACTTTTCCCACCTCCCTTTTCAGCTTCTTTTCTCTACAATTTTCTCCATTATAATTGATGCTTCTTAGGGCACTACCCCAACAACTTCCCACCCCACTTTGTATATGTATTACCAGTGTTAAGCACTAAACCTTGATAACACAAAGGCTCTGTGTGAATTATAACCTGTGACTGAGACATGACTACATTTGTAAAATTGTACATCTTTCATACATTCTTTTCACATAAAAAGACCTAAAGGTTTCTAACAGACTGGGTGGATCCTTTATATCTCAATAGGAGAAAGGGGGAAAAAGTGAAGAGAACAAAAAGGTTTGGTCAATTTGCAATCTACAACAATGTAAGGGGAATGCTCACATCAATGAAATCACAGATTCATTAAGTATTGGCATGTTTTCATATTTTCCTAAGGAGCACAGATTCTTGAATAAATGTCTCAATGATAAGGTATTTTTACTTACTTTTTAAAATTCTTAAAGATATTCTAACACCACATATCCTTTTAAATGGTTGTGTAAAATAATTTTAATAAGACCAAATCTATTATCAAACCCTGCTTTACAGGAATAATCAATTGATCAACAAGGACAGAGAACCTTTCATTTTCATTTAAAATTTTTTTTAATTTATTTTATTTGAAAAACCCATAAGGAAAAAAAAAAGATACAAAAAAAAAGCAAACCAAAAAAGAACGTAGTCATGTGCCCAGCAGAACAACAGGGAGGGTTCAAAATATATAACAATAAATTACCAGATCAAGAAAATATATATATATATATATGTTAGTAGAAGAAATTATATTCATGGATGTCCATTTTTTCTTTACTTCCTCATAAATTGTTCTTTGGTTCTCAGCTGTCTACCTTATTTACTTTATTCTTTTTTCCTCTTTTTATTCCTCCACCACCCTCAAGTAAGCTATAGTTAAGAAAGGATATATTTATATATACATATGTAGATATATATTCATTGCCTTGCTATTACTTAACCTCTGCCCACCCAAGGATCCTTCTTCTTCTTCCCTCATCCTTTGCTTGCTCATTTGCCCATCCCTCCCCCTTATTTCTTTTTTTTTTCTTTTTGTTTTTTTGTTGAGGCAACTGGGATTAAGTGACTTGCCCAGGGTCACACAGCTAGGAAGTATGAAGTGTCTAAAACCAGATTTGAACTCAGGGCCTCCTGACTTCAGGGCTGGTGCTCTATCCACTGCACCACCTAGCTGCCCCCCCCTTATTTCTTTATAGATTTTGGATGATTCTATACATTTCGTGGGATGTGTTTGTGTGTGTGTGTGTGTGTGTGTGTATGTGTGTGTGTGTGTGTGTGTGTATTTATGTATGATGTTATCTACTGAACCCATTCCCAAAGTGAATAGGTTTTCAGAACTACAGGCCCTCCTCCCCCTCTAATACTTCTGTGTCTATTTTTCCTCTGCACCTCATTTGTATAACATGATTACTATTTTTACCTTACTCTGTCAATCTTTCTTTTAACCTACTCTACTGTTGCTGTGAATATTAAACACATAGAATACATTTCCCATGTAAACAATTTGTCCATGTTTAAACAGTTTGTTCATGTTGAGTTCCTTAAAAATGATCTTTGATACTGGCTTTTATATGTTAAGTTTTCTGTTAAGTTTGGGTTCAATTGATATAAAGTCCTGAAAACCTGAAAGTCCGTTGAAGATCCATTTTTTTCTCATTCAAAATCATAGATAATTTTGTTGGATATGATATTTTTGGCCACAGGTCTTGTTCTTTTGATTGTTGATAGATATGATTCTAGGACCTGCAGTCTTTTATTGTAGTTGCTAATAAGTCTTGTACAATTATAATTGTAGCTCCATCATATTTGAATTGCTTTTTTCTTGTTTCTTGCAAAATTTTCTCTTTGATTTGGGGGTTTCAAAATTTGGCAATAATATTCCTGAGTGTTTTTCACAAAGGATTTCTTTGAGGTGGTGATTAGTGAATTTTTTCTAGTTCAACTTCCCCCCATGTTCTAGCACTCCAGGACAATTTTCTTAGATTATTCCCTGCATTATTGTGTGAAGATTCTCTTTTTGGTCTCTTCTTGATCTGTCCTCCAGATCTGTTATTTTTCTTATAAGATGTTTCACATTCTGTTCTATTTTCTCATTCTTTATAAGCTTTTTGTTATTTCTTAGTCTCTCATAGCTTCACTAGCTTTCCCTTGCCCAATTCTAATTTCCAAAAAATTATTTTGATAACCTTGAGAAGCTATACCTCCTTTTCTAGTTGGTTAATATTTTTTCATAATCTTCTTTTCTTGGATGGTTTTTATTTATTTGCTTTAGTTTTTTCTTAATGTTTCTCATTTGACTTTTAAATTCTTTTTTGAGTTCTATAAATTCCCTCTGGGTAGGAAACCATTTCACATTACTCTTTGGGATTGAAGCTTTTTTTATTAAACTGTCCTCCTCTGAAGATGAACGCCAATGTTCTGTGTTCCCATAAGTTTCAATGGTAGGGCTCTTTCCTCTTTGCCAATACATTTTTTTTAAATAAGAGGTATTAATCTAAGTACCTCTAATCATGGAGTGGAGGGAATAGTGCTTCAGCTCTCCCTCTGACCAAGAACCCAAACTAAGAGCCCCATCCTCCTGCAAGTGTCCATATCCAGCAGCATCCCTGATCCACTGCTTCTGCACTCACCAGGAGATGGATCCTTCTCACCCAGGCTTGCATCTCAGCAGCACACCTGGGTCTGATGTTCCCAATAAACCAAGATTCACTCAGTCTTCCCCGACTCAAACCCCAAATAGACAAACAGTTCAGGAAGAGAAAATCTTTGTGGTTCTGATTGAGGCTCCAGTCACACCCAGCTAGCCCAATGGTCCCTGCTTGATGTTTCTGTGGAGCTAGCCTGGAAATGTTTGCACTTCAGACAGGTTAATCCCCAGCCCAGAGTCTTTCTTGGATTACATCAGGAGGATGCTGTTCTACCCCAAATTTTCTTGTTCTCCCTGAAGCACAAATTTGTTCTATTTGTAGAAGAAATTGAGAAAGCATGAAATTTACCAACCTACTCCACCATCTTCCCAGAATCATCCTCCAGAACCCTTCATTTTCATAGGATCAACCACATCATCCTAGAAAGAGCTTAGGATCTTGGTCAATATCTAATGGGAGCTAAATGTCCTTACTAATTACCAAAAGGAGAAGATACCTTCAAATAGAGAAGCCAAGAAGACCTTTGGAGCAGTTACCCAAACCCGAGTTTGGGTATTCAGAGATCTTGCAGGAAGGCAAATTAGCAGAGGGGTTTTTAACTTTTTTGTGTCATAAACCCTTTGGGCAATCTGGTGAAGCCAATGAACACTTTCTCAGAATTATTTTTTCAAATTCATAAAATAAAACCTATAGAATAATAAAGAAAGCTAATTAAGTTGAAATAGCTACCAAAATATTAAGCAAGTTCATAGATGTCAAGTTAAGAACCCCTGCTTTATAGCCTCATAATCACACATTTACCAACCTGGGTGACAATTTCATTCCTATCCTCTTACTTGACTCCTATTGCCATATGGAGCTTCCTTCACAAGTTTTTATGTTATCTTACTTCTAGTTTTCATCTTCACACTTTTGCTGTTACTATTTCTCCAGGATATTTGTCCTTTGTGCCACCTTGTTTAAGCAGGAGTTACATTCTTGTACATTACTGTTTTTATCCCTTTTAGATCACCTATTTATTCATTTGGTTCTCTTCTCTTCTGAGATCCTTGTTATGGCCTGCCTTCTGATATCCAAATACCACTGTTCTTGCTTTATCACTTTATGTAAACATAAAGCTGTAAAATATACTTCCTAATAGGATATTATACAACTTCCTTTATTTTGCTGATACCACTAATTTTGTGACTACATGAATGATAGAATAGGATAGCCTCTAATGACAACATACATAACATTTTTAGAGAACCATATAATTTTGGTAATAGAGCATATATCTTCTGAGTACACAATGCATAGAACTTTTTTATTCAAAATGACCACAGTTTGCTAAACTATTTTTAAGGCAATTTCCTGTCAATCAAATGATTTTATAAGTTAACAAATAAAAGGGTGGATATTTTAAATCAGTAAATAGTAATGTTTTGATGTGATTGTACAGATGCCTTAATTAACTAATCTTGGATATACAAGGTATAAAGTTCCTTTTGAAAACTAAATGAAGTTTGTGACCAGTGATGAGCAGGTTTGAACAGAGTGGCCTTGTTACTGAGGGTCAGAAATGCATCATTTGGATTACAGTCAATTGAAGTCTCTGGATTGATGAGAGACTAATCCACCTCCTTCTGGAAGGGAGACAGGAAGGAAATGTCTTTTAATATAAGCAGTAGGAAATTAATATCCCTCAGAAACACTAGTTATTGGCAAAACTGGGACAAGAATCTGGTCTCCTGAACTACATTAAACGGTTTCCCCAGGTTAACGAACATATACTTACACTAAATGACTGGTTACCAAAGGGTAAGGATTCTCCATAGTAGCGATGTTCAGCAAACACCAGCATGGACTTCAGCTCCTCAGCCACATCCCACATGAAGCCCTAGAAATAATTTATAAATGCACAAGAAAACAATTGGTCCTAAGAAAAAAGCTAAATGCATGTAAAATAGATCTTAAAGGATCTATTTTAAAAATGTAATTCCTTAGTCTGAGAAGTTTCTTGGCTTATGCCTGTTCCACAGATGAATGAAACCTTTGCACCTCATGTTTGGTCACTAAGTTCATATTATAATTTGATCATTTAAAATTATGATAATTATCTCTACTTCTGATTTTGGTCCAAAACAGTATTTTGGTCTACAACTAAAAGATCCAATCAAAAAATATTTTTAGATGTTTCAGAGAATCACTGAGAATACTGAAGATAGTTCCCACTCATAGATATTTATAACTAAAGATAGAAGGATAGACATTAAGCTATATTTGAAGTGTTATAAAAATCTTAAAATTTTATGAGGAATTATATTATATTCAGTCAGGAATATGGGCTTATTAAATTAGAAAATTTTAAAATATTCACTACTAGAAGTCCAAAATAAAAGAAAAATGCAAATATAATTTATCTTTTAATATGTTTGTATGGCTAAATGAAGCCTAAGACCCCTACCTTTTTTATTGAAAAAAATTGGAATAGTTCAACCCATTTGGTTGAATTTAATCTATTATCTACAATTATGTTCTATTATTACTTTAATGATCCCTTAGCTTCTTTGCCATTTACTTAATTACAAGCATTTACTACAAAACTGCTCTTCTTCCTTAGCTTAGTTCAATACATACACACTTTCTCATTGAGTCACTTTCTCACATTATCTATTTACCCTATTAAGTGTGTGTATATGTATACTTATATATACATCCCATTTGTGCATACACACACACACATATACACATACATATACATGTATACATATGTGTGAATTGAGAACTGAAAATAAACTCGGAAATATCTTGTCCAACATTTTTTGGAAGAAAATGAGGGCTAAAAGAAAGAAATTATTTGCCCAATGCCACAGAGAGCAAAGAGGAGAGATGATATGTGTACATATATTTATAAAAACATACACACAAGTGAAGAAGTATGTATGTAAACACATATATGCATTTTTGTGTATCAAGATGTATAATACCTTCATATATTAATGCCTATCTCTAGTTAAAGGAAAGGAAAAAAAGCAAAGATAACTCTACATCAATAGCTTGGGATGAGGACAATTTCTTTTTTTCCCCAAATAAACTGATAAAAACTTTAGAACAACATATCCTTTTTCAGATGTAGTCAGCCATTTCCTGCCCTTTTCCATTTCTTCTTGAAAGGAAACCTTTATAAACACAAGTTCAAACATTTATATTCACTATACATAACAAAATCAGAAATGAATGTTTCCTTCATTCCAAATACGGAAAAAAAGTCAAGAAGGTTAGAAGTGACTGACCATGTGAAAATAGTTGGTCCTATACAGGAATACCAGTACTTCGATATGCCTCTGACTGAATTAGATATAGTCAATTCCCAATCATTCACACTAATTGTAAGGCTTAGAAAATTCAAAAAACATAATGTAATTAGCTTTTATAATGTGTTTTTGTACTTAACATTTGAATTTGTGTGTATAGCATTCTGGGATTTGGGTCTAAAAACAATCATCATGCCTTAAACTGACGAGATTTGACTGAGGAGCTGGGAAAGCATCCAATTTCCCCATCTAGGCCCCATGGAGAGAATAAATAAATAAATTGTATTCCCTTTCATTACTGGCTCCTCCATTGCTTCATCATGGCACAGAGATGACCCTGGGTTCTAGAATGTTTTTATAACAGAGTGCAAACTCTGGCAGATTCTACCAAGAAAGAAAGGCATCAAATATGGACTTGGTAAAAGAATGTCTTCTTTTGGACTAGAGTACTAGACTTGTTAAAAATTCTATGAAACTCATTACCAGAAGCTTAGCCTTTGAGTGACAATTTTATTTGGAAGCAAGAATAACATCAATTCATAAGAACCACCTTTTAAAGTAGAGAAGAACTGCAATCCATATTGATAAAAAAATACCCAACCTCTAATAAATCACAGATCTTTAAAATATTTATGTGCCTGATCTAACAACCTCCTAGGAATAAAGCAGGGAGTTAGATTTGAGAAATAGAATAAGTTTCTTTGTATTCAAAGAAGAGGTAATTGACACACCAAATAGATGAGTCAAAGTCTGAAATAATTCATATTAGTATTGGTAGAAAAGCCTCAGAAAAGTTGTGTTTGTTTAAGATGACTGTTGGGAGAGTGAAGTAGTGCAATGGATAAAGTACCAGCTCCAGAGTCAGGAAGAGTCAAATTCAAATTGAGTCTTAGACACCTGACACTTATTAACTATATGACCTTGAACAAGTCACTTAATTCAATTGCCTACCCCCAAAAATAAAAAATAAATATATAAAAACACACAATAAAATAATGGTTGTTAACCTGAATAAATCATTAATTGACAAAATTTTAGGAGCCATGTGATGGAGGGGGAGGGTTTGCCAGAAATGTTGAAAGAGATCTGGAGACAAATCACCACAAAATAAGCAAATCAGTAAAATCTGGGAGTACATAATGTCCCTGCTTTTTATAGCTCATTCTTCTCTTTCACTACTCTCTAACCAACAAAATTCTCTAAAAGATTAGTCTTTTTTCTCTGGAAATAACATATGTCCTTCTTTATCTAATAAAGAACAAATGCTTGTGGAAGAACTTGGAAAATTATAAAGCACTTTACAAATGGAAGGTATTATCACTATTCACAACTGTTCCCCTGGCAGTGGCAGAGAGTTTTAATACTGTTGAGGTAGAATAAGGCAAGGTGTCTTCTTACAATGTAAAATCATTTGTCAAAGTGATACTTTAAACCCAGGACTGGCTATACTATCAAGTGTGGTCAACAAACCTGAAAACTAAATTTACGAGACATAAATTAAAATATAATCATCTGTTCTCAATGTCAATAGTTTATAAGTGTGTATGTATGTATGTGTTTATATCTATAGATATGTGCATATATACATAAATGGGACAGGTAAGTAGTACTGTGCACAGAATGCTGGGCCTACAGTCAAGGAAGACTCATCTTCCCGAGTTCAAATTTGGCCTCAGACAATTTGCTGTGTGAGCCTGGCTAAATCATTTAATCCTGTTTGCCTCAGTTTCCTCATGTGAGCTGAAGAAGGAAATGGCAAACTACTCCAGTATCTTTGCTAAGAAAACTTCAAGAGGAAAGAACTTAAATCTTTTTCAAGTGATCTAACAGAACTAAATGGCTTTTCAATCAGTCTAACTCCTGACATTTGATCAGAATATCATAGTTTACAAAAGTATGCGTGATTTATCTTGCTGCACTATGCAATTCCAGTGTGAGGTAAAGAGAACAGGAATTCTGTTCAAAGATAGTGTTCAAAGATAAAAAGCTTAAAGTGGCTAGGTAATTTTCATAAGACCGTAGAGTTGACAGATAAATGAAGGGATTCTCTTCAAGTATTTTTAGGGGTGGGTTTTTTTTTTTTGACATTTTGGTTAATTTTAGTATAATTCCTTAAATTTCTATAATTATAATAAAAACAAGAAACCAAATTCAAAGTTCTGGCTCAGTACAATTATAACATATTTAGATTCATATGTCTTCCTTCAGAAAATAGAGTTCTGTTTTTCTAAATACTACTATGGAAGTATAAAATTCAGCATCAAGGCTGTAAGCAGGTGGCAGCTAAAGCTCTTGTTTTGCCCATGCCAACCTGAGTCTAGATTTGTAGCCATGTCTTCTGCTTTGCTTCTTTTTTGACTTTTAATGACAGAGTAGAACCCCAGAAGTAGACATTTCTGACCTAAGTGGCATTTCTGTCAATGCTCTAGAGGTCTTGGGTCTGTCAGACAAAGTAGGCAGGTATAATTGTAGACTGGTTAGTCCTTTCTAGCTCAAAATTCTATGATCTTGTAAATTTCATTTAACAATTGTAGAATTTCTTCAAATTCTCCAACTATTCCTGTCTTGGAGATCATTGCAGACAAGAAGAGAAGCTCCAAGCACTGCCCTAACTCACCAGAAAAAATACACATTAGTTCATATTTGTCCAGGGAAAGTATGAAGAGGTCTGACTTTCTGGGGGACATCAAGGGAGTATGTATAGGTAATGGTTAAGATGGAGGTTAGAGTCATTCCTGTTCCAGGACCACTGAGTTAGCAATGGCCAGTAAGGAGATTTTTTAATCATTTTAAAGCACCAAATTAATTTAGCACTGTCATATCTAGCAGAGAAATTGCCATGAAAGCTCTGGCCCATTCTCTATGGGATGGTTCCATATGCCCATTCCCATATATGCTCCTTGAAGTGCAACCCCCAATACATGTAAAATAGGACTTTTATGTGATCTGTTGGTACCTTTCTAGTTCTAAGACTATAATCCTAAAGAATTAAGCTACTAGATTGTTGTTAAGAAGTTGTTACCACTAAGCATATGAAGAAAATTAGAAAATAGAAAACTTCAAATTAAAATGGAATCTGTACATTCCTGCTTTTGCCTAGTCCTATGAAAGGTAAATTTTATAAACATGACAAGTTTAATAAACTTATGCATACCGTATTTTTGCAAAACCAGGTAATGTCCCCTTCATTTCCAGTGTAGAAAAGTATTACACCATTATCATTCTTCCAGTATTGATCTGCTATTAGGTACCGTTGTTTAAATGTTAAATTAACATCAAATCCAAAATGATCAACCTGTAACCAAAATAAACAAGAATTCAAAAAAGTAAATTAGAGTCAAATGTAGTTAAAAGAGTTAAATGGTATCTTTTATTAAATTAGGACTTACAGAAAAAGATATATAAACACAATTTCTCTTAATTTTCCAAAATGAAATTTTTAGATGTTCTTTCAAGTTTAGTTGTCCCATAAGAATATACAAAGATTCCTCCCCCCTTTCTCACACACACATATACACAGAATACTCACCCTTAGCCCATGACTATATAAAAACACAGAACATTAACTAAAAATATAAGATTGAATTTAAAAGATTTTAAAAGATTCTATTTTCTAAGCAGTTTTACCAGAATATTAAGCATCAGGAAATAAAGAGAACAACTCCTCATCCATATTAAAAACCAAATTTGCCTGAATTTCTTATTACCAAAGCTATATACCTGAAATTGCTGAGACTAGCTAAAGAACCATGTTTTCATTTTCCAACTGATTTAAAAAAAAAAAAAAAAAAAAAAAGGGCCAGGGCTGAGTGAGGAGAGGCTGCCCTCTGCTGGCAGATTGACTCAAGTCTATACCTTTAGTTCTTCAAAACAAACATTTACAAACTTTTTCCTGATTTTGAAAAATAAACTGGTTTGATTCAAAACAGAAACCTATATCACCTAAATACAAGCAATATAAAAAGCAGCATCAAAGGAACAAAATACAGTTCAGTTCCAACAGTTCTACTCAAATAATAATACTGAAAATTTTCAAATTTTACCTTTAATACTACAAAAATTAATTATTAAGAAGAATTTGGTTACAAGAAATAAAAAAGAAAATTCAATAAACATTAAGTATCAAAATAACACCATTCAAGTTTTATTATGATATCTCATTAGGACACAGAATTAAATCCAAGTTTTTGAAGGCAATGTTAACTTATCTAGGCTGTGGCATTTCCTTCCATGTTAAAATATATTGGGAAAACAGACCTGATGATCTTCTGAAGTCCAGCCCAACTAACTCAGGAAAAGTTCATCATCAAGATAACTACAACTTGGTAATACTATTTCAGCCAAAACAATTCACACAGTACACTTACAACACAGAAGGTGTGCAATCTCCAATGTGGAATGAAAGGTGTTTTATCTACACCCACCAAATCACAAATCTTTTAAACACTAAAGTTAAAATAACCATTTTAACTATACAACAGCTTGAGCATAAATTTCACAGTATATATGATCACATTCATATTCAAAGTATCATCTACACTTTGGGAGACAATCATTATTCCTGTAGCCCTTGAGAAGTCTTTGGTGAAGAATATCATAATACTGAGGGCTAACATCACTAACTTGTGTAAATAGGCACATCTATACATGATCTGAAGACTTCCAATAAACTATGTGAGGATCGAGTAAATTAGTTAATTTCATTTTTCATTACTTTATTGCTGTCCTTCACCAAGTCCTAAAGTTATTCCTTAATTTCTATACATTAAAAATGAAATTCTAAATACCTCACATAGTTGTAAAATTACATCATTTTTTTAACTGAAATTATGATTCCACCTGTTACTGAGAAACTTCTCTATGAGGGTACCTTTTCGGAAGCCCACAGTTTTATGAGTTGTATGGGATACTTCAAGATTTTGTGATTTGCCCAGGGATACATAGCCAGTATGTAGCAGAGACAGGACCTTCACCCAGGGTTTCCTGGTTCTTAAACTAATGTTTTTATCTATACTGCCTCTCTCTCTCACATAATTCTCAAATAATAAATCTAACATTTTCATCAGTGATTGATAAAAGCATAGATGGATTTCTTATTAAATTTGAAGAAGAAACAAAATTGGGAGGGATACACACTTGATGACAAAGTCAGGAATTAAAAAGATTTTAACAGGTTTTTTATTTTAAAAAAAACTGTGCCAAATTGAATAAAATGAAATATAATGTAAACATAAGCTAAGTCCAAAAAATGAGTCCAAAAAATTCCATTCATGAGTATAAGATGGATTGAGAAGCAATTTACATGAAGAAGATCTAATGAGCCAACAGTATGACAAGACAACCAAAAATATTAATGGGATCTGGATCTGGAGCTGCACTGAGACTTAGAAAGCAGTCAGAAATACACAAGTGATAGTACAGGACTATATTCTGCTCTGGTTAGATCACATCTGGGGTACTGTGCTCACTGCTGAACACTATATTTTAGGAAGGATATAATATGCTCAAGATTGCCCTGAAGAATGGCAACTAAAAATGTGAGGCCTTAGTGTCATATAATATGGGTGCTGACTGAAGAAACTGAGAATTGGGTGGGTAGCCTCTATGAGAAAAGATTCGGGATCAACATGACAGCTATCTTCAAGCATGAGAAAAGTTATCATATGGAAGAACAATTAGACTTACTCTGGTCCCAGGGAATAGAATTAGGAACAATGGGTGGAAATTACAAAAAGATAATTTTAGGCTTGATTTGACATAAGGAAAAACTTCCTAATCATTAGAGCTATCCAAAAATGAAGGAGACCCACCCAGAAAAAGTGAGTTTCCCCTCATTAGAGCCCTTCAAGCAAAGATAACTAATTTATACTGTGTTAGATGGTTCCTTAAGTCCCTCACAACTTGGAACTTCTTGAACATGGAACTTGTATGTAAGTTTTTTGTGTTGTGGTTCTTATTAATATGATTAGGCCAGTGATAATCAGATGCTAGATGCAGAACTAGAAGGGATCCAACCTCACATTTTTACAGATGAGGACATTGGGCCTGTTTATCTCAGAGATCTCTAGTGAAGGGCTTCTCTTTTGTTCCCACTTGGAAAAGTCTGAACTCCCATTTCTGTAAAATGAGTTAGTTGGACAAGATGGCTTCCCCACTTTCCTTCCAGTTCTAGATCTAAAACCTCATGGTCACATAGTATATAATAATGTAAACAACAATAAAATAACATAAAGAGGTTTGATGAAAGCTAAATTTTATAGACTCATTTCCAGCTAATGGGAAAATTTCCACAGACACAACTCTTCAAGTGCCAGTCAAATTTTGAATACCTTTCCTGCCAAACAGAAGCTGACTATCATGTAAAAGCAAGGATCAGAATTGTTTTAAAAGATCCAGAGGACAGGAATAGGAAAAAATCATCCCTCATAGCTCTAATTCCAATGAGTTAGAAGTTATAGAATTAGAGAGACCTCAGTGATCAATGCAAGTAAAAACTTAATAATTGCAACCTCTCAAACTAGAATGGACTCTTTCACAATAAATGAGCTCCCAATTATTAGATATGTTCAAAAAAAATTGAATGATTTATTAGAGACACATTATTAAAGGTAATCAGGATTTAGATGAGGGTGAAATTAGCAGTCTAAGCTCCTTTCCTCTTAAGGTTTTCTGGAGATTTTCTTGTTACTCAAATAAATTTGGAAATAGAATTCTATATTTTTATCTCCTATTCTCTTTTCTTACCTACTCCTAAAACTAGGAACATCTCCTTTTTGCAAGAAAGGACATTTAAATTGCAAATGAAGGAATAAACTCCTTTTTAAAAGTAACATAAAGAAAAGGGTTAGAGTTTCAAGTAAAGAAAAGTAATAACAAACACAGCCCAATAGATCTTATGCTAAATGGGCAGTCAATAAATAATATTTTAATTTTAAAAGTTACAATGTTCTAAAATTAGAACATCCTATGTCTATAATTTTCTGGATTCAAGCGGACAATTTCCAAAAACAAGGAAATAGTAAGTAGAACCAGATAGCAGCTAAGTATTTCATAATTTAACTATACAATCACTTCCAAGAAGAAAAATATGCTTTTCACTGGAGATCTTGATAAGTAGTAGAAAATATATGGAGAAAAATAAAACCCTACATACATTAAGATCTAAGCTCCTCTAAGCTCAATGGCCCTTCCCAAAGGCTATTACTAAATAATACCATAATAAACATTCTGAAGCAGAGAGGCAGTGAGTATAATGGAGAGAGGATAGACCTCAGAATCTATGTTTAAGTCTTGCTTTTAATATATACTGTCTGTGTACTTTGGCCAAGTCAATTAACCTCTCAACATTCTAAGGAACTTAATTTGCAGATCAAATGCCAATCTGCACTGATAGAGGAAGTTTTCTCAATGGGAATTACTTACATCAATAAAATCAGAAAGTTAACTCCTCTTTCCTCCCAAAAATCTTTTGGGAGATCATTTATATTAACATTCAAAGAAATAAGAGCCTAAATCTTTGATAAATCTAAGTCTTCATAAGTATAGAAATATACACAAATAACTACTTCCAATGATTTCAAAACGCTTTAAAGCAGTAAAAATCATGAATGTTAAATCTTCAAGCCAATAAGTACAGACATAGCATATATAACAAGTGATAAAATTAAAAGCAAAGTAAAAATATTAAAGCCACAAGGGTGTGCTGTTGTACAAGCCAGCTCTTTTGATAACTCTAATGAAGGGGAAAAAAAGTTAAAATTCATTGATTTGGGGGTGTGTAGGTTGATTATTTGTTTGAATAGGAGTTTGTTTGTTTGGGGGTTAGAAGCTTGAGTATAGAGGGAGCCTTAGAAATACTTTTTCTTTATTATTTTAAGCCAAAGTGAGATTTATGAGATATAGTCACATAATTCAAATATGACTCAGTTCACCTGACTGAAGGGAAACTTCAATAATTAAATAGATTTATATCTAGATATAATTACATACTATACTAGAAAGTGTTCTAAGATGGCCCATTATATGCCTATTATCCAAAAAACAGTTTTGGCTAAGTCAGAATCTCCTCATCAATTTAGTTGTAATTAATTTTTCAACCACAGTAATTCCTAAAAACTATTTCCTAAGTTATAAAAGGGTGATAATATGTTCCATAATACGTTTCATAATGTCCTTGAAGTAATTTAGTATACTTAGGAAGCTGTACTATACAATGTTTGTTTCATAATGTCCTTGAAGTAATTTAGTATACTTAGGAAGCTGTACTATACAATGTTTGTATATTATGATACAATTTTATATAGAGATATATTTAGGTATAAAGTACTTAGATATTATTTATATTTCAACATATCTCATTTATAATAATACTACACATTAATATGTAAAAAATTAATTTAAAAATTGTGCATACGCATATTGCTCCACCAAAGTAGATCATAGCCCTTTTTAATTTAGTCTTCAAGAGTGATTGCATGGGAAGAATTCTTTACCCCACAACCAACTTGATGACTTAGCTAGGCTGATCTACAGACAAGTACATATTAAATCACTAGGTCTATGCTCAAAGACTTGTCAGTTTAGTGAGATCTGCCAAAATCTAAATGCTGTGTAGCAAAAGTGGATGTTTACACAACCTATGTCCAAACAGAAATTTAGTAAAATTTTCAAAACTAAATCCACTGTGAACAGATGAAGTTTATAACTGGGTTTATAGTCTTATGTAGTGTAACATTAAAATGGCACTAAATACCTACAATAGCAATAATGGACAAAAAAATTCCTAGAAAAATTACTTTCACAAATGAATGTTTAGTATGTGATTCTGAGTTGGTGGTAAGATGGATTGGTAAGTAATATTTGTTGCAGTGATCTGTGTTTATATTTAAATGGTGTTTGGGGAGTGAACACAAGTCTAATGACACTAGAGGAGGGAAAGAGGAATGTTTTGTTACCCACTAAATAATGATAATAATAAGCAGGTAGGGTGAAGGACTGAGAAGTATCATTGTCAGAACATCTTTAACAAGGCTCCTAAGAAACAACAACACTCAGAGGAATAGACAGGGAAGTGTCAGGAAAAAACAAACTAGAAATAAAGAAGAAATACATAAGGAAAGTCCAAAGACAACCATTCATGGCATCAGTAAGAGGGGTGTACCTGTAAAACAATATGGAGGTATGTGTATTCAGGACAAAACATTCATAGAGTAGTAGTAACTACATTGGTTATGTTAAGAAGAGAAAGAATGTCTGAAGAAGATCTCTCTTGGGAGTATAGATCTTACCAGTCAAAGTCAGGTAGGACAAATAGGGAATA
This sequence comes from Antechinus flavipes, assembly GCF_016432865.1. NCBI lineage: Eukaryota > Metazoa > Chordata > Mammalia > Dasyuromorphia > Dasyuridae > Antechinus > Antechinus flavipes. Next base: position 530,268,079 of record NC_067400.1, read on the forward strand.
AAGGTTACAAAGAAGAAATTTTCAGCTCAATGCAAGGAAGAACTATATAATGATGAGAACTGTCTGATAATACAATGGACTACCTCCTGAAGCATGTACTTGTCACTAGAAGCATCACTGAGGCATGAACAAGGAAAAAAGAAAAACTACACAGGGTGGGGATGGGTGATGTATAATTAGGCTTCTAAGGTCCTCAATGATAGATTTGATTGAGTTGAAATATGGCATTTGTTTGTTCTAGGCAGGTTTGAAAATCAATCCTTGCAAATTTGTGACCAAAGACAAATTAGAGATCATTATTGATCACAAAATAAATAATTTTGATTATATTAAGTTAAAAAGGTTTTGTACAAACAAAACTAATGCAGACAAGATTGGAAGGGAAGCAATAAATTGGGAGAACATTTTTACATTCAAAGGTTCTGATAAAGGCCTCATTTCTAAAATAGATAGAGAATTGACTTTAATTTATAAGAAATCAAACCATTCTCCAATTGGTAAATGGACAAAGGATATGAACAGACAATTCTCAGACGAAGAAATTGAAACTATATCTAGTCATATGAAAAGATGTTCTAAATCACTATTGATCAGAGAAATGTAAATTAAGACAACTCTGAGATACCACTACACACCTCTCAGATTGGCTAAAATGACAGGAAAAGATAATGATGAATGTTGGAGGGGATGTGGGAAAACTGGGACATTGATACATTGTTGGTGGAATTGTGAATGAATCCAATCATTCTGGAGAGCAATTTGGAACTATGCTCAAAAAGTTATCAAACTATGCATATCCTTTGATCCAGCAGTGTTTCTACTGAACCTATATCCCAAAGAGATCTTAAAGGAGGGAAAGGGACCCACATGTCCAAAAATGTTTGTGGCAGCCCTTTTTGTAGTAGCTAGAAACTGGAAACTGAGTGGATGCCCATCAATTGGAGAATGGCTGAATAAATTATAGTATATGAATGCTATGTAATATTGTTCTGTAAGAAACGACCAACGGGATGATTTCAGAGAGGCCTGTTGAGACTTACATGAACTGATGCTAAGTGAAATGAGCAGAACCAGGAGATCATTATACACAACAACAATAAGACTATACAATGATCAATTCTGATAGACATAGCTTTCTTCAACAATGAGATGATTCAAACCAGTTCCAATTGTTCAGTAATGAAAAGAGCCTTCTACACCCAGAGAGAGGACTATGAGAAATGAGTGTGGACCACAACAAAGCATTGCCATTCTTTCTGTTATTGTTTGCTTGCATTTTTGTTTTCCTTCTTAGGTTTTTTTTTTCTTCCTAGATCCAATTTTTCTTGTGCAGCAAGATAATTGTATAAATATGTATACATATATTGGATTTAACATATTTAACATGTATTGCTCTACCTGACATTTAAGGAGGGGGTGAAGAAAGGAGGGGAAAATTTGGAACAGAAGGTTTTACAAGGGTCAATGTTGAAAAATTACCCATCCATATGTTTTGTAAATAAAAATCTATAATAAAATAATTTTTTTAAAAAATCAATCCTTGCTAAATCCTTACCATGTATTATTATCTCCAGGAACTTTGAAGCTTCACCTTATAAATAGCTGAGCAAAAGAAGTAAGAATTTTCTGACATTAAAAATGTATCATTACAAAAAAGTAATATGAAAATATATTTTTCACTGCATCTTCTGTAAACTGGGACCCTAGACAGCTACCTGCCTTTTCTACTCCTCATCTTCAGGTCTAGGGGGAATTTATCTTTCTCAAAAGGCTACCTCTACCCAAAGATCCCTGCAGAGATGCCACCATAGAATGCTGACATTATGTACAAAAAAAAAAAAAAAAGCATCTAGAAATTCATTAGAGATAACGCTTTGCAATTTTATCACAAAAGAAAGTCAATAATAACATTTTTGACCTCAAATATACATAAATACACACAATATGGTGTTCAGTTTGTTAATTCAACAAACCTGGTCAGTCAACTAGAATTTATTAAGTGTTTACTCTGTGGCAATAGTCATCTTGCTAAACCCTGGTAATACAAATACAAGCAAAAGGATAGATCCTACCTTCAAGGAGCCTACATTCTAATGGGAGAAGACAACACATAAAAGAAAACTCAAGTAGGGGAGGGAGAGGAAAAGAGAAGGAAGAAGAGTAGAGGTAGCTGGTCAAAAACACAGCTTGGTAGAAAAATTAAAAGTTGGATGGTCTGGGTAACCTCCTCAAATGTCTGATATAGACAATTAAAAGGACCTTGTTAGTCTAAGCAAAAGACAAGAATGGTATACACCTATCCAACAAAAAGAACTTAAAATATGCTGGTTAACACCTGAGCCATGTTGGCCCAGCTGGTCTCACCAAAGAGAGGTGACCTTTTTTTCTTACCCAGCTCCAATCTTGTGACAGAGATGTCACCACAGGAAATAAGAGTTTCAGTCGACTGTCATAACAGCAAACTGCAACTACAGATGCAACAAAAGCATGTGTACCATCAAGGGAACTCGAGATCTGGGAGATCTATAAGGGGAGGTACTGAGATGTTGCAAAGAACAGCAAAGCACTGCACTGGACTTGGGGCAGCCAGGTGTCACAATCGTTGAAGGGCTGGCCCTGAAGTCAGGAAGACTCATTTTTCTGATTTCAAGTCTAGCCTCAGACACCTACAATTAGTAGGTTGACTGAATGAGTAATTTAACCCTGTTTGCCTCAGTTCCTCATTTATAAAATGAGCTGGGGAAGGAAATGGCAAACGACTCCAGCATCTTTGCCAAGAAAATCCCAAATAAGAATCATGAGGAGTTGGACATTACTGAAAAACAATAGAAACAATGTCTGCACTTGAAGCTTTGAGAACTACAACAAGAAAAATAAGCCAACTTCTAGGCAAGCATCAGAAGCTGTGAGCTTTCCCCTTCCCCTTTTTTGGGAGAGTGAGACTGTGGAAGATTGTACCCTTGTCTGTATGGGGCGTCTGGCTATTGTCATATTACTTGATTTTCTCTTATCTGTTTTGCTATCTGGCCCTAATTAAAGACCTTGATATTTGATTTATAGTTTCTGCCTGGTAATGTTGATAATAAATGCATTGAACAGGAGCTCCAATTAAATATTAGCTCTCTAAATTAAAACCAAGTGGTACTGTGACTCGAGAATTGAATAAACTACCCATTACGTGCAATAATTTTGAAAATCAAAATAATGCACAATATAAATAGCCAAGAGGAATGCAAATGCCATATTATATAAGATACAAAAGCGAAATGACCTTGTATTATATAGCACATAGTTTATATTTATTTATATGTGCCTATGTTGTTTCACTTTGGGGGCTGTTTTGTTTTTTCTTTGTACTCCTAGTTATTGGTATACACAAAGTATAAAGGTAGAATCCAACTTAACGGATGGATCAGTGAAAAATTTCTAGAAGAAATAGAATTTGAATTGCCTTTCAAGAATGAGTAGGAATTCAACCAAGTATCATTTCAGAGATACATTGTCATTTTATCTTGCAGTAACATGAGAGGCAAAGCAAAAATAACATGAATAAAGATAATTATTTTAACTGAAAACATGTTATAAATTATTTTTTTAAGTAAATAAATTCTATAAGGGACAGCTATATGGCACAGTGATTAAGAGGACCAGCCCTGGAGTCAGGAGAACCTGAGTTCAAATGGGACCTCAGACACTTAACATTTCCTAGCTTAACCCCAATTACCTTTCAAAAAAATTTTTTTAAATAATTTTATAAAATCCTCCCAACTAAATCAATAGATAACAGAGCTTTGACAAAGTAGAATGAGTTCTCAGGAAATTCACCCTCTCTAAAAGTCTTCAAGCAAAGGCTTGTTAGGTATATTTTGTAGAGATAATTTCACACTCGGATTGGATTAAATAGCTTCTGAAGTTCCTTTCAACTTTGAAATTTCAGGATACCTTTAAATTCCAGTGATTCTCTCAGATTTTTAGCACAGGACTTTGTCATTTTCCCCTTAGGGAAGCCTATGGATCACTTCTCAGAATAATGTTTTTAATTCATAAAATAAAATACATAGGATTAAAGGGGAAATCAATCATATTGAAATATGGTTATCAAAACTGTAATGTCCGGGCTAGCTTTCTGGAGATTCTCCAGACCAGCCTTGGTCTCAGCAGGATAATCACCACGAGGATAGTCAGGAATAGAGTCTAAAATCTTTATTCTCACAATCTGTCTCCTTCACAGTCTGTGTCTGTTACAGTTTGTGCCAGTCTGACTCCTTCACAGTCTGTTCACTCTGACTGACCCAGTCCCCAGTATTCTCAGCCCTTATACAAATTACAAATTACATCATTACAGCATACTGAGTATGTGTGAACTAGAGAATCATTACATCATCATGCTAAGTACTAAGTATATGTAAACTAGAGAACCATCATCTCATCAATCACACTCAGTTAACACCTTGTTGTAAGTATCCTTGTTTCAAGTATATTTCTCTAGAATTCCAGCCCTCTACACAAAATATTTTTCAAAACAATCAAATTCCCAGGCCCCCAGTTAAGAAGCTCCATTCTAGCATATGATACAAACTCCTCTTTTGGCTTTTAAGGCCCTTCATAATCTGGTTATAGCTCCCTTATTCACTTTATCATCCAGTTAAAGCAGACAACTTGCTGTCCCTCACAGACAACATTCTATCTCCCATCTTTATACCTTTGCACATATTATCTTCAATTCCTACAATGTAAACCCTCTTCATTTGCACCACTTAGATTCTCAAGCTTCCTGCAAAGCTTCAAAGTGTCATCTTCTACACATCTGTCCTTAGCCCACTCCTACCCTCAAGCTGCTAATGCCTGTCCTCTAATGATCTTATATTATGATATATAGTTTATATTTATTTATATGTGCCTATGTTGTTTCACTTTGGGGGCTGTTTTGTTTTTTCTTTGTACTTCTAGTTGCTGGTACACAATATGCATTTAATATATGACTGTTGATTATTACAAACACTTGAAAGAATAAATAAATAATAAATCTAAAAAAACAAGGCCTAGATTATTTTGTATTAATTACTTAAAGAGATAACATATGACTCCATACATACAATATAGTTGCTTTAAAATAAATTATTGGATAAAATAAAATATATAATGCCACCATTTATAAAGGCCTCTAGTACTCTGGAAGGAAAAAAGGCCTTGACAGAGTTCTACTATAGTAAATGAGAAAACAAATGTCTATGGGGAATTCCACAACAGAAGTACAATTCTGAATCCATTGTCAAACAGTCTCAGGAGGTTTACTTACAATGTTAAAAAACTCAACTTTACACCAGAAAAACACCAACTTTATTGTTTTAAATCTTCATCCTGCTTAAAGGATAAGGTCACTGTGAAAAGATACAGGAAGGGAGGAGGATATCCTCACAAGAAACCAAAAAGCCCAGCACAATGGCTACAAGGTAAAGAATTAGAGAGCAGCTTCCTGTAATTACGTCTTGGTTTCTTTGCTACAGGATTACTATCTTTTCAAACAACTGTTGGCTGTTCCTGAAGATAAATGAAGAATTTCTTTTAATGATTAGATTGCTCCTTAATTCCCACCAGCCATCTTATTCAAAATGTCTTAAGGTCAAAAGGAATCAAAGGTGACTCCCCATATGTGACCCTGGCAAACCAACATGACCTGGACTCAAAAAGACAAAGACAGTTTTAAGGACTAAACCATTTAACTCAATTCTGCTTCTTAAAAAAAAAAAAAAAAAAAAAAAAACATATTTTTACTCTATTATCTTATCTTTACATTAGAAGTTTATTAATGAAAAGTACAAACTAATCCCGAAATTACCAAAGTAAAATTCAAATTATATTCAGAAACTCAAATAAGTGAGGGCAAAAACTAATTCAAAAGTATAACTTTCCTTAGAAATCTAGGCATAGCCTTATTACTATAATTACTTCATTTTTCATCCTGCTCCACCACCACCACCCCCCAAAAAAATCATAACTATGTAGGTATCTTCATAACACTTTCCTAGACTGAACCATAGTACTCTGGTTCTGTATTCTATTAAAACTTCTAAAATTCTACTAATAACTTTTCATCAAACAACTCTGCCATTAGCTGGGAAAGAATAAATATTTCTTTGACTTAAGGTACCTTTTTAATAAAGAACACTTTAAAAGAATAATTTTAAAACATTCAAAAAATATCACCAAGACAGGTTTCAATGTAAAGAATCATTTCTTTTAAAATATGTCAGGAATCTTAAGGCTAGAATCTTGAATAGAGCAAATTGCCACAACTCACTCACCCACCTCAGCAGGTATCTGTTTTCAACAAGTTATGCATAAGGACTTCTGGCAGACCACCCACAAAGCAGAGGCAAACAGGCTGGTGGGCAATACTACTGCCCCAAAAACAATTCCCCCCCTCCACATACACACACATAGACACACATTCACACATATTCCCATTCATCTAGAAATCAGTTCTTTAAGAACCAACAGATGTCTTCTAGCCACCAGCTAGTTAAAATCTAAGCTGGCTGGGGTTATTTATATTCTGACTGTCAATCTCAAACTAAGCTTGTAGTATACCCCATGTAGTGTGAATTTTATACAATTAAGTCAGGTTCCAGAATTTTAGTCATTATCGGGACAGAGTTGTCTTCTTCCTACCTCTTAGAGAACTAGTCACTAGCATGACAGTTCACTGGGTCTATGCTATTGAGGAGTACATAAGAATATCTGAAAAAATCTAATTTAGCAGAGCTGTGGCATGAGAGAGCTGACAAACTTTTGTTGTCTGAGGTATCAATCTGAAACTACATGGAGTGTGGTGAAGAAATGAATAAAGAGAGAAAGCTTAGCTAACTATAATCAATATCAACTAAAAATAGCACATTTTGAAGTAAATTCCTCAATTATCATAAATATCATCCAGTTACTATGACTATATTCCCTCAATTTACAATCATCAACTTTATGGTCTGAAAATACATAGAAGCTAGTTATTCGCACATGATGATTTTATTGCACAACCTGGAATTTCTATTTTAGACTATTCCTTTTCAATTGTTTTATATTAATAAAGAATTTTTAAGAACCCAAGACTAATCTTCCCTTCCCAAAGCTTTAGTTTCCTCTCGCCACCCAAAAGGGAAACCTTAGCAAGGAAATCTGTACCATAATGTAAACACATGAACACAGTTAGAAAACAATGAAAGTCAAAGGGAAGCAAGGAAATGAAAAGCGACAAGTACTATTCATGCTTGCCACTGTTCAAATAATTTTTTTATTAAACACAATTTAATATAAAGATGATTAGTGTATAAACAAAATAGCACCAAAGACTGGGAGAATATACATCTATTGTAATAGAAAATATCAGGGGACCTTGAGAAAGATTTTGTTTTCTTTCCACATAATACCTATCATTTTCTTTATCTAGTTTAATGTCATCAAATAAAATCAAATAACAAATGATTTGTTAAGACCTACAATGTTCCTGAAACTTCAGGCACTGAGCTAAGTGCTATGGATATAAATAGAAAAAAATATATAGTTCCAGCCCTCAAGGAGCTTACTTCTAATGGAGGAAGACAATACCCACAAGGAAACTAAAAGGGGAAGGGGAAGGAAAAGTACCCAGAGTAAGGGCATGAAGGACAGTTCTAAAGAAATCCAAAATGGATTTATGGCTGTGGAAAATGGAGAAAAAAACATACTAAGCTCCCTATTCAAAAAGAACCCATGGCCCTGCCCTCTAGTCAAAGGGGAAAAGGGATATGGATGAGATGAGAGTACTAGGCAGGTTTAATTCTATGGCATAATGAGGTTTTCCAATGATGAGATTCTTGAATGGAGACTAGATTGTGACAATTTACTCTTTCTCACTTAAAGCTCTTTTGAGCAGACAAATTCCTGGCCCTCATTAGATGCATTCTATTAATCCCCCTCATGGGCCAGAAATTCAAATCACTTTCTTGGATACCATCTTCAAAACTATCTCTTCCTTTCTTTTCTGGAATCCTATCATCTCTATTTAATAGCAGTGATTTAAAAAATCACCTACCTATTTGTTTAAAGGTATTCAATGTCCTGCCCAGGACTTCATCTCTCTTACGAGACTTGCTAGGTGCCTTTTGATGTCATTATTTAGGTCCCTATGAATCACTAGAAGTGGGTCCAGTCATCAGATTTCATAAGTCATTCTATCGGGTCCTGAAGAGATGGTAATAGGTCCCAGGGAAAGAGGCAGCAGTCTTTGCTACAGGTCCCAATGACATCAATGTGATCAGATACCCAGGAAAGTGAATGCCAACATGAACAGTGGCAAAAATAAAGGAAGTCCAGTATAGCCTTTGTGCTTATAATAATATAGAATGTCAGCATAGCTGCTGGGGATCCCTGGACAGCTCCTTCCTAGAGAATGCTTAGATCAGTGATACCAAACTCCAACAGAAAAGAAGGCCACCACATACTGACTTAGAAAAACCACAAATTAACATTATTTATGTTCTATTGATTTTTATTTATTTTCTTAAATATGTCCCAGTTAATCTAGTGGGCCTGTGGACAACAGGCTGAGTGTCTGATACCTATGACTTAGAGCAAGGCTTCCCCAGTCTGGTTATGTATCAGGAAGGAGCTAGAGCTCTTTGTGGCTTTTTCTACTTTGGACTGAACAGACTGAACTTTTAATTCCTTGAATTAAAGTATCAAAACTGGTTTCAATATATAAGAAATAAGTACATAAGGCTTTTTCACTTCTGACCCCTTTTTGACCAAGAAATTTTTACATGACCCCAGATATACAAGTACATAAAATATGTATACAAGTCAAACATTGACTGATAATAAATCATAATTGCATATCTCTTACACTCAATTATATGACCCATATGGGGTTACAATCCATAGTTTAAGACGTTTTGACTTGGAGGAATACAGGTACTGTTGGGAAGCAGCTTGACTGCTACCAGCAATCATTAGAAATCCAAAGATCATTAGAAAATTCCTAAAAGGTAATTCTGGGCATTGACCCTGATGCAGGGACATGCTGTATGTAAGAGAGTAATGACCTTTTAGTCATATGACTACAGGAAGCCTATAATAAGGACTGGAGAATGTACAGGAAGCATCATGCTTTTTTCCCTAGTGCTGCTCTTTTTCATGGTCACCTCTTTACATTAGGAGACCAGCCATAAATAACAAAGATGTGGGATCAACCATCACTTAGGTGTAGGGTTCAGTCCTTCAACATGGAGAGGTGAAGCATGGGGCTCCTGGTCTTTGTCTTCCTGTATTTATTATCAGGGGATAATTGTGCAGCCAGTTTCTTTTGTTTTTATTATATCGGAGATTTAGTTTGTCCTTCTCTAGTGCTGCCTAGGCCAGGCTTCTTGAATCCCTAAGGTCAGAATTGTCCAATAACAGTCTTAAAACCATATAAGTGGCATAGATAATCTGAAAGTTTTAAAACCTTGTCTCCTAGGGGTAGGATGTGGTTAGAGTAATAGCTATCACTGCTTATAAGCTGGGCTAGTTCTTTTCTTTAAAAAAAAAAAAAATACCGAAACCAGCTTTGATACTTTAGCTCAGGGAATTAAAGGTTCAGTCCATTCTTAAGAAGGAAAAGCCCACTAAGAGCTCTAGTTCCTTCCTGACACATACATAACCAACTGACCACTATAAGCAATGGAGAGGCAGAGAGCTGTACTCAGCTGAATCAAGAATGTCTTCAAATATCTTTGTCAAATATTCTTCCCCCAATATAGCTAAATTAATGTTCTGTTAAGTGTCAGACCTTTTATGAATGTTTCATTTCATTCCAATGTTGAACCAAAAACTTTCAAGGCACCTTTCTTTCATACATAACAGAGAAAGATTTTTCCTGTTTAAATATATTTTTCTACAGTTCATATGAGGTCAATTTATTTTCTAATAATCAGCAATGAAACGCAACCACCAGAACTCATTTCCTCCTCTAGAAATCCATTCTAGATAACCTTTCTCCAGAATCTATCTATCCTCATCACCTACCAAAAAAGAATGAGAACTTGCTTCCTCCTCAGAAGGTCCAGTTTTAATCTCTATGGCAGAGATTCTTAACCTTTTTTTGTGTCATGATTCCCTCTGGCTGTCTGGTGAAGCCTTTGGACCTCTTCTAACAATAAATTCTTTTAATTGATAATTCAAGGAAATGCTAAAATTAAATTAGAAGTCAGAGAAAATAAAGATGTATTCAAAATCTTCCCTCACAGTTACCTTAGAGACATTCAGAAGAAATTTAACTTCCAGATATTTTTTACCTCTTTTCTCTAACTGTTTAAAAGACTTCAGATCTACTTATATCTTGCTTCCTCACTAGCGGTACTGCTACTTTTTTTTTGCTCCCTTCTTTTTCATTCGTACAACTACTACCTAAATTTAGACACAAACTTCAACATCTCCTAACTATTGTCCTTTCAATTAATAGCTCTTCCCTCAAATGTATCCTGTCTCCCTGACTTCTTTGTCTATAGAAACCCTAGGAATTCCTCAAAACCCACTCAATTTCCCTTCTTTCTTAAGATCTTCCCTGGACATTTAACTCTAAATTTTTCTCGCCTACAAAGTACTTGCTACCTGCACTATTCATCTGGAAATCAATATACTACTTCATGACAATGATAATTTTACATGGCTGGTACTGATATCTTATGTTATTTAACTTTTCACAGATTTGTCTAGGCTCTTTGACTTCTTCAGCAGAGGATCTGGACTCTTTTTTTTATACTTTTGGAGATCCCCTATAAAAATGTCAGTGAACCTGAGAAAAGAAAGGAATGGTTGCTATATTAAAGCCTCATGTTGACAGGTGTGGCAAAATGGTTGCCATTTAAGTTAATAGGAAAGTAAGAATCAGAATAATATTAAAAGGGTTTTGCTTTATTTTGTTAAATTTTGGAGTGGGAATGTAGAGACAAGGAGATAGAAAGGACTGAAATAATTTTTTTCATTTAAAATAAAAAATAAAACTAAGTTAAAATAGTGCTCAGTACATTTCAGAAACTTAATAAATTATTGCTGATTTGAAGAAAGAAAATTTCTTCATAATTTCTGACCCAGCTCCAATCACTTTTAAAAATTATCTTACAAAAGCATTTTTTAAAATCTTCTTACAATCAGTAACCACAATAGAGTGGAAAAAGCAATGAAATTCGCATCCAAGACCTGGGTTTCAATCTTGATTTTGCTAATTACTACTTATGTAACCTTGGGCACGTCCAATCATTCCAGTTCTTAATTCTATGGATCTTGCCAGAACATCACTGGGTTCAGAGACTCAATAGTTGTAAGAATATGATCACCTCATGATAAAACTGAGTAAAAGGCTCTTGTAAAGAAAATCATTTAGTAAAATAGTCATTTTACTATGTCTGTCATTTAAGTCATTTAGTAAAATAACTATTCTGTCAACAACTGAAGAATTACTAAACAGCATAAGTCATATTTTCTGTGACTATCACTCCCAAGTGGTAGTGTTTCATCACATGTAAGTAAAAGTAGGACAACCAAGTAACAATAGCCAATGGAATGCTAGATTCTTAATATATACAATTTGTGGTTGTAATCATGAGGTAACTATATAATTATATGGCTCTGTCTCCTCCCTTTACAGACTGCTGGTATCTGTTCAAAATGATCTGTCCCATTTCTTCTTGCTGGCTTTCTGATTATTGTAGCTTCTAGTAGAAATCCCAATTATGCTGAATAAAATGAAATTTCACTTCAACATGTTGCCACAGGGCAGAAGTCCTTGACCTTTTTTGCATAGTCTTTAGTAGTCTGGTGAAGCTTATAAATCCTTTCTCAGAATGTTTTTTTTTTTAATTGATAATTGAAGAAAATGCTAAATTTCAGTTGAAAATTAAAAGAAAGATGCATTTCTTCCTCACCCAAGTTCATGGACCCCCTGAAATATATCCAGATCCCTTGAGGGTTCATGAATTCCAGGTTTATAACATTTTATGGCTTCTGTCCAATCTGTGTATAATCACTCCAAAATCTGCTTATTGGCTTATGCCAAATAATTGCACATTTGCATTAAATATGTTTCAATCAACAAACAAATATTTATTATGTGCTCTCCCCTGTGCTAGGCACTAGGGATACAAATATAAGGTTAAAATGATCTGTACTTGCAATGATCTTATATTATGAGAGAGACAAATCTATGTATAAAATATATATAGTACAAACATAGTTAATAAATGTACACACATGTAAAGTGTTATGAAGAAACAATAAGACTCGGCAAGAGACTGTATATATGAAAAAAGTGAAGAGTCCATAATGAAACTAAGATTGTAAATAAGCCTTGAATCACTGGGAGGATGGGGCTGTCCTCAATTTTACAAGGATATGTGAAAGAGGGAAGGAGGAAGGGAATTGGGGAGGAGAAGATGAGTTCTGTTTTGTGGATTTCTATGGGACATAGATATGGAATTTCTAGGAAGCAGTTGGTGATTATGAGCCTGGAACTAAAGAGAGAGATTAAGGTTAGATATAAAGATCTAGAAATCCTGCATAGATCTGATAAATGAACCCATGTAAGCTGAGGAAATATAAAAAGAAAGAGTACAGAACAAAATGAGAAGAGGGCCAAGGATAAAACCTCAGGGATACCTAGGATTTATAAGCATGAAATGGATGAAGAATCAACAGAAAAACAAATATAGAACATTAGGACATATAGGAGGAGAACCAAAACAGAACAGAACCCAAAGAGACTATCCCTATATTATTTCTCAATTTTCATCTTTCTTTTATGCACTAAAGCCTCTGATACTGCTGATCATGCTCCTTCTCCTCAAAACTGTCTTCTCTTTAGATTTTTATACTACACCTTCCTTATTCTCTTCAATCTCCTTTGCTAGATCTTCACCCAAGTTAAGCTCACTAATCATAAGTGTCCAAGATTCTGTCCGGGGTCTTCTCTTCTCTCCATATGTTATTTCAATTGGTGGTCTTATCATCTTATTATCTCTATGGTAATGATTCTTAGATCTATTTATCCAGCCCTAATCTTCCAGATGACCTCCAGTATTACATCTCACACTGCCAACTAGATCTTGACTAAATAAACTATAGACATCTTTAGCTCAATATGTCCAAAACTAGTCATGTTTCCTCCCAAACTCTCCCCTCTCCCAAAACTTCCTATTACTTTCAGGAGTACCACTATTTCCCCCATCACCCAAGTTCACAACCTATTCCTCTCTCACATATCCTATATCTAATCAATTGATTCTATTTTTGCAAAATTCTTGTATTTGACCCCTTCTCTCTTCTGAAACCGTCTTTGCCAAACACTTTATCAGGAAAATATGTCAAAGTAAGCCAACTCCATGACAAATACCAACATTATTATATTTTTTAAAATTCTTAAGATTGTGATTTAACTGTCACCTAATTACCAAAGAGCTTAACCATGTCACCCTCCTACTCAAACCTAAGGGATCCTTATTAACTCCATCATCAAATATGAAATGCTTTTAAAAGCCTTTGTACTGAGTGGTTGCTCATCAATTGGAGAATGGCTGAGTAAGTTATGAATGTTATGGAATATTATTATTCTATAGGAAATTATCAGCAGGATGATTTCGGAAAGACCTGGAGAGACATGAACTGATGCTAGGTGAAGTGAATGGAAAAAAATAAAGGCCTTTGTAATCTAGCCCTTCTTACCTTTCCAATCCTCTTATGATTTATTCACTTCTATATACCCTATGATACAATGATATTGTGTTTCTTACTGTTTCTCCATGCTATTGCTTGACTGCATTTTCACTGGCTGTTCCTCATTTCTGTAATGTTCTCTTGTATTGCCTCTACTCAAAATTCCTTGGTTTCTTTTAAATCTCTGTTCAAATCCTATCTTCAAAAGCTACCATTATTTTCTTTTGGAGAATCTATCCTTTGTATAGTTATTTGCATTATTTTCCTATTAGATTGTGAGCTCCTTAAGGACAGGAACTATTTTTGAGTTTCCCAATATTTAACACAGAGTATGGCACAAAAAACGATGCTTAATAAATGTTTGGTGACTATTGACTGATTGAAATGATCAACAGGGTCGAATGCTACAAAGGTCAAGAAGGATTGGGACCCTGAAGACAATAAATTCCTTGCTTAAGGTCCTATAACTAGGAAGTAGCAGAATTTGAAGTTGGTTGTCAGAAATCTAGATTCTGAACTCTTTCCATTCCACCATATCTGCGAAAATGAAGCTTCTATTCAGTTATTAGTAATAAAAAACTCCAACTATGTGTAGTTTATCTGTGTGACCTTAAGTAAGTCATTTAACCTGTCTGCTTATTTTCCCAGCTATAAAATGGGGACAGTAATAGCATCTACTTCTCAGGGTTGTTGTGAAGACTAAATGATATATTTGCACATCATTTTGCAAAAAAAAAAAAAAACATATATATATATGTATATATATATATGTATATATAAATGCCATTCATTATCAGTCACTTAGTCAATAAACATTTATTAACACAAAACAATGTACAAAAAAAAAAAGAAATTAATAGCTATTTACTGAGTATTTAATAGATTTTAAAAGTTAGTCATTTATAAAAGTTAAAATTATTTGTAAAACCAAAAGATACATTTTAAATCTACCATGAACTTTGGCTGCTCCTAAGAAGATCATTAATATTTTAAGTCAATTGTATGTAGAAAAAGGAAATACTCATTGCCAAAGGAAGAGAAATAATTTTCATTACTTTCTGTAGATACTGCACTAACTTCTCAAAGAAAGGAAGAAGTCCTCACTGTAGCGGAAGTAACCATTTCCGAGAGTTTTAAAAGGGAATGTCTGCAGTGTGACCCATAGTATACAAAACATAAAAATAAAAATTCACTAATAAACAAGTACTTCCTCACTTTCCCATCTGCTGAGCAAGAGCCATTGTTTTGACTGTCATTCCTTGTTTAAATTAGGTTATTAAATCACAGTGATCTTTGCCAAACACTCTATCAGGAAAACATGTTAAAGTAAGCCAACTCCATGACAAATACCAACATTATTATATTTTTAAAAATTCTTAAGACTGTGATTTAACTGTCACCTAATTATTCCCAAAGGCAACTTTAAGTACTTTGTTTTTTCCTTCTCCTGGAGATTATAAAACCAGTTACCTATTATTAGTTCCCTTCTCTCCATTTCTAACCCTATCCCCTTCCCCCTCCCTTCTGCCCCCCCCTGCCAAAAAAAAAAAAAAAAAAAAAAAATCTTGGCTCTGTTATTACCTATAGGACCTTCAACAAATCATTTACACCTCTCCAGGTCTACCTCATCTTATTTATAAAATGACAAATGAAAACTGTATATAGCCCTAGTAGGTCCAATAGGTTATTGGAGCAATAACAATAATAGTCCATAACCCAAAGAGATCAAAGAAGGAAGAAAAGCACTAAGAAGTGAAAAATATTTATAGCAGATTTTTTTGTAGTGGCAAAGAAGCTGAAGAAACAAGGCACTCTGGGGGGGAAAGAACATATACCAGACAAATCCAATCTTTACCACCATCTTGACCCCCATTTCCCTTCAGACCACAGACCCTGAGTCCAAGAGCCTTAGGAATAACCATCTTAAATAATGCCATTGAAGAAAGCATTAGTAGCTACTTTCCTACTGTACACTAAGGACAAGGGACTTTCCTATCTGACTTTAAGATAAAACCATCCACATGATGTCTGCCCCATTACAAAGTAAACTCTTGGAAAGCAAGAGCTATATTACTTTTATATTTGTGTCCTTAGCAGAATGCTTTGCTTAAAATAAGTGCTTAATTCAAAGAACTAGAAACTAAAGAGTATCCATCAACTTTAGAATAACTGATTATATAATGGCATATGAATGAATATCACAGCATCTTAAGAAATGATGAAAGGGACAATTTCAGAGAAACTTGATTAAGGCAATGACCACCATGATTCCAGAAGACTAATGACAAAGCATTCTACCTACTCCTCCTGATTTAGGATTAATGAACTCAAGATGTAGAATGTTATATATGTTGTACATGACCAATGCAATAATTTATTTTATTAACCATGTATACTTCTTCCAAAAGTTTTGTTTTTCTTTTTTTTAATGGAAAAGGGGATGTGGGTAAAATATGTATATACTGTATAATTTTAAAATTTTACAAACAAAATGAGAGATGATTTCAAAGTGCCTTCTAACTAAATCTTTCAGTCCTATTTATTGCTAAACTTCTATAATTCCAAGTGCTGGAAAAAGTAGTATGACAACATCTGGAGAAACAATGGCTTCCAAAATTTCAAAATGTATTTCCACCTAGAGGGTGTGCTTCATCTTCTGTTTATTAATTATGTAATCTTCAGTTTTTGCCTTTTACCCTAGACATCAGGTACTACTGATAGCTGACAGTGATATGCAGAGAAGTCTTTAGGGCAGCACAGTGTCAAATATCCAGAAAAATTAAGAATTTATTAAAGGTAGAGATATATTTTCCTATAATTTACTACAATTGAGGCATCTAGGTGGCACAGTGGATACAGCATCAGCCCTAAAGTCAGGAGGACTTGAGTTCAAAGGTGGCCTCAGACACTTAACACTTCCTAGCTGTATGACTCTGGGCAAGTCACTTAACCCCAATTGCCTCAGTAAAAATAATTAATAATATTAATTCACTATGATTTAATTGAACATTTTATTTACAAATAAAAGTCAAAGAAACCTATGATATTATTATTACTACTTTATGCTACTTAGGGAATTAGGTCTTTAAGACCAAAGAGCCAACTTCCTCATAGAAGTGCTTAACTGAAACAAATTAGTATAATTTTTGCATTTAATTGTGATTGTTTACAAAAAAAAAAAAAAAAAAGAACCCCTCTTTGTATAACTGAACATTTTAACTAATATTCCTTCAATACTTTAATAGTCATGAACTCATCAATATGAATATTCCCTCCATTGGTATAAACTGCAATAAATTCATACTTTCTGAGTCTATGCAATCCTATAGCTTCCAAAATGATCTCCATATGCTAAAGGCCTTCAGCCATCCACTTGTTAATCTTCACTCTTCTTACATGATGGTTTAACGTCTTTTCTAATATATGTCTTTAGTGATAATCCTCCTGCAACTTCCTATAGAAGGAACCATACAGGTCACTGAATCCAACCCCCTTATTTTTCAAATAAGGAATCTGAAGTGCAAGCATTGAAACAACTTGCTCCAGGTCACACAAGTAACAAGTGAAAGAGTTGGGATATGATTCTAAATCCTTTAATCCTAAAATCATCACTTTTCCCATCATTCAATGCTGCTTCTTTGAGCACAGATCACCATCTGAAATATGCTATAGATTACTTGTGCTCATAACGTATTTCTCCAGGGCCCTTGGAAACTTTCTTACCTTGGAGACTGTGATGTCATTGATAAATAAAACTTATTATGTGCTAGATACTGTTCAAAGCACTGGTGTTTCAGTATTTGCTAATACAGCATTATGAGGAAAAATTTCTATTGCAAAATTAGGTGTGACACATGACTATTATGTTTATTTGGTTTTCTCATTTGTAACATGAGAAATAAAAAGGAGATACTAGTTGAAATAACGGTGATATTTTTAAAAGAGCAACAATAAAACATTAAAAAGTCAGGCATATGCATTGCATAATTTAGATCATTAAAAGCACTTGTCCATTAAGTTAGTACATATATTTGGGAAGAATAAGTAGGGGCCTGCATTAAACAGGAAGAAGAAAAGCAAAATGAATACATTCTGCTCGGTGCTTTAAACCAGTAGTACTGCTAAACATTCTTTTCAAAGTATATGCATCTTAAATGAAAGTTTAAAGAAAATGCATATTTCCTCATGAATTTTTCAAAAGTAGGCAGATAAAAAATACTCCCATTGATTGAAAACAGGAAGAGGGAACACAACAGGTCAGTCAATAAATATTTAAGTATCTACTATGTGCCAGACACTGTGATAAGAATTAGGAATACAAATAAAAACAAAACAACTACGTACAAACATATACTTTTTTACAAAACAATTTTTTTATTTACAAGATAAATTGAAAATATTCAACAAAGGGAAAACATTAAGGTTACATATACCTGTAATATTAAACTTCTGGAAATTATATAGACAAATTTCCCAGAAATATAAGAAATTGGTGGCAAAGTCTAAGTAGAAAATCCAAAGACCAGCAGAATGAAATTTCATTCTTAGTTCATGAAGAAACATTGTAGGCAGATTTCAAAAGTACATCATCAAATAAACTTTACAGGAATCAATGGGAGAGGAAAAAAAAAACCTTTTCATGTTCCAAGGAGAATTATTCAAAGATTAATTTCTCTATTCAAAAATAAGTAAAAACTGAAATATGACATTCTCTAAAAACTAAGATCAGTTGGCATTCTAAAAAACAAAACTTGCACATCTGAGTCAAAAAAATTACAGAAAAAATTGGATATTCAGCAAAAAAGAATGAGTGATTCTTTCAAAAGATAATTAGGTTCATGCCCCCTGGATTGCTAAATTATGCTCTAATCTTTAGTTGTTCTGAATTTAGTCCAACATTAATATTATGCAAAGAAAGATTAGAATGTCCATTTTTCTCAATGAATCAAAACTCCTATTGTACAGCATAGAAGCAACAGCACAATATAGGAACACTGATATCAAAAGTACTCATAGATTTTGCTATTTGTGTCTATGGCTACTTTAGCCAAGAGAATTATTCCTCTGACTCTTTTCCCTTCCAGTTTGCTAAAGATTAAGTTACTAAATGTTTAAATTAACTTCTCTTCAGAATCTTTCTTTTCCTTCCACAAGGCAAAAGCTCAAAAAAGGAAAAAATTTCCTAGCAACAAAGTGCTCCTAACCTGTTTTGAAGCCACATGACTTTTTCTCCAATCAGAAGCTTCCCTGAAGTTTGTCTTTATCTTTTTTTTTTTTTTTGGAAGGGGGGAAGAATAAAGGAAAGGGAGATAAAGAATAATACCCTATACTTAAATTTTTACTTCCTTAACTGTATCATGAATAAACAATAATTTGCATCCATTGGTCCACTTAACAACCATCAGGTACTTTTGATAAAAATTTTGTAGGTATAAAAATCTGAGTTTATGCCAAAAATTTCTTTTTCTTCCAATATCTCTCACTTAATTAACCAATTTGAAATAATACTGAAACAGATCTCAACAAAAGATAATAAAAATAATACCTAATATTTATGTAATGTTTATTGGGTGCAAAGCACTGTGCCAAGTTCTTTACAATTATCTCACTTTGATTCTCCAGCCCTAGAAAGCAACTACTCTTATTTTCATTTTATGGAAGAGGGAACAGAAACAAACAAAACTTAACACAGGATTACACAGTTAGTAAGGTAATAGTCTGAATTTGAACTCAGGTTTTCCTAACTCCCAGCTGGTTTGGTAATTTTATCTATAGGATTAGATTGAAGCTATGATGATTTCAATTGTAGCTTTAGCACTAGAATCCTCCTTTCAATTAGGGATGTAATTTTGATCTTTGCTCTATTTGTACTATGTTTTAAGTCTTTGTACTTAAAAAACTTTGTTATGGCATTCTGCCTTGTATTACAATTATTTATATATCTTAACCCCTCTAATATGATAAACTTGTTGAAGGAAAGGATTCCAGTTTGTGGGTCTTTATGTTTCTCACAAAATGGTCCAATCATGTTCAATTAATATCTTATGAAAGAATGATCACAAGAAGCATGCCTAAAACTAAACCAGCCATCTCATAAATTTTGAACATGACATCACAGCAAATGTCTTATTTACAGTGGGTCAGTAGGGCAACTTTTATATAAAAAGGTAACTGATAAGGATAATGTTAAAGAAGATAACGGTTTTTACAAGAGAAATAGTATAGTATAAAAGATGTGACATCACAGTCATTTAAGACAGGCCCAATAATGTATCAAAAGAGACGTTCTCCAAAGGTTAAACTGACAACTATGTAAGAGTAAAGACAAAGATGTCACTAAGGCATTGGGTAACATCCCTTTTGAAAATATATAGACAAGAAATAGAAAGGATAAGTTTGATTAGGTTGTAATATGCATCAGACAAAGGAATTGCTAAAGTAATGAGACCACAAATTCATTAAAGTATAATAGTTCTCAGACTAGAAATTAATATGCTTTAATACAGTTAAATAACCTTTTCTGAGCATTATCTTTTCAATTGTGCAGTTTTTCCTATAAGCTTAAATTTTAGTTTGAACTTTTATGTCATTTAAACACTTATGTTTAGTAGATTTTCATTTAATAAACTATTTCTTTATGGCAATATTTTTAAATCTACAGATATTAAAGCAATATATCACCATATTTCATGGGTTGCTATGACTAAAGAATTCATCACATAGTGGCCAAGCTACTAGTAGGGAGCCTCTGCGTATTAAGTTAGGCTGATCTTTGGATAGCAGATTTAAAATGTCATTGATAACACCTTGAAATTCTATACTAGTATAAGCTGCCAGAACTTAATCTTCCATTGGCATGGGCTTTGAGAATCCAGGATCATTCCTATACCAAAAGGAAATAAAAGAGTAATGTATTTGTTCATGTTTAAATTAAATCTAAATGCAATTTGTAATGTTGGAGAAACTGAGGCAAGATAGAGATTACAGAGTTTTTAATATTTTATTAATTGGAGAGTATAATTGACTGAACAGGACTGAATGTGAGTTCTCAATGACATATATAGCCACATGGCTCAGTTACAGGGATAAAGCAAGGCAGGGGAGGAGTCAGAACATTGAGAGTGGGAAGTTTCAGGACCAAAAATTTAGTTCTAGCAAGATGGAGGGAAACTGGAAGCTAGAGTCTGAATAAACAGAAGTAAACATGTCAATGAGGTATCAGGGATAGTCTTATCTTTTGGAATATTTTAGAGAGGGTAGTATCATAAATTCTTGAGGGCAGAAGGGGTTAGGAGCCAAGAAGTACGATCTCCCCTTCTTCTTGAGTCTCACATTGACAATTTATAACCTTAGAGCAAATGGTCCTCAGTCTTAATGGACCAGAGTGGGGTTTTACAACTAAGGGGTTTGAGGCAGAACAGGTAAGGAAACTGAGATAAAACAATTCAGGGAAACTCAGGCAGGACAATAAGGGAAACTAGTGCAAGGAAACTGAAGTAGAACAGTTCAAATAGACTGTGACATAATAATTACTTTATTGTATACAGAAGAATTTCATTTAAGCGCATTTTGTACATACATGTATATATATACATACATATAATAAATATATTTATAAAACATCTATAAAATCTTGATAAGATTCAGCAAACATGATACTGCACCATGAAGGCAGGCATAGGGGAAGAATGAGAAAATACTGTTGGAAAATACAATAATACAATATTGGAATACAATAATAGAATGTTGGAATGATACAAGTTCAGAAAATGAAAAAAGCCAAAACCTTATAAAGTTTTCAGGTGCCTAACTGCTGTGTATCATGAAGGCTTTGGTTTCAAGAACAAATTTAGAAGGCCATGGACATGAAGAATATAAAAAATCATAATTTAAAATGAAACTGATTAAATCTTAAAGGATAAAAAATGACTAGTTACAAATGTAGATACCACTTCAGAATCTGTTGTGTAGTCCAATCAAACTGATTTTGCAAAATGGGCAAAAATAAAGACATTTATTTTAATGCCATTTCATAGAAAATTTTAATTGTTGTGCAACAATAGTCACAATTTGAAAATGTTTTTAAAAGATCAAAACTTGCCAAGCAAAGACTCAAGGTAGTGAGAAAGTTAAAATAGTAAGAAGTAGTGGAAATTAAGTGAACCATTCTAACTCCATCTTGTGACAATTCTGGAGCCAACTCAGTTCCCTTTTTGCTCAATTATGAGTCTCATACAATTTATGTCTCGTGAGAAAACTTTATTCAATTATGAGACTTGTGAGAAAGCTACATTGTATTGTTTGAACCTATCTCTGAGTAGTTTGTAAGCTAGACCATTTTTTCCTGCTTAAAGCCCTAAATAAGGGACCTAGGTTATGCTGACCAGAAATTCAGTCACAGCAGAAAACTGATAAAAGAAACTTTCTCACAATTATACATCTCAAACAACTCATATCTTATCTGAAAACTGGCCTCATACTGGTTAATCAATTATTGTTTCCAAGTTCCTTAGATTGAATACCGACAGGTATTGTAGGGAGTAAGACACTTCTTTTTCTGATTTCAGGGAACTATACCTATTCTCCCCTTTCCAAGTTGGAAAGTCTCTAATCTTCTAATCTTCCCTACAATAAAAAATCAGATTACCTAATCTTGTATCCTGGCAATTGTTTACTTTTAATTAGTCTTATTAGATTGTTTTTAATGCATAAAAATCCATCTCTCCCTTCCTCCTCTCCCCCGGCCCCGTATTCAGGTCCAGATTTGTTATGCAATTAGCATCCATTGTTTATTAAATCTATATGTTTGGAAGCCTGAACTTTTATTTCTCAGTCATTTCAACCCTTACCCACCACAGCAGCCAAAGACAATATCAGTGTAGAATACCAACTCATTTACAAATAACAATAGAGAAAAAATAATGAAATATTATAAACAGGATTGTGTCACAAAATAGTGTGGGATAGGTTGGGAAAAAAAAGATCTTTAAAAAGATGAGATGCGGGTAAACCTAATTATCTCAAAGGATGGAATAGATCTGCCATGTTCCTATCAGCACTAATACTTGAACTACCATGTTTGGATTCCCTCTCTCAGTATCCAATGTACTATGTAAGGAATTTCCAGTACAAAAAGAGAGAGAGAGAGAAAGAGAGAGAGAGAGAGAGAGAGAGAGAGAGAGAGAGAGAGAGAGAGAGAGAGAGAGAGAGAGAAAGAGAAAGAGAATTGACTACGTAAAAAAGAGGGAATAAATAAATCAATAGGAATTATCTTGTCCAAATACATGCCAGAAAAAAAATAGATTAAATGGGCGAATATTTCAAAAATATATAATGGGACAGGGTCTGGATTTGTGATTTAGTTGGTGTGGGAAGGTCCCAGTGAAAAACATACTCCCCTACTGCAAATTAGCACCTTCCTTGCAATTTATATATTTAGCTACTTGCCTAGTATGCTGAGAGATTTAATGACTTGCCCAGGACCACACAGCCAGCATGTATGTATAAGAATTAGGACAAAAATATTTTAATGCCCAGAGAAACAGGAAAAAAAAATTTAAAATTTAATAGTCTAGTCTCAGAAAAAGACATAGAACAAACCAAAAATGAACTTCCAAAGGGGAAAAACCCAGGACCAGATGGATTTTCAAATAAATTCTATCAAATATCCAAAAGTAATATAAAACTTTACAAAAATAGGAAAAGGAAGGAATCTTACAAAATTCTTTTCATAATACAAATATGATCTTGATACTTAAACCAAGGAGAGACAAAACAGAGAGAAAACTATAATATTCTAAAGAATATCAATGTTAAAATATTGCCAAAAATATTTTAAAAGAAATTACTGGAGGGGCAGCTAGGTAGCACAGTAAATAGAGCACCAGCCCCGATCAGGAGGACCTCAGTTCAAATCTGACTGCAGACACTTAACACTTTCTAGCTATGTGACTCTGGGCAAGTCACTTAAACCCAATTGCCCCAGCAAAAAAAAAAAAAAAAAAGAAGAAGAAGAAGTCAGAAACATATTTAAAAATCCCATATTTTATTATTGGGTTGAATTTATACCAGAGAAACAGAATATGAATAGGCCAAATTAATATAAAACAACAAAATCATAATTATGTAACTATGCCAAAAAAAAAAAAATGTTTATGCAACATTGTAATACAAGGAATGGATCTGCAATGTCAATTTGAGAGTTCCCTACAAAAATGCAGAACACAATCTATCCATGTCTGATCATCCTGTGCAACTCTTGTCTGTATTTTTCCCAAAATTTGTTACAAGAAATGCATGCAAAGTTCTCAAAGCTTTCCTCCATTTCTCCCAACATCATAAAAAGAACTAATGCAAATGCCTTGAAATTTTTTTCATCTTAAAATACAATTTGCAAAGCTCTTTTAAGATAATACACCCATTTCAAGGATGAAAATGGAATGAGAAATACAAACAGAAGTGTGTGGCAAACAGGTATGGTTAATCTGTCAAGCTTTCTTTAAATAACTTTTACTCTAAGGATTCTCTCTGCTTAATGAGACAATTCTCATAAATATCCATCAATCGTCTTTGTAAAACTTTATAGGCAAGTCTCTATTCTTATTCTGTGGTGAAAGATGAAATGACAGAGTCTGTTTTCTAAGAATATTGATTTATTAAGCAATTCATGCCAATTGTCCAACAAATCAGGACCAGACACTTTTATTCATTAAAAATAATCAAACAAGGTTAATTAATTAAAAGGAAACAACATAACATTGGGTAATATAGTTTCTATTTGGAAGAAAAATCAGGGGCTTTTTAAATTGGAAGGGGGAGAATGAATAGATACAATTCCCTAGAATCAGAAAAAGAACTCTCCCATTTTCCCCAGAAGTCTGTGAACTAGAGAAACATTGATCAGTACAAGCCAGTTTTCAGATAAGCCATATGGGTTGCTTGAAATGTACAATTCTGAGAAAACTTTTTGCATCAATCTTTTGATCTGAGTTTCTGATTAACATAACCTAGATTCTCAGTTAAGGGTCTCTCAATAGCAGGGAAAACTAAGTTGTCCAGTTTCCCAGCCATACCAGAGCCAGGTTCAAATAATACAATAAGATTTTCTCCCAATTCCCACAAATGAATAAATTTTTTTCACAAGATTGAATTTGGACTAGGCCCATAATTGAATAGAAAAGGAATTGAGCTAGCTACAAAATTGAATCACAAGATGGAGCCAACATAGTTTACTCAGTTCCCACAATTAACCACTTACTGTCCTAATCCCCTCAATTTGCATCAATCTTTGGATCTGAGTAACTTGATGTTCAGCATAATATAAGTCCTTGGTTAAGGGTCTCTAAACAGCAAGGAGAGATTGTCCAGTTTCCCAGGCACATATGGCGAGGCTCAAACAATACAATAAAGTTTTCTCCCAGTTCCCACAATTGAATAAAGTTTTCTCACAAGACAGAATTTGGACTAGACCCATAATTGAATAGAAAGAGAATTGACTCCAGAACTGAGTCACAAGATGGAGCCAGTGTAGTTCACTCAATTTTCACAATTAACCACTTGCTCCCCTAATCCCCTCAATAGATTCAACCTAGAATGGCGTTGGCAGCCATCTCTTTGCATCTGACAAGTAAATCAAATGTTAACTAAAGCACTCTCTGGATTATTTCGAGGTTTTTGTTTTTAAGAAGCCATTAATTTTCATTTAATTTCTATATGAAATTATTATAATCGGTATTGATATCATTTCTGTTGCCCACTTTCTATGTCTATGTTTCAATAATTGGCTTAAATAATTGAGTTAAATCTTTTTTTTATCATGTTGCACATCTTTTTCTCCTTATATTCTTCTTGTTTATTACAAATGCTAATATTGGCTCTGATGAGTCAATAGTGTGGCTGTGCACAGAAAGTCAAATCAGGACTATCTCCTGTGTCAATAATGATGTCTTTTCCTACCTGTTAAAATGTAGTCTTTTTCATTTTTTGTGATGTCATTTGGTGGGGGCCTACTATTTTTTTTCTTTGAAAGAAGTGTTCGTATACAACTTACAAGACATTGGTCTTGCTCACTTCTTTTTCCTGAACTATATTTTCCCATATATTTCTCTCCATCTTCACCCTTTCCCATATTTGAACTCATGATATTGTTTTTGCAAATAGCTTTCAGTGGTAAAGGGGATACAAAAACAAGCCAAAATGGAAGGTAAATGTATCAACCATTCTATAACCAAAGAGGGCTCAGACAGGAAATCTCTTACTAGCCATCTGGACTGGTCCTTATTCATAAAGACCAACCCAGATCCAAAGACCCATCTTGCTTGCAGAAAATCTAGTTAACATCCTATCAGGAATCTGAGACACAATTTTCATCTACTCCATAGGAAACATTGTTTCCTAATGGGTCTACCTGCCTCCAGCCTCTCCCCATTCCAATTCATTCTTCAGACAGATGTCATATTGAAATTATAAAAGCACAGGTATTAGATCATTCCTCTGCTTAAGGAAGTTCAATAATTCCCTATTATCCTGAAAATAAAATATTTATTTAAATATCATTTAAAACCATTCACAATCTTGCTTCAATCTATCTTTCTAAACTGAGTCTACAATTTACTATGATCACACACATATTATTTCTCTTCACATATTCTACATTCCAGTCAAACTGGCCAACTTGCTAGTTCCTATACATAACACTCAATCTCTAATTCCAAGCCTTTGTACTCTTCCTCTCTCCCTCTGATTCTTAAATTTTTAGCTTTTTTCAAAACTCAACTTAAACACCCTCTCCTAAAGGTGACCTTTCTGATTTCCCTCCTTCTTTCTAATAGTTTGTATTTACTCTGTACATATGTTGTGTTCATTTACCTAATTAGGTATAAGTATCTTAACATATAGTCCTTGAGACCAGATTTTTCATATTTAATTATATGATGTTTGTTGAAATTGAAATAAAACAAGGTAGAATTACACTAGATGATTGATAAAGCCATTACAATTAATTCTATGATTAGTTGGGCCCCAAAATTTATGGTACATAAATATTTATTTCAATATTCACATAACATTATACACATTATCTACAATTAAAGCATTTGCTATTCAAATTCAGTTTTGTTTTAGGTTCACAACCTCAAGACTTTAAGGAAGTGAAAAAAAAAAAAACACTGGTACAAAATGGACACAAAAAAAGAAAGAGAAATAACCCCCTTCAGTGACAGTTAAATAACAGTGGCAATTAAGACTCAGTTTTCAGTTTCACTTGGTTTGGGGATTCCTTTTGTATGAACTAAAACGGGTTATAACCTCAAAGTCTAAAAATTTTAGAGGTAGACTTGCTTTAGAAGTCAAGGGGGCAGGCAGTCAGGAAGAGTTTTCATTTCATCTCTAAGGAATCTAAACTACAGGGAAGTTGTTATTTATTCATCATCATACTGTTAGTTAATGGCAAGCAAACAATTTAAACCTACAACTCTTGACAGTACAATATCATGCTCACTAAACCATGAATATAGTGGATCAAGTTACTGATCCTCAAGCTCAATGGAGTATTTAAGTGTAGTAATTAAAACATACTTGAGTTAAACATTTAAGAATTTACATTTTTTCTCTTTTTATGAATTGAAAGTGCTGCATTTTTCAACTAATGAGTACAGGCAAATAATTGTAGATAAATAATCTTTTTAAAATGTGACAATTCACTTTATTGACTATCAAATATTTTGAATAATATATAGAGATCACCTATAAAAAATTTTGAAATGCAGATATTAACATCATCTTGATGTGTTTTTTATGCTTCTTTCAACAGACATAATGGTTTAAAGAAAAATTAATAATACAAATAATATTTGCTTGAAGATCTGCATACTAAATAATAGCAAACTGAAAATTTGTTCAGAAATTAACAATTACTAACACTATAACAAATATAATAAATATGTGGGCTATTTCCTCCAAAAAATAACCCCCTGTAAAAATCAAAGTGATCTGGTGGTGAGGGAGAATAGTTTATAATAATTTTAATTAGCTACTGACTAATTTAGTTAATTATTGTTCTGTGTCTTAAAAAATTTGATACCTTGTAAATATAAACCCATGAGCAAAACACAAATTGACTAAGGATTTATCTGATACATAGAATGGCTACTTCATCCATTGACCATTTAAAACTAATGTAGGAGTTGCGTTGAGCAACTCTCTACATTATAGAAGTTACTTAACTAAGATCATTTTAGGGAGTTTTTTGACTGAGAACTAATAACATCAGAGAAATCACAAGCCCAGTCAAAAACAAAGAAACAACAACAGGAGCCCTCAAGAAGTTCACAATTCTTTCATTTACTTTGTACTTCCCTTTTTATGGTCACTTTTCTATACCATTCTTTTCATCATAAATAACCATTTTCTGAACACCCACATCACATTAACTCATCAAACAAGGTCTTCAAACATCTGTTCCAAGCTACTGCTCAATTTAAAGATAAGAAAGCTAAGGGCTAGAGAAGTTATGCTACTTTGCATTCACAGAGAAGATTCCCTACTTTCTCTCTTATTTCCTCAAAAACCTACTGCCAAATTAAATCACAGATTGTTAGAATTGTATGTTACCTCAAAAATTATCTAGTCCAAATCCAACAATTTACAGATGAAAGCCAGGAAAAGGGAAATAATTTAACCAAAGTCACAAAGCTAATTAGCTAGTGCTAAGGCTGCAACTCAAACTCAACTCTTCTTATTCCTATTCAATAATCTTCCCAAGGTACAATAATGATTCAAGAAAACTCCCTATTCTTATTCTAGGATTCACTCCCCTCAATTCTAAACTGTAGAGCATTAAGCCAAATTCAAGTAGATCATAAAGCTTTGCTGGAGAAGGAAATGGTAAAACATTCCAAAAACCCCAAAAGTGGTCACTAAGAATCAGATGTGACTGGACCAAAAAAAAAAAAAAAAAAAAAACTATGTAGCTTTGCCTTTTTTCATTCCTATCATTGTACCAAGAAGGAAATCTTATCTTGTTTCCCACACAATACCTTTACAAGCCTACATCTGCCTAGAAATGCCTCATTCTGTAGCGAAGCCAAAATGCATTCAAGTTTCTTTTAAAACTCAAAGTTCAATTTTCATAGGAGAAATCTGTACTCAAAGCCTCTTATCCCCACAAACAATCCTAATAAACTCCACACTGGATTTCTTAGCTTTTAGTTAAAATAGAAAGTATTTGGATAAGAGATGGAAGAAGAGAGAGTTCTTGAACTGATAGGTAATAAACTCCTTGAGCTGTAGGTAGAAAAAATGAGTTATACAGAGAGACATGTCAAACTCAAAGCCCCCAGGACACACGCCTCCCATAAAACTGGTAAGGTCAGAACCCGATTTTAAAATGTAATTGGGAAATATTTAAGAAAATAAACTAAAATGTTATTGCATTGGATTTGTATTGGATAATATTAACTTGTGGTTTTCTAAGTCAGTATGTCACCTACAGAAATTAATTTCTACTTAAGTTTGATATCACTAACAGGATAGAGGAGGTATTTTTTTTCCTTAAAATGAAGTTGATTTATTCAGAATGAAATAAATGAATGGTTTTACTATTATAAATATTTTTACTTATATAATTGCTATTTAAAATGATTATTTTGAAACTTTTTTCATTTAATAGTATTTTTTTCTAATTACATGTAAAGATAGTGTTCAACACCTTTGTAAGATTTTGAGTTCCAAATTTTCCTCTCTCCCTTATTCCCTCCCCCATCCCTAAAACAGCAAGCAATTTGATATGTTATGCATGTACAGTCATATTATACATATTTCAACATTAACTATGTTGTAAAAGAAGACTCAGAACAAAAGGGAAAAACTACAAGAAATTTTTTAAAAGTAACAAGTATTTTAAAGAGGAGGGAGGAGGAAAGAGTGAAGTTAGAGGGATCTCTTTAATAGAACAGGTTCCAAATTTGGTGAGGAAGATCCCTCAGAGTAAGGCAAGAGTTTCAGACATATCTGTCTGAAAATGCTAATGAGGTGAAGGAGAATTAAGCTGGGAGAGTCTGGGGCATTTTTAGTTAATAAAAAAAAAAAAAAAAAGCAAAGATATGAAAGAGAAGAGGAGAATAAAGAGAAAAGCTAGATCATGCAGTGGATAAAGTGCCATGTCTGAAATCAGAAAGACCCCTAAGTTCAAATCTGACATCAGATACTTGTAACTCTGGGCAACTGGACCCTGCTTGTCCTCATGTATAAAATGAGATGAAGGAAATGGCAAACCATTCCAGTATTTATCTTAAAAAAAAAAAAAAATCCTAAAAGAGCCCACAGAGTGGTGCATGACTGAAATAACTGAACAACAATCAAAATAAGGAAGTTTTTCAAATCCCTGGTCCTAAAGTTAGGGAGATGAGTTCTGGTAGATGGAGATTCATTGTTATAAACTGATGGGAAAGGAGGGTAAGGAAAGGAAAGAAATCTGGCAGGATGAGTACAGATTTCTCCTATGAAAATTGAATTTTGAGTTTTAAAAGAAACTTGAATGCATTTTGGCTTTGCTACAGAATGAGGCATTTCTAGGCAGATGTAGGCTTGTAAAGGTATTGTGTGGGAAACAAGATAAGATTCTTATCTTATTCCTTCTTGGTACAATAATAGGAATGAAAAAAGGCAAAGCTACATAGTTTTTTTTTTTGTCCAAACACATCTGATTCTTAGTGACCACTTTTGGGGTTTTTGGAATGTTTTACCATTTCCTTCTCCAGCAAAGCTTTATGATCTACTTGAATTTGGCTTAATGCTCTACAGTTTAGAATTGAGGGGAGTGAATCCTAGAATAAGAATAGGGAGTTTTCTTGAATCATTATTGTACCTTGGGAAGATTATTGAATAGGAATAAGAAGAGTTGAGTTTGAGTTGCAGCCTTAACACTAGCTAATTAGCTTTGTGACTTTGGTTAAATTATTTCCCTTTTCCTGGCTTTCATCTGTAAATTGTTGGATTTGGACTAGATAATTTTTGAGGTAATATACAATTCTAACAATGTGATTTAAGTTGGCAGTATGTTTTTGAGGAAATAAGAGAGAAAGTAGGGAATCTTCTCTGTGAATGCAAAGTAGCATAACTTCTCTAGCCCTTAGCTTTCTTACCTTTAAATTGAGCAGTAGCTTGGAACAGATGTTTGAAGACCTTGTTTGATGAGTTAATGTGATGTGGGTGTTCAGAAAATGGTTATTTATGATGAAAAGAATGGTATAGAAAAAGGGAAGTACAAAGCAAATGAAAGAATTGTGAACTTCTTGAGGTCTGTTAATGGTGAGGATGGTGTTACAAGTATTTTTTGTATTAAGAGTTTCAGACATATCTGCCTGGAAATGAGGGGGCTAGATAGATAAATTAGGCTGGGAGAGTTGTGTCATTTAAAGTATGTATAAAGGAAAGAAATTGGAATGAGGGGGGTTAATGGGAGAAAAAGGATCTATTCAAGTAAGTATATATTTCAAACACCTGCACTAAGGAGAGGGCTTAAGCTAGAAAAGAGGGGTTTCAAGAGTTATAAACCAATTTAAAAAAAAAAAAAAGGAAAGTCAGAAGGTTGGAGAAAGATCTCTGAGACTACTGAAAACCTGGTAGTGGGGAAAGAAGGGAGGATGCAGTAAGAAGGCTCTCTTGGACTAAGGAAGGAGTTTCAGACCTCTAATCTGCCTGGAAATGCTAAGGATGAAAAGTTCAATTAGGCTGAGGAGTGTAGGGCATTTAAAGCTGGTATAAAAGGATAAGAAATGAAGGAGAAAGAAATGGAAGAAAAACTGTCCACGACTAAGGAAGAAATTTCAAAACCTGGAATCAGGGATAGAGAGATGAACCAGGAGGCTGTAGAAAGGGAAGGTATAAATAATATAATCTAGTCGGGAAAAAGGGGGGGGAGAGGAGGGTAAGGAACTCTAGGAAGATGCAGGGAAAGCGGTCACTTGGACGGAGGAAGAAATTCCAAATCCCCAGAGCTGGGGAGGGTGCCAAGAGCCGGGGCTGCATCTGGGAAGCATTGGGCAGTTCCCCTTTTTGAAGCATTTAAAAGTTGAAAGAACCCCTTCCAGAAGGAGACAGGTTTGGGGAGTATCCTCTGAGGAGGTGGGGATACTGATCCAGCGAGCTTCCAAGCTGGGTTCTGGGGTCACGGGCGGGGGAGGCAGGAAGAGATGGCAGGAGGAGCAGGTTTTCTCGGAGGACAGCTCTATCTCCAAACCATCACGCGCTTACCTGCTGGACCAGATAGTGGGTCTTGTAGCTGAGTCCTGCGGCGGGGGCGGGGGCGCGGCTGGGCAAGCTAGACAGCCGGAGGGACTGGGCGGCCCGAGGCAGATGGGGAGCAGCTGCCACCTCACTCCGCAGGAGAGGGCCGAAAACAACGAGGAGAAAAGCTGAGGCGGCAGCGGCGAAGGAGGCCCGGCTGCCCATGGCTCCAGACTCCAGTGAGCCTAGAAGCGCCGGGAGCCCGAGCGGGGCTGCGGTCCCGCACTTCCTGCTGCTCCGCCCCGGCCCAGCTCGGGAACCAACCCTTGGCCCAGGGATGACGTGTCCCCGCCCACTTCCCGCCCACCAGGTCCCAAGGAAGAAAGCAATTCGCCCACCGGGCCCCAAGAGATGGCTTAGCCCCATCCACCAGATTCCCAGTGACGATTTAGCCCCGCCTATTGTGCCCACAAATAAGAGAGTGGAGTTGCCCACCAGACACTAAAGAATAGTTTAGCCCCATACATCAGACTGCCAAGGTGGGAAAAGGTCGATTTACCAGGCCCCGAATTGGGAAGTTAACCTTGCCCACCCATTGCTCCATCTTCCCCAACACCAGCCTTCCCCCCTTGTCACCTGCCTACTCAGATCTGTTCCCAATGTGTCACCCACTAAACCCCACCCCTGTTTCAATAAGTGTCGTGCAAGTGATGGAATTCCCCCTGAGCTATTTAAAATCCTAAAAGATGATGCACTTAAATTGCTGTAATCAATTTGCCAGCGAATTGGAAAACAAGTATCCCCTGTATTGGGGGGAAACTTAGTTTATGTCCTCATCTTAAAAATGGCAAAGTCAAAGAATGTAC
Organism: Antechinus flavipes; assembly: GCF_016432865.1. Lineage (NCBI taxonomy): Eukaryota > Metazoa > Chordata > Mammalia > Dasyuromorphia > Dasyuridae > Antechinus > Antechinus flavipes. The sequence goes on from NC_067400.1 coordinate 530,300,889, forward strand.
AAATTATTAAATAATTATGATCATTTCAAACACCACGAAGGTTAAGCTTAAAATTCTGCAAGCTAGGATTCAATAATCTATGAAGCAAGAATTATCAGATGAGCAGGCAGATTTCCAAAGAGTCAGAGGAACTAGAAACCAAATTGCCAACACAGAAAAAGCAAGTGAGTTCTAGAAAAATATCTACTTCTGCTTCATTGACTACACTTTGACTGCCTTTGAGTGTGTGTAACAAAATGTGGCAAGTCTTCAAAGAGATGGGAGTACCAGATCATTTTACTTGTCTCCTAAGGAATCTGTATTTGGGCCAAAAAGCAACAGTTAGAACCAGACATGGAACAACTGATTGGTTTAAGAGTGGAAAAAGAATACAAGGCTGTATGCTGATATCTTATTTATTTCTATATGCAGAGTACATCGTGCAAAATGATAGGCTGGACAAATCAGGTCAGAATTAAGGTTGCTGGAAGAAATATCAAGAATCTTAGATATGCAGATGGTACGATTCTGGTGGCAGAAAGTAAAGAGGAGTTAAGAAGTATCTTGAGGAGAAAAAAAAAGGAGAGCATAAAAACTGACTTGAAGCTTAACCTTAAAAAAAAAATCTTGGCAACTAGTCCCATCACTTCCTGGTAAAGAGAGGAAGAAATCAGAGCAGTATCAAATGTTCTATTCTTAGGCTCAAAGATCATTGCAAACAGCTACTGAAACCATGATTAAAAGATTTTTGCTTCTTGGAAGAAAAAGAACTATAGCATATTAAAAAACAGACATCATGTTAATGAAAAAGGGTCTGTATAGTCAAAGGTATGGTTTTCCCAATAGAAATATATGACTATGAGAGTTGGAACAAAAATAAAGCTAAACACCACAGAACTGACACTTTTAAATTGTGGTGTTAGAAAAGACTTTTGAGAGTCCCTATGACAAGGAGATCAAATCAGTCAATACTTAAATAAATTCAGCTATTCACTGGAAGGTCAAATACTGAAACTTAAAATACTTTGGTTACATGAGAAGATAGGATTCATGGAAAAAAGACCCTGCTGTTGGAAAAAATTGAAAGCAAAAGGAAAAGGGAATAGCAAAAGATGAGATGGATGGTGCCATGGAAGTAATGAACATGACCTTTGATAGATTTTGAGATATAGTGAAGGATAGAAAGTCCTGGATTGTTATGGTCCATGGAAACACAAAGAATTGGAAATGACTGAATGATTCAACCATTCATTCTCTACAATCACCCTATTTCATTTCCTTATTGCTATTTTCAACCCTATCCATCCATGCCATTTCCCAAACTACCTGTCACTTCCATATTCTAGTCTTTATTGTCATCCCATATCCTATTTTTACTTTACCCTCCCCAAAAAAATATTTTCTCTATTGTCCTCTTATTTCCATTACTTTGTATCATGCCATAGCTTATTCTTTACTATTATTCCCAAAACCCACTCTTCCTATTATTCACTTTTTTATGTTTCTACTGTATTTCACTGTATTTATACTGTATATCTTTATATAAGTATTTGTCTCCTCCATTAGAATATGTTCTTTTTAAATGGAAATTGTTTTATTGTAGTTGAATCCCCAATGCCTAGCACAGTGCCTGGCTAACACAATATGATGAATAAATATTTGTTGAATAATTAATTGATTTTCTTCACATCACCCCCACATGTCAATCTATATACTTTTTTTTTAATTGTCATCCCTGCCTACTTACCCAGGCATTAATTTCAACAAAAACTAACTAACTAGCTCTAATACAAAATTATTAGTCAATATCAATTGGACCCTCACATGCCTACATCTCATCCTAAAGAAAAAAAAAATTTTCTCTTTACCCTCAGTCTATATATCTTTTATTCATCTCACAGCCAAACTCCAACAAAAGCTTTTTTTTGTTTGTTGTCTGCACGATATCACCTCTCTTTCACATCTAATCTGGTTTCCAACTTTATTATTTAACTGCAACAGCTCTAAGGCCACCAATAATTACGTTTTGCTAAATCTAAATGTTTTGGGGAATCAATCTATCAAGACACACCCAGGAATTCAACAAGAAAACACTGCAGAAATAAAAATCAGAGAAATAGTAATTTCTCATAGGTAAGTAGAGCCAAAATGATAAAAATAACAATGCAGTACTTTGTAAATTAACTTATTTGTTCAATGGCATACTAATCAAATTACCAAACGATTATTTTATAGATCTAAAAAAATAAAACTAACAAAATCTTACAGAGGAACAAAAAGTCAGGAAATCTCAAGGAAAGTAATGAAAAAATGTAGCAAAGAAGGGGTGGCTGTGGCAATTTCTTAACAAACAATGATGAATTTGCCACATTGACTACCTCTTTCTTTCATGAAAGATTCCTCTGTAGTATGCAATACTATTGGATAGCATTTTACCCACAGTAGAACTTCTTTCAAAATTGAAGGAAAGTCTCTCAAACCCTGCCACTGCTTTATCCATTAAGCGTATGTAATATTCTTTAATATTGTTGTGCTCAGGGAATAGGGAGGCCCAAGAAGGAGAAAGACAGGGAACAATAAATCAGTGGAGTAGTTCATAATATTTATCAATTAAGTTTTCCATCTTATATGAGTGTAGTTTATAGAACCCCAGAAAAATTACAATAATGAAATCAAAGACCACAGATCACCATAATATAATAATCATGAAAAAGTTTGAAATATTGGGCAGAATTAACAAAATATTACTCAGAGACACAACGCAAATTCATGCTGCTGGAAATATGATACTCATAGATTTGCTCAGTGTAGGGTTGCCACAAGCCTTCAATTTATTTAAAAAAAAATCTAAGAAATTCAATAAAGCATAAAGCAAAGCACTACAAAACAAGTATGCCTGTATAAAAAGTGACATAATAAGCATACTTGAGGAGCAGTGAAAAAAATAAGGAAGAAGTTCATAACCAAAGAAAGGATAGAGAAAATCATAGGAAGATAAAATGGACTGTTTTAATTTTTATAGTTACTTTTGTAATTTACAAACTTTTTGTACAAACAAAATAAATACAATTGATATTAGAAATGAAAAATAACTGGGAAAATGTTGGCAGCAAGTTTCCAAAAAAACCAAAATTAATATCACCTTGAGCTTCTACTGCATAGATTGCTGCTGCATCTATTCTTCAATGTAGCTGATTTTATGTTGTTAATTTTATAATCAAGTCTATATGCATAAAGCCAACATGCTAAACTTTTGAGTTGAACTTAGAAGTTTAGTTTTCCCTCTTAAAGATATAACTAAAGAAAAAGTTTGTCAAACATGTAGCCCTTATACTGTAACCTATTCAACATGTAAAGGACTGCTTGCCATCTGGGGGAGGGGGTGGATGGAGGGAGGGGAAAAATCGGAACAAAAGTGAGTGCAAGGGATAATGCTGTAAAAAATTACCCTGGCATGAGTTCTATCAATAAAAAGTTATTTTTAAAAATGTAGCCCTTGAAATATTTCCAGAGAATCAATTTGTTTTAATCTCTGTGAAATTGGGGGAGATTTTATCTTTTTCAAGGAAGCAGCAACTCTGGTAGTTTTAATCCTCTAGAGAATATTACAAAATATCAAAAAATTAATATTTCTTGATTGTCAGAGAGAGGTATGATTAGCCACACCTGAATGTCAATCTATTTTTCTTAGTATATTCAATTATAACATTTCACTTGACTACTATGATTCCTTCATTCTTATGTATCAATAGAGATCCCCCTCTCTCCCTTCTCCCTGGGGTAACTGGCTTTTTGGAGGTAGCCAGTCTGAACTACTTTGTTAACAGTTATTGAGTCACTATTTAAAACTGATTTTTCTCAGAGAATGTACCTTTATTATATTTACTTGAGACACTTCTTATTTCCAAGATTTCCAAGATCTATAAAGAACTGATTCATATGTATAAGAATAAGAACCATTCCTTAACAGAAAAAAAAAATGGTAGAAGGATATGGACAATTCTAAAAGGAAAAAAATCTAAGTTATCAACAGCCATACCCTCCCCCCAAAAAAATGTTTCAAATACAGAAATACTGTAAAGCAACTCTGAGACTCACTTTCATACCCATAATTTTTTAAAAGATGACAAAACAGGAAAAAGATAAATGATGGATAGCTATGGGAAAATAAGCACATAAATGCATAGTTGCTAATTTAGAAAGCAATTTGGAACTTTTCCCAAAAAGATACATAATCCATACACATCCTGCTCCTAATTTCCTTATTTATCTCAAGGGCACCATCAGGTTCCCAAGGTTCACAATCTAGGAATCATGCCCATCTTTCCTCATTCCCTGTACCAATCAATTGCCAAATTATGTCATCTCTTATATCCAACTCCTTTTGAATTTCTTCTCCATTCAAGTTCATAAATTAATTATATCTCTTGTTTAAGAGTCTTTAGAATAATATACAAACTACTCTTTGGTGTGTAAAGCCCTTTACAATCTGGCTCCATCCTTTTCCAGACTGATTACTCTTAATGCTTCAGCCAAACTGATCAATTTGCTGTTCCTAACACACAGCATTCCATTCCCACCTCCAAACATTTGCACAAGCTAGCCTGAATGTCAGGAATGCTGTCCCACCAAACTTCAGCTTTGCAGAACCTCTGACTACCTTCAAGCTTCAGCCCCAAAATGCTACCTCCTTCAAAAGGATTTTATTGATCTCCCCAATTATTATTCTCCCTCAAATGATTATATACTTATTTTGTATATGCTTGGTGTTTAATTATCTGTTAACATGTGTCATCACAGAAGAACATATAAGCATCCCAAGAACAAAGATCATTTTCATTTTTATGTTGTGTTACTCCATCTTCTAGCATAGCAGCTAAGGTTTTGTGTTAAGATCTGGAATTATAAATTTGTTAATTGATTGATATATTGATCTATTAAACATTTTTGACAGATCATCTCTACCTCTCATCCTCTCTCAAAATATCCCTCAAACACATCTTCCTTTACCCCTAAATCTCCCTTTCTATGATGCCATTGTAATTCACTCTTCTATGACACTATCTACTTTTCTTTTTCTTTCATCTTCCTACACTTCCTACAAGGTACAGCTCACAGTATATGCTGAACCTACAGTAAAGCAGCCTTGAGCTCAACTGTTACAACAGATACTCATTAGCTGTGTGATCCTGTACAAGTCATTCACCCTTTTCCTCATTTGTAAAATGGGGATAATAGCATCTACCTCATAAAATTCTCAAAGATCGAATGATATAACATATGTAAAGCACTTTATAAGCTGTTAGGAAATGAAGAATCAAATGAGATAGCATATAAATGCTGTCATTATTATAAGTCATAATGAAATCAAAGAAAAGGTGTCTGTTTTGTTGCTGCAATTTTCCATCTCAGAGCTGAAACTTCTATATCTGTTGTCTTCCCCATCAGAATATGAGGTCTGCAAGAGCAGTCAGTTTTTTGTATTTGTATTCCCTGAGCCCTTAAAAACAATAAGCGCTTAATAAGTGTTCATTCATTCATTCATAAAACATTCTTCTCTCCATCCCATAGTCTCCACTCTTTCCCTTTCTCCCCTTGCCCTCAAGGCAGCCTCTTCTGCCTCGTGCCTCATTTTATCATTCTGCATTCCTAAACTCATGCCCCTGCTTTCCATTTTCTTGGTCACCAAAGTTCTCCCTCTTTCCCTCTCGCTTCCCCCTAAGTCTTCCCTTTTACGCTCTCCCTGTGCAATACCCACAGAGATCTATTCACTACCCAAAAGGTCCGTCTTAAACTTCACGGATTCAGAGGCCGTTATTTCCAGAACTGAGCCAGGTTCTACCACTGCTCCCTGGGGGAGGGGGAGTGGAACGGAAATTCTCTCACCCCTTCGAAGAAATGGTTCGTTCTCCAAAACAGTCCTTATCCCTTTTGCTGCTCCTAGCTGTGATTGGTTCCGTGGAGCTAAAACCTTTTCCGTCACTTCCGGAGAAACGACTGGCGGGAGATTCTATTGGTAGAAACTGAGGAAGTAAAGCAACAGAAATCGAAGTGAGTGAATTTGTTTGGGTTCCGTGGGTGACGCTGCTGGCTTTAGCTCTGGAGCTCCTAGGCCTCTTTCCCACTTGGCGTTCTTGACTGGAAGGACCAGAGTTGCAGAAGTCCTCCGGGCAGCTTGTTCCCTTCAGTCTCAGGAACCGAAGGCCTTTTGGGTGTTTGTCTCTCAGTTTCCCCACCATAAGACGAGACAGCTGGAGGAAACCGCAGGGACTGTCTAGCGCCAGCTCCTTGTTTTACATTTGGGAAAACTTGAGACCCGAGAGAGATGGGTTGCCCGAGGTCGCCCTTCTAATTGCTGGGATTTGAACCTCCTTATACCGCACAGTTTGCGCTCTACGATACGTCTCCAGGAAACCCGCTTTCCACCATAAAGGAAAAATACAAAACGTCCTTTTGCTGAGCAAGCGTAGACCCTAGGTAAGTTATTCTCTCGTGGTTCAAGGGGAGGGGCTGATATTTGCGTTGACTACTCCTTCACATCGTTGTTTGAGAGCCTTTTTATGCCATAGACCTCTTGGATAGTCTGATAAGACCAGTGGACCTTTTCTCAGAATGATGTTTTTTTTAAATGCGTAAAATAAAACCCGCAGGATCGCAAAGGAAATTATGTTGAATTGGTTATTAGCGTATTAAAGCAAGAAGAAAAAAAATTCACAGACCCTAAGTTAAGGAGATGTGCCTTATGTCGCAAAAGAAAAGATCTAAGACTCCAAACCATCCTCTTGCAGAGTTGAAAGATCCACAAGTAGACATTACACATATTTTTTGGGTGTATTTTTAGATAGACTGATTTACCCCTCTTTTTATCTTTAAAAATAAGTTGTTAGGTAAAGTGGCTTTTTGGGAAGGGGAGGAGAGATACTGGTGAAAAGTGTGATAATAAAAGCCATCAAAAATTATTTTAAAAGAACATGCAAAAGAAGAATCAATGCTTGAAAGTGTTATAGAAATGTGGGCCATGATTATTTTAATAGTTTTTAAGACAATTCAATTAAAATGCCAGTTGCCTACTTTGTTTAAGGCATGGTGTTATATTAGTGGGCCCTGAATCAGGACTTCCCATGGTTCTGTAGGATGTTGAACAAATTGCTATTCTCCTTGTTTTGGGTTTTTCATTTATAAATTGAGGGGTTATATTTGATTATTTCTGAGGTCTTTCCTAACTCCAATATAAGAAACTGTCAGTTTGGGAAGGGGAAGGAAAGACAATATAAATATCTTAAGAAACTACTAATATAAATAACTTTACTATGGGTAGAATGAGATGACTAAAAAAAAGTTCAAATGGAGAAGTTCAGGCAAAGTATGAGAAATTTTAAGAGTGGATAATTGTTTTTCAAGGGGTGGGTATGAGGAAAAGTTGCATGAAAGAGAGACTCAAAATTGGGCTTTGAAAAAAGGGATTTCAATAGGAGATGATTGTGAAATGATAATTAGAATAGAAAGAAATTTAGTGTGACTGGAACTATAAATATGTGGGTATGGAATTACAAGGTTGAAGAGATAAGATGTACCTTTGTTGCAAATCTTGAATAACAGTTTATTATTTATTTTGTAGGAAACGTAAGGTCACCAAAAATTTGTGAAATAAAGGAGTGACTTGATGAGGGCAGTACACTTAACGCACTTTGGAAATATTTTTTGTCCAAACTTGTAATATTCTGGATTAGAGAACCCATGATAAGAATTTATAGTCCAACTTAAAGAGTCTTGCAAGAACCACCAAAAGGTACGTGACAGAAGTGACACTTGAACCAGCTCTTCCTGACAGTGAGGCTGCCTTCTCTTGGGAAAAGTATTCAGTATAAAAGATAGGTTAGAGATTTGAATACATTGGAGGCAGTTGTGCTAATTAAGAGACTTTTAATTGCAATGGTTGCAATGGAAGCAAAAAGAATGGCATGAACAGAAGAGATATGTCAGTGATGACATTACCTGGGAACTGTTTGGATATAGCTCACTTTTATACTAGTTGGTTGAAAATTCAAATCCAACCACCTGTATGACTTTAGAAAAGTCATTTAAACTCTCTAAGCTTTAGTCTTCTCATCTGTAAAATTAAAGAAATGCACTAGATCTGAGATTCTTAACCATTTTTGTTTCATGGATGCCTTTAGGAGTCTCTTGAAACTTAAAGACTTGTTCTCAGAATATTCAGATTCATAGATGCATAAAAATATGTATAAAAAATATTGAAATGATGATGTAATTTTTTTTTCCTCCATCCAAATTCATGGACTTCCTGAAATGTATCTACAGACTCCTTTTGATCCTTAACCTAAGATGTGATTATCTGAGATATAGCTTCTAGGTATATGAGGTGTTCAGAAGGACTAGTATCTCTGGTAAAAGGACTTATCAAGCCCTTCTCAGTACTACTAATCCACTTTTGATTACACATGATTCATCCAGCTCTCACTTGTGGCTCCAAGAAACTGTCACATGTATAGCAGGAACACTCTAAAAAACAGCAGATGGATTAAACCAAAGTGATAGGCTTCAAATCCATTAGTGAGTTAGGGAATCATCTACCCCAGACATGTGAAGACTTCCACTAGCAGAATGGATGGATGAGAACAATTTCGTTCCAGCACCAAAGAAGATGGTTAAAATAGGTGCTGTAGAGCACTTAGAGCTTGCTTAGACATTGGGGATGCTAATGTCATCCATTGCATCCTATACTATTACCAATCATCTTAACTTTTGTCCTACCACTGTACTTGGACAGCTCCCTCCTAGTGGTGGTGGTTGTCCTTTGTGCTCAAAGAGAACCAAAATCATGTCACTATGTTGAGGTACAGGTATAGTGTGACCTACTATGATTGGTTAGACCAATGTGAGCTTGAGCTTGAAAGACTGAACCACATGTCAAGTTCAGAAGGAACATTTGGAGTAGAAACGTCTAAATTTGCACATTTCTAGGTTCTTTTGAGATACTGTAATTCTGCTTTGTATCTTTCTTGTTGAGGGGCCCGCCAAGCTGGGCGGTTGTGCCAATTTCTTCTGTGTCTGATAATCAGTACTAAAGTTCTTCAGAGAGTCTTCAGTATCAAAGTATCTTCAGAAAGATACCTTAAAGAGTTTCCTTGTATCATCTCTATGTGAAAGTTTGCCTTGTGTGTGTTCTCTGTAAAAATGTTCTCTTTTAAGCAAATGTACATTTGGTATTTGAATAATGTAGTCAGCCCATTGAAATTGCACTTTCTAGAGTAAAGTTTGAATGCTTTGCAATTCAGCTTGAGAAAGGACTTCAATGTGTCCATTACCTTATCTTGCTAAATGATCTTCAGAATCTTCCTAAGACAATTCAAATGGAAGTGATTCAGTTTCCTGGCATGGTGCTGGTATGCCATTCAGATTTCTCAGGCATGCAACAATAAGGTCAGCACAGTGGCTCTGAAGACCTTCAGTTTGGTAGGCAATTTAATATCTCTTCTCTCCCACACTTTCCTTCAGGGCCTTCCAAACACTGGGCTAGCTCCACTAATATATCTATATCTATATCTATCTATCTATCTATCTATATCTATATATATATATATCAACTTCATTATCTGTGTAAACATTCCTGAAAAGTATACTGCCAAAGTATCCAAATCATTCAAAAATCTTTCCATTTCCTGTAACACATATGGATGATGTGATTCTGAATGGTGGAGAACCTCTGCTTTCTTGGTGTTTTAATTGTCAGATCAAAATGCACAGCTACCAGAGAATCGATCCATATACTATTGTGTCTCAACCCCAGAGGCTGCATTGAGTGTACTATCATCTGAACAAAAAGTCACAGCTCAATTCTCCCTCCACGTAGTCATAGATTGTAGCCTTTTAAGGTTAAATAATTTACTCATTACCATTGAAAGTGTCTGACAAACTGCTGAAAATCTCATGCATCAGGATTTTATAGGTGTTTGGAAATGCATGAGAGCATCACCATTATCCAGAATCCAGGTAAGCATGCCATCATGAATTTGGCATAAAGTCCTTATGTACTTCACTGGGCAACCAATTTTTAATATAATTTTCCATAAGCCTTCACGAATAACAGTATCAGAGACCTTGGTCAGATTGATGAATGTTGTACACAAATCTTTATTCTGTTCTTGGCATTTCTCCTGGAGTTGTCTAGCAACAAATATCATATTGACCATTCCTTGGCTCTTTCTGAAGCCATACTGCCTCTTGGGTAGATGATCATTTTCCAGGTGAAGGATCACCCTATTAAGGAGGGCATTACAAGAATCTTGCTAACAGTGATTAAGAGAAAAATCCTCCCTGTGATTGTCACAGGACAATCTATTTCCTTTTCCTTTTTAGAAATGGACAATAGAGTCATCCTTGAATTCCTGGGAGATAACCTCATCTTGCCATATATAACTGAAGATTTCAATCAATTTTTGAATGAACAGTGGAATCCCTGCCTTGTAAATTTGAGCTGGAATAGAATCAATGACAGATTTTTGCCTTACAAGAAGACATTGAAAACCTGTTCTTCATTTTGGAAGTTCAATTAGAGAGAAAGTGACTTTATCCTGAAATATAAGAATCAGTGACTTCCGCATTGATTGATGACAATATGCACTAAATAGTTAAGATACACCATCAATCCTTGGCCCATAAGTGGTCTTCAGGACATCATAAAAACACTTTAAATTGTTACTATTAGAGAAAAAATTTCATGTACCTTCTTACTGAACCAATTATCCTGCCTCTCTCTAAGCTTTGCTTGTGCTTTATTTTTTTTTAATTTAAATTTTTATTTATCTTCATCTGAACTTAAGAAATAAAATAGGCATTTCCATTATATAGTAGAATAGAAAAAAAGATGATTGTACATGAAATTCCAAATCTACATTTCCACTTTATTTTTGATGGAGTTAATCGCAGCTTTTATAGAGACAGATGAATGTCCTACTAGTAAACCTTATGGAGTTCTCATTTTTCATTTATCAGCTTCTGAATTTTCCTATTATCTTCATCCAACCAATTTTGATGTTTTAAGTGTTCTGGCCCAAATGAATAAATGTAGTGTTCTACACCAAATCCCTAAAAATTGCCCCTTCCATTTTTGCTTTACTGTTGACAATCATGTATTGACTCAGCTTTCCTTCCAAGTTTGTCACAAACTGTTCATGCAAGAAGTGCTCTGATCTGTTGACAGTAAGTCACAGAGTAGTGGTGATCATAAGAGTTATCCTCTCTCAGCTAAACATTCATATTCAACAAAAGCAGCTACCTCAAGGCAAGATGACAAACTGAAAACATCAACAGAGTAGAGCAATGTATTAACTATGCCAGTTAGCAGTCTCTTTCTGGTACATAGTAGAATCTTAATAAATTATTGGTTGATGAATTTGGGCCTCTCAGCAATGTAACAATAGTAGAACCAAGATTATATTTCCAGTTTTATAGGCTATAAAACCAAAACTAAAGGAAGTGAACTGATTTATCTGAGGTTATATTGCTTATTAATATTGTAACAGTGATCAACTATGTAAGACTTAGCTACTCCGAAGACTCATGATCCAAGACAATTCCAAAGGACCCATGATTTAAAAAAAAAAAAAAAAAATGCTACCTCCAGAAAGAGAACTGATTAAGTACAGATTGAAATATACTTTCTAAACTTATTTTTCTTGTTTTATGTGTGTGTTTTCTTTTGCAGTATGGCTAATATGAAAATATGTTTTGTATGACTTCACATGTATAACTAATTGCTTACCTTCTAGTCAAGTGGTAGAGAGAGAATGAGAGAATTTGGAATTCAAAATTTTTTTTAAATGAATGTTTACAAAATGTTTTCATGTAATTGGGAAATATTTAACAAAACAAATTTTAAAAATTCTTAAAATGTATTGCTACTAAATAATGAATCTCCTAATTGCAAGCCCATTTCTCTTAACTACCCTACCACAATACCTTGATAATGTGTTGTACATATTAATATGCTGCCGGGTGATATTCTTCAAAGTCTTTATCTGTTTTCATTATTCTTCATGTGTTTTTTAAGTTCCTCCAAGGCATAAATCTTTTTTTTCCTTTGGTGTCTTCTTTATATTCTATTGGCAGAGCCCACATAAAACTAACTAATATTTAAATATTTTTGAAAAGTTCTTTACTTATTTCATTTGAACCACACAATGTCCTTGTGAGATAGGTACCACAGATATTATACACATTTTGCTAAAGGAAACTGAAGCTCAGAAAGCTAATGAATGCTGGAATTAAGGATGAGAGAGCATTCTACCTGCTAGGCCATCCTCCCTGTGCAGTATCATAGAGCCTAAGCAGAGTTTTGTACTTGGGACCATACGATTAAGAACTGAAGGGGACTTTGGAGATTATCTTAATGTACTAATCATGCTATTTACCATGTTGGTAGTTGGTGATGCCTCCCAAGATCAGTTAAGAAAGACTTCCTGTTAAGTCAACAAAGCTGTTAGGACAAATGTTTGCAAAAACTGGAATTGGTTGGCAATGCTTGCCCTTGGAACCAATCTCTGAACATGATTAAAAACCAGTTCAGATTTATTTAATGGAAGAGCTATCCTCAGCACAAGCTGAGGTCTATTAACATGTGATATAGAGAATATAATCCAATGGAGAGATGACAAAACAGGTTTCACAGCAATAGCAAACCATGAGAACTAAAGAAAATCATCTTTGTAATCCATGAACTCCAGAATCATAGATTTTCAGAACTAGAGGAGAATAGTGCTCATATTGTGCAAACAAGTACATATGGACAGTGACCTGAATTCAGAACTAAATAAGAGGGTGAGCTAGATTGCATTTCAGAAATAGCCTAGTATTTTAGATGACCACAAGCTGCTTTCAAATATCTTTTCTCAATTGAATAGAAGTATTCAATTTTAGAACATGGAAGGAGCATTACTAGTTCTGAAAAAGCAAAATTACAATCGACCCACAGGGCAATGAAGGGCTTAGTTCGGTATAAATCAGCTGCATGTTTAAATATTAGCAAAAGTGCTATAAAATACATCATTACAAACATATTACTGGAGATCAAATGTTATCTGTCCCTCCTCTACAGAAGATTTATGGGAAAATACGTAATACACAAGATAGGAAGACATTGGTAGCTTGCAGCTCCCCCAGGTGGAGGGAATAACCATGAGATCATGGCTGTGTTTACTGTTAAGAACATAATGATAAACCAATTGAGGCTAGGGCTTTTAAAACTTTTTCTACCCCTTTTTGCTCAAGAAATTTTTACTTGACCAACATAGGTATATAAAATCGGCATACAAATCAAACATTTGTTGATAATAAGTTAGTTTTGTGACCCTCACATTCACTTACATGATCCCATCTGGGCTTGAAACCCACAGTTTAAGAAACTTGGTCTAGTCTCCTCTTGGAGCAGATCTGGAAATTGAAGTTCAGAGAGGTAAATTGACTTAACAAAAGCTACACCACTAATTATGTAACAAAGTCAGGACTAGAATTCAGGTTTCCTAAATTTTTTGTATCATCCAGTAATACAAAAAAGAAAATTTCAGTCTATACCAAAGGGCTTAGTCCTTGATCATTGCATTTTTACTAATAGTTTCATGTACACAAAACTTCTTTTTCAAGCTCTAGAATAAGTGTATCCTTTATTTTCCAGTTAGGTACTCCATCAATAATTTTTTTTACCCTTAGTGGGTACCTTCAGAGTTGTAGCTATAGTGTTCCTTTAGGAGTTAAATTAATTAAAAGTGAACTGAGAGGCTGACTTCAGGCTTAGAGAGGGAAGATTGGATAATTGGGGTTCGGAGTGGTGTTGGGCTATACTAGCAAAGGGTGGATGTGGTGATTAGCTATTATGGTAACGGATTCTGCCCATCTCCTGCAACTTTGGTTAATCACATACTTGTTTAAGGTTGCTAGGCTTCATCTCTATAATCTCATATTTCTTCTCTCATATGCTTTTTAAAATGGCATTTCAGCCATTAGACTAGATAATGTAGGACTTGGTTTTGAATCCTGCTTTTGCCAATTAATCTCTGTGTGACTTCCAATGACTTATAACAATGGAGGTGCACGTGTGATGCTGGAAGGAGGTAAGATAAGAGTCAGATCTGAGTTCAAATTCAGATGTTTCTTATTGTATGATTTTGAGCAAGTTCCATTTTCCTGAGCTTAAGTTTCCTTATCGGTAGAATAAAAAAGGTGAAATTAGATGGCCTCTGAGGTCTCTTCCAACTCTGCAGCTCTGATTCCATTATTCTTTATTCAGTTTTCTGAAAGTAAACTTGAACGTTTTTATATGATGACTTGGAGTCCCTGGAGTAGTGGATGGTGGCAGAGACTGGGCATTAGGAAGACCTGGTCCCTCCAAACATTAAATAGCTGTGTGCTCCAGGCAAGTCACTTCACCTCCACTCTTAAGGTGGAATCCTCATCCTTATCCAGAGTAGGAGTGTGATTAATGTTCCTTCTACCTGTAAAGCCTATGACTTATTTGGTCCACTAGAGGGCAGCCAAGTTTCACAGCCTGTTTTCAACTGAGCAGCAATCTTTAAATTGTTTACCAGGCTGGGGCATTGCCCAGATCTGGGGGTTTTGGGTTGTTTAACACGTCTTGGTGTTACTTATTCCTTTCTGAATTTGCTTTTATTCTCTAAGTGAACTAAAAACCTTTGGTAGTTCCTCTTTTTCATCCTTTTTTGTATTCTAATTGCACCAGAGAGAGTGGTGTTTGCCCAATATGGGTGATCAGTTTGTTGTGATTTACAAAGCCTGAAGAAAAATTTAGACATCTCCATTCCAAATGTTCTTCTGGATTATTTAGGCTCAACCTGTGGTAGATCCTTCTAACCCATATTGGACTGATCAGCCACAGTTGGACACAATGTACCTTGATCCTAACATAGTGAGGTCATTTTTGGTCCTCTTTGAACATGAATGGCAGCTAACCAGATAGAATGAAAAGTTTGACTTTCAGGAAACCTAAGTTCAAAACCAACCTCATATATTTACTAATTGAATCATACTGGACAAGTCATTTAACTGCTGTGTCTTCAGTTTCCTCTACTATAAAAGAGAGATATTAATGCATCCACCTCTGAGGATTATTTATATCAAATTTATATCAAAATATCAAATTTATATCAAACTATATTTGTAAAGCATTTATTCTTGCATACAGGAGGTGCTTAATAAATGATTATTCTTTTCCCCCTCCACTGCCCTTGCTCCTATTCACATCCTACTGAATGAAACTGAAGAAAATCATAAAACTGTGCTGAACCTGCTGCATATTTGTTTTATAATTACAACTGGGACTATACTGCATTAAGACAGTTCTTTTACACTTGTAAAAAATTTCACAATTTTTCCAGATCTTTTTATCTCTTCTCAGATTTATCCTAATTCCATCTTCTTCCATCCTCTCAGTTAAGATCCTTGCTTCATATGTCACCGAAAAAAATGAGGCCATTGGAAAAGAAGTCTATCTTCTTACCTCCTCTCCATCTCACATCACTCATGCTTTCCCCTGCTATCTCCTCCTTCTATCTCACATGAAGAAATTATCCTTTTTTCCAAGGAAAACCATTCTGCATATACAAATTCCTTCTAGATTTTCAAGCTTTTATTCCTTCCTGTCTTCTCTAGTAGATTGCTCCGTCATCCCTACTCTGTTACTAATTGATGATCTTTTTCTATTATATGCTTCTCTACTGCCTACAGACAGACCCATGTCTGATCCATCTTCAAAAAAACTTGATCCTTCCATATTTGTTAACTATTATTTTATATCTCCTCCTTTTTGTGACTGAGCTTAAGAAGGTCATCTGTAGTCAATACTCCTTTCTCTCTCTTCTTAATTCTTTATTACAGCTGATTTCCAACATCATCATTCAATTGAAAGTGCTCTTTTCAGAATTACTATCTCCTAAATGCCAAAATTAATGACCTTTTCTCCATCTTTATCCTTCTTGACCTCTCTGCAGCCATTCATATTGTTGATCACCTTCTTCTCCTTGATATATTCTTCTCTCTTAGTTTTCTTCTATCCTTTCTTGGTTCTCCTACCTACTTGACTACTCTTCCTAGTCACTTTTGCTGAATATTTATCCTCGGAACATCTTATAATCCAAAGCTCTGCTCTGGGTCTTCTTAACTCTCTATATTATTTCACTAAGTGATCTCATCATCTCCCAGAGATTTAATGATCATCTCTGGATAGATGGTTCTCAAATCCATATACCTAGCCCAGATTTTTCTGCTAACCTCCAATTTAGGAGCTCTAGTTACCTACTCAGCATCTCAGATTGTCCCATAGACATCTTGAAGTCAAAATGTCCAAAACTGAATACATTGTCGTTTCCCCAAAACTTTTCCCTTTTCCTGAGTTTCCTGTTACAGTTGAGAATATCACCATTTATTCTCCCAATCCTCCAGATTTGTAACCTAGGTATCATTACTCTTACCACCACCACCACCAATATCTGATGTAAAGTAAAGTGAACAACCAGGTGGTATACAGTAACAGCAATATTATACAATGATCAGCTGAGAATAACTTAGCTGTTATCATCAATAAAGCGATTGAAGGCAATTCCAAAGGGCATATAATGAAAAATGCTTTCAACCTCCAGAGAAAAAGTCTAAATGTAGATCAAAGCACACTTTTTAAAAAACTTTATTTCTCTTGTTTTACTTTGGTTTTTTTTTTTTTTTTGTCTATATTTCTTTTGCAACATAGCTAATATGGAAATATATTTTCCATGACTATATCTGTCTCATCTATATAAAATTGCTTGCCTTCCCAATGAGGGGGAGAGAGAGATTTTGGAACTCGAAAAATTTTTTTAATAACTTTTTATTGATAGAACTCATGCCAGGGTAATTTTTTACAGCATTATCCCTTGCACTCACTTCTGTTCCGATTTTTCCCCTCCCTCCACCCCCTCCCCCAGATGGCAAGCAGTCCTTTACATGTTGAATAGGTTACAGTATATCCTAGATACAATATATGTGTGCAGAACCGAACAGTTTTCTTGTTGCATAGGGAGAATTGAATTCAGAAGGTATAAATAGTCCGGGAAGAAAAACAAAAATGCAAGCAGTTTATATTCATCTCCCAGTGTTCTTTCTTTAGGTGTAGCTGCTTCTGCCCATCTTTGATCAATTGAAACTGAATTAGCTTTCTTTATCGAAGAGATCCACTTCCATCAGAATACATCCTCAAACAGTATCATTGTTGAGGTATGTAATGATCTCCTGGTTCGGCTCATTTCACTTAGCATCAGTTCATGTAAGTCTCGCCAGTCCTCTCTGTATTCATCCTGCTGGTCATTCCTTACAGAACAATAATATTCCATAACATTCATATACCACAATTTACTCAACCATTCTCCAATTGATGGGCATCCATGGAACTCAAAATTTTAAAAAACAAATATTAAAAATTGTTTTTACATCTAACTGAGAAAAAAAAATTTTTTTAAGATCCCTTAGGCCAGCCTCCTCATTTTAAAAGCAAGAAGACTAAAAACTTAGAGTGGTTAAGAAACTTGTCACAGATCTCCCAGGTCATAATAGCAGGTTCAGGATTCAAATCTAGGACCTGATATGGTTTTGTTTCAAGTTTGTACAATTAAGAGGTAATTTGTCATTCACTTACAGAAGCTTGTTCTATTTTTCTCATAGAACAGAGTGAACACATGAATAGAAGAAGAAAATTTCTCATTGCCTCTGTAGTTGCTATTCAAAACTCCAGTTTCATCTATCCATCATGTCAAAAGTGCTTCTCCAGAGTAATCCTGGTTTCTAAAAGGTAATTTCGGGTACATGCTCTAAATAATTTGCGGGATTGAATTGGGAGATGAGGGCAGTTTAAAACAGTTTAATAATGAAAGAACCCTAAGAATAAAAAAATATAAAATTTAAAGTTCATGTATAGCAAAATGTTTACACTTTGTAGAATTCACTTCAAGTGTAAGGTATTCCTTCTACTGAAAGACAAGGACTTAGACCACTTAAGTATGTAAAACACAGAATATTTGAACCTTGCTTTTTAAGAAGTAATGTTTGTTGAAGTATTATAAAGTACTATTCTTCTTATGGTATTCTTTTGTTTTCTGCTTTTCTTACTTGGTAAATTAATTGTAGATAATGGGGGGAGGTTACTTCTACCTCTACCTAGTCCACTTATTTTTATTGGGGAGTTCCATATGCTAGCCTCCATAAAAATATATAAAAAGACTCAAACTTTTAAAGATCACTACTTCTCTAAGGATTTTCTCATGCCCTTAAGTTTTAGTGGTAGCAGGCAAAAATATGAGCTAATTTTTTTTCTTTGTTGCTTCGGTTTTTAATTTTTGTAAAGAAATTCATGCTAGTGAATCAGTTTGCAGGTTCAATTCCTAGATGAATTAAATAGTTTTAATTTGCTTTTAGGTCAGGCCAGACTGCAGCTAACCAATTTGTAGATAAACTCTCTTATTCATCAAGGAGAGAATGAAGCACTCACTGCAAATCAGTCATGAGTACTTGAAAATAGGACTGATTGCTTAGTAGTATCTTTTTAAAATTTTCTCAGGGCTTTTAGATTTTTTTGTTTCCCTACTGCCCTCTACGTCTTTTTCTAGTTCTAGAAGTATAAATCTGCGCAAACTACTAATTCCACAGTAAGTTTTTGGTACCACTTGGAAGATCCTTGTGTTGAGAGGGATAAATTAGCTGTGCCTCTTGTACAAAAATCTATACTGTAACATCTGTGACAAATGGATATCCAGTTTGTGCTTGAATATTTCAACAGCATTACTGACTTATGAAGTTGACTATCCCACTATTAACTTACAATTCCTGGGAAGTAATTTCTGATGTTAAGCCAAAATCTACTTTCCTATAATTTCCCTCCATCAGTCCTATGCCCTCTGGTTTGTTTACAATAAGTTTATTCACTATTTTAGGATCATAAATATGAAAGGGACCTTAAACACTGTGTAGTGAAACTCTCTCATTTTGCAGAAGAGAAAACTCAGAAGTTGTGATGTGCCAAAGTCACACAGAAGTATTAGAAATAAAATATAAACCCAGGTCCTTTGGCTCCAAAACTCTTTCCCTAGTCCTTGAGATAATTTCACTTAGGATAACAGAACTTGAATCTAAAAGAAGACTTTTCTCCAAGCTAAACATGTCCAGTTTTTTCAGCTGTTCCTTCAACATAGATTCTAGGCCCTTTACCATCCTGGTCACACTCCACTGGATATAATTGATAATCATATAAGTCATTGGTTCTCAAAGTCTGGTCCAGAGCATCCTTTCAGAGAGTCTACAAATTCATAATTGGTTTTTATTTTTAATGTGATCAGTATCTATAACTATAACCCACATAAACAAAAACTCTTTGGACAAATCCTCAATCATTTTTAATAGGATAAAGATATTGAGAGCAAAAGTTTGAGGACCACTGATATAAATAATAACTATCCTAGGCTGAAAGACAGATCTATTACATATCATTCAAGTTGCTTAAGTCATTGTCTTAAACACCATATTTATAAGGTCTTAGCTAGTTGTACTTTACCACTTATTTCAGAATTCTTTCACAAAACCTTTATTATTAAGCACCAATTTACAAGTCATTCTGCTACCAGGGGTCCTCAAACTTTTTAAATAGGGAGCCACTTAACTGTCCCTCAGACTGTTGGAGGGCTGGACTATAGCAAAAACAAAACCTTTGTTTTGTGGGCCTTTAAATAAAGAAACTTCATAGCCCTGGGTGAGGAGGATAAACGTCCTCAGCTGTCTCATCTGATCCATGAACCGTAGTTTGAGGACCCCTGTCTAGACGCTGTTATTATGTTTATGTAAGATACTGAATCAAGTCACACTGAATTTCTAGTGTAGTATAGGGTTAAGACACAAATATAGATAACTATGACAATGTTATATCATAAGTACATTGGGTATAAAACAGTGGCATGTGATGTACAAAAGGAAAGGTTAGAGGCAGCTAAATGGCACAGTCCCCTGGCATCAGAGGACCTGACTTCAAATTCAGTCTCAGAGACTTAACACTTAATAGCTGTATGACCCTGGGCACATCACTTAACCTTAATTGCTCAGTAGAAAAAAGGAGGGGGGAGGTTAGTACTAATAAAAAAGGAAAAGGACAGACTTCATGGATGAGGTAGACTTCATCTTGATTTTAAAGGATGGCTAGAAATTTGGTTGTCAAAAAGAAAAGGGCAGACATTCCAGTATAGGGGGAAGACTGAGAAAGAAATAGAAGTTAAAAGTGATTCAGTCTGGCTGGAGCTTAGTTTGTCTTCAAAGGAAGGAGTAGTGCCAGATTATGGAGAGCCTTAAATACCAGAGAAAAAAATTTGCATTTCACCTGGTAAATAAGAAGGAACTACAGAAGATTTTTCAACAGAAAAATGTCTTGACTAGATCAGTGCTTGAAGATGGATTTAGTAACAGCATGAAGAATACATTATATAGGAAAACTTGTCACATGAGTATTGTGATAGTTCAGTAGTTAGTAATGAATGCCTGCACTTGAACTTTTGCAGTAGAAATAAAATAAGTAATAAAGAAGAGAAATATTGTGGAGATAGAATCCATGATATAGAACCCTTTGAAGATAACCCAAGATAACACATAGGAGATTAAAAGAAATCATTAGATTGATTTAAGGAGAGGAAGAGGGGAGAGTTATTTTTTGTTTTATTTTGTTTTAACTTTTTTGAGCATCCAGTGGAACATCCAGATAGAAATGTTCTCAAGGCATGTTCTGGACCTAGAAGAGATGGGATGCTAGATACTTGGGAATTGTCTCCATGAACATGGTAATTGAATCTGGGAGTGAAAGAAAAGGAACATGAAATAGAAGAAAGTCATGGGAAAATCCATGAGAAACACATTAAAGGGGCAATAATAAAAAGAATAGACAGGATATGCTAGGAAGTTAAGAAAAAAGCTAGGTGAATGTGGTATGTATGAAGCCAAGACAAATGGCTTCAGGACTTCTAGCAAAGAGGGTGACATAACACCCTCAATACTTACCAAAGAAGTGGAGCCAAGACAGCAGAGTAAAGGCAGGAACTCACCCAGCCTCTCCCCAAAACTGCTCAAATTCCTTTAAATAATGACTCTAGACCAGTGATCCTCAAACTCGGGCCCATGGGCCAGATGTGGCAGTTGAGGATGGTTAACCCCCTCACCCAGGGCTATGAAGTTTCTTTATTTAAAGGCCCACAAAACAAAGGTTTTGTTTTTACTATAGTCCGGCGCTTCAGCAGTCTGAAAGACAGTGAATTGGCCCCCTATTTAAAAAGTTTGAGGACCCCTGCTGTAGACAAATTTTAAAATGGCAAAATACCCCCCTCCCCTCCAAAAAAAAAGAACAACAAACATAGAGTCGAACATTTTCCAGCCAAAGACAACTTAGAAACTCAGCAGAAATGGTCTGTGACACGAGGGTGGGAGTCCAGAGTGCAGCCCAGGACCCAGCTTGACCTCTGAATCTCTGAGTGAGCAGCAGTGCTGCTGGCTTCCAGACCTCTCTGCCCAAAGACACCAAAGATGACCTGAAAGATCAGCAGAAAAGGTCTGTGAAACCAGTGAAAGCCCAGCACACAATCCTAGGTAGGCCAGCCCCAACTCCTGCCCAGCCTCAGGGTCAGCGAGGTGGGACCTCTGAATAAGCAACAATGCTGGACCTCTCAGCTCAGGGATATCAGGGAGGACTCGGAAGGTCAATAGAGAGAGTAATAAGGAGGAAGTGTGATGTGTAGTTCTAGCACAGCCCCATCTGTGCACCAGATCTTAATTCTGAAGCAGGACACACTTAATGACTCCAGGACAGGAAAAAAATGCTTGTGGTCAGATTCCTAGAAGGATTTGTGAAAATAGCTGCACAAAGTCCCTGAAGCTTGGGATAGTCCATCCTCTACCTTGGAAGCAGAGCCTCACGTTAGAAGAGTTAAAAGCAGAGTAATAGGCTAGGGAAAAGAGCAGAAAACAAAAAAGTTTCTGACTATTGAAAGTAATGATGACAAGAAAGATCAAAACACATACAGATGATAATAACAAAGTCAAAATTCTTACATCCAAAGCTTCCAAGAAAAATAAGAATTGAGCTCAGACCATGGAAGTGCTCACAAGGGACTTTGAAAATTAAGTAACAGAGATAGAAGGGAAAATTAGGGAAAGAATTGAGATGCAAAAGGAAATACAGAAAGCTAATAAGGAAAAAACTGCCTTATAAAGTAAAATTGGTCAGTTGGGAAAGAAGGTACAAAAGCTCACTGAGGAATATAATTCCTTAAAAAATAGAATTGAGCAAATGGAAGTTAATGACTTTATGAGATATAATAAAGCAAAAGAACTATCTCTTTTGTGAAAATGTGAAATATCTCTTTGGAAAAACAAACAGACCTGGAAAATAGATCCAGGAGAGATAATTTTAAAATTACTGGTCCACCTAAAAGTCATGATCAAAAAAAGAGCCTGGACATCTTTCAAGAAATTATCAAGGAAAAGTGTCCTGATATTCTAGAACCAGACAGTAAAATAGAAATTGAAAAAATTCATTGATCACCTTTTGAAAGAGATCCCAAAATGAAAACTCCCAGGAATGTTATAGCCAGAATCTGGAACTCCTAGATCAAGGGGAAAATATTGCAAGCATCCAGACAGAAACAATTCAGGTATAGTAGAGCCACACTCAGGATAACACAAGATTTAACAGTGTCTACATTAAAAGTACCAGAGGGCTTGGAATATTACATTCCAGAGAGCAATGGAGCTAGGATTACAACCAAGAATCACCTACCCACCAAAACTGTGTATAAAACTTCAGAGGAAAAGGTAGTCATTTAGCAAATCAGTATTTTCAAATATAGCATTCTGGAGAAGCATAAGGAGGTAATCAGGAAAGTGATATCATAAGGGACATAATAAGGTCTATCTGTTTACATTCCTGCATGAAAGGATGATACTTGTAACTCATTAGAATGTTCTCATTATTATGGCAGTTAGGAGTATATATAGACAGAGGGCACAGGTGTGAGTTGAATATGAAGGGATATTATCTTTTTTAAAAAGGGTGAGAGAGGAATGGGGAAAAGAAAAGTAAGAAATAGAATGGTGCAAATTATCTGCCATAAGAAAAAGAGGTAAGAAAAAACTTTTACAGTAGAGGGAACAAGAGGATGAGTGAGTGAATCTTATTTTCATCAGAATTGACTGAAATGGAAAATTACATACATACTCAATAGGGGTATAGAAATCTATTTTACTCTGGAGGAAAATAAGAGGGGAATGGGATATGAGAAGGGAGCGAGAGGGTGATAAAAGAAAGGGCATATTGGGGGAAGGAGTGGTCAGTAGCAAAACACTTGTGGAGGCACAGGGTGAAAGGATAGAGAATAAATGGGGGAACATACAATTAGCAATAGTAATTACAAAAAAATTTTCAAAGCAAATTTCTCTAGAATATTTGTATTCTCTGGGAAATGATGAGCAGGATGCTCTCAGGAAACAAAAAACCTGGAAAGTCTTCCATGAACAAAGTGAAATATACTGTATATAAAGTAATAATGTTCTGGGATGACCAGCTATAAATGACTTTGCTATTCTTAATAGTACAATCATCCACAACTATTCTGAAGGACTTATGATGAAAATCCTATCTATACCCAAACAAAGAACTGATTGTGTCTGAATATAAATCAAAACATTCTCTATTTCTCATTCTCTTTATTTTTAACTTAACTTTTCTTGAGGGTTTTTATAATGTCACATGTGGTTTCTTAATTGTGGGTGGGGATAAGAGAGAGAACTCAAAAGTATTAAAAGCAAATGTAAAAAATATTGTTTTGAATGTAATTGGGTAAAAAATATTAAATTAATTAAAATTAAATACCCTCTAGAACTATTGCAAGAACAATGAAGAGGTATTAACTAATACACAGAGATGAGCTAAAAGAAACACCATTGAGGTAATCCACGCAAGAAAAGAGATAATCTCCAAGAAGTACACTACGAAATCTGGATCAAAACTAGTGTCAGAGGGCCCTTATTTACCCCTCCACCATTTTTATGTAGAAATGTAGGACAAGACAAGGCTCAGAATTCTTATCAGTTAGTGACAACTCTGTAGCTACTTTCAGACTTCTATTTCCATCCTAGAAATTATCCTGAGGAACGAAAAAGTGAAATAATTTTTAACGGTTACCTAGCCAAGGAAGTTTAGAAATAGCAAAGGAAGGGATCTGCCACCCCTAAGAATTACTGAAAAAATGAACAAACAGAACAACATCAATCCAGAAAATACAATCGATTAAAAGAACCTCAAGATAAAATTTCGGAGAAGAAATTGATTTTGCAATATTAAAAAAAAAATATATATATATATATATATATATATATATATATATATATATAAAACAGAGAATAAAGAATAGATTATCAGCAAGAACTCAATAACTCGGGGCAACTAGTTGGTGCAGTGGATAGAGCACCAGCCCTGAAGTCAGGAGGACCTGAGTTCAAATCTGACCTCAGAACTTAACACTTTCTAGCTGTGTGACCCTGGGCAAGTCACTTAGCCCCAATTGCCTCAGCAAAAAAAAAAAGAAGAAAAAACTTCATAACTCTAAGAAAGATTTGATTGTTATGAGTTCAAATGTTGGAGTTCCTGTTCTTCTCAAGGCAAAGCCGGTTTAGAGGCTTGGAGCCCTCCGGATGTCTCCAAATCCAAAGGTTCTGTCCTTCAGCCTCTGCCTCTGCTTTCTTTTGCCTCCAACCAAGACAGAGATGGAAGGTCTCTCGTATCTCCTTCTGGGGAGCTCAGCCACCAACTTGCCGCGGAGAGAGGGCTTCTGGCGTAGCTCCACTGAAATCCGTTAAAGTGTTCTCTGCACCAGAGTCGTTCCTCTCGAGTCCAGCGCGATCAGCCAGCCAAGAGGAAAAAATGTATTCTGCCATAGATCCCTCATCGCTGGCTTTTTATCTGCCTCTTCTGAGAGAATGGGATTATGGGTTTTCTCCCATAGTGCTCTCTGGCCCAATGAGTTTTAAGGGAGGTGTGGACTCCCTTGAAGTTAGAAAGTGTACTTTGTGAAGCTAGCATACTTGTGGACTCCAATGAGTAAAGGTGTGAACACAAGCCTTGTATTGATTAGTTCTACTTAGTACCTTGTTTCAGGTTCTGGCCAAAACATCTTCTTGTAAGATTAGATCAACTCTAATTAGTTAGCAGTTAGTAAGGATTCCAACATTTGATCACCTATTTTTTTTTAAAAGCTTTCAAGAAAATAATGAAATTGGTGCTCTTGATGAAGAACTAGGCAAGAGAATAAATAACTTGGAACAAAAGTTGGGCAACTTTATCAAAGTTGTGAATCCTGAAAAACAGAATGGGAAGGGAACTTAAATCAGATTCAGTGAAAGAACAAAAAATCCTGGAACAAAGTCAAAACACTATTAAATCAGAACATATGAAAGACTAGTTATCAAAAAGAAATTTCCTAGATGGGGTAGTCATCTGTTTAAATGCTTTAAAGAGGTCAAGGAAGATAAAGGAGTAGAGGGAACCTTTGACAAATATTTACGAAATCGTGGTTGATTTTAGAGGGAACAAATTCAGTAGAATGGTGGGGATAATAGTGATTAGTGAGAAAACTAATACTAATTAGTAAGGAAATAGTGATATTAGGTATAAACAACTTTCAAGAAGTTTAACATTGAAAAAGGAAAAAAGATCTGGGGTAGCATCCAAGTAGATGAATAATGGTCAAGAGAAGGATTTTTTTTAAGATTTAGGAAACTTCAGTATGTATTTAGGCAAATAGGTATGGACCAGTGGAGAGGGAAAGATTGAAAATTCATTAGAGGCAATAATCACAACAAGATAGTTGAAGAAACCAAAAGGTATGAGATCAAGGGCCCATGGAGAGGGATGGCCCCAGTGAACAGTTGTGCCTACCTTTTTTTTTTTCTTTAGGACTGGAGGGGAAAAGACAATGAGTGCCAATGAAGAACAATCTTGAGAAAGAGAGTAGTTGGCAGACTTCACTAAAACAGCCTTAATATTCTCAGTGAAGTAGGAAGCTACCATTTATTCCCTTCCACATAATTCATGATCCATGTTAACATATTTCTATGAGATAAAAAAAAATACTAAAAAACCTTGTCCATTCTCAGTATGTCAGGGACAAAATAAAAGATAAATCATTTTCCCCTATTCAAAATCATAGATTGAAAAATGAATATCAAAGCAATATTTATTGTATACTGTATATGATAGCACTGTGTAAATGTTTTTAATAGATGTAAAGTTTTATATGATCCTTCTGTTCTTTGTGCAAGGAAATATTTGTTAATGTTAAGTCCATAGTGAAAAAAAAATTTGAATGAATACTAAACTTTGATGAACTTTTTACAATTAGTTATTAGAGGGAAAATATATTTGGGGTAGTAATAATAATAATATTTAGTTCTTGGCTTCAAAAAGCTAGCAATGTTTTATTATATAGATTTTTTTAACCTAATTAATTCTCATATTCCAGTTAAGTTGATAAAGGGAAATTAAGTTATTCCCATCTGTGAATAAGGAAAACAAGGAACAGTGTGTATAAAAGAGTAACATAATATTAATCATTAAATTCTTAGCAGAAAAATAAAGGTTAGAACTCTGGTCTTCTGTTGGTTTAATTCTGAATTCATTATGCTGCCTCTAAAACAATAAAATGTCACTAAAATTATAAATGGTGGTTTGGGTACTTCATAAATACATGCTGTGTAATTTTTCATTCATTTTCATTATTCCATATATGCCTTTATCTCAAAAAGTAGGTATTGGTCATGTAAGATCAATATTTCTGAAAAGACTAATTAGGTTTGAGAGTCTAAGAGGAAGCTAACCTGAATCCTAATATTTTGTACCAAGTACAAGTTTTAAAAATCTGTCATTTCAACTTCCCTTTTTTACTAGAGAGGTGCTTTTTATTGGAGAACGGGAAGTTTATAATTTTTTAACAATGCACTAGTGAACACCATTTAATCCTGCCATTTTCTTTTTCTACTTTCCCAGGTTTGATTGCTCCAAATGTGGCTTTACTGGTGAAGTCAAGAATGTCACTTATAGATATAAACTCTCCTTAAAAGTTTCTGATGCAAACAGATTGTTTGTAATTACTGTGTTTGGAAGTTGCTTGGATGCATTTTTTGGTATCACTGCCACTTGCCTAAACAGGTAGAGATGTTTTAATGGGTAATTTCACTTGTTTCTTAATATATCACTATAATATAGATATAAGTATACTTTAAATCAATAATTGAATGGAATATTTAAACATTCATAACATTAAAAGTCCTTTTGTCATAAGTTTTTACAAGGTGATAAAAATAGGCATAAAAAGGTGAAGGATTATTATTTTCTGGATACATATAAATGTGATTATCAACAATCAGTTATTAGGTTCTATTGATTTAAATTGGACCTTGAAATTAGGATAAGAAGTTACAAAACCTGCATAAAAAGTGGAAAAGCATAGAAAAATAGAGTAATGATCCTGTCCAGGTGAAGGATTATCAAAATTGAAGTCAAAGTTCAAATGGCCATATTCTCTTGAGGAATAAGCTGTTTTGGAAAGCTATCTGCCAAATTCTAGACCACATTATTTAATTGCTTTTCCAGTGTTGCATAGTTTGACCTGCTTAAACTTTTTCAATGTATTTGGGTGCTAAAAATTCCAGGAGTATTGCAACACTAATAGCCCACACAGTTTACAAAGAATTTTCTTCAGAATAGTCATCTGAAATAAATAATGCAAAATCTTGTTACCAATTGCTTCTAGTTCTGTCTGTAGAATTTCTCTTAAATGTTCCTTCCTCTTCAATCCCATTGCCAATATCCTAATAAAAAGGCTTTCATTTATTCCCACCTATATTGTTATAATATCAAGGCTTTTTACCACCAGTCAGTCCTTATACATGTGACATTTGCCCATGGTCAGAATGTCAGCAATGAGACCTACACCCTGGTTTTCCCCAATACTTTTTCTACTATACTATTCAAATAATAGTTCACATTTAGATATAGCACTTTGCATTTTATAAAATCCCTCCTTTGCACCAGATAGATAGTATAAGTATTTTTAATCTTCATTTTACAGATGAGAAAACTGAGGCTCAGAAAAGTTGACTTGCCCATAGTCACACAGCTAAAAAGGTCCCTTCCAGTTCTAAAGCTTTTGAACCTATAAATTATTCGTCATAGAGCTATAAATTGCTAGGATACAAGTTAGTGTGTGCTGACCTAGGCTATCCGAGTGGTTGTAACTCAGTTTGATAAAAGAAACAGTAGGGGATTCCAGGGTTGCTAAGGAGAACAGAGACTCCCCTTGGCTTTAAAGGGAGGATCTTTAGGCTACAATCCCATTGGTAGAGTAGTACCACCCTCAGTTGTCAGGGAAACTGGTAATGTCATTACAGTAGCTCCCCAAAATCAGGGCCAATCCAAAACTCCATAGATTCTAGTTATAGGTAGGTAACAACATATTCTCTAAATTACTTTCTGCCCCTCCCCCCCAATTTTATACTTGATTATTGTATTTCTTTAAAAAAGAAAACGTTCTAATTATGTAAAATTAACTTCTTATCCTCTGTACATTGAGTCTCTTAAGAATATATTGTAGGTAGATTTGCAGAAGGTATTTTTTGTTTCAGTAATAATATTACAGAAGTTAAAGGTCCAGTATGAAACCAATAGTTTCTAAATTCACCACAATTCCATGTATAACTCAAAAGACTAATTCTGATACTCTAAAGATAATTATTTTGTAGTTTCTCATTTTATTATAGTTTTTGAGTTTTTATTTTCACTTTTTTAATTTCTCTTCCATTCAAGGTATATAAAAGATTCTGATCAAGTTGAAGGAACAGTGAACAATAATTCAATACAGGATTTATTAATTCAAGCAGTCCAAGCCTGCTTTGTTGGGAGAACCTTTATTTTTGGAGTGACGGTAATTAAAACTAACACTTTCTTAAAATATTTTATTCTATTTTTTCATATTTATTTCATTTCATTTTATTTCATTATTTCATTCACCAGATAGTTTTGAGGGGATGCCTCATAAGGACAAGGACCTGCAGTAATACGGATCTAGATTAAAATAGCAGGGTCAATAGTTTAAACGATTCAGCTGATGAAATTTGACACTGTGGCAGGTTCCTTGTTATGTATTCAGGAGGGGGGCCCTATTAGGGTTTTCACAATTGCAAAAACCTAAATTTAATATTTCGATATTATGATGTCAGAAGTATTGACTCTTTTGTTCTGATACTTAGTACTTTTTGCATTCCAGATTTTGCTTAAATTATCCTCTAAACTAAAACTTTAACCTATTTATCTTTTTAACTGAGTATATGTCCTCCTGTAGTATATAAAAAATAAGGAAAGAAAAACAAGGAAGAGTCTGTGTACCTATATTATGAATTGTTGATGAGGATCTCTCTCTGAAGAGAGGAGAAAAAGTAGTTTTAAAGAATTCTTCAGGTATAAGGCACACAAGATATATTATGAACAAATTGAGGCTTTTCTATAATGTAGTTATTATTGTTCTGGTATGATTTGTCTGTAGTCCTACCTGTAAATATGTGTTGGACTTCATTAATGTAGTGTAGTAGAAAAAAACATGAATTTGAAGTTAGGACAGTCCAGATCTATTCCTGACTCTTGAGTTTACTAGTTGTACAAATTTGAGTGAACACTAGACTTCACTTTGTTCCTCTCTAAATTAAGAATACAGTGCCCACCCTATCTATGGCACAGGGTTGTTGTGAAAATCAAATGAGATAATGCATTTGAAAATGAATTATAAATTATAACGTGCTATGAAAATGTAAAATAGTATTTTTTAAAACTGTAGCAGTGATTTCCTTGGTAGAGGGAATTTCCAGTATACAAACTACTTCTTCCAGAGCTAACCAACAACTTTTGGACAACTTTTTAGCCCTATTGAGTAGCTCTGAGAGGACAATGCATCATTCTATAGATAGTGGAGTCAGCGACATCGTTCCCCAGTCAGTGAGGAATGACCTGAACTAAAGTTTTTGGAATGAGAGATCACCACTCTGCTAGGCCTCTTTAATATCATTATTATTATAATTCCTTGAAGACTAGTAAGTTGTGATTTTTAAACCATCTTAATTTTGATTTTGCAATGAAAAATGTTTACAATTTCAAGTGATTTTAAAATCATTTAGTTAGTAAATACTATTGTCATTTAAGTAAAGAAAAAGCACTGGGTTTTTCCCTCTTGCCTCATGTATTTTTTCTAATACTGAATATTGACAAATGAAGCTGAGAAAGGTGGTTATTTCATCTCATTTCAAGTTCTTTCAAGAAAAGATGTTACAAAGAATTCAACTAATATTCATTGAGCAGCTTTTGTATCTCAAAAATGTGTCCTCACATAGCTGTCACCTTAGTTCATCACCTCTCACCTGGTTGGACTATGGCAATAACCCTCTAATTACTGATCTCCCTTCCTTATTTTTCTCTCGACTCCAAAGTATCTTCCACTCAGCTGATTTTTCTAAAGCATATGTTCTCTCCATTCTCTGAACAAACTGAAGTGACTTTCTGTTGCCTTCAAGGTCAAATATAAACTCCTTTGTTTGGCATTTAAAGCT
This sequence comes from Antechinus flavipes, assembly GCF_016432865.1. NCBI lineage: Eukaryota > Metazoa > Chordata > Mammalia > Dasyuromorphia > Dasyuridae > Antechinus > Antechinus flavipes. Next base: position 530,331,597 of record NC_067400.1, read on the forward strand.
CTTTATCATTTGGCCCATTTCTACCTTTCCAGACTTCTTACACTTTATTATCCTCTATACATAAAGAACACTACCTAAGGAAAAACTATTTCCAAAAGATAATTTCACAATTATAATAGAAGAGGAAAAATATAACTCATTTTTCTATGTGAAATTGCATCTTGCTTTAGTCTCCTAAAATTTTGCTGGGTATTTGGTTAAAACTGAGAAAATCATATTACTAATGTCACCTCATTCATTTCTTTTGCAGAATTTTGAAAACCAAGGTGAACAGACTTCAGTTTCTAATAATTTCTTTAAAAAATGCTCTTACAATGACAGGAACATTAAAGAACTAGTAGCCTGCCAGATTTCCCTTCCAAACTCAGATCTCACAGGGTACACAGTTATCAACTACTTTGATCACCTTTTGCAGTCTTCTAATTTCAAGAACATTCACTGTGGGCCACAACTCCTTGAAAGCCATTTACTGGAAGGTGATTACCCTAGCAGTGAGCTCAGCAGCTTAGGTAGCTCTGGCAGCAGCTCCGGTTTTGTTCAGTCAAGTGACAGAGATCGTCTTTCAGGGCTTTGGCAGCAGTTCCTTGGACTTACTCCAGTTGTTATACAACCAGCTGATGATGAAGATTTCTCCATTTCTGAGCAGAGTAAGGCTGATGGTGTTCTCCTACAGCAGAGAGAGAGGGCCCCTTCTGCTGAGGTCACCTTTGTCAGTAGTCATCACAGACCTAGTCAGAATTCTCACAGCCCTCACTTGTCTCTGAGTGAGGAGAGTGAAAGGGGAAAGCCAGGTACAGAATCCAGCTTACCAGCTAGTCATCTGACTGTCATTCTTAAAAACGATCAGGAGATTGGAACTGCCAATAATGAGAATAGTTTTCACCTTTTAAAAATGAAGCAGTCACTTGGAGAAAGTAACATAAATCTCTCCCCTGCTACTCTGGAGACAGAAGAGAAGTATTCTCAGCTTAACTTAGTTTATCACCAGAATCACAATTTAGACTTCTCTTCAAGCTTTCAGAAGAGATTATCATTTAACACATTATCTCCTAGCCACAAAGCAAGTGCTGATGATACACAGGAGGAGGACCCTGAAATTTGGGATGATCTGCCATTCTCTGAAAGTCTAAATGCTTTTATGGCAGTTATTGAAAATGAGAACATGACAACTCAGGCCACAAACGGTCATAACCTCAGTCCAGTGGATGGTCATTGTGGCAGATTATTAGCAAGTCCACAGAAAGCTACTGGGAATATGTCTGTACCACTTGTGAAGTCAAAAGTAAAACAGAAAAACTGTGGCAAAAGTAAAGTGATCTCTACTTCTCCAAAGGAAATGCAACAATTTAACATAGCCAATGGCTTTTCAACAAGTGTTAAAGGAAAAGAAAATTCTGACTGTGCTAAACTTAATGCCAATGTATCAGCCCTACCTCAGGCTTCAAAAGACTTTAGAATGTACCTTTCTCTTAAAAAAAGTAACAGTTTTCCACAACACAAAGTTGAAATTATTTCAAGTACTAATACTTCTGAAAATATTCATTCTTGTGCCAATACAAAATATTCTGTGAAATGTGGAAGAAGGCAATCTTCAGAAATGAACAGAACAGCTACTTCTTTGTGTTCTGAAAATCATGTGTTTTCTGATGCTTGTGCAAGAAATAAAGGACATTCTATTTGGCTACAGAATCAAGAAGGAACTTTTACAAAATGCAAGGAACTTCTGCAGAGCTCAAATACTTGTTATAATAATAAAAATGTGAGTACAAATGCATTTACATTAATGCCAGAATTTCAAGGAATAACATCTACATCTGTAAAAGAAAATTTGCTTCAAAATGACTCTTCTATTCATGATAGCAACTATAATGCTTCTGCTGATCTCTTTGATGTTAGTGCTAAAGAAATAGAAACTGTGGCAGAATATACTGATAAATCACAAGGCATTTTGTCAACATGGGAAACTGTTTTGACAGAAAATTATCCTTTGTTTAATTTTAGCCTTAGTCCCATAGATGATAATTGTAGCCATTTTCGAAGAAGGTCATCTTCACAAAACATACTTCACAAAACAAGAACACATTCTTCACCTTATTTTCAATCAGATTCTGAGTATGATCTGGGAGATAGTAAAGAATTTGTTCCATGTTTACAGTCAACTCCTATTGTCCCAATTCCTCATAGACTTAGAGTCCATAGAATTAAAAAATCTTTCCAAAAATACCCTAGACTTTATACCAATCTGCACTCCAAATATAAAAAATCAGCGATGACTTTTGAAGATGAAATACAGCAGTCTACCCCCAACTTCCTAAAAAATGAAAACTCAGCTAGTCTGAAATCTAGGCATGCTTCCATATCTGATGATTCACAGCAAATATTAATCAATAGTAGTCCTATTAAGTTCTTTGAAAGTAATTTTGATGATTGGATTCTCCCCACTACAAAAAAAGCATTTCCTTCACCTGTACTTCCCACCTCAGAAAAATTTGGATTAAATTTCAGGGGCCCAGGTAAATGGCCTGCTGCTTGCAGTTCCCCTAATCAAACTGAGGAACCCAAAATCAAGAAGAGGCAGATGGAACAAAGTACTGATAAAGGTTTAATTGAGAAAGAATTTCATCTAAAGAACAGAGTGACAACTAGGAAACAAATTACTCCTGAATTTGAAAATTGTGAAGACAGTAGTGGCTGTTGTTCCAAAAATGTAGCTCTCAGGACTGATTCCCTCTCAAATGTTAAGTGTAGACTTTCATTTTCCGAAAATGAGTTCCCTTCAGCTGCTGAAATTCCAAGTGACTGGTCTCCTGAATTGTTCACACAAAGTCAGCCAAAACCAATTTCTAAACACTTATTAAAGATTCCTGTTTGGAAACTTTAGTATTTATTGGTATTGGAGTCTAATTATTTTTAGATTTTGAAAAAAACAAATTTTACAGGTGACCTTTATTTGAACTCAATGTTTTTTAATGCCTTTTGGCATGATTAAAATGTGCTCTAAATTTTATCTTGTAAATGAATGCTGGTGGAAATATTCTGGCACTTTATTTTGTGTTACAAATTGCACTATAGTCATTAATTTTGTTTCTTAAAACTACATTATCATAAAAATGCTTTATCCAAAGAATAAAACTATTACTTCATTATATACAAATTATGAGATTTATATGTGTGATGACTACTTTTAGCACCCAGAGTATATTAGAATCAGCCAGAGTCAGAATAAGGGAAAATGCTTGATCTTTATTCTTTGTGGGAGTAAGGAAAATGGCAATATGAAGTATTGCATGCAGCCAGCAGTGCCTCTGCCTCTCTCACTCCACCCACCAAATCGTCTATACAATCTCCTATACAACACATCAAATTTGCACAGAGAGTGGGCAAGGCCATTCTTTCTCCAAGCATATATTAATAGAGTATTGTCCAATTGCTAATTAGTCTCAAGTGCTAAGAGGGACCTCAGTGCAATGAGAGAGTCAAGAGCTTCAGCCCATTACATATATGTAACTAAAATGCAAAATGGGAGAATATACTACATTCACAAGGTACCATCTTAATTCCATGATGACTGTTCTTGTTCATTAAAAAAAAAAAAAAGAAAAACATTATACTTTACTAACTCCCAGAGCAGCTACATGGCAGAATGGATAGATCTGGAGTCAAGAAAGCATCTTCCTGAGTTCAAATCTGGCCTCAGACACTTAGTAGCTGTGTAATCCTAGGCAAGTCCCTTAACTTTTTGTCTCTTTTTCCTTATCTGTAAAATGAGCTGGAGAAGGAAATGGCAAACCACTCTAGTATCTTTGCCAAGAAAAGTCCAAAAGGAGTCACAAAGAATCAGACATGATTAAATAACAAAATTTGTCTCCCCTCTAGATTATTTTTTTCAGTTGATTACCATAATTCTAAGTGCCTAGGATAATTATTTTGTAAACTAAATAACAGTATATGGTAGAGTGGCCAGACAGATAGCCCTGCAGCTAGGAAGACCTGAGTGCAAATCTTGCCTCCCATGAATGTTGTCATTTATTTTCTCGGAACTCTAAGCAACTATCAAAGACTGTATATCTATGAGAAAGCAATTAATCTACATTAGTAGTTGCCATACTACTAATTCAAAAGAAGTCAAGTCTGGTTCCAAACGCTATATAATAATAAAGCTAGCTTGTGTATAGCACTTTGAAATTCTTAAAACATTTTACATATATTTTCTTATTTGATATTCAGCCACTCTATCAGTAGGTGCTGTTAATTTTACAGATGAAGAAATGGAAACGGAGAGCTTAGGTGACTTGTTTAGGATCACACTACTGGTGAGTGTCTGAGGCAAGATTCCAACATGAGTCTTGAATCTTATTCTCCACTACACCAAGTTGCAAGTATATTCCAAAATTTAGAACCTACTTAGGCTTCCTCCTCTCCCAAAAGGATCACTGATACAATTCCAGTAACAAAAATATTACTTTTCATATAATTATCTCATGTAACAAATGAAAAACCCAAAATTTAATAATTTGTTAGGCTAACTAATAATACTAAATTAACAGTCAGTGGTTCCTCTTAAAAAACAAAGTTTTCTGAAGTGGAGTGGAGTCAGAATCTTAAATACTTTGTAAAAGAGAATTCTTCTAACAAAATTGTCCCTGATTGGTAGACATTTAGTGAGGTCTTCAGCTACTCTTGCTGAGAACATGCTTGATCATGAGACTCAGCCACCTCCATCAGTCTGGACAGGGAATCCATCTCCATCCACACCACTCTGGTTGGTATTCTTCATGTGCCAGATCACTATAAATTCTAATGGAGGGTTATAAGAATATGGGATATTTCTTTGGGTCAAGAACTTGCCTGGACTGGATTCTGTTTACACATGAAACAAAAATAAGCTCCCAGTGTGGTGAGATCCAGCCCAAGATTATAATGCATATTCCCCAAAGGCAGTCTTATCAATCAGATCTTTCAGAGATGGAACTTATACAGGGACGTCCTAAATGAGTAAATAAAGGAGAAAAACCTGGATCCTAATAGGTTATTAATATAATAGCTAGATAATTCCATATAATGTAGCACACTGGATTGAAACTTTAAAACTACTTTGAAACTTCATATTAACATTTCCTAACTATTTTATATTGCACAGATTTGACTCAGGATTTTTCTGTTCTCTAGCTTCAATTTTTCTATTGCATTGAAATAGACATACTTCTTCTTTCAGTCCTAAAATCCAGTTAAGGTTTGTCTTAAAGACAAGTGACCCACAATATTATAAGTTCTTGGCAGGCAAGTAGCCATGGTTATTCTTTCCCATTTCTCCATCACCATATGTCTATTTTGATAGCAGCAGATACAGGATACCATGGAAAGAGCCTTGTATTTATATCATAAGTCCTATTTGAATACAGATTCTCCCACTTACCACCTGTATGACCTTGGACAAACTTAAATCTCCTCTTCTATAAAGGATTTTAACTATCCCTTTTAGCCATAAATCCAATCCTAAAACCTTAACTCTTATTTTTGTTCAATTTCCTTGTACGAATCTAATACAGAACCTTCCCCAAAACTATTTGTTCTGTCCTAAATGTGCTATTACCATATTGAAAAATTAATAAATGTGTTACAGAACAAAGCATTTTTTATAATGCATCAAATTGTAGATTTTAGCAAAACTTTGTCTTATCATATTACATCAGTATATAATCCAACAGTATTCTGGTTGTAATGGTAGCACTAAGGAATACATTAAAAGAAGACAATAGTTTCCATTATAAGATAATGGAACTAAAGAAAGGACCTAGAAGACTCTCAAGCCCAGCTCCCTCATGTTACAGATAAGGAAACTGAGGGTCACAAAAGCTAAGTGATGGGGCAGCTAGATGGTGCAGTGGATAGAGCACTGACCCTGGAGTCAGGAAGACCTGAAGTCAGATATGAGCTCAGCACAGTTCCTAGCTGTGTAACCCTGGGCAAGTCACTTATCCCCAAATGCTTAGGGTGGGAGGTTGGGGGAGGGGGAATGATTACCTATGGTCACACAAGTACTAAATGTCTGAGGTAATAGTTAAACTCAAGGACATTTGCACAGCCAGTGAACCTTAATCACTGAATGGTGCAGCCTCAGTCAAACAGACCTGTTGAAGATCTTGGCTTAAAAAGGCCAAGGTCTCCCACCGCATTCAGGACCAGCTTCAGTCGTTCTGATCTATATCTGGACCTCAATGGCTCTGGAAGGGAAACTGAGGCAGGTGACCTTGCACAGCCCTCCATCACATCCAATACATTTGCATGTCATAGTCCTCTTCCAGAACAAAAAACATTTCTGCTATACAATGTTACACCCCTTCAAAAAGTAGGTAGGAAAAGCAACTGGTACAAGCTATATATGTGGCCAATACTCAAATTCAAGTCAGTCTGTGGTCAAGAGATAGTCTATCTATATGCCAGATAGGGACAAATCATCATAAAAGTGATTATATACATTGCATAGCCTTGCACGCCATGAAAAGGAATGCAGCCAGAACAACTTTAAATTTGTATTTAACTAGCAAAAATAGAACTCAATATTAGCTAAGGTACAAAGAAACAAATAAATATTACTAGCATGATGAATGATTTAATTTTTCTGAAAATTTTTCACTCTTTTTCAGAATGACATACATTCTGTCAGTATGTAACAATAACTACAAAACTGTTCAGGTCTGTTGACCTGGTAATCTTTGTTGGAGAGTATATCTCGAAGAAATAACCAGTTGTTTTCCAGAAATATTAATGGCAATAATGGTTATACTATCATAAATGTAGAAATGTCAAATACCCAACAATAGAGTAATAGTGAGGCTTGTATATTAGCATGTTGGAATACTATATAGCTATAAACTGACAAGTATGCTACTATGTCAGTAAGTGGAATATCTTAAATTATACCAAATAAAATATTACATATATTCTGATTACTATATATAATTATGTTTCTGTAAATAATATTGAAAAATAATTTGAAATAATAAAATACAACCTTAGGTGATCTCCTGAAACAAGGAATCTCATGTATTTGTTAAAATTACACAAGATTCTTTGATAACTGGAAAATATATAAAAATTATTGTTTACTGTCTATTAATGCCAAATGCAGTATAATATAGTGAGTGATTCAGAGTAGAAATTCTGAAAGATAGTTAAATTATTAATTTAGAGCTCTAAGTACCTTAAAGGTCATCTAATCCCAACTCCCTCATTTTGTAAATAAGAAGCAGAGGCCTGGGGAGGTTAAATGACTTGCTGAAAGTGAAAAGTAACAAAGTCAATAATCAAACTCAAGTTCTTTGACTTCCTATTATGTTAGCACATCATATGTGCATATGTATATATGTGTGTGTGTGTATATACACATATATATATATATATACATGGATGTATTTTGGACAAGGACCTCAAATAGTTCATAAGGTGAGGAAAAAAACAGACTAACTTGCAATTTGAAAAAAATAATGTTTTATCTCATGGTACTTCCCATCATATAAACCTTTTTTTTTATAAATGCTCTCCCAGTAACTTATATGGTTATGAATCATAGAATGGCAAGGAATCAAAGTTGTGGGTGACTGTACAGGTAATGGAGAGATGCATGATTAGCACACATAAGTTACAACCTATTGTTCCCATCCTCAATCAAAAAAATGAATGGTCATAAAAGGAGGTGGCCATTCTGGTAGCAGGAATGAGAAAGAAAAGCAGAATAGTATGAATGCCTCACTGATGGCCATGAAATATGTAATAAGCCCTTAAGGAAAGCTTCTTGCATATTGGACAGATGTGCTGAGTGAGAATATGGAATATAGACAAAAATCATACATAATGGAAAGGTACATACACATAGAGGATGATTATTGTGGAATAAAATATCCACTTTAGTAAAAATATGAATCCAATGAAATATGAAAAAAGTTTAATGTTCACTGAGTTTTTATTTTCTGTAAAGATTCTTATATACTTAATACTTAAATTAGGATTATATTCTGAATGTCCCCAAATTATATTAATAGGAGTTAGAGCTGGGAAGAATCTTTGAGATCCAGGACTAAGATTTCTTCATTTTCCAAGTTAGAATCCTAAGGCTCTTCCCTTAATTTCTGAGGAAGTCAAATTCCTTTGAAAAAACATAGGCGTTTCATCTGGAGTGTTCTAGTACACATATCAGTTTCTTAACAACAGAATTAGAACTCCAAAGAATTATGGAAGGAGAAAGAAAAGAGAGAATGTAGTTGATGGACTTTAATGGGAGTGTAGTAGGGAAAGGGGAAGGGGAAGGGAGTTCTCCTAAATATCCATCTATTTTAAGTTAACAGGAATTGCAAAGAACAGGAGAATTCACTATCCCTAGAATAGTCACCACTATTACTGTAGCAGAGAAAATGGTATTAATCCTAAATCCCAGCTAGAATATAAACATGATATTCTCTTTGTAGAAGAATGGGGGAGGACAAGAGACATAGCTAGTCCTGATGTCTAGGAAGCCTAGTGGCAAAGGGATCAGTATAAGTAACCAGATAATAACCAGGACTGGTGTCTGGATCCCTGCTGATTAAGAGGCAATGAGACAGTTGATTTATTCACCTTCATCAACCAGAACAGCTCCATATGCAATACTACAGTCTACTTACACCCATTACATATTTGTATCTCCATTGATCACCTGCAATTTTAATTCTCTGGAGTTTGTGGTATTCCATGTTTTCTGTACTGAGTTAAAAAACCTGCTTCAATGCAACTTCTATCCATTAATCCCAATTCTGCCTTCAGACAGATCACATTTACTCTTTCTCCCAGGTAATACACAGCCTTTAAAATATTTCAAGACAACTTTCCTTCCTCTCCCCCTTCCTAAGTCTTTACTGGTTCAGGATTAATCTTCATCAAGCTTGGGTCTTTATTTCTCATCTATTAAAACTACTATATGAGTTATATTTATTAAATACTACATGCAATGTCCTAAAAACTTATATTAGCTCTATATGACTTCCCACCAGGGCTAGAAATTGGGTAGTTCTGCTCTTGCAGTTCACTGTAGAAATGTTAATAGTAGTAGCAAAGCACAAGAGTACTAAATATAGGCTCGTTATTTGCCTCTTGGCTTCTCTTGCTTTTTAAAACATGCAAATGCAATATGCTTGATATATTCAATAACAGAAGACATTTGGGATCATCAACCACTGACAGGTGTTGGTGGCCCATCAAATACAAAGAAGTAAATTTACATTTTTACCAAGTAACTGGTTTCTGTAGATTTGGTTTTGGTTTGGTTTTTGGTTTGGAGGCAGTTTTTTGTTGTTGTTGTTGTTGTTTGCTATTGCCCAAATGAAAAAGAAAAATGTTGCCTCTTAGAGATATAAAAATGCAATATTTAGAATTCTCACAGTATGAGAAGGGCTGCAATCTCCTCCAGTGCAATGCCAGTCATGTTCTTCTAATGATCTTTGATAGTTTGTGGAATATCAAAAAAAAAAAAAAAAAAAAAAAAAAAGTCCACACACCATAGTTTAGCATTCCAGACTTTCTGTAATGTGATGCTTCTCTTCTTTTTCAGTCCTCTCTTGCTACTTTTCACTATGAACTCGAAGCCCCAAGAAAACTGGACTTCTTGGCTTCTGTGGAGAACATCTAATTCTTTCCTGCTCCAGAGCTTTGGCTCATTCCCTGAGTCTCAAATGCTCTTCCTTTCCCTTTCTCCACATGTCAGAATCCGACCTTTTCTTTCAGACTCATCATAAATGCTGTATATTCCAAAAAGCCTTCTTTAATTGTCAGAAATTATCTTTCTCTAAGCTTTGATAGCGTATGGTACTTTGCACCTTTTGCGCATTTGTTATTTCCTCTTTGACCCTCCCTCTGCCTTATTCTGGGGGTAGAATTAGACTGACAAAACTTTAATCTATTCAGGCATTTTTTGAGCCATTTAATTGGTTAGCAGCGATGGGAATCAAGCTTGTGGCACATAATACAGCAAAATTTTCCCTTTCTTCAAGAATATATATGACTATATTCACTTCCATTCTTTCTCTCATCCTCATGAGGCTCATGGATATTGTTCTATTCTTTCCTCTCCCCCAAACAATTGTCTATATTGCTCTATCATTCACATACATTAGCATTCTAATTCTCCTGCCAAAAACAAAAGATTTTGTGATTGTCAATGCTGAAAAATTACCCATGCATATGTCTTGTAAATAAAAAAAAAAAAAAAAAAAAGTCCACACACCATAGTTTAGCATTCCAGACTTTCTGTAATGTGATGCTTCTCTTCTTTTTCAGTCCTCTCTTGCTACTTTTCACTATGAACTCGAAGCCCCAAGAAAACTGGACTTCTTGGCTTCTGTGGAGAACATCTAATTCTTTCCTGCTCCAGAGCTTTGGCTCATTCCCTGAGTCTCAAATGCTCTTCCTTTCCCTTTCTCCACATGTCAGAATCCGACCTTTTCTTTCAGACTCATCATAAATGCTGTATATTCCAAAAAGCCTTCTTTAATTGTCAGAAATTATCTTTCTCTAAGCTTTGATAGCGTATGGTACTTTGAACCTTTTGCGCATTTGTTATTTCCTCCTTGACCCTCCCTCTGCCTTATTCTGGGGGTAGAATTAGACTGACAAAACTTTAATCTATTCAGGCATTTTTTGAGCTATTTAATTGGTTAGCAGCGATGGGAATCAAGCTTGTGGCACATAATACAGCAAAATTTTCCCTTTCTTCAAGAATATATATGACTATATTCACTTCCATTCTTTCTCTCATCCTCATGAGGCTCATGGATATTGTTCTATTCTTTCCTCTCCCCCAAACAATTGTCTATATTGCTCTATCATTCACATACATTAGCATTCTAATTCTCCTGCCAAAAACAAAAGATTTTGTGATTGTCAATGCTGAAAAATTACCCATGCATATGTCTTGTAAATTAAAAAAAAAAATCTATTATTTTCTGTAAGAAATGACCAGCAGGATGAATACAGAGAGGCTTGGAGAGACCTACATGAACTGATGCTAAATGAAATGAGCAAAACCAGGAGATCATTATATACTTCAACAACGATACTGTATGAAGATGTATTCTGATGGAAGTGGATTTCTTTGACAAAGAGACCTAACTCAGTTTCAATTGATCTGATGGACAGAAGCAGCTACACCCAAAGAAAGAACACTGGAAAATGAATGTAAACTATTTGCATTTTTGTTTTTCTTCCTGGGTTATTTTTACCTTCTGAATCCAATTCTCCCTGTGCAACAAGAGAACTGTTCGGTTCTGCATACATATATTGTATCTAGGATATACTGAAACATATTTGATATATATAGGACTGCTTGCCATCTAGGGGAGAGGGTGGAGGGAGGAAGGGGAAAAATCGGAACAGAAGTGAGTGCAAGGGATAATGTTGTAAAAAATTACTCTGGCATGGATTCTGTCAATAAAAAGTTATTATAAAATTAAAAAAAAAATTTTCCTGCCAAAATCCCATCCAAGGTTAGGAAAGTAGACTGTCATCCTGGTATCAGTTTGAATGTGCTTTATTATTAGTATCTCAGTTCCCCCACCTGATTTTCCTAATTTGGGGCTTGCTTCCTTATGTACATTATGTCCAGTATGAAACTTCACTCCCTAAATTCTTTTTATTATCAGAATCTGCATTTCTTGAGATAAAATATTTGTAAGTGATAAGGTAACCAATCCAAATGGTAAACTGAAGTTTCCAAATTTTTTTCCCAAAAATGTAGAAGCTCATCCATGAGTCTGGTCTAGCCATTGCCCAAATATGATTTTAGAGATATTCCTGGCTTCTTCCATTTCCCCTACAAGTTAACTTGCTGGCTATCATAATGCTGTTTTGGACTATATGTATGTATGTCTAATCTCCCCCAAATGTTAGGTGGTACAAGTGAGATCTGGGTCTTCCATCTATTTAGGAGTCATTGTTGACCAAATTCAAGACCCTCCTTAGTTGGATACCATGATTCAACTTGATGCCCTGCAACTATGAAATACAGGCAAATAGTATGTAAAGATCATTTGAAAGAACTGGGGATTTATAAGCTGAAGAAGAAGAGATATAGGGAATATTAGAATATCTTCAAATAGTTGAAAGCTTTTCATGCTCAGTAGTAATTATTTATCCTGCTTAGCCCAGTGGGCTAATTAATGAAAGTTACAAGAAGGCAGATTTCAGCTTAATATTAAAAATAACTTCCTAAATATTAAATCTGTCCAAAAGTAAAATGGGTTGTCTTGGGAAACAGTGGACTCCCCATCAATGGAGACTTCACATGGAGCCTGGATGATTCCTTATAAGAGATGTCATAAAAGATTCATGCTTCTGGTAAGGTCCTTTGTCTCCAAATCCAGTAGGGTTTTTTCCTACTCCAAATATTTCTTTAATTTACATTTGTTAAATTTAATAGGAAAAATGGAGAGAATGTAAATCTATCACCATTATAAAAATACCCAAAAAGTTCATGTCTCTCACTGATAATCAGTAATATCATCCTATGTATATAGAGCATTTAATTTATAGAATTCAAAGTTAAAGACATCTAATCTATAGCATCATAGAACATTAAAACTGGAAGAAGTTTTAGAGATTATTTAGTTCAACTTATTAATTTTACAAATGAAGAAAATGAGTCCCAGTGACTCCTACTTGAAGTATAAAGTCTCTCCACAACATATATTTATCATCATGTACTTCTGTGTAAAACTCATTTGCTCTTACAAATAGTAATGGATAAATGAACTCCAAGCAAAAGAAGCATTAAATATATATTCACACAAAGGTAAAAGTGTAAGCAATTTTCATTCAGTTGCTTTTTTCAAGTTAATTACAAGTAAACAAATCTTTATGGGCAGCTAGGTGGTGAAAAGAATTGTCAGGTCTGCAATTCATTTTCCAGAGTTCAAATCTAGCCTCAGTCACTTACTACCTGTGTGACCCTCGACAAGTCCCTTTAGTTTACCTCAAGTTTTCTCATCTATAAAACGAGCCAGAGAAGGAATAGCAAACCACTCTTAACAGTGTCACAAAGAGTAGAGACATAACTAAAAATGACTGAACTACAATGTCTTTAAGTACATTCATCCTTTTTACAAAATACATTTTTGTTCCATTTTTACTCATCATTATCATCTTCCTTAATAATGAAAACTTGGACTATAACAAATCGCCTCCTGATTCAGCAATTTTACTATTCTTTTCAAGTAGAGAAGTTATTTGTTTTTCTACAAGTTTTCTTCTTTACTCCTAGCATAGGCACTTAGTAAGTATGTGTTGAATTGAGTTGAATTGAATTGAAGATGGAAACACAGTACTTTCAAGGATGAAGTCAAGGTATGGAATGGATTCTATGTCTTAAAATGTTCTTCACAGAAAAGGATGAAGAAGAAACTTTTGTCTCCCATGTTCTTAGGTTCATAGATAGGATTTAGAGCTAGCAGGTGAAAAAGGTTAACTTTAAAAAGGTAAGGCAACTTGCCTAATATTTACAGTTACCAAGTATTAAAACCAGGATATAAGAATCCAGGTTCTCTGACTCCAAATCCAGCTTAATTTCCATGCTACTTTTGATAGGTTATCCATAAATTTGATTGGTAAAGAGAACTTCTTCCTGAAATTCCATATAGAGTGACAACTTAGTCTCTATGAGACTAAACTTTCTCCTTGATTCCCATATCTAAAATACAGTCTGAAAAGGGACTTTGAAAAGGGTTGTCCATTGCTGATTAGTACATTCAAATTGTTTTAGTTTGAAATTTTTACTTATCTTACCTGGAAGCATGGTGGAATGGAAAGAGAATTATACCAGAAACCAAGAAACATGGGTTTGAATTGTGTCCCTGACATTCAGTAGCTGTGTGAAAATGGACATCATTTCACTAGGTCACTGGTTTTCTATATGTAAAATGGAGATAATAATAAAATGTTTAACACTTACTGAGAAGGTTGTTATGAGAAATGCATTTTGTAAATTTTCAATGCTATTTAAATGTGAATTATTTTCAGCAAGATGAGTGTATTATAAACAATGATCTCTAAGCTCCCTTGTAGCTCCAACGTCCTTTATGTCCACTTATAGGATTTGAGGTGGGTGTCTTCAAAGTATAACAAATAATAAAAGAACTTAATTAAGCAACTGTCTTAAAGAGAAAAAAGTATAACTTCTATGAGAATGACTCAAAACATGATTTTTCTATTTTTTTCATTAATGATTCAATCTTTCACTCATTACCTTTCTACAAAATTCTTCTTGACAATTGTTTTTGAGTTACACTCAATTGTATAACAGCCATCTGGTTTTTTAAAGAGTTACAAAATCCATTTATGATCAGAATTTATGAAGACAAAGCATAAACACTTGTCAATACCACTTAAAATCAATTCTCAAGGAGCCTTTGCTTAACTTCAAAAATCAGAGCTGCTTAAAGGAGAATTAATATGTTATTTGTCATCTTGGTGACTCTCACCCTAGCAGAGTACTTTGCATAGAATAAAGAGACTATTAAATACTTGAGACTATTAAGTACTTGATGAATTGAAGATTTGGAATAAATTCACAATACCCCATGCAAAATCTACTCAGCAAAATCAAATTAGATTTTTGTTTAAGAAATGTGTTTTCACTGAAAAGGAAGGAAGGTAGGGTGAAAAAAAACTTAAATGTCATCAATCTTTGTCAAACTATTTTTCTGAAGAATTTCTCCAGATAGTAAAAAAAAAGTATGGTATCATTATGCCAAGAACCATGCATCATTTAATTATTTTGCTTTTGATTCCCTAATTAAAAAATATTGATGAATGTCCCAGTATTCCACCTACTATACTTTAAAAGATTTAATTTTCTTGGTATGTACTTTTTGACCTTCCTTTTCACCATATAGCCAATGAAAACATCTATAAGCATTCTGCAGTTACAGACAGTAACAAGAATGTATTTGGCTATTTCATGGAAAGTGGTCCTTAGTTTTATTCCACTATTATATAGTTCAAATATTCTTATTTGGTATAAACCTATCTATGTAACTCAGGTAAATAGATTCATTCATTGTTTCAATAAACTAGTGACAGATAATCCTAATAAACTTTCCTATTTTATCTTATCCTTTGTTATTCTGAATAGAGTTTTGAATTTCAAATGTATTTATGACTCTAATTTTAAATTAAGAGCTTAGTGCAGACCTAGGAGGTAGAAAGTAGCAATAATCTCATGTTGTAAATTACATTCATCCAATGTGTGAAATTCATGTATGAAACTGAATTTCTTATTTACCAATGGAAAAGTTCCCATGAAGATCAAGACAAAAGGTCCAAAACAAAGTTCACAAGCAGAAATTTGTGATTTCCAAAGATCCAATGCAAAGAATGATGTATGTATCTTCTCAGCAAAAGCATATAACAAATGAGGAACTCTCATGAAAATAGGAGTAGGCAGATAAAGCAAACTAGACATGTTTTATGCAATCTATCAGAAAAAAGAAACAAAACATTGGGTGATTTGTGTAGTAAAGATACCAATTGGATTCCATAGACCAAAAAGGGCAAATCAGGAAGCTGAAAACTCAGTGGAAAGAGCTAAAAATCCAGCTACTGGAACAGAGAAGAAAATAGCAAGCCCAGTATTGTCAGTTCTCATATTCATAGAGACCCATAGCTATCAGATGACAAGATGTCAATAAGAATTAAATAATATGTTATTGTTCTATAAGAAAGATGAGCAGATTGAATTCAGAAAAGCCTGGAAAAACTTAATATGAACTGGTGCTGAGTGAAATAAGTAGAATCAGCAGAACATTGTATAAAGTAACAGCAAGATTATGTGGTGATCAATTATGATAGACTCAGCTCTTCTCAGCAATAGATGTGGGATGGAAAATGCCATATATATCCAAAGAAAGAACTGTGGAGACTGAATGCAAAACGAAGCATACTATTTTCATGTCTTTTTTTTTTTTTTTGCTTTCTCTTTCTTGTGTTTTTTTCTTTTGTTTTTATTTTTCTTTCACAACATGACTAATATGGAAATGTGTCTAAAATGATTGTACCTATATATAACCTATTATCAGACTGCCTACTGCCTTGGGGAGGGGGAAGGGAAGGGAAGGAGGAAGAAAAGAAAATTTGAAATTCAAAACTCTTACAAAATCAAATGTTGAAAGCTATCCTTACATGTAATTGGAAAAATAAAATACTGTTTAATATAATTTTTTTAAAAGAATCATATTAAAGGCCTCATTTCCAAAATATATAGAGAATTGACTCTAATTTATAAGAAATCAAACCATTCTCCAATTGATAAATGGTCAAAGGATATGAACAGACAATTCTCAGATGAAGAAATTGAAACTATTTATAGACATATGAAAATATGCTCCAAATCATTATTAATCAGAGAAATGCAAATTAAGACAACTCTGAGATACCACTAACACCTGTCAGATTGGCTAGAGTGACAGGGAAAAATAATGTGGAATGTTGGAGGGGATGTGGGAAAACAGGGACACCGATACATTGTTGGTGGAATTGTGAACACATCCAGCCATTCTGGAGAGCAATTTGGAACTATGCTCAAAAAGTTATCAAACTGTGCATACCCTTTGATCCAGCAATGTTTCTACTGGGCTTATACCCCAAGAGATACTAAAGAAGGGAAAGAGACTTGTATGTGCCAAAATGTTTGTGGCAGCCCTGTTTGTAGTGGCTAGAAGCTGGAAAATGAAAGGATGCCCATCAATTGGAGAATGGTTGAGTAAACTGTGGTATACGAACGTTATGGAATATTATTGTTTTGTAAGGAATGACCAGCAGGATGAATACAGAGAAGACTGGCGAGACTTACATGAACTGATGCTAAGTGAAATGAGCAGAACCAGGAGATCATTATATACCTCAACAATGATACTGTTTGAGGATGTATTCTGGTGGAAGTGGATCTCTTCGATAAAGAGAGCTAATTCAGTTTCAACTGATCAAAGATGGGCAGAAGTAGCTACACCCAAAGAAAGAACACTGGGAGATGAATATAAACTGCTTGCATTTTTGTTTTTCTTCCCGGATTATTTATACCTTCTGAATTCAATTCTCCCTGTGCAACAAGAAAATTGTTCGGTTCTGCACACGTATATTGTATCCAGGATATACTGTAACCTATTCAACATTGCTTGCCATCTGGGGGAGGGGGTGGAGGGAGGGAGGGGAAAAATCAGAACAGAAGTGAATGCAAGGGATAATGTTGTAAAAAATTACCCTGGCATGAGTTCTATCAATAAAAAGTTATTAAAAATATATAAATAAAAAAAGAAAAAGAAAAAGAATCATATTCTACTAGCAGATACTGAAGTTGAGAGGCCTATTTTTAATGAGGAAAAAAATTAACAAAACCAAAAATAACTATGATTAAATAATCTTACAATGAAAAAGACATGAAATTGTAATCACAGGTCATTAATAACACATTTCTCCAATATTTATATCAAAAAGTGAGCCTATAGAAATTAGAGGTTGATTAATACTTATCCTAACATTGATTATGAGGACAATGGGTTGTTTTGTATGGGGAAGGAAGGAAGGAAGGAAGGAAAAAACACTCATGCTTCAAATAATAATTTTGCAACTGTTAAGTACTTTCTCATTTAAAAATCCATTTCTTCACAACAATCCCATAAGATAAATAATATCAGGATTACAGTCTCTATCTTATATATCTAGTAACTAAGAATTAAAGAAGTTATGTGACTTCCCAAGATTACATGCCTAATAACATGTTTGAGTCAGGTTTTGACACTCTGTCTTCAGTTTGCTTTCTAGTACAGCATGGCACTTCTCCAATTTATGATAATTATTTCCTAATCAGAGCTCTTTTCTTACTGACCTATATAAATATGTTCTTAATTAAAGAATTTTTTAAATGATAGCCTATATTCAAAAAAAGATCTACTATAATTTTATGCTTGTTTCAATATATTTATATTTTTATTTATTTCAAGACCTAAAATAACTTGTTTTGAAACCAGCACTTAGGTCCTTCTCAAAAACCTGACTCATTATTCCCATGTGCCTATCGTTAGAGTGCATTGCACATCCACTTCTTTACAGACAATTAGCAAATGTTAATTTGGGGGTAAATAGACCTCTCTTTCATCCATGGTGTCTTGCTTTTCCTAGGCAAATTGTGTGTGTTAAAGCTTAATGAACCTGAGGAAAAGCAATATTAGAGGGCAGATCATTTTGGAGCCATTAAAAAAAAATTACATGGGGCAGCTAGATGGTGCAGTGGATGGAACACTAGCCCTGAAAGGAGAACCTGTGCTCGAATCCAGCCTCAGTCACTAAACACTATTAGTGACCCTGAACAAGTCATTTTACCCCAACTTTCTACTCCCCCACCCCCTCACACACACAGAGAGAGAGATTTTACAAAGTGAAAACTTGAAGGAATTAAAAAGTAGGTATTCCTAATGTCTATTTTCCATATTCTGAAGGATAATGGCAGAAATATGCCATTATTTTAGAAGGGATATGTGATGTATTGGTCAATCTGCCATCTGGGGGAGGGAGTGTGGGGAAGAAGGGGAAAAATTGGAACAAAAGGTTTGGCAATTGTCAATGCTGTAAAATTACCCATGCATATAACTTGTAAATAAAAAGCTATAATAAAAAAACATTAATATTAAAAAAGACGGGGTATGTGAAAAAGGAATAAGTTCATTCTGCTTGAACCCAGAAAGCAGAACTTGGGAAAATGGAATTTGCAGAGGCAGATTTTTGCTCAAAATAAAAAAGTTCTATAATAATTGTGCCTATTCATTTTAGAGAAAATTTTATTCAGATATAGGTTGGCCTGGATCATTACCTCTAAGGTCCCTCCCAACTCTGAGATTCTGCTATTCTGAACTAGTTATCAAAATTTAGAATGGCTCTCCTCAAAAGATATTGGATTCCCCATCTCTGGAGATCTTCAGTTAGGATCTAGGAAAACACTTGTCAGAGATGCTTGAGAGTAAATATTTTTAACTAGGACTATAAACTAATTTCAGGAGATCTATGAATTTTTAAAAATATATATTTTAACAATTATATTTCAATATAATTGGTTCCATTGATAATTTTTTTTTACTTTATTTTATGAATTTAGAAACCTTATTCTGAGTAGGGTTTCACCAGATTGCTAAAGGCATCCATCCATGGCACAAAAGACCAAAAACCCCTAACACTGAGAAATCATAGATTTTGAGGTGAAAAAAGATGTCAAAGGCCATCTACTCCAACCTCTAAATCTTAGAGATAAGGAGACCAAAAGAGCTTAAGTGACTTGCCTAAGATCATATAAGTAATGAGTTGGTGACAGGATTTGAATCCAGGTCCTT
Source organism: Antechinus flavipes (assembly GCF_016432865.1). Lineage (NCBI taxonomy): Eukaryota > Metazoa > Chordata > Mammalia > Dasyuromorphia > Dasyuridae > Antechinus > Antechinus flavipes. The sequence continues at coordinate 530,350,994 of NC_067400.1, forward strand.
TGACTTCACAGCCAGGTGCCACCAAGATTTCTACTTAAGTATGGACAGGACAAAATGACCTTTAGTCGTGAGGTTCCTTCCAACTCTGAGAATTACATGGAGACTAGGAAGTTTTGGTTTATAGCTACAGTTATACATGATGTCATTGACTTTACTAGCAGAGGTTACTCATAGCTGCCTTGTCCAAAGTGTGGGCTTTTCTTTCTGTTTTTGTCTATGTTGAAGTTCCCTTTTTCATACTCAGTTCCTCATTTTCAAATCAAGTTTACTCAAATGAATAAAAATCAACTCACCTGGTTTAGTTTTATATAAGAATAGAAATTCAGTGGTTACTCAAAGCTTACTGCAAGTTATAGCCAACCACTTCTTATGCCCACTGCTTGGTGGGAAGAATTTGCACTTGGTCAAAAGAACAGCGTCCAAATATTGGACCTACCACACTTAACTATATAACCTTAGGTAACTTAGGTATCTTTTTAAAGACAAGATTTTCTCATGGTAAAATGGAAATAATACTTTCACTATTCACTCTATAGGGTCCTTGTGAGAATCAAACAAGATATTCCATTAAAATGCTGTAAATGCTACAGAGCACAATCACAATCAATATATTTAAAGTCTATTCTCCAGAAAAAATTTCCAAATAATATCCACTATGCCATTTCCCAAAACTAGGGCTAAGTGTTTCAGAACCGAGCTGTTTATTTCTATTCTGACGATGCTGAAAAGGGCCACATTATAAGAATACTGCCATAGCAACTTAACCTTATCCTCCAGATGAGGAAATCACTAATCAGATATAAATAGGTCTAAAATGAGAAAAGACCTTAGTGACTGGGAATAAACCTGTTACATTTTACAGCTTTCACCCAGAAAAGCCAAGTTACTTGCTCAGAGTGACAGTAAGTACTCAAATGGGATTGGAGGTACTTTTTGCAGATGAAGAAAAACTTTTGAAAAAACACTGTGGTCAATAAACAAGGTGTGAAACAGTATGCTATATTAGATATGGGAAGAATGATAATATAATGCAGTGGACAACCTGTAAGCATGTTTACTTTCAGACCATAAGGACTTTGTTTATGTGGCAATATTTGTCATGTCATAAGTGTGTTTTATGGAAAAAGACATTGTGATATATATATATAATGGGAGGACTGGATTGGAAGAAAGAAGAACTAGATTAGAATCCCAAATCTTTTATTGACTAGTTTGTGAACTTGAACAAGTCACTTCAGCACTGTAGGCCTCAGTTCCTGCCTCTAAAAATTAAGCAATTAGGACTAAATGGTTTATAAGACCCCTTCTCCAAATATATTGATCCTATGATTTCAAGAGAAAAAAGAAATCTGGCTGGAAAATCCTAGATCTACAAGCTCTTTGTGGGGCTTGAATATAAACTCTAGATTACCATGCCAGAAATGGTCTTTAAAGACTTTAATTTAATGACCTTAGATTAAATTTTCTTCTTATCCTGTTAGTTCTTACATAAGGAGCAGTAGGATCATCATAAAAGTTAAACCTAACAAGAAAGTGGGCACAAAATTCTCAACAAGTTTAGGAGAGTAACTTTATTGTATATGTAAGCTATATTTCATTTGAGGGATAAAATGCAAACTTTCCATTGCTTTTAAAAATTTTTTCTGGTTTGTCTCCAATAGTTCTTCCAGAGATTTGTCTTCTAAAAGACAAATATATCTGCAGAAAATTAGACTGGAAATTAAACTTGACCTTTTACAAAATCAAATATGATAAAGACTAGTTAAGTTCTTCCAGAAACATTCCCTCCAAATGTATACACATACAATACGTGTAACTTGGTGTAGTAGAAAGATCATTGGATTTTGAGTCAGGAGAGACTTGGGTTCAAATTTTGGCCCCAACACTTCTTATGCAAATATGGACAAGTCATTTGACCTCTGTGAGGCTTAGTTTCCTCATGTGTAAAATGAAAGTGATAATACTTATGCTGTATACCTCTCAGTCTTCTGATAGAGAATGCATTTTGTAAGCACCACAGAAATTTGAGTTGAGTTCTTTTTTCTTAATCATAACCCTATTACTAGGTAATTATTACTGGTACTAAATTTTTAAGGTCTATATTTAGAATCACAAGGTTCTATAGACAGAAAAAAATTACTACATTTTCAACATGGTATTTCTCATCATAATAGACGCATAGAGTCACAACATTTTGAATGAGAATTTACAATCACAAAATCTCAGGATTTGAAGAGAGCTTGGAGGTTAAATCATCCAATATGGATCTGAAAAGGACTTCTGGGCAATAGTCATCCAATTTCCATTTGAAAATCTGAGCTAATAAGGGCAGCTAGGTGACACAGTGTGAATTCAAATCTGGCATCAAATGAATCCCTTAACCTAATCCCCCTCCCCCCCGAAAAAAATAGTCTGAATTAATAACAAACCCATTTGCTCACATGGTAACCCATTCTACTTTTTAGCTCCTTTATTAGGAAATCCTCCTCAAATAAAGCCAATATTGACCTGTCTATTACTTCTTCCATTGCTTTTAGTTCTTCCCTTTAGGACTGAAACAAATTTTACCCTTCTTTATGATAGCATTTCTAGTAATTAAAAGCAACTTAATGGTTCCTTTCTAAGCTAAATAGCAACATTTACTTCCAGTGATCCCTATGTAGAATAGGTTCTAGGCTCTTCACCATTCTAGTTACCTTTGAATGTTCTCCAATTTATCATTGTCCTTTATTGTCATTGTGATTCTCAGGCCTAAACACAGTTTTCCAGCGAACAGTGGAATAGTCACATCTCTCATTTTAGATACTACGTCTACTAATGCAACCTAGATTTCGTTAACTTTCTTAGCTACCATGTCATACTGTAATACATATTAGGTTTTTGTAATGTTCTTCTCTAAAATATAATGTTCTCTGGGAGCAGATTTCTTGGGGGGCTTCTGGGAGCAGCTTTTGTTTCAGTTCAAAGTAATAGCCCCAAATGCAGCCAGGAATTAAATCCAAATCCTTTATTTTCTCTTCAAAATCTTATCCCCTTCAGTTGATATTAGAATCTTTACAAACTATTGCAGTACTTCAGAGCTTACAGGAACTATTGGATTCCTGGCACATGAACTAATGGAGAATGGAATCCTTTTGGACTATTTCTAGGACTTATGGACATGTATAAATTTTCAGGTTGACTCATGTTATTTGTTACATTACTACTAGCCTGTGTTATATTGCTGTGCTTATGTAAATTATGTATAATTCCTCCCATATTGATAGATTTATGTGTACTTCCTATTTCCTTTGGTGTTTTCATCTCCCTTCCTGAAGTGTCAGGGAAGGCATGATCACCTTTTTTGGGGGGTTCTCACCTTCTTGAGAAGGCAGGGAGGTCATGACCACCCTATGTTCTTAAACAAAAGAAAGGGGGAGATGTTGGAATCTTTACAAACTGCTAACTCATTAGAGTTGATAGATTATTGACCTGATTTTACAAGAAGATGTTTTGGGCCAGAACCTGAAACAAGGTACTAAGTAGAACTAATTAATACAATGCTTGTGTTTACACCTTTACTCATTGGAATTCACAAGTATGAGAGATTCACAAAGTAAACTTTGTAACTTTATGAATTCACACCTCCCTTGAAGCTCTTAGGGCCAGAGAGCACTATGGGAGAAACCCATAATATCTCTCTCTCTCTCTCTTCTCTCTCTCTCTCTCTCTCTCTCTCTCTCTCTCTCTCTCATCCCACAATTCCTCTCTCTCAAATAAATAGAGCTTCAAAGGGGCCAGTCAGAAGAGTTTTCAGAGAAAGAAGCTAAGAGTCAAGAGTTCAGCTGAAGATTGAGAAGGCTCTCTCAGAAGCAAGACAAATTCAACTTGGTGCTGGCTCTGGAGGCTGAAGAAAGCAGAGGCAGAAGCAAAGGACAAAGCGGCAGGAGCTCTTGGAACCAAGCAGAGAGATAGACCTCTAAGCTAACTGGGCTATATTGGAGGCAATAAAAGATCTGAACTTTTATCATCTGGCTGCGTTTTGGGTGATTATTTATTCTTACTGAAACTAAAGCTGCCTCCAGAAAATCTCCTCGAGAAACCTTCTCTCACAGAGAGAACTATTATATTAAAAAGAAGAAAATCATCACAAGTTGAGTCTCAGCTAGTTTTCTGAAGGTCTTCTGGATCTTGGTTTCAGTGTTCTCCACAGGACAGCCTGTCACCACTTCTCAGTCTTCCTTTGTTCTGCCCAACTGACGTCTCTGGCTTGTGAATCTCCTCCACTGAATCCTGGCTTGTGAATCTCCCAAAGTCCATTCTGGTTGAGGCTCCTAGCTTATATATGCTCTCTTAAAGGGGTGAATCTTGTGGAACTGTAGTAAGTACTAAGTACATCTAGAGAACTGTTAAGCACCCTGTTAAACAACCATTGTCTCTATCAATTCCACTGACTTAGCACCTGGTAAGAATTCTACCAGGTTTGTTACACTCTAAAGGCTTCATATCATTTCCACGACTTGTCTGTCCATAGGTAAGACATCCTCCATTTCTGCAGCTGATTTTTTTAACCCAAGTGTAGGAATTTACACTTTAAATCATTGAATTTTCTCCTATTATGTTAGCCTTATAGTCCTAAACTGTTGAGACCTTTTGGCCAGCCTTATAAAAGTTTCCCTCCAAGCTTCATGGTATCCCAATAGTATGCTATCTATACCTTCATCTAAGTTATTGATAAAAATCATTGAATACCACAGAATACAAAGAGATTTGTGGAGCACTCCAGAATTTGTGGAGATCTCCCATCACATTGACCCTGTCACTCAATCTGTTCCAAATATACCTAACTACAATATGATCTAACCAACACATTTCCATTTTAGCCATGGAAACTTCATGAGAAATTCTGCTAGCTATTTTGCTGAAACTTAGGTAAACTATATTTACACTATTCCCCTGATCTATTGGTGCCTGGCACAAAATAGTCACTTAATAAATACTTGCTGATTCATTGATAGTCTCATAGTTTAGTCAAAAGTAAATGAAATCATCCTTTCATTTTTTAAGTGCTCCCTTCATCCAATTCACTTAGCTAAACAAATCTTGTTTTAGAAGTTGGTGGAAAGTATGTTATTGAAATCAGAAAACTTCAAAAACCTCTGCACCTTACATCTACTCAAGAAAAAGTATTATCAAAAAGCTTCCCAGCACTGGGAATAAGGCACTTTTATAAACCATTCCATATGACACATTGACAGTGGCATTTTGTGTAGGTGGAGAGATTAGAGAGAGCAGCACCACTTCTTCAGAATCACAAAATCTAAGATGCTCTTTGCCTTTTGTTTCAAAAAACTTACCTGTGGATATGGTGCAAAATAACAGCGAGAGTTTGGGTCTTACCATTCTTGGAGTATTTGGAGGGACACTGAAAAGATGGAGCAGATCTAGAGGTAGGGAGGACTAGAAATGATGCTATATGAAGGAACTAGAGACATTAGTGGAGAAGAAAAGACCTTGGGAGGTTGACATGACAGCTATCTTCAAGATTTAGGGATTATCATGAGGAACTAGCCTTGTTTTACTCAGTCCCCCTCACTTCCTTCTGGAAGCTAGACTTAGGAGCCATAGATAGAAGTTGTAGAGAAGCAAATTAAAGTTCAGAACAAAGAAAAATTTCCTAAAAATAAGTGGTATCCTAAAGAAATGGACTATTTTAAGAAGTATGAAATTCAAACAGTCAAGTTCTAGTCCTGAATCAACATCTGACCCAGTACCTTTAGCCATGTGTGCAGCCCATCAGATGGAGAAGTCTAGAAGAAAAGAAAAATGGGAAACCCCAAACCCAATGAAGAAATGTCAAAAATATCTTTTCAACACCTTGTTGTTGTGATGCAATTCAATTCATTAGCTTTTGAATGTAATCATATTGGGTCTTCTTCCATAATTACAGACTCACATGATCCCCTTGTTACATTATGCATACCTGTCACATCCTAAATAGCATACCACAAAAAAGTTTCATAAAGATTGACAACATACAATGGTAAATTTGTTCCTAATTTGCATTTATGTCAATGAGTAAAATGAAAAAGTTAGATATATGGCATTAAAGAGGCACAACAAAAATAAGTAAGTGCTTCCATTTTTAGTTGGCTTAACCAAGTTATACATATACAGGAATTGAAGACTTAAAACACAAAAGCAACAAGAAATAACATGAAAGGTGATGAGTCAGAAAGTTATTCTATTATATGGAAGAGATGCCCAAATTATAACTGAGTTTGCTTCTATGAACCAGAATTTCTTAAGGTGATTGAGAAACACACAAAAAATTGTTCTGTGTATGTCTCACCTATCACTTCACTCAGCAACATATTTGGGAAAAAAAACCAAAAACATACAAATCACATTTTATTCTTGGTGAGTATGGCAAGAATCATCTCAATAGGCATTAATTGTTCAAAGGCTTGGTGGACTGCCATCAAGACTGTGCTCTGCTTTGAACCCTGCATTATCATCAGTAACCACAGTATTTTGGTCGGCTCTGCTCTATACATTTAATACTATCCTTAATTTCTTGGAACTAATTTGTTACCTTAGAACAATATTACTATTTGCTGACATTAAAAAAAAATCATTTTCAAATGTTTTTCTCTACATAAGACTGGTATTAGGGAACAAGGGAGAAGAATGAAGAAGGAAGGGCAAAATAGCAGACAGTAAGGAAGAAAAAATGGTTCCCCTTTCCAAAACATCAAAAGAGAAGTAGAGCTCCTTCTGAACAACTCAGTTCTAATCTAGAAAAGGAGGTAATGAAACGTTGAGAAACAGCAGTTTTTATTATACTTCCCCTATTTATTTCTACATAACACATTCAGAGGATACTAATGTAGTAAAACGTTTGGTCTAAGGAATTTGTCAGCTGAACCATTAGCACCAAAAGGAGTCACAGGGCCTGTATCCTTTGTTAGCCATGATTGTTACTGTTGGTTGTGGATCAAAAGTCCTTTGAATTTCTCAATTCCAAAGTTCTTGAAAGGGAGTATGGACAAAAGATGTAATACTTTTCAAACAAGTGGTGCTGAAAATTCCTCAGGATGTAGCAGACCCACCATAGATATTATAGTTGGCCTTCCCAGTGTTCATTTGGCTGGCAGGCTAGAAAATCGAGGTGTGAAAGGATCCCAGAAAAGACTCTACCCATTCACCAAGTGCTGGGCAGAATCACTCCTTTGGGGGGTTATGGAAAGAAGTTTTCCTTCCTTTCAGTCCAGAAAGGCTGATTTGTTGGGATTTTTTTTTGGGGGGGGGAGTTATTTTTTGCTTTTTTAAAAACAAAAAGCAACTATCACAGCACATGCTCAGCATCTCAGGGAGCTCCTAGTGCAATCTTCCTCTCACTCCAGCCCAAGCCTGCAAAAGGGTCAAACCATATGAATGTTTTGCTAGTATTGGCCTGTGGACAATGCCCTCGGCCTGCCATGCTTTTTTAAGCTCAGGAACCTGGAGAAGTCAGAAGGTCCAAAGAGCAAGAACCACCATCTTTGCTCTACCTCCCAGGAACTCCTGGCCTCTCAGAGCAGGCGTGGATTCTTTTTCTCCTTTTCTGCCTTGTATCAGCTTTTAATTGAAATTACAACAAGTCAAATAGCTGATGCTTTTCCCTTCTCCTGGTAAAGGGGAGGCCACATTGTTCACAAGAGTATTCTGCCTGGCCTCACTGATGAGTCGGCATGCCAAGTCCAGGAATAATTTCTCCACATTATCAGACTCCTTGGCTGAGGTTTCCAAGTAATACATGTCCTGAGCCTCAGAAAATTCTTCAGCTCTTTGCTGGGAGACTTCTCTCCTTTCAGCTAGATCAATCTTGTTACCTGTAGCAGGAGAAGAAAATAGAGGAGTTACCATTTAGGGATTTGATGAGCTCAGAAACATCTCAATTGAATTCAAACCTTGAAGTCAGCTCCCATTGATGAGAAAAGAAAAGCTTATAGTTACTATTACTGCCATTTATTTTTCAGAATGCCATCGCCACCTAATGCGCTCTTTCACATAGAACTAACTGGCTCTTGCCCCTCCAGTCTCTCTCTACATCTTCATTTAATGTCTTTGGATGAAATCCCAGAAAGTGGTGTTTTGACTTACAATGGCTGAAAGATTCCCTCTGTGATGTAAAACCCTCATATTCCAGATATTGTGACTTACACTTTTACCCAATGAAGTATTTCAAGCTTCTATACACATTGACTCAAATAAAGTATTTCCAGATTTGCCTTATAACAAGATAAACTAGTTATTTGTAAGTTTTTCAGTTGAACATATGGAATAATCTTTGCAACCTGGAACTATAAGCCACTAGGGTAAGTCAATAAGGCAATCACTAAAGGAAAAACCCAGTTTTAAGATTTATACTATAACAGTGCCATAATTCTGATGCCTGGATTTTCAAAATTTGAGTTGCTATTTCTCACTTGATGAAACTGAAGCAAGCAATCTTATCAGCCAGGCTTTCATTATTAAAAATTAATTACTAGCACTTTTACATGACTGCAGAGAAGGTAGTTTTGAGGAACAAATCTAGAAGTCAAAAATAGTTTTAGTGTATTTTATTTAAAATCTCATTTCTGCCTAGTACATCTACCACTTATAGAAGCTCTTTTACATCAGAATCATTTATGAATGCGTTCTAAAAGATCAAAAAAACAAAACACATTCTCAATCAGGCTCTTCTAATAATTTATAATTGTATCAGATCATAATTAAATGAAAGAAGGAAAAATAATTAAAGCCACTCAGATATTTTAATGATTTAAACAAAAACAACTCATTTCTTTAGTGCTCTGGCACAGAATGACTTGCACAAAGTCATGCATCTTGTTAACTAAAAACATAAATTTTTTTTTAATCTTCATAGGTGCTATATAAAGAAAAGGCTTATTATAGGAAAAAAAAAATCAAGTTACTTGTACCATAGTTACAACCCTGGAGAGGACTTTCTTTTAGTATTATGCTTGATCTCTCACTATTGGCCTAAATCCCAGAGCTGCTGGAGTGAAGGGTCAAATGTGCATAACCACTGATCATTATTCCCTTTCCCTATATTTTCTGGACCTTACCTCCTCAACTTGTATAACTTTAAAATTCACAATGTCTTCTCAGCATAACAGTGTGAGGTAAGTGGTTAGAGTAGTGTTATTTCCATTTTACAAATGAGGATTCCAAGGTTCAGAAGTGAAGTGAGTCACAGAGCTAATATTCATGATTCATAGGACACAGATTTAGCACCAGAAGGGTCTTCAAGATCATATAGGCCAAGTTGAAGAGATGGCCAGAGATAAAGTGACTTGTTCAAGGTCACACAAGTTATAAGTAATAGACTCAGGATTAGAATTCACCTTTCCTGATCCCAATTCCTGACAATGATATAACTTGTAAGTCATATCAAGGAATATATCTTAGTGTAACTTGAAAACACAGTCTATGTTTCATAGATATTTGAAGTCATTTTTGTGGATTGTGAAGGTATTAAATAAGTGAAAAACTACATGAGATCAGGCTCTATTATTAGTTATATAAGCTTGAACAGGGGCAGCCAGGTGACACAGTGGATAGGGCACCAAATTTGGGATTAGGGAGAGCTGAGTTCAAATCTGATCTCCAACACCAGCTCTGTTATCCTGGACAAGTTAATCCTATTTGCCTCAGTTTTCTCCTCTGTTTTAAGAGCTGGAGAAGAAAATGGCAAACTACTCCAGTAGCTTTATCAAGAAAACCCCAAATGGGGTCACAAAGAGTCAAACATGACTGGAAAATAACTTAAGTAAACTTTGAGCAAATTATTTCACTTCTCTTAACCTCAGTTTTCTTAATGAAAGATAATATTCACAATCTCTATCTCACAAAGTGATTTTAAGGAAAGCCCTTTTAAAGAGACCTTATATATAAGAACCACCATTAGCCTTGTTATTAAAATGAATGTCAAGGCATGGTTTTTATATACTAGCCAAATCTCTGATGCCCAAAGTTCAATATCTTCTTTGAAAGTAAAGACAAAGTCATTTTTTAGTATAATAGGAGTGGTGGATTTAGAATCAGAAATGTGGGTTTGGCTGCCAGCTCAACCAATTACAAGATATATGAATAAGGGACAATAAGCTTTTTATTTTTTAATCTGTAAAATAGGAATAACACTTGCGCCTTACAGAGTTGGGAGGTTCAAATGAGGTTTTGCTTATATATAGACACAGATGAATATATAAAATAACACTAATAATAAAATTAGTATAAGTTATATAAACTCAAACCAAGTCCAATGTAAATGTGAACTTTTTTATTATTGTGAATTATTTTTGAGCCTCACTTACCCACTAATACAGTGATGACCTTGTTGCTGGCATACTGCTCTATTTCTCTTAACCATTCTGGCAGACAACGAAAGGATTCCTCACAGGTGATATCATAGGTGAGTATCAAGGCATTGGCACTGCGATAGTAACTCTGGGTTATTGATCGGAATCGTTCCTGTCCTGCTGTGTCCCAGATCTGCAGCTTTGGATACATAAAAAAAAGGAAAGGGTAGAGGACAGAAAGAAAGCACAGGTTACCATGCCTTCATTTGGAAATTTTGGCTTCCAACCAAATGCTTCCAGAGATATTTTCTATCCTAAAAAGACACATAAGACTTGTTATTTTTAATGAGTGTTTTAGGGTGGGAACCAGAGAGTGAAAAGAGGGATGAAGATTATTTTTTTTTGTTTGTTTGTTTTTCTGGTATTGTTTTTTTTTTTTTCAAAATCTCTTTTCAGCTTTAATCCTCCAAGATTTTTAAATTCAAATCACAGAAAAGTCAAACATTCCAGCTTATTCCCTAGGAAGCTGAAGGGCCATGCTTTGACTTCTAGCGTTTCAATCAGCAATTGGAGAAGCAAAACAGAAAATCTACAACCCTCCAATTCTCCATGTAAGAGACAGTTAACATATTTCCTCTGATGACAACAGAAGCAACAAATGATAAGATAAAGCAGTACACAGATAAAAGTAGAACAGTCCCTGATCTCTAGGAGTTTACAATTTAGCAAAGGGGAGGTATATAAATATAGGTCTCTTCAAAATATATAGGAGAGAATTGGGAGAGGAGGGGAGAAACCTAGCAGTGCTTTATCAGGAAAGGCTTTATATAGAAGATGATTTTTGAACTGAGCCTTGAAGGAAGCCAAGGATTTCAAGAGGGATTGGTAAGAAGATAGTGAAGTTTTGCACATGATTCAGGATCAGTAAGAAGGCTAATCTGACAAGACCATGGTGTTCCTGAAGGAGAATAATGTATAATAAAGCTGGAAAGGTAGGAAGAAGCTAACGGACTTTAAATGCTAAACAGAAGAGTTGAAATTTAATCCTAGAAGTAATCAGGAGTTACAAAAATTTACTCAGAAATAACATGGTCATTTTAGGAAAAGTCACATTGGCAGCTATGTGGAGTATGGATTAGAGGAAAAAGACTTAAGGCAGGGAAACCAATTGAAGGGCTAGGTTACTGCAATAGTCCAGGCACAGGGTTAGGAGGACTTGATCTAGAGTGCTGACTCTGTGAGGAGGAAAAAGGAGCTGTATGTAATAGACTTTATAGACATAAAAACAAGTTTTGGAAAATAACTCAATAATAAACTCTTTAACATTTACCAGCTATAGGATAATGGGTAAAGACAGAAAGGAGACATAATAAATCTCTCTATGGAATTTTGTCTATACAATCCCATATGATGGGGAAAAATGGAAACTTGTATATACTATAGCAAATTCATATAATATTGTATAGTATTCTGTATGAGTTTTATTCTTGAACTATCCTGTAAGTTCCCATAGGACAGGGACCATGTCTAATCATATTTCTATTAAATTTAACATCTTGCTGAGTGGACAGTATAGTACTTTGCAATCATTAGGCACTTAATAATTGTTTGTTAAATCAAGGCATGTACAACATGAAGGATCATAAAATCAGATATTTAAAACTAGAAAGTACCTCAAAGATCAACATTTTACAGATAAGAAATTGAAAGTGATTACCCATACTAAAGAAACAAGGATTTTTCAAAGTATCCTAAGTCAAAAATAGTCAGATTTGATTTTTCCTGGTTTTCTGGGAAGGAGGTGGGGAACCATGACTCATCCATCCAAATGTATGGAAGTAAATGCAGCCAGTTGCAGAACTATGAGAGATGAGAAATGTTTAACTGAATGTTATCAGTCTGGATAAACATTGCAAATAATGATAGCCAGGAACTTTGAGCACAAAGAAACTTGAAAATGGACTGCTTTTGACCCAGAAAAGATACTTGCTCTGAGAGTATCTCCTTCCAAAACAGCCTGAAACCTGGTCATTTATCACCAAGGTTTTTCATAGTGCCCATAAGTATTATTGGCTTGTAAATTGTCTCAGTAGTCCCAGATTTACTACTAACTCTATTTACTTTCTATGTGGTAATCAGTAGCTAGCACATGTGTTAGGTTCTTAACTTTCTCTTTCCCAGGGTCAACTAAGTGATGAGTGATTTGTGACCCCAAACATAAGGCCAGCAAGGACCACCGGTCCTGAATTCATGTCTCTCCTTCCTGTCTACTGAGGCCTTCTGCAAGGCCAACTAGAACGGGTATCCTCCTGAAACAATGATAAAGCCTCAAGCTCAGGGTTGGAGACTTAACTCTTCTACCACCACTCCCCTAGCCCTTATCTTGGGAATTTTTGGATCAGTGAAGAAATGCAGCTATGTCGTCTCTTTCCCACCTAGCCCAGACAAGGCAGAAAAGCCTCTTCTCTGCAGCCAAACCTTTGAACCATTTGTTGCTTGGCAGTGGTCCTAAGCGGCTGGAGCTTAGTCTTTCTGGTTTTTATCTATGGAGCTGGACTTTCAGTCAATTAACATTTATTTAGGTCTGCTGTGTGTCAGCACTCTGCAAAGTCCTGGGGATAGAGAGAAAGGCCAAAAGGGTCCTGGCCCTCTTGGGTCTCACTGTCTAAGGGGAACGACAACTATGACATGGAGCCCAAAGTGAAACACAATTGTTTTGATCTGATGGTTCAAGGCCTGCCATGATCTGTCCCCTCAGTTGAAGTGTTTAAGCCGGCCATAAACTTGGCCCTGCTTACAATGCCATTTAAGAACTTATGCTGTATACCTTCTGAATTCAATTCTCCCTGTGCAACAAGAAAACTGTTCGGTTCTGCATACATATATCGTATCCAGGATATACTGTAACCTATTCAACATGTAAAGGACTGCTTGCCATCTGGGGGAGGGGGTGGAGGGAGGGAGGAGAAAAATCGGAACAGAAGTGAATGCAAGGGATAATGCTGTAAAAAATTACCCTGGCATGAATTCTATCAATAGAAAGTTATTTAAAAAAAAAAAAAAAAGAACTTATTCTGGCTTCCTCTGCATAAGATGACTGTTTTGATACTCTGCATGCTAAAACCTTTGTTTTCTCTGGCCTTTTAACCTTTATTTGCTTGTAAGGTTTTTGTTTTTTAACCCAAACCTCTTTCTTGAGTATGCGAGAAAGACAGTCGAGTATACTGAAGAATGGACTTGGAGTCAGAAAACCTAGCATCAGATCAAACTCCAACACTAGCTAGCTGTGGGACCTTGAACAAGCCATTTTACTTAAGTCTCAGTTTCTCCATCTGTACAATAAGGATGATATCCCTTACGCCTATTTCACAAGGTAGTTGTGGGGAAAATCTTTATACATTTTAAGGTGTTCAAGATACGAGTTATTATTAACAGGAAGAAAGGTAAGGCCAGGCAAATAAGGGTAGGGAAGGAATCAACTTTCCCCAGTGACCAGGCAAGGGCCAATGGCAGCAAGATCTCTACTCCAAGAACTTATGATATAGGCCAAGGAAAGTCAAGCAGAGTTTTAGGAAATGTTTGCTGAATCTTTTTCCTGACTGGAATCTGAAAAACTAAAAGACAATTCAGGTTTTCACTAATTCTATATGGCCTTGGTCAAATCCTTTATTGGAGTTCTCAGATCCCCTGCGGGAAGTAATAATTCATGTTTTAAAGACTTATTTAATTTTTTAATTTCTTAAATGCAGGGACCTGTATCAGATGAATCTGATAGAGAAAGAGAACATCTTAACCTCCGTGTTCTCAAGTTCTTCTTGGAATACCCACAAAAAGCATGATAGATACTTGATGTCCTTCCAGAGGAAATGGTTCTTAGCTCAGAGTCTCTGACATATTCCAGCAACATCATTGTAGATTTAGAGATAGAAGGGATTTTGGACATCATCTAGCTCAAACTCAGTCTGCAGATGAGGAAAATGAGCCTCAGTGAGGAAATACCCTCAAGGACATACAGCTAGAAAGTGATAGCGAGGCTTCAAACTCTGATCTTCTGATCCCACATTACATTGCTTGGTTGGTTTTGAACTTCGTACTCGAAGAGGAACAAAATGACATCATGATGTTAGAGTCAAGTTACAGTGTGTGTGACTATGGCTAATCAAACCACTATGAGCTTGGAACACTCTGCCACAGGTCAAATACATGTATCTCTTTGAATGTTTGGAGTAGCTTATCTAATTTTGTATATCTCACATTTATTTTGGGCTAATTCAATTCTGCTTAGCTCATTAGGCTAAGTTGCTACTGAATCACTATTCAGTCTTTAAAGCTATATTAGAAAGAACAGTTTTTATTCAGAAAACCTGGAGTCTGAGTCTCAATGCAGCTGCTTATAAGCTATATGATCTCAGACCAGGCTTTTAATTCTTTGCAACTCAGTTTTCTCATATATAAAGATGAAGATACTTAAAACCACTCACTAAATTGCTAAAAATCAGAGAGAGAGAGAGAGAGAAAGAGAGAGAGAGAGAGAAATCAAAACAACCTCAAAGTTTCCCTTCACATCTAACAAATTGCCAAAGATGACAAAAACAAAATTCTTACAACCAACCCAAACAGAATTTAAGCTCCTTGAGGACAGCCATCATTTCAGTTTGGGGGCTGTTTTTTGTGAGGGTTTTTATATTTTATCTTTATATAGCACCTACTACAGTTCCTCATATATTCTGGGTGCTTAATAAATATTTATTAAATCAAGAAAGTTCTCTTAAATTTTTTTTTCTCCACAGGCTCTGAAATTGATGTGCTAATAGCTTAGAGCTGCTTTTAATGGTAGGTCCCTTGATTTATGTCCAAACTAATGCTATTTATGAACTAATTAATAAATCAGCATCTATTAAATGGTGAACCACCCACTGTGCTAAGCACTTGAAGATACAAAGAAAGACCAAAAAAAATAACAATTATAATAATCCAATACAATTTAACTATTACTATGGTAACTCAAGTGCTACTTTATTCTTCTCCAATCCAGAAAACATACATGTTAAGCACCTACTATGATCAAGAAAATGAGAATTAAAAAAATACACAGTTAGGTGGCACCTGAAGAGAGGAAGACCTGATTTTAAATCCTGCCTCATGTACTTACGATTAGTATTCTAGTGAAACCTAATGGACCCTTCTCAGAATAATATTTTAAGTGCATAAAATAAAACAAAATACATAGAATTACAGAGTAAACCATCTGTGCTGACATAAAAATATAATTATTTTCTCATCCAAGTTTAGGGATCCTTAAAATCCATTCATAGACTTCAGGTTAAGGATTCCTAGTCCAGTCCAACCCCTTCATCTTATGGTTCAGGTTCAGAGGTTAGATGACTTGGGCAAGGTCACTCAGGCAATAAATAGTGGAGCTGGGATATAAATCCAGAGCCTCTAACTCTAAATCCTAAACCCTTTTCCACCATATGACATATTTATGAGTATTGTTGGTGTCCTCAAAAGAAAGTGGATAAATTGTGTTGTATCTCATATTCATATATGTTTATTTGTTCACTTTATTTTTTTTAGAAGTAGCTGTTCCAATGACCCTACTTCAATTATTTAACCTCTCTAAATGAGGATAATACTTATAGCATTTACATAGCAAGGGGCTGACTGTGAGGTTCAACTGAACTGAGATAAAATATAGACAGTACTTTATAAACTTTAAAATACCATATAAACGTCACACCTTATAACTATTAAAGAACCTCATTTTTAAAAAATTGTTCAAGCAAGGATCACAGATATTCTCTAAGCAAGATTCACTTATTTTCAGAGGTGGCTAAGGAAAAGTAAAATATAGGATGAAAGAAAGCTTATGTACAAAGAAGTCCTTCATATTCAACTTCTTTCTTTTTAAGAGTCTATTCCTAAAGTTTCCTGGGTTAGCAATCTCTTCCCCTCTTCTGCAAGCATCAGACTTGAAAAGGCCTTCCTCCACTGGATTCTCTTCCTCCCTCCTCCCCCCTTACTGTCACCCCAGTATGCTGAGCTTTTGAATTTTCTATTTGGCATTCACATGGCTTTCACATCCTGCTTTTGTTTTCCAGTACACTTAGCACACCATTCATTATTGTATTTGGTATGGATTTCATTGCTATGAGGAACTAATTTGAGGAGTGAAGCCAGCTGACTGCAGGGGCTCCAAAGACAGCCTTCCAAGAAAGGCTGTCCCTATCCACTGTTTCTGTCCCTAACTCAGGAAACAATAATTTTAAAACTAACTTTCTCTCTCTTCTTCACAGAGAGAACTCTGTGTCTCTGTCTCTTTCTCTTTCCCTCTCTTCTCCCTCTCTGTCTCTGAGTTTTTATGTGTCTCTTAACACAATGTCTCCAAAGCACCTAATGCAAAAGAAGGATTTTGTCTTAGAAATCCAAAGTGTTTACTGCTTAAAACTTAAATGCTTAAATTAATATCTAATGCCTAAATTGTCTTCAGTTGGAACCTTTGGGGTTGCTATTTTTATTATCAATGTTTTTCTTTTAAGGGACTCAAACTTCATTGTAAAATCTCATTTCAAGATCTCTGTGAAGTGGGGCAAAGGGCATTGCCAGAGGAATGATTTTACAATGATAGAATTTCTGGTCCTGTAACACAGTAGGGAATCTTCAAATAAGGGATCCTTATCAATACTACTAAATGACTCAATTTACTTAAAAGGTTAAGTCCTATAGGTTTCAAAAAGTTATTGGAAAGTTATTGTTTTGAAGTCAAAATACATGCAAAAATTCTTCCTTAAGAAAAGGGTTTAAAGGAACAGAAAAAAGAGACCTACCTATGTGAGACTTGCAATTATTAATAGAATATAATCTTTAGTAGGCTCTTTTTATAAAGTTCATAGGGACAGAACTGTTTAGTAGACTAAATTTAGAAATCACTAAATTGTCTCTAATATTTTACCTCTTAAATAAGATAATTCAGTTTTAGGGTAAAAGGGACTTTAAAATCATCCAGTTCATACTTGTCATTTTACAAATGAGGAAATTAAAAACCATAGTAGGGAAGTGTACTTCCCAAAGCTACTTAGTTCATATATCACAGAATCAGGCTTCAAAACCAGTTTAGCTCTAAATCTAGCAATCTTTGTCTCTAAGATGAGAAATGCTAGGCTATCACCATCCCCATTCTACTATACAATATCTTCTCTTCCCGTACTGCAAAAACTGTTATCCATATTGATTTACTTAGAATCATGGAATAAGAAAGCTGGAAAAGGCTCACCCAAAGTATGAATGCTCTCAACAACCTAGCTCAAATAATGATTATCTGTATTCTGATCTAACATTTCCAATCATAGGAAAAGGCAACTTTTTTTTTTTTTTTTAATAACTCTAATTGTTAGGAAGATTTTCAGACACAAGATTTTGCAAGGGTAAATATTGAAAATCATCTTTGCATGTATTTTAAAAAATAAAAAGATATTATAAAAAAAGAAATATACAACTAAAAAAAGGAAGTTTTCCAGATATTCAGTTAAAATCTGCCTTCCTCTTATTTCAATCCACTGAAACTACTTTTGCTCCTTAGACCAGCCAGATGATCTCTAGTTCCCCTATAGCTATAATGAAAAATATAGGTAGTTGATGGCACAGTGAATAGAGCACTGTGCTTGAGACTAGGAAGATCTGAGTTCTAATCCAGCCTTAGACACTATATTATATTATATATTAGACACTATATATATTATACAACTAGTAAGCTAGCTGTATAACTCTGGGCAAATCACTTAATCTTTCTCAGTTTCTTCATGTATAAATGAGGGAAATAATTACACCTACCTTCTAGGGTTATTGTGAAGACCAAGGGAGAAAATAATTAAAAGTACAGTGCCTGGCACATAGTAGGCATTCTAGCTATTTTTACCAGTATTATCATTATTATCAACAAAGTTCACTTATTCCCCTAACCTCACAAACAACACAGTATCTCATTAAAATTCTTGAAACTTACCTTGACTTTCTCACCATTAATCTCCACTGTTTTAATCATAAAGTCAACCCCAATTGTGGCTCCTTGACCTGGTGGGAAAAGACCCTAAAAAAGAAAATAGTGGAGTTAAATAAACTCTGTAGCAAAATGGAACCATAGCAAACAGTTACGTTGATATATTGATATTTCAAAATGCTAGGTCCAACCTAATCATTCCCCCTACTCAGAACCAAAATTACCTTGTTTGACATGTAAAGAAAGCCCTCCATAGTCTAATTTCAGTCTACCCTTCCATTCTTACTGCACCATACTGTCCTTCACAGATCCTGCAATTCAGCCAGTTAGTCTATTTGCTGTTCCTCATATACTACACTCTATGTCCTGCCTGCCTCTCCATACCTAGAATACATGACTTCCTCCACTCAGCACTATAGAATTCCTAGGCTTCAGCTCAAGTGATCCTTCATGAGTACTGTTTTTATTCCCCCCGAGGTGTTAGTTCTGTTTGCCTCCAAATTTAATTACTATATATTTTCAATTTACTAATACATGTTCATGATTTTTTTTCTCCTGATGAAATGTAAACCATTAGAGAGCTAGGACTATTGAATGTCTGTCTTTTTGTCCCCAGAACTCAACACAGTATCTGGCACACAGTTAGTGCTTTAGTAAATGCTTGTCTAATTGGCTTCTATAGAAAGACATTCCCATTTCTGTGAAGGTTGCTTCATCTTGATCCTGACCCTAAAATATCTACTCATTCCGAGTAAAGGGGAGAAAGAGCAAGTAATTAAAAAGCCATGGAAATTAAAAAAAAAAAAAACAAAAACAAGAAGGTTTGAGAAAAAGAAGAGGTGGAACTGAAATTTAAAAAGACAGGAGAAGATTGCTATTGAGACAAGACCATGAAAGTCTCAAAAAAGAAAATCAAGTATGGATATGATAATATGAAATACAATCCTTAGAATATTATTAACCAAAAATTCAGGATTAGGAACATGGTCATAGAATTACAACCATGTATAATAATAATCAAAATTGGAATTTTCCCGATTTTTATAATTTCCTGACACCTCCCTCATATGGCATTGTGTTTTATACATTCTAATGTACTTATATAATATTTTTATTGCATTTTTGCATGTCACATCTTCCTAGCAAACTATAAATTCAGTGAAGGCAAGGGCTGTCATATCTAAACTTTATATCTTATTAGCACAGTATTATGCATCCAACTGGTGTTTAATAAATGTCCAATGAATTAATAACTGATGAAACTTGATTTTTTTTTAAATTATGCCTTTCATCAGAGGGATAACGATTCATTTCATCTTCCTATCTCAACTTCCCCATCTCAAGAATGGGGTTAATGATCCTGTTTGTACTACCTGCAGAAATAAGAACAGTAACAATAGCTCACATGTAAATAGCACTTGACCAATGACAAAATGTTTTCCTTACAATAACCCTATGAGGTTTGACAGATACCTAAACACAATCATTGTGAGGAAAATATTTTGTAAACCCTAAAGTCCTGCCAAAAAGTGAACTGGTTTTCTAGTTCTTTCCTTTTTATTTTTCAATTCAATTAGTATTAATTAAGTGTTCTACCACAAATCCTGAAGATCCTGTCACAAAATGAACCGGTCCCTGTCCTCAAGGTCCTTACATTCTAAGTGGGGTGGGGATAGACAACCACATGAACAAAATCCAATTATTGATATAAAGGGCTAGAGTCAGTTTGGCTCAGTAATGGAACAGAAAGATTGGTGGATTTGAATCCAGGCCTGAATTCTGACTCTTGTTCCCTGTGTGACATTGGATAAGTTTCCCAAGCCCTTTGGGTTCCAGGTTCCCTATCTACCAAATGGAGAAGAGAGGTGAGGGTTAGACTCAATAATCTCAAACTTTGATCCTATGAATCTTCCAGTTTTTCTTTATAATTATATCCTAGCAAGCTATGGCTAAGGCTAAAAGTGCAATCATTTTATAGGCCAGTTAGAGATGTGTATTTAGAGAAGATAGGAGGAAGAAGACTGGACAGAAGAAAGGGGAGAAGATAGAAATTATCGCTTTTACACCTAAATTAGTCCCTTAAACTTAAATTTTTAGCAAGCTAGATGGTAGAGTGAAAAAGAGGTTAACTGGAATCAAAAGACCTAGTTTCAAATCCTAGTTCTGCTATGAATCTATGTGATCTCGACTAAATCATTTGATGTCCTGAGCCTGTTTCCTCACTTATAAAATGAAAAATTAGATTAGACGGTCCCTGTGTTACCTTTTTGCTTTATATATACCATCTTGATTTCATGATCATGAAATGACAGAAATTTCAAAACAAAGGGGGCTTTTTCTTGTAGCGTCTTAAATATTGAAAGAATCTTAGCGCTTATCTAGTGTACACATGGCTATGTTTGATGTCCTTCCATTGCTGTCCACTGGAATTCTTCAAATCAAGTTAAAATATACTTGGAAAATATTTAACAAAATAAATAAAAATACAATAGAACACAGCTAATGTTAAAATCCTATTTTCTAGTCAACATGCATCGCACAGAGATCTTTGTATATAGTTTAGTGGTCCTGTTTCTATTTGCTTTTGCAACCAGTGATTTAGCTTATTCACTAGCTGGATGA
Source organism: Antechinus flavipes (assembly GCF_016432865.1). Classification (NCBI taxonomy): domain Eukaryota; kingdom Metazoa; phylum Chordata; class Mammalia; order Dasyuromorphia; family Dasyuridae; genus Antechinus; species Antechinus flavipes. Next base: position 530,371,940 of record NC_067400.1, read on the forward strand.
ATCCCCTAACAATATTCCTGACCAAATGACCATCTAGGCCCTCTTGAAATACTTCCAAGGAACTAGGGACTTGGCCTTAATGAGGAAGCCCATTCTAATTTAATGGTGGATAACTATTTCTTGTAAATGGAAGGCTTGATGTTCTTCAAACCTGGCATAACACCATTAATATAAAGCTGTCAAAAATTATTTTAAAATAGCACAACAAAAAAAGATAATGACAAATAACTCTACAACCACCCCACCTCCAAGTATTCCTAGATTCCTACCAACAAAACTAAGATGGACTATGTTAAGGACTTTTTATCATGGCAACTGTAACTGGGTCATTCTAAGTTAAACTTATCCCTAAGAAATGAATTCTTTAATTAAAGTTTGCCCCTCACAGACAGAGCCTGAAACCAACAGAAAATGTTCCCCTACATGTCTGCAAAATATGTAAATGTAAACATTCATAACTTTACATACAAATATTGAAGTAATTTCATTCTCATTTGGCTCAATTGAATCAAAGGCCTGCCAAGCTTCAAGTTTATAGCCCCAGCTGTTTTGTAATTTAACAAATGCCAAAAAATTTTTTTTAATTTCTCAGTGTTCTTCCCTGTCTTTTTTCCAAATTCACATAACTAAAAAACAGCTGAATCAAATTTGTTCAAACTTTCTAGTGAGCAGAAAAGTATTGAAGCAAAAAAAAATTTTTTTATTTTAAGGGTGAAAAGAAAATCAAAAAAGAAGCAAACACATGGAGTAGGAGAAGGGAATGTAGAATGAGTCATGGAAATGGAAGTTACTTTAAAATTTTCATTATATAATTGAGACTTTTAAAGATATGATTGTGAATCCCATAAGCATTGTAGAGAAAGAATTATTTATAATATTCTAATTACTGGACTCAGAGTCAAAAGACTTGAATTTCCACCTCAGAGCTCTGGTTCACCAAAATACCATTTCATTTTAGGCAACTCATTTGCTTTCTCTGAGTTTCAATTTCTTCTTCAAAATGGACAAAGTGATGGCTAACATCTTTCTCAACAGTAACAATCAGATTTGTTCCAACACAATGTAAATAATTTAAGGGTAGGGAATATTTTTTTGTTTCCTTTTTTGTCTTTTTATGCCCAATACCTACAATGCTTTTCAAATAATAGGTTTGTCATTGTTGGATTGTGACCTAGACACATATCCTCTAGATGGTAGAGTGAAAAAGAGGTTAACTTTGGAATCAAAAGTTCTTGGATGGGATGGATAACTGGTTCCAAAATTCCAGCGGTGGGGCCATACTGCTAAAGTGGTCGTACTCACACTCTTCCAATATTTGGAATTTTTCAGCAAGTGCGCTAGGTGTGGGAGTCGGGGTTCGGCATTAGAGTAGAGAAGCGTGTGGAGCTGTGATGCCATAGGTGTAAGGAAGTTCTCTCTGTCAGACCTCTAGGTTCAAGACACATATAACTGAAGCTGGTTTTTGTAGTTTCGTTCACCTTTGAACAGCAGAGAAAATTGCTGAGGTTCCCATGAGCTGAAACTATTTCTTATTTCAGGCAAGTTTCAGTTGAATGCTGGCCCTGACTAGGTTTAAATGCCTGCTGTTCGCTACTTGCTTTTACAACCTCACAAACCAAGAGAAGAGAGAAGCAGGGGAGGGAAGAATCTAGCATTCATTTTCCAATTAACTTAACAGGGGGAAAACCATGTCATTTTCCCAATGACTCCCCCCAACTAATTCTGCTCCAAGGTAACCTGGGTATGTTACCCAATCTGCCACATGAATTTTTCTTTGTCCCAATTTAGAAACCAGGTGTAATCTTTTTCCAAACCACCTTTCATAAAGGCAGAAGAAACACACAGAGTATGTGGACTTTTGTTGCCAGAACCATTTTTTTACCTTCTTTACAGAGACAGCATGGTGCAATGGAAAATGCACCATATTGGGAGCCAGGACACCTAGATCCAAGTCCTGACTCCATCCCTAACTAATTATAGAACGTCAGTCAACTCACTTCATTAAGTCTATTTCCTCACTTGCAAAATAAAAGTAATAGTGTTTATAATATCTAACTCACTTGGGTCTATGAGAATCAAATGAGATAACATATAAATTTTGCAAGCATAATATAAATGTAAACTAAAAAACTGGAAAAGACCCAGAAAGATGGTCAAACTCTTTTCTACAAAACAAGTTTAAAACTAATAAGCAATAGTTCTAAAAGCCCTCCAGGACAAGGCTTCTTTAGGTGATCTAAAGTCTCTTTAGTAGAATATTTATACCTATAACAGGTAAGTATGCAAGCCAAGTAACATGCCATTTCAGTTCAGATTTGAACCAGAGAATAATTCTGGGTTTTCATTCCAGCCAAACAATTTTAGGAGAAATATATAAATATATATACATATAAGTATGTATACATACATATGGATCCCAATACTATGCAAGTAATATCCACCCCAAATCCAAATGTATTTCTATATATTCATACACATGTGTACATATATACATATATATATATATAAAAACACACATATACATTTAGATTTAAAATGGTTCATAGGACACTTTGGGTGTTTGTGTGTATAGATATATATTTAGTCCTGGATTGTTACTTGAAATTAAAATATATATTTATAGATTTAGGTGCATAATCTAGAAGGGAACTTAGAAACCATCAAGATGTCCAGCTCCTTCATTTTACAGAAGAGGGCACTGAGGCAGAGAGGTTAAGTGATTTGCCCAGTCACACACTTGTATCTTAGATAAGATTTGAATTTAGGTTTTCCAGACTCCAGGTCCAATTTTTCTTATGAATTTAGTGTTCGACATAGTTGGAACTCACAGTTCTGGCAGGAGGGCAAAGAACATGGCATATGCCATCAAATTAATTTTATAATTCAAAATATGGAAATAATCCAAGAAGTTAGAAAGACAAATTCATTTGATCAGATGGGAATTTAGTACTACAGAAGCTCACAGATGATTGTTATTTCCATAGCATGATCCAGTAACTTCCTATTTTAGCTAATTTTTCTTGATAACAAACTCCTAGGTTTTAACTAGTTACTTCTATCCATCTAAGTGCCTTCTAAATTTTGTTGTTCTTAAGCAAAGCTGAGGTAGCTCCAACCTAGTTACAATTCTGGTCTTCAAAACATTTTTTGGTTCTATTATTCAACTCAAATCTCCCATTTAGGAGCATGTGTTTATTGTTTTTTAAACACATCAATGTGTCATTAAAAACAAACCTGTTTTTCTCATTCGTTCTAAGTGATAAATGGGTCTGAATATAATAGCCCATGGAGTTTTGTTTTGTTTTTGGGTTTTTTTGCCTTGAATTGTCACAAATATTGGAAGAGTGTGAGTACGACCACTTTAGAAGTGTGGCCCCACCGCTGGAATTTTGGAACCAGTTATCCGTCCCATCAATTGTCCTTCCCTATCCCTCCCCTGTCATCTCAAGACAACTCCCTCTGTCCCCACCAGGAGCCCGTTACCTGAGTAAAACGTCGGACCAGGCACGTCTTCCCCACGCCAGCGTTTCCAATTAAAACAATTTTGAACAGGAAATCATAATCTTCCATACTCATTGACACAGCTGCAAGGCAAAGAAATGCAGCGATTAGGAGGAACTGTGGGGAGCAGCTCGGTCAGATGCACAGGAGAGCTTTATCTGCCCGGTGCCGTCTCCTCTGAAACCACAGGCCTGACTCATCTGAAGAAAACGTGGCTTCCCTCTCCAGGTCACACCGAGAGGGACAAGCATGCTGTCCCAGGCGACCTTTGGTCCTCCCCGCAGTCGCAACTCCGGCCCTCACACGGTAGGTTCTGTTTTCTGGGAAGGACGCACTGGTTCAAGGGTCAAAGGGAAATGCAAAAACACTCGCAGAGTGAGGCGGAGGATGAGGACTGTGGGCCGAGGCTGAGAGATGGTCTCGCGCCCCCCGAAAGGCTTCGGCAGAACCTAAGCCTGTGAGAGCAATTACCCCATCCTTCGCGGCCACCCCAGGCTCTGGAGGCAATGGGGCAGAGGCGCCAGCGCCAGCCCTGGCATCAGGAAGACTCGTGTGTGGGGTTACGTCTAAAACTCCCTGTTTGTGTTTAAATGCCTGCTGCCCACTCACCCAGACTCCTCACGCTCCCAGGCAACTCCCCGCGGGCAGTCGGACAGAGAGAACTTCCTCACACCTATGGCATCGCGGCTCCACACGCTTCTCTACTCTAATCCCTAGCGCACTTGCTGAAAAATGCTGACCATTCGATTCTTGCCCGTCTTTTATCATATTCTCTATTGTAATGTTTTATATCCCCCGGTCATGAAGTAGAGTGGAAGCCAGGATTCGAGTTCCAAGTCTGCCAGTTCCATCGTTCTCTGCCTCTGTTAGTTGTTCCAACTCTCATATCCCATTTTGGGGGTTTTTTGATAAAGACACTGGAGTGCTTTGCCAGTTCCTTCTCCAGCTCATTTTACAGATGAAAAGACTGAGGCAAACAGGGTTAAGTGACTCAGGGTCACACAACTAGGAAGCATCTGAAGTCAGATATTATAAGTGATAAAAGGGTCTGAATATATAAGCCTTGGAGGTTTTTTGTCTTGAATTGTCACAAATATTGGAAATTGGGACCATTCTTTCTCCAAGCATATATATTAATAGAGTATGGTCCAATTACTATTTAGCCTCACATGCTTGGGACCTCAGTGCATCAACTCAAGGCCTCAGCCCATTACAAAAGGGAATGGGAAAGAGAATGGGAAAGGGAAAGGGAAAGGGAAAGGGAAAAAGAATGGGAAAGAGAAAGGAAATGGAAAAAGAAAAGGGAATGGTAAAGGGAAAGGGAAAGGGAATGGGAAAGGGAAAAGAAAGGGAAGAAAAAAGAAAAAAAAACTATTGAGAATCAGTCCAAAGAGTTTTTGTTTATGCAGGTTAGATTTATAGATATTCACTATATTAGAAATGAAAACCAACTTTGAAGTTGAGTTTCAGAGACCTCCAAGATTTTCTGGACCACATTTTGAGAACCACTGGTTTTAAATAATTTAAAAAAAAAAAAAAAAAGATTGGAAGAGGTTAGATAATTTAGAATTCCATTGCTTTTATTATTTAATCTATCCAAAGCTTATTTTCTTTAATTGTAATAAAATAAATCAAGCTCTAAATAAGCTGACTCTGACACACCTCCATCACCAAGCCCCTGTTTGCATACGCCTAGAAATGGAGAGCTCATTACTCTTTGAGACAGCACACATTATTTTGGGACAGTTTTAATTGTCAGAAAGTTCTTCCTCATGTGATATCAATATCTGTCTTTCTTTAGTTTCCATCCACTGGTCCTAAGTCTATCCTTTGGAGCTACACAGAATACTTATTCCCTATTATTTTAACTAAATTGCACAGATGGTGTAGGTATGGAGAGTATAGATGATAACAGTGGACTTGGAGTCAGGAATACCTAATTAAGTTCAAATCCTGCCTCAGATTCTTAACTAGCTATGTGACATCAGTCAATTCCTTACCTTCTCTCAGTCTGTTTGCTCATCTGTAGAATGGAAATAGTAATAGCACGAAACTCACAGGGCAGCTGTGAAAATCAAATGAAGCCATATATGCAAAGTATTTTGAACATCTTAAAGCTCAGTATGTCATATTCTCCAGCTATCATATTCTTCTTACGTGGCAGCTTTTTATATATTTGAAGACCTCTGTCATGTTCCCACTAAGTTTTTCTCCTCCAAGCTAAAAATGCCTATTTCTGACAGTCAATCCTCCTAATGACACAGTTTTGAGCTCCTTCTCCCTTGTCATATACTTTATCAGAAAATTAAGGATCTTTCATGATCTCTTCCAGATGCTCTTCCAGAGTATTCATGATGAAACATTTTCTTTAACACCTGAGAAAAGGGATAGACTTGCATTATAGATTGAGATTCTATTTTTTGAGACATAGCCAATATGGGAATTTTATTTTTTTTGTGCTTGACTATATTTATTTGTAACAGGGATTTTGTTTTTCTTGCCTGTTCAGTTGGGAAAAGAGGTGAAGAGAAGTGGGAGAAAGAGAATGTCAATCTGAAAATAAAATTTAATTGAAAAAAAGACTAAACATGGAGTAAAAAAGAGGCTACATCCAGCTTAAAGGCAAAAGGCTACTTGGTGGAGTTAGGGGTAGGTAAGGGAATGGGAAGATAGAAACAACCTACCCACAGGCCTGTCAACAGGCTAAGTCAGCAGGGGGGAATACCGGCTAAAGGCAAAGCCTGCTGCATGAAACCAATTTTAGAGCCCTAAGGGCAAACTCTTAGAGATCATTCCAACTGGATTCTGAGGTCTCTTTGGAATAATTATAGACAACTTTGCCAGGGTCCAGATGGTATTACAACCTCTCCAAAAGCTCGCCTTCTTCTCAGCCTGAAGGCAAACAGCAAAGCAACTTCGGCAGACTTCATTAAATATTTCTCCTTTGCAGCATCTGCTTATTGTGGAAGATAAATTGGCCAGATTATTTCCTTCTCTCTCCCTCTCTCCCCCTTGAATTAGAAAATCATCTGAAGCCCAGGAGAAATTATAAAAAGAATGAGGATCCTTTTTCATGAAGTAGTTTTTGTTGGTGGAAATAATACAAGACTAGGAATTAAGAGTTTGATTCACATTCTAACACCAGCTGTATGTGAACTTGGCCAAGTCACAAAATGTTGGAGCTAGAAAGGATGTTCCAAAACAAAATGTTGGAATAAGGAATGGGAGAGTTAGATAGGACTTCAGAACAATGTTGTCAAACTCAAATAGAAAGCGATCCTTCTGGCCACATATTAATTTAGAAAAACACAAATTAGCATTATCTATGTTGGATAATATTTTATTCCTTTTATTAAACAATTCTCTATTATAATTTAATCTGATTTGGACTATCCTTGGGAGTTATACAAATAGTATGCTTGACATTTCTTAGAAGTCTTCTTAAAGAATTATTTGGAGACAGAGTGGTATATTCAAAACAGTTTTAAGAAAAAGACTTCTTGTCTTCAAACCATCAAATCAGAAGTTTGAACATTGATTCTGATCTTATCATCAATGTGACCCTTAGTGAGACCACTTAGCCTGAACCTCAGTAATTTTGTCTATGAAATGGGAATAATAATACTTGTGCTATCTACCTCATCAAGTTGTTGTGAGGTAAGTGATCTTGTTAATTGTAACTCACTATAAATACAAGTTATCATTATTGGACTTCCGGTTAAGATGGCGGAGAGGAGGCTCACAGTTGCATAAGCTCCGCGCTTTCTCTCACTATCCACTTCATTACAAGCCTCTGAATCAATGCTTGACTGAAAAAAACCCACAAATAGTTACCAAGAGAAGCCATCCTTGAGATCCGCCAAGAAAGGTCTGTCTTTACTGGAGGGCTGGGGCGGTTTTAGATCGGGCGCAGGCTGAGGGCAGCGGCAGTGAGAGCACGGGAGCAGAGCTGAGAGGGGGTGGGGAGTGATCGTAGCCGTCTCTGAGGGGAGAGCTTCACTACAGGTTTGGAACCTGCAGCAAGTCAACAGCCCAGCAGAGAAGCTAAAAACACCGGGGCTGAAGAATACAACCCCAAACAGCTGGAGTCTCTCAGGACCTGGCCACCCCTTCTTCCCCCCCCACAGTGACTCAGCACGCTTTGGGATCTCAGAGCGCAGGCGCAGCACAGTCCTGCTAGTGCCTCACTGCTGCCCCCTGCAGTCTGTAGAGGAAGCTCGATAACACACCCAGCCCCCCCCCAAAGAAAGACTCCAGTTTTTTCTGTTTTTCTTTGGTAGTTTGTCTCTGATTAATAGACAGAATGAGCAAGAAGCTGAAGAGGACTTTAACCCTAGACAGCTTCTACACAGATAGAGAGCAGACTCTAAATCCTGAGGAGACTAAAAACAGGCAGTCCCCAGGTGATTCCCCAAAGGAGGAGATCGTCTGTTCCTCAGCACAGATGAACCTCATAGAAGTGATTAAAAAGGCTCTCACAAGTAAGCTAGAAGAAAAATGGGGAAAGCAGAGTGAGGCTTGGCAAAAAGGAGAAGGAAGCTTGGGAAAAGGAGAGGGAGGCTTGGCAAAAGAGCCTGGAGAAGTCAGTTAAAGAGAGAGTGGATAAAGAAGTAAAATCCTTGAAAAATAGGATTAGTGAACTGGAAAACAAAATTGGCGAAATGGAAAAAAATTCCACAGAACAAAAGAACTCAATTGGACAATTAGAGAAAGATTTTAAAAAAGTGAGTGAAGAGAATACTTCACTGAAAATCAGAATTGAACAAGTGGAATTGAATGACTCGAGGAGACAAGAAGAATCAGTCAAGCAAATCCAAAAAAATCAAACAATGGAGAAAAATGTGAAATACCTTCTGGGAAAGACAACAGACCTGGAAAACAGATCCAGGAGAGACAATCTGAGAATCATTGGACTCCCAGAAAAACATGATGAAAAAAAGAGCCTGGACACTGTCTTCCAGGAAATTATCAAAGAGAACTGCCCAGAAGTCATAGGAACAGAGGAAAAAATAAACATTGAAAGGATTCATCGATCACCCACTGAAAGGGATCCTAAAATCAAAACACCGAGGAATATAGTGGCCAAATGCCAGAACCCTCAGATGAAAGAAAAAATATTGCAAGCGGCTAGAAAAACCCAATTCAAGTATCAAGGAGCCACAATAAGGATCACCCAGGATCTGGCAGCATCCACATTAAAAGATCGAAGGGCCTGGAATATGATATTCCGAAAGGCTAAGGAACTTGGTATGCAACCAAAAATAACTTACCCAGCGAGAATGAGCATCTTTTTCCAGGGAAGAAGATGGACATTCAACGAAGTAAGCGAATTTCATATATTTCTGATGAAAAAACCAGAACTTAACAAAAAGTTTGATCTACAAATATAGAACTCAAGAGAAATCTAAAAAGGTAAAGATTAATCTTGGGAACTATATTTTGACTATATAGATGCATAAAGAATACATGTATACCTTGTTCTAGAAATTGATGTGGAAAGGACATTGTACCAGAAAAAGGGTAAAGTGGGGGTAGTACATCTCATGAAGAGGCATAGGAAACCTATTATATCTGAGAGAAAGAATGGAGGGGGATGAATATAGTGGGTATCTTACTGCCTTCAGAATTGGCTTTAAGTGAAAAATCTTAAGACATATTCAATCTATGGTGAAACTTCTCCCATCTCATTGAAAAGTGAGAAGGGAAAAGTGGAAAGGGAAGGAATAAGCTAAGCGGAAGGGAATACGGGAACTGGGAGGGAAAGGGGTAAGATAGGGGGAGGAACTCTAAGGCGGGGGGAGGGACACTAAAAAGGGAGGGCTGTGAGAAGCAAGGGGTGCTCACAAGCTTAATACTTGGAAGGGGGGGAAAGGGGAAAGAAGGGAGGAAAGCATAAACCGGGGTTAACAAGATGGCAAGTAATACAGAATTGGTCATTCTAACCATAAATGTGAACGGGGTAAACTCCCCCATAAAGAGGAAGCGGTTAGCAGAATGGATTAAAAGCCAGAATCCTACAATATGTTGTTTACAGGAAACACACCTGAAGCGGGGAGATACATGCAGGTTAAAGGTAAAAGGTTGGAGCAAAATCTACTATGCTTCAGGTGAAGTCAAAAAAGCAGGGGTAGCCATCCTGATCTCAGATCAAGCTAAAGCAAAAATTGACCTAATTAAAAGAGATAAGGAAGGACACTATATCTTGCTAAAGGGTAGCATGGATAATGAAGCACTATCTATATTAAACATATATGCACCAAGTGGGGTAGCATCTAAATTCTTAAAAGAGAAACTAAGAGAGCTGCAAGAAGAAATAGACAGTAAAACTATAATAGTGGGAGATCTTAACCTTGCACTCTCAGAATTAGATAAATCAAACCAGAAAATAAATAAGAAAGAAGTCAAAGAGGTAAACAGAATACTAGAAAAGCTAGATATGATAGATCTCTGGAGAAAATGTAATGGAGACAGAAAGGAATACACTTTCTTTTCAGCAGTTCATGGAACCTATACAAAAATTGACCATATATTAGGACATAAAAACCTCAAACTCAAATGTAGTAAGGCAGAAATAGTAAATGCATCCTTTTCAGACCACGATGCAATGAAAATTACATTCAACAAAAAAGCAGGGGGAAGTAGACCAAAAAATAATTGGAAACTAAATAATCTCATACTAAAGAATGATTGGGTAAAACAGCAAATCATAGACATAATTAATAACTTCACCCAAGAAAACGATAATAATGAGACATCATACCAAAATGTATGGGATGCAGCCAAAGCGGTAATAAGGGGAAATTTCATATCTCTAGAGGCCTATTTGTATAAAATAGAGAAAGAGAAGGTCAATGAATTGGGTTTGCAATTAAAAATGCTAGAAAAGGAACAAATTAAAAATCCCCAGTCAAACACTAAACTTGAAATTCTAAAAGTAAAAGGTGAGATCAATAAAATTGAAAGTAAAAAAACTATTGAATTGATTAATAAAACTAAGAGTTGGTTCTATGAAAAAACCAACAAAATAGACAAACCCTTAGTAAATCTGATTAAAAAAAGGAAAGAGGAAAATCAAATTGATAGTCTTAAAAATGAAAAGGGAGAACTCACCACTAACGAAGAGGAAATTAGAGCAATAATTAGGAGTTACTTTGCCCAACTTTATGCCAATAAATTCGACAACTTAAATGAAATAGAAAAATACCTCCAAAAATACAGCTTGCCCAAACTAACAGAGGAAGAAGTAAATATCCTAAACAGTCCCATCTCAGAAAAAGAAATAGAACAAACTATCAATCAACTCCCTAAGAAAAAATCCCCAGGACCAGATGGATTTACATGTGAATTCTACCAAACATTTAAAGAACAATTAACTCCAATGTTATATAAACTATTTGAAAAAATAGGGATTGAAGGAGTCCTACCAAACTCCTTTTATGACACAGATATGGTACTGATACCTAAACCAGGTAGGCTGAAAACAGAGAAAGAAAATTATAGACCAATCTCCCTAATGAATATTGATGCTAAAATCTTAAATAAAATATTAGCAAAAAGATTACAGAAAATTGTCACCAGGATAATACACTATGACCAAGTAGGATTTATACCAGGAATGCAGGGCTGGTTCAATATTAGGAAAACTATTAGCATAATTGACTATATCAATAACCAAACAAACAAAAACCATATGATCATCTCAATAGATGCAGAAAAAGCATTTGATAAAATCCAACATCCATTCCTAATAAAAACACTTGAGAGCATAGGAATAAATGGACTTTTCCTTAAAATAGTCAGGAGCATATATTTAAAACCATCAGTAAGCATCATATGCAATGGGGAAAAACTGGAACCTTTCCCAGTAAGATCTGGAGTGAAGCAAGGTTGCCCACTATCACCATTATTATTTAATATCGTATTAGAAACACTAGCCTCGGCAATAAGAGTCGAGAAAGATATAAAAGGAATTAGAGTAGGCAATGAGGAAACCAAACTATCACTCTTTGCAGATGATATGATGGTATACCTAGAGAACCCCAGAGATTCTACCAAAAAGCTATTGGAAATAATTCATAATTTTAGCAAAGTAGCTGGCTACAAAATAAATCCCCATAAATCCTCAGCATTTTTATACATCACCAACAAAACCCAACAGCAAGTGATACAAAGAGAAATTCCATTCAGAATAACTGTTGATACCATAAAATATTTGGGAATCTATCTACCAAAGGAAAGTCAGGAATTATATGAGCAAAATTATAAAAAAGTCTCCACACAAATAAAGTCAGACTTAAATAATTGGAAAAATATTAAGTGCTCTTGGATTGGCCGAGCGAACATAATAAAGATGACAATACTCCCTAAACTAATCTATTTATTTAGTGCTATACCAATCAGACTTCCAAGAAAATATTTTATTGATCTAGAAAAAATAACAACAAAATCCATATGGAACAATAAAAAGTCGAGAATCTCAAGGGAACTAATGAAAAAAAAAAATCAAATGAAGGTGGCCTAGCTGTACCTGATCTAAAATTATATTATAAAGCAGCAGTCACCAAAACCATTTGGTATTGGCTAAGAAATAGATTAGTGGATCAGTGGAAAAGGCTAGGCTCACAAGACAGAATAGTCAATTATAGCAATCTAGTGTTTGACAAACCCAAAGCCCCTAACTTCTGGGAAAAGAATTCAATATTTGATAAAAACTGCTGGGATAATTGGAAATTAGTATGGCAGAAATTAGGCATGGACCCACACTTAACACCATATACCAAGATAAGATCAAAATGGGTCTATGACCTAGGCATAAAGAACGAGACTATAAATAAATTAGAGGAACATAGAATAGTTTATCTCTCAGACTTGTGGAGGAGAAAGAAATTTGTGACCAAAGATGAACTAGAGACCATTACTGATCACAGAATAGAAAATTTCGATTACATCAAATTAAAAAGCCTTTGTACAAATAAAACTAATGCAAACAAGATTAGAAGGGAAGCAACAAACTGGGAAAACATTTTCACAGTTAAAGGTTCTGATAAAGGCCTCATTTCCAAAATATATAGAGAACTGACTCAAATTTATAAGAAATCAAGCCATTCTCCAATTGATAAATGGTCAAAGGATATGAACAGACAATTTTCAGAGGATGAGATTGAAACTATTACCACTCATATGAAAGAGTGTTCCAAATCATTATTGATCAGAGAAATGCAAATTAAGACAACTCTGAGATACCACTACACACCTGTCAGATTGGCTAAGATGACAGGAAAAAATAATGATGAATGTTGGAGGGGATGCGGGAAAACTGGGACACTAATGCATTGTTGGTGGAGTTGTGAACGAATCCAACCATTCTGGAGAGCAATCTGGAATTATGCCCAAAAAATTATCAAAATGTGCATATCCTTTGATCCAGCAGTGTTTCTATTGGGCTTATATCCCAAAGAAATACTAAAGAAGGGAAAAGGACCTGTATGTGCCAAAATGTTTGTAGCAGCCCTGTTTGTAGTGGCTAGAAACTGGAAAATGAATGGATGCCCATCAATTGGAGAATGGCTGGGTAAATTGTGGTATATGAATGTTATGGAATATTATTGTTCTGTAAGAAATGACCAGCAGGATGAATACAGAGAGGCTTGGAGAGACCTTCATGAACTGATGCTAAGTGAAATGAGCAGAACCAGGAGATCATTATACACTTCGACAACGATATTGTATGAGGACATATTTTGATGGAAGTGGATTTCTTTGACAAAGAGACCTGAGTTTCAATTGATAAATGACGGACAAAAGCAGCTACACCCAAAGAAAGAACACTGGGAAACGAATGTGAACTATCTGCATTTCTGTTTTTCTTCCCGGATTATTTATACCTTCTGAATCCAATTCTCCCTACGCAACAAGAGAACTGTTCGGTTCTGCAAACATATATTGTATCTAGGATATACTGCAACATATCCAACATATAAAGGACTGCTTGCCATCTAGGGAAGGGGGTGGAGGGAGGGAGGGGAAAAAAAATCGGAACAGAAATGAGTGTCAATATAATGTAATTATTAAATAAAAAATTAAAAAAAAAAAAAAAAAGTTATCATTATTATATTCCCATCTTCCCCAGAGGAATATAAGCTAGGGGAGAGAAGGCTTCTTGTTTTGTTTTTTATATCCCTGGCAACTAGTACCCAGCATATAGAAGGCATTTAAATATCCATTAAAAATTGAACATTATTTTATATATAAGATAACTAAGACCCACTGCCATTAAGATATTTGTCTAAAGTCACAAAGCCAAGTGGTAGAATCGGGTCCAATACCTATTAATCTCTTGTCTTATACTCATACTACCAAAAGATAAATTTACACTAGATAATGTTGTCCTCTAAGACCCATAGTAGGGCTTAATTGATTCCTCTAGCAAATGGACATTCATTCACTCATACAAAACTGCACAAACACTCATTGAGTACCTATTATATCCTATACCCTGCACGGGACCTATGGGAAATGCAAAGATAAATAAGAAATATCCCTGATCTATCGATTGCAGAGTAGCTAAAGAAATTGTAGAATATGAATGTAATCATCCTGCTCATCCTTAAACATTACAGAGAGGAAATTTCCATCTAGAAGATTCAAGGATGTCTTCATAGAAGAGGAAGTGATTTGTAAGCTGTGTTTTGAAAGATAATTAATAATGAAGATATCTCATTTTTATACCCTACTTTGCAATTTACAAAGCACAAGAAATTATCAACCCTGTGAGATAAATGGTTCAAGTGATATTATCTTCATTTCTATAGATGAGGAGACAAAGTTTCAGAAATGTTAAGTAGTTCAAAGCTATACATCAAATAATAGAAATGGGATTTAATCAGAGAAACTCATCTTTGAAGGAAACCTGAGTCAGCCTCCATCTATCCCAACCCATTCCCTATAAGAAATACCCTTTACAAGTGGTCATATTGCTTCACTTTAGAGACCTCACAAAGGAAGAACCTATAACCTCAAGAAAGCTCACTCCATTTTCAACAAATGATATAATAATAATAATAAACATCTATCTATTGCCTACTATGTGCCAGGAACTGTGCTCAGTGCTTTATAATGCTTTATTATCTCATTTAATTGTGACAACAACCCTGGGATATAAGTGCCATTATCATCCCCATTTTATAGATGAGGATGCTTGAAGCAAACAAGGATTAAGAAACTTGTCTAGAGTCACACATTTGAACTGAGGTCTTCCTAACTCCGGGCCTGGCAGTCTAACTACTGCAGCATCTAATTGAATCTAATAAGATACACTAGGAAGGCATTCTAAGTTGTGGGCCATGTGTGAGCACAATAATACTCCAACAGGGTTATTGTGAAGATAAATCTAGATAATACATGTCAAAGTGATTTGGAAACTTTCCTATGCTACAGATAAGATTATTAGATTGTAAGCATCTTCACTGTTTTGGTATTCCCAGAGCATAGTGCCTAGCACATGTTGCTATTATTAAGTCATTTCAGTCACATCTGACTCTTTGTCACTTTATTTGGAGTTTTCTGGGCAGTTTTCCATTTCCTTCTTCAGCTCATTTTACAGATGAGGCAACTGAGGCAAACAGGGTTAAGTGACTTTTCCAGAGTCACACAGCTAGGAAATATATGAAGTTAGATTTGAACTCAGGAAGATGAGTCTCCTGACTCCAGACCTGGCATTTTATCCACTGCACCACCTAGTTGCCCGATTCTGGCATATAGTAGGCACTTAATAAATATTTATTGATTGATTTATTACCATGCTAAACTTTTATTTCTTGCACATCTCTCTTCTCCCACACATGCCATACCTCCTTCTGTCTCTTAGCTCATTATTAGTAAGTTAGCTAAAAAAATCATTATGACTAAATTTACATTTTTATCTCCTAGATTTACTTACAACACACACACACACACACACACACACACAAACACCCATAATGTTGAAAATGGTCCATAACCCAAAAAAGAGTAGTTTCATAAACACTTAATATGAGTCAATAGAAAGAACACTTCTGTGAAATGACGGTGACCAAGTTTGGCCTAAAAGAGATATGAGAATATGCCTCCCACCTGTCTTTGCAGAAGTGAGATATTCTGGGGTAGAACACTACATACCATATTAAATTTGCTTCATATCATCCCTATCCTCTGCCTCTCTGATTGGAGAATGGGGCCATGAAATCTACATCTCCATTTAAGGAGATAACTCAGCTCAGACATCTCTTCATTTCTGACTTTTCCTTCTCCACCCCAAAATTTTATTTTTCCTTTTATGTTTTGTCTTCCCTCATTAGATCATAAGCTCCTTAAAGATAAAAGACAGCCCTTAACTTCAAGGAGTTTACAATCCAAAAGGGGAGAAAACATGCAAGCAAATACATACAAAGAAGCTATATATATGTATATATGATAAAAGGGAAATATTAAGAAACAGAAGGAAAACATTAGAATTAAGAAAGATTAGAAAAGGTTTCCTGTAAAAGAAGAGATTTTAGTTGGGACTTAAAGGAAGTCAGAGACAGGAGATTGAACATCCCAGGCATAGGGCATAACAGAGAAAATATACAAAGCTGAGAGCTGGAGTGCCCTGCTCGGGGAATAGACAAGAGGGCAGGGTCACTGGACGAAGGAATAGGGAATGGGGAATAAGGAGTAAGAAGATTGGAAAGACAGGAGAGGGCTAGGATATGAAGGTCTTTGCACAATTAATGTTTGATCTTAGAAACAAAAGGAAGCCACTGGAATTTACTGAGTAGGGGAGTGATGTGGTCAGATCTATAATTTAGAAAAACCACTTTGGTGACTGACTAATAGACAGATTGGAATGAGGAGAGACTTAAAGCAGGCGGACCCACTTGCAGCTATTGCAATAATCTAGGTATAAGCTGACAAGGACCTGAACTAAAGTGATGGCATTGCTGGAGGAGAGAAGCAGTATATAGAAAAGATGTTACAGAGATAAAATAACAGGTCTTAGCAACATCTTGGATATGGCAAGATGACTCTTAAGTTGGGAACCTGAGGAAATGGAAGCATAGTATAGAGTGTGTACATATATAGATATATATGGAAATGGAAGGATATTATAGGGTGTGTGTGTGTGTGTGTGTGTGTGTGTGTGTGTGTGTACACCCTCTATAGTAATAGGAAAAGTAAGAGACAGAGGAGGTCTAGAGGGAATTCCGTTCTGGACATGTTTAAGATGTCTATTGGACATCCAGTTTGAGATGTTTAAAAGACAATGGACATGGGAAATCAGAGATCAACAGAGAGTTTAGGGCAACATAGGTGGACTTGAAAACCATCAGCATAGAGATGGTAACTAAATTTGTGGGAGGTGATGAGATCATCAAGTGAAATAGTATAGAAGGAGAAGAGAAGAGAAAAAAACCTTGTAGAATACCAATCATTAGAAAGTATGATCTGGATGAGAATCCAACAAAGGAGACAAAGAAAGAATAGATCTATAGGTGAGAGGAGAACATGAAAAGAGGGGCATCCCAAAAACCCATTGAGAAGAAAATATTAGGAAGGTGAGAATGATCACCATTGCTGAAGGCTGCAGAGAGTGCCAGGAAGAATGAGAATTGAGAAAAGGCCATTGGATTTGGCAACTAAAAAAGTATTGATAACTTTGGTGAGATTTCATCTCATTCAATTAGCTCCCAATTATCTCCAGGATCAAATAGAAAAGCTTTCCTCTTCTCACATGGCCTTTATCTTTCCATTCTTCTTACATTTTACTGCCCTCCAATAACTGTCCTCACTATTCCTCACATGACATTCAATTGCCTGATTCTTTCATTGGTAGTCTCCCATGCTTGGAATGCTCTCCTTCCCTACTGCAGTCTCCTGATTTCCCTGGCATCCTTCAAAATTCAACTCAAATCCCACTTTCTGCAAGAGGCCTTTCCTGGTCTTCCTTCATCCTAGTGCCCCCTCCCCCAGATTATCTCCAATTTACCCTGTATATATCTTGTTTGTTCATAATTGTTTCCAATTCCCCTCCACATACTAACTGATCCAGTGACATTCTTGTTGATCCTCATCTGATAGCCCCATCTCTTAACAAACTCTAGGTTTTTTTCCTAGCTGTCTTCTGTTAGTATAATATTCAAGATGTCCAGTGGGTAGTTGGAGATGAAAGATAGAGGACAGGAGAGAGATTTAGGCTCAAGAGGTTAGAATTAAGCTCACTTCATATCTACTTTTAAAACCTACTATGATTTGTCTTGATATCTTTCAAAATGTAAAAGCTACGAAAAGAGAATTGTCCTTTTAAGTGAGGGCCTGTCTACAACAGAGTCCACGATGTAACACTGATCTCCTGCCCTTGGAGATTCTTAGAGTAAGTTTGGGTCTCTTTTGGCAAACCCTTTCTGCTCTTATCATAGAAATCATTCACAATAATGATCATAGCAAGGACTAACATCTAGATCTTCTTTACAAAAAGTTTTCTGTGCATTACAGAGGTAGAAGCAAAGAAGGTCTGATTATTACCATTTACAGGAAATTGGGGATCAGAAAGGCTAAGGGATTTTCCCTAATTCATGTGACTAATCTGTATCAGAACCAGATCTAGAATTCAGGTTTTCTGCCTTGGCTTTTTCCACTGCATCAAAGTGCCAAGAAGAAGCCACGGAACCATGTTTTTCCTTGTGGTAGCTTAACTGAAGTCTACCTAGGGTGTCTAGGAATCAAATAATAGAGCATTAGAGTCTCAAAGGACCAGCTTAGTCAGAAGACTATAGGATTTAGACAAGAAAGGACCTTTGAGAGCAAAAGAGTATAACCCTTTCAATTTACAGGAAACAGAGACCCAGAGAGCTTTAGTAATTTATTGAAGGTCACACAGGTATTAAGTGGTAGAACTAAAATCTAACTC
Source organism: Antechinus flavipes (assembly GCF_016432865.1). NCBI lineage: Eukaryota > Metazoa > Chordata > Mammalia > Dasyuromorphia > Dasyuridae > Antechinus > Antechinus flavipes. Next base: position 530,390,367 of record NC_067400.1, read on the forward strand.
TAGGTCTTTTGACTCCTTTGACTTTTGTTCTTTCAAATGTTAGAAGTTAGTGGTCATCCACCAAACCCTTCATTTAACAAAGGGACATCTGAGGTTGATACAATTTTGTAGCATCCCTAAGATCACACAGCTAGCCTAGTTCTCATTCTATCAGTAAGAAAACTGGAACCCAGACTTTATCCAAAGTCACAGTGCTAACAGCAGAGGTTTTGTTTGATTCTCACATCTTATTACTATGAAGTATTTAATATACATTATCTCATTTGAGCTCCACAACACCCCCATGAAGTAGGCTGTGAAAGAATTTTTATTTTGAGTTCCAAATTCTCTCCCACCCTCCAAGCCCCCCACACCCATTGAGAAGACAAGCAATGACACCCATTATACATGTTATGTAAAATATATTTCCATATTAATCATGTTGTAAAAAGAAAAAGAAAGTGGAAAAATATAAGTGGAAGTATTTTTACAAACCCCCATTTAAAGATAAGGAAATGGAGACTCAAAGAGTTAAATTAAACACATCATGGTCATCTATCTAGCAAGTAGCTAAGTCAGATTTGGAGCCAACCTTTTGACTCCCAGTCCATCATAAATAGTATAGACTATCCTTGCTAACCTAGATCCTTTATGGCAAGTTCAAAAAAAGATACCATTGTGAAGATAAGAAATACCCTGTATGTGATGATTTTGTCATTCACTGTCCCAAAGACATCCAGTTGAATTGGATGTGCCCTTAAGTTCCCTTTGAGCTACAGTATTCTAGGATTCTCTGTTCCCCTAGAGACATCTGGCCTACAGTTACCAGTGCTCAGGGTAAGGCCTTTTAAAGAAACCCAACCCAGAGCAATAACCCTGTTCTACCGCAGTGAAGTCATGGCAAAGGCCCAAGTAACACAAACCAAGGAATAGCTTCCCACAAGTGCATACACCCAGTCGAGATGCAGAAAAGCTGGAGAATTTTAAAGAGATGAGTAAAGAAAGGATATGGGAAATTTTTATTAGAAGCCCGAAGTAAAGGGCTATAAATATCAGTTGCAATTCTAAACAGTGCTGATTTTGGCAACATAAGACATTTATCAAAATGACCTTTTTCAAGCAGATTCAGTGTTACATGAAAGTACATATTTTCTTCCCTCTCCCTTTCATGAACTGATTCAGTTCATGCACAGTGAGATGAATAAAAAGGAGATTCCTGCCGAGCTGGAACTCAAAAGAAACAAATTATACTTTGTGGATTTTTCATTGTTCAAATGGTATTTATACTAACATGTGACCACCTACTAAGAGGTTCTCTAACACTGGAAAAAATCCAAGCCCCTTCACATGCCCATTTTTTCTCCCTTCCTCCCTGTCTTTATTCTTTACCTTCCTGTCCTTTCTCCTATCTCCTTTCCTGCCTTTTTGCTTTCTATCCCCGTCTTTGTTCTTTTCTTCTATTATTTATCTTTTCCATCCCTCCCTTTTTCTCTTGTTTTCTATCCCTCTTTTCTTCTTTGCCTTCTCTTTCCTGCCTTCCCTTTCTTTTCTCCTTCCTTACTTCTTTGCCTTTCTTTGCTCCTTTTTTCCTTCCCTTCTCTTTTTCCTAAAAAAATCTTCCTGACTGGCTTTCTTTCAGAAACATATTCTGAGCACCTACTACATGCACATACTGCATAGCAGGTCTTAAGAGACATAGAGAGGAAGCAAGTTATGAACCCCACTCTTCAGAACTTTACAGTCTGGTTAAAAAGACACAGGTAAGTAATAATGCATCATCATATGTAGTTAAGGGACCAAAGGAGTGATATAGATAATAAATGCTGTAGGAACTGAGAGAAAACAGAGGAAGAGAAAGATTTCCTTGGACTAGATGGACCACGGAAGGCCTCATAGAGGAAATAGAACTTGATCTAGACTTTGTTTGGGAAAGATTAGGGTAAGGGGCTGGAGGAGGGAAACAATAAGAACAAAAAGAAAACTAAACTACAGGTCAGAAGACCTGGACTTAGATACTGGCTCTGTCACTTACAACTTGAATGAGTTTGGGAAGGCATTATGCTTTCTAGGCCTCAGTTTCTTTATCTGTACAATAGGAATCAGTAACTATTAAAGTTGCTGAGAGGGTGAAAAGAACTATCTATAAAGCTCTTTGTAAATTGCAAAACTCTATATCAAACAAATGATGATCTAGCAGAGAACAAGAACCAGAAGAAATAGAACACAGGACAAATAAATCTTGATTGGGAGGTAGGAAGTCACAAATAGTCTGGAACAAGGATCTGTAGCAGAGAAGAGTTACTGCTTCAAAGGCATTGAGAGCCTGAAAGGGAAATCATAGATTTATAGAAAGTCAGACTTTTGAGATTATCTACTCTAAGCCCCTTAGAGATGAAGAAAAAATCTGGAGAGATCAGGTGGTATATCTGAGATCCCATAGCTAGGTGGGAACAGAGCCCTGACTCAAACCCATGTCTGCCAACTCCTAGGCCAGGTCTCTGAAAAGACTCAAGTTAACCTCTCTCCTTATTCCTGTGTTCTCCCAGCTCTATGTTTTGGTAGGGCATACCACCCTCACTCCCAAACACACAAATACACATACATACACAAACACACACAGACACACACAGACACACACAGACACACACACATTTTGTCAGGAACATGCTCTCATATCATGTTAGTGAGGTAGCCGCAGCAGAGAGGATAGAGTACTGTACCTGGAGTTAGGAAGTTCAAATTCTGTAATATCTCTGAGGAAGTTCAGTTGGTCCATCATTATTATAAGTCCTTGAGAGCAGGGACTATTTTTTGCCTTGTCTTGTATCCCTAGGGCTTAGCACAGTGCCTGGCACATAGTAGGTGCTTAATAAATGTTTATTAAATGGATCTGTAAAATGGGGATAATAATCCCCATGCTTTTTTGTAAGGATCAAATAAAATTATATGTGTAAAGTGCTTTATAAACCTTAATGCACTATATAAATTATAACTATTATTGTTGTTATTAATATTAATATTATTTACCCAATGCCATACCAATAGACTCTCTTCAACAATGGTCTTCCATGGGCTTTAAAGTCAGAAAGTCTTACTTCTTACTTTTCTCACAAGGCCTAACTCATGGATCACATTTCCTGGTCTCTTTAGCTTAAAATGTTCTCTGCTGTCTCAAATTTTCCTGTAACTTCACCTTGTTCTTTTCTTTGTTCTTGTCACACAATACCTTTATATTATTGTTGTGAAAAGGTTAAATCAATTTCCCATCCCTCTCTATAACTCTCTTCCTTCTCCTCCCTTACTCCATGTCCCACTCACTAGGAGGCAATTAGGTAGTGCAAAGGACTGAAGGCTGAACCTGGAGTCAAGAAGACCTGAATTCAAATTCAACTTCAGATATTTACTAGTTATGTGACTCTGAGCAATTCACTTGAACCTCTTTCTACCTCAATTTTTTCAAGTGTTAAATAATACCTAGAGTTAAATAGCACTCCTAGAGTTGTGAGATTCAAATGAAATAATATTTGTCATGCACCTATCATGGTACTTGGTATATCATAGGTGTTTCATAAATGCTTTTATTTCCTTCCTTCCACTGCCCTACCTTGGATTGTAAACTTTTTGTCTTGGTAACTTTCTTGTGTTGGTATTCTCAATACTTAGTCCTAGGACTGAAAAATGGGAAAAACTTAATAAATTTTGAAGTGATAAATGATGAGATAACAGATACACTTCACAGGCTCTGTGTTCATCACTAGCCTGTTGGGTAGTCTCCCTCCCTCAAGATTCTCCATCCTGCATTCAGCTGCCATACTGCCAAATTAAAACTCTAAAACTCACCCCACTTATTTTTATTCAATAAAGTCTAGTGGCTCTCCATTATTTCCAGGATCAAATGGAAAATATTCTGTTAGGCTTTCAAAGCTCTCCAAAATCTGGCCCCTTCCTACTTTTCCAGTCTCTTTATAGCTTATATACACACAAACACAGGACCCTGGCTTTCTTCTTATTCTTCAAACAAGACATTCCATTTCCTGCTCCTATACATTTTCATTGGCTGTCCCACTGTCTGGAACCTTCTTTCTCCTCATTTCTGTCTCCTGGCTTCCTGGGATAGCTTCCTATCTCAGCTCAAATCCCATCTTCAGCAGGAAGCATTTTCCAATTCTTCTTAATTCTAATGCCTTCCTATGAAATTGCCTCCCAATTCATCTTACATATATTTTGTTGTATTTAGTTATTTGCCTATTGTGTCCCTTATTAGACTTTGTATTTCTTGAGATCCAGGGCTGTCTTTTGCCAGCACTTAGCACAGTATCTGGCATACAGTAGGAGCGTAATCAATGTGACTTGATTGACCAACTCTGCTCCATATGCACACACAAAGGAAGCACTTTTTGCTTCCCTCCCAAACACTTTCACAAAGCAAGACACAAACACTAATAGGAACATAAGGAAGATGGTGTCTTTAGCAACTTCCAATCCTGCCACAGTCAATTCATTTAAAGCAGTATTTAAGGAAACTCAAAGCTCAGATGAGCTAAAAAAAAAAAAAAAAAAAAAAAATTGCCAAAGGTCAAACTAGTAAGATAATCAGTGCTAAAGGTGATATGCAAACTGAAATCTTCTGACCTGAAGACTAGTAAATGACTAAAGAATGCTCTTTCCTCTGCTTCATGATGCCTTTTTAGTTTTTATAACTCAGTGTCCATGGTGAGCCCTAGATTAGCCTCTGGGGCCGAAGTATACACTAGAGGAAAGAATACCTGATTTGACGACAGGAGATCCAGCCTCAAATCTTGACTCTATCCTGACCTTAGACAAGCCTCTTCATTGCTCCAAGGCTGCCGTTCAATTCTGAAATAGGTATGAGAGTCCCTATACTACCTATCTCAAGGGGTTATTGTGAAGAGAGTGCTATGGAAGCCTGAAAATGCTATACTCATTATTATTAAATTCTAATTCACTAGAAACGAGTTCTTGGCTAAATGCTAAATGCTACAATTACTATTACCATAATCAACAGGTACAAGCTCTTTCCACAAACAACTTCTAGATTTATCTTATTGTGAGCAAACATCTCTTTGCACACATAAGTCAAACTTTGATTTGAGTTACTACTATCTTCAGCAGATTGAATCCTTCCTCCCCCTCCCCCCCTTCACAGAACCTAAATTTATCTCTCTAATAGAAGGAACAACAGCAATCATAGTAATATTTGAGGCTCAGGAACCAAGTCTGTGCTCACTCTATCCATATTTTTAGGATCCTGCCTCTACCAGAGCAGTTCACAAGATCCTGCCTCTACCAGAGCAGTCCACAACCTCTTTAAAACTTAGGAGTTGGCCTTCATTAAGATGGTGTGGCCAAATAATTTGCACATTCATGGACCAAACTTCTGGTAATGTGACTCTCCAAATTTTTTGGAGAACAGAAAAACAGTCCATTGCTAGACTCATCTTCAAAGCTCTTCTAGTTGCTATTACTTAATCAGATTAGCTTTAAGAACTCAGTAATTTGTGTAGACTATTGTATGCCTTTAAGAATTTAATGTGAGAGCAATCTGGAATTATGCCCAAAAAATTATCAAATTGTGCATACCCTTTGATCCAGCAGTGTTTCTATTGGCTTATATCCCAAAGAAATACTAAAGAAGGGAAAGGGACCTGTATGTGCCAAAATGTTTGTAGCAGCCCTGTTTGTAGTGGCTAGAAACTGGAAAATGAATGGATGCCCATCAATTGGAGAATGGCTGGGTAAATTGTGGTATATGAATGTTATGGAATATTATTGTTCTGTAAGAAATGACCAGCAGGATGAATACAGAGAGGACTGGCGAGACTTACATGAACTGATGCTAAGTGAAATGAGCAGAACCAGGAGATCATTATACACTTCGACAACGATATTGTATGAGGACATATTTTGATGGAAGTGGATTTCTTTGACAAAGAGACCTAACTGAGTTTCAATTGATAAATGATGGACAAAAGCAGCTACACCCAAAGAAAGAACACTGGGAAACGAATGTGAACTATCTGCATTTTTGTTTTTCTTCCCGGGTTATTTATACCTTCTGAATCCAATTCCCCCTATGCAACAAGAGAACTGTTCGGTTCTGCAAACATATATTGTATCTAGGATATACTGCAACATATAAAGGACTGCTTGCCATCTAGGGGAGGGGGTGGAGGGAGGGAGGGAAAAGAAAAATCGGAACAGAAACGGGTGTCAATGTAAAGTAATTATTAAATAAAAATTTAAAAAAATAAAAAATAAAAAATAAAAAAAATAAAAAAATAAAAAAAAAGAATTTAATGTGTTTTTGTTTTATATCAGAATTGTTTTCCATTCCCTCCAAATAGAAATCTCCCTTGTGACCCCCCCCACCCCCAAAAAAGACAAAAATCAAACTAAAGTAATAGGTACAAAAGCCTTGTGGACACCGTACAAAATATTCTGTTCTAGTAATCACCAACTTGTCTGTCAGGGAAAAGGAGGAATGTTTCATTATCTCTTCTTCAAAACTTGCTTTGGTTTTTCTGTTACTGGGAGTTCAACTTCTTTTTGTTGATCCTTACATTTCTGTGGGTACTCACATCTCTGATCTCATTAAAGCTTGCTAGCAAAACTATGATTCATTCATTTTTCATTTTTGTAAGATTTTGAGTTCCAAATTTTTTCTCTCCCCTCCCTCCAATTCTTCTTCCTTTCTCAAGACAGCAAGCAATCCGATATAGGCTATACACATACAATCATGTTAAATATATTTCCATATTAGTCATTTTCAATTCAATAGGCATTAAGTTACAAAATCATAGGAACAAAGGTTTTGAGTTGGAAGAAAGATCATTTAGTCCAATCCCCTCATTTTGCATATAAAGGCACCAGAGCCACAGAGAGGTTAGGCTCCACTACTGATCCTCCCAATAGAAATCTCTTCACCCTGGAAGCTCACTAGTCTCCTGGACTTCACACGCTGGAAGTACCTGCTAACCCTGTTAGCCTCATCCCTTGATTAGCTGAATTTTCTCAGAATTTCCATTTTAAGGAGAAGGCCTGGACCAACATTTCTTCATTCCTTTTCAGGCTAAATTCCTGGCTCTCCTAAACTTTCTCTATTCAGCTAGAGACTACAGCATCCAGTACCTTAATTTCTTCCCCAACTTTTCAGATTTCTTTTAGGTGTTGTCTTGTCCTATTAGAAGGTAAGCTCTCTAAGGACAGGAACTATTTATCTGCTTGTATTTTTATCCCCAGCACTTAGCATACTATCTGATACATGTAATCCTCTCATGAACATTTGTTTACTTGATGTCTTAAGTCACTTGACAAAGTTCACAAAGGTAGTGAATGAAAGAGTTAGGATCAAATCCGCCACTTTTTCTGTCATACCAGACTACATTTTATTAAGTGTCTTTTCTCACTAAAACTTGTACTTGACTCTGGGAATACAAAGTTTAGAAATGACAGCACCTTCCCTCAAGGAGTGAACAGTTTACCTTGAGGGTAAGAGTGGGTATATGTTACATACAAGAAGAGCATTATTATTACCATTTTAGTCTGACCAATTATATAACCTTGTGACTTTCTACAGTATTCCTTCAGCAAGTGACAACTTTTTTAGGTTCTAGTTTTTCTCTTCTGTCATTTTTGATCTACAAAGTGTGGAGTTTGGACTACGTGACTTCTAAAACCCCTTTTGGATCTAACATATTATGATTCTAAGCCATAGAATACATTCCGGATCAGGAAAGGGAGAGAAAAAAGATGGGGTGGGATTATATGGTCTCAGATCCTTCATGTTGAGACTCTTTCAATCCAAGAATCTTTTTCCCTTAAGTAACTGTTTACAATGAGGATCTCCCACATCATCTTAGTATGGAAGCTGACAAGTAAATTATTCTCCCCAAACTCTCCTACTTCAAAAATAAATAAATCCATCTCTAAAGTGCTTTATGTTGTGACCCATTTCCCTTCCCCTTGAGTTCCTCCCAAGGCTTTATGTAAACTAAGTTTTTTCCTTGTGGAACATTTTCCTGCCTCTAAACAGAAACAGAAAAGGTTTTCTCCTTATCTCTGTCATCCTCCTCTATGCTGAGCACACAATGTGAAGCCCTTTTGACTTGGTGTCCGAGCAGCCAAAGTTCAGCACTATCGATGAAACAGAATCCAGCCAGGAAATAATGCAACAATTGCCCACGTCACAATCCATCAGGGCTTCACAGGCCTTGATCTTGGAGAGACTTAGGACTAAAATAAAAAACATCAACAGAGACAACTCCCTCTTACTTTGGAATGCCGCTGCCTACGAAGAGGATGATTTCAACATAAATACCCAAATTAGGAAAGCAAAATGGACCTTAGAACATAGACTGGTAGAGCTGAAAAGACTCTAGAACACAGAATGTAAGAACTAGAAGAAACTTTGAAAATGTAGAGTATTAGAGCTGGAACAGAACTTAAAACCTATGCCATTATAACACTAAACATTGAATGTGAGATCTGGAAAAGATGTAGCATATCAGAGCTGGCTAGTTCCTAGAGATAACACAATTTACAGATGTGGAAACTGAAGTACATTGACTTATTCATGGTCACTCAGCCACATAATAGAAGACCCAGAGAGCAGCATCTGCTTTGGAACTCCAAGTGTTCTTTTCTCTCAACTTTTTCTGAAGGTCTTCATCCCTAGTCTTGGCTCTGTTCTTATTAGTCCATCTAATTTACCAAGCTCCTTCTAGATGCCAGGCCCTATGCTAAGTGTTAGGGGATACAAGAAAGGGCCACAAGGAGTTCACTTGGTTGGTTAGTATATTAGAATCGAGTTCCAATGTGTCTGACTATGGCTGATCAGAACAATACGAGCTCTGACACAGAAGTCACATTATGCTGAAGAAGAGAAATGAAAGGTCATCTTAGAGGGAAGGCCTGGCAGTGAAGAAGACCAGGAAAGATCTCCCTTAGGAAGCAAGGTCTGATCTAATTCTTGAAGGGAATCTGGTAGGCCAGGAAATAGGAGGGTGAATAGATCACTCGGTTCTCAAAACAAATCAGATCCTCTAAAATGTCTCAACATGTGAAAAAGCATAGCACAGTCTCTGCCAAGGGACATCAGAAGACTGAGAACCAGTGGTCACAGAAAAAGCATAGGATCACTTTTAGAATGCAACTCCTGGAGGGCAAGTATAGCCTTTTGCTCTTTTTGGTCCCAAGTTCTTAGCATAGTTTTGGCCCATAGTAGGCACTTAATAAATGTTTGCTAGTTGATACTATGCCATTCGTGATGGAAAGAGTGAGGGAGTTATGACAAAAGAGGGCTCTGGTTTGGGAGCATTCCTCATTACATCCGAGCAGAGATAAGAGCAGAGACTAACAGGAAACAGTGGAGGAATGGCAGGGAGCCCAGTGTCTTGAAAAGCTACAGGCTATTGTGGAAACAAAAACAAAACCACAGCCATACACAGTGGATTTGGAGGCAGAGTTCAAGTCTCTGGGGCACCACTTTCTAATTGTGTGGCCTTGGACGGGCTGCATTCTCTCTCCAAGCTGCTGGGACCTCATCTATAAAATGGGGACAACAAACTTCAAGGTGCTACAGAAATATTTATCACCATCTTTATCACCTATCATGAGGATAGCTAGAAAGCACAGTGCATAGAGAACTGGCCCCGACTCAGGAGGACATGAGTTCAAATGTGACCTCAGACATTTAATGTTTCCTAGCTGTGTGACCCTGGGGAAATCATTTAACCACACAAAAAGCAAACAAACAAAAAATCATCATGAGATAAGACAACATCTAAGACAGCATTTTATAAAGGGGTAGGTAAGATGTCCTCAGTGTGGTTTTAAGCTATTAAATGTGTACAAAACTAAATGTTTCATAGGTTGCTTTCACTTCATCAATTTCAAAATAATTCTTAACTATTGAAGCAATTTAATAAATTTAAATTTCTATACATATACCTATATAGTCATATTATTTCATTTGATGTTTACAACACCCCTGGAAAGTGAGTGCTAATATTTTCCCATTTTACAGATATGAAAATTGAGCCTTAGAAAATTAACTTGTTTCACAGCTAATAAACATCAAAGACAGCATTTGAATTGAGATTTCCTTTCTCTAAGTGGTACTCTGTTTCAGAGATCAGTCAATGCTACAGCAAAGACTAAAAAAAAAAAAAAGCAAAAACTAATTCACCTAGATTAGTTACTTATGGATACTCTGACAGAAATTAGTTGTGAAATAAGTCATTTCAGCTCTCATTTGAGCCACACAAATGTAACTAGTACCTCTCTTATTTTATAGATGATTATAGATAATTGTAGTTGAGATAGACTAAATGACTTTTCCAGAGGCACAAAGTTGGTAAGCTGTGAAATTAGGTCCTCTAACTCTAAAACCAGTGTTTTTTCTAGTAGACCTTGATGCATCACATAATTCTGTGATTCCCCCATTTGTCTAGTTGATTTGACACAGGTGAAGGTGATTAGGCAATAGCTGAATAGGTGGTACTGAGCTTCTACTTTTCCCTCTCCATGGTACCAGGGTGATAAAGGGCTTCGTGGTCTTTCATCAGGGAGTGACTCACATCCCACTAAAACAATACACATTCTTCTATGTTATAATATTGTGTAATATCGTGTGTTCATAATTAGAAACACGCAGACCTCACTAGCAAGATGAAAATGTGAGTCACATTCTGTCTCATATAGCCTATACCATTCTCTCTTCAGTAAAGATGACATTTTTGAAAATCTTCCACTTTTCCTGATAATCTGTTAAATGAGCTTGCTTGTCACCAACCATCCCTTCCCCAAATGCTGGAAATCACTTTGGTCATTTGGCGCTGCCAATTTCCAAATGGCCACAAGCAGTCCTGCGCTACCCTAGACTACTATGTAAATGTAAGCTGTGTCATGGGTAATTCAATCCCTAAACTAATCTGTTAACACTAATCCTACCAGGAGCCAGTCACAGGCTGGGGTTGTTTATTCATTCATGTCAGTGATACACAGCTGGCATACCCTTTAACTTGTACATTTGACAGGCAATAAACATAATTGTTTATAATTGGCAAAAGCTACCATGGCATGGTGGAAAACAGGGCTGGATTCAAAGCCAGAAGACACGACTTTGAACCCTAGCTCCCACACTCTCTAACAAGGCATTTAACCTCTTTGATCCTCAGTTTCTTTATCTAATAAATGGGGAGAAAACTGTTTGTCCTACCTACCTCATTTTAAAAATCTTAAAGCACTCCAGAAATGCATTTCCAACTTCATGCCTTTGCCATGTTATGCACCACTATACCTGGAACACCCTTTTACCTCTGCTTCCTGGCTCCTCTAGCTTGCTTCAAGCTCAGCTCAAATCTCAACTTGCATGAAAGGCTTTCCCCACCCTTCACTCATTACTAGTGCCTTCTCTCAGAGATTATCTTCCACTTCCACTGTAAGTATTTTATATGTACATAACTATTTGGGTCTCTCACCCCCTTTCCAGAACTTTTGTATCCTGAGCGCTTATCATAGTTCCTGACATACAAGAGCTTAACAAAGGGTTGTTAAGGTCATCAGAGAATGTTTTGATTTACAAAATATTCTTCCCAACTCCATGAAGAAGATGGTACAAGCAAATAAATGATATTATCCCTTCCCCCTTTACAGAGGAGGGGATTTACAATTGAAGTAACTTGTTCAAGGTCCTGCATATACCAAGGGTTGGAGCCAGGACCTGAACCCAGATGTTCACACTCCAAGCTCAGGGCTCTTTTGCATGCTGGTAATTCTCAAGCAAGACTTAAGCATCAAGTAGACCCAAATTCTGCTTACAATACTTACTAAATATGTGACCCTGGGAAAGTCAGTAGATTTCTCAGGCACAGGCTCCTCATCCATAAAATAGGAATAATTCTTTCTTCAGATCAACTCACAGGCTTATTGCAAGAATCAAATAATGGAAATAATTCTATAAGCCTCAATCAATAACATTTATTAAGCATCGACTATATGCTAGAAATTATGGTAAATTAGTTGGTATCATTATTATTATTGCTACTATTATCATACCAACACTGACTCAGTTACTAGTACTTGCAACCATTTATCCTTTATGATGATATCTTTTTATCTCTACCAGTTACATAAAAAAAGCACTTCTACATACTTACTTTTGACAAAACACCATTCAAGATCACACATGCCTCAGGTTTTTGAACTGAAAGATCAAGGGAGACTGCAACCACAAAGAGGCCTTGAACTGGTATTTCTCCCAAGACAGTGTGTGTGTGTGTGTGTAGATACATGCATTTATATACACATGTAGGTACATTGCGTTGTGCATTGTTGTATGCATATATGTACTTATTTGCTTGTATATAAACATACAATAAAATGAATATAATATATAATATTTATCCTTAAATTTAATACTTGTAGGTAGGGGCTATCTAAAAGTTCTTAACTATGGCTATGTAATCTGCATCAATTCATTCATTCACTGAACCCACATGTGTTAAGGCACCTTCACCAATTGGTCTTTCTGCCTCCTGTCTCTTTCCTCTTGAATTCATTCCCTATCTAGCAGCCAAATTGATATTCCTAAAGCATAAGGCTAACCATCACTCTCCTGCTCAAAAAGCTCCAGTGTTTCCCTACTGCTTCTAAAATCAAACACAAACTCTGGCAGATTTGTTCCAGCTCTAGACACTTTTTCCAGGTTGATCACACTTCATATTTCCTTTTCTGTATCCTCCATTCTAATCAAACTAGTCTGTCTCAGAATATTCTGTGTTCTATCTCTGTGTCTTTGTCCAGAGAGTTTTCCTGAAAACTTCTTCATCTCTGCCTCTTAGAATATCTACTTCCTTGAAAGCTCGATTTAGATGCCACCTACTACATGAGGCCTTTCAGTCTCCCTGCAGTTGCTAAAGTAGAACCCCAGAAAATTGTTTTGCCTTTACTCGTTAATGTTTCCCTTCACATACACACACATTCCCAACTTAAACTCCTCAGTGGGGACAAGAACAATTGTTTTTTTGTCTAACTCAAAACTGGCACATAACAGGTACTTAATAAGTGCTTATCGACTAATAAGATGCCCCAGTATATTAAGGAAAATACACAGATGAACAAAAACCAGTTACTGCCATTTGGAAACTTATTGTCTAATATTGAAGAATAGATATGTAAATCAAAAGTTAACTAATTAGAATCTTATAAGCATTACTGGAGGAAATGGAGTGTCCAATTTGGGAGGAACAGAAATAATACTGAGAAGGAAGTATGCTTTTGTGGAGGTGTTTTGATGCCATGAAAAGAACTTTGGATTTTATTTGGTAGGCAATGGGAAATTAGTGAAGACTTCTGACTTCTGAGAACGTGTATTTTGCATGATTTCACCTGAGCTGACAAGGTCAGTGAAAAATGAATTTCAGTAAGAGAAGGATAAGAGAGGCAGGAAGGTTTACCAGATACTATCTACTAGAAAAAAAGATACTGATAACTCAAAATATAATGGTGGTCTTAAGAGTGGAGAGAAAGGGATGGATGTGAGAGAAACTCAAGTGCCAGAAACAAAAAAAATTGATTTCTGATTGAATGTGGGGAGACAAGTGGTAAGGAGTTAAGAAATATTCAAGATAGTCAACTTCCAGCTCTAAATCTAAGTGACTGGGAAATAGGTAGTTTAACTGAATGAAATCAGAGGAGTAATAGGTTCTCAAAAAAAGGTGATGAGTTTAATTTTGTACATGTTAACAATTTCGAGTAACTTTTTTCCATCTTTCTTCCAAATGATACTGCAAATTCTGTAGATTGATAAATATTTGTTTGCAATATGAGTTTAGAAGAAATTTTAAAACTGCAAAGAATTTTAATTTTTATACTTGAGGTTATCTCACACAGTACAAAATCTATACCATGTCACACAAAATCTTCTTCGGAAAAGTGATAGAAAGTTTTGTGGGTTTTTTTAATGGCAATTAGAATTAAGGCTCATAAAGATGATGATAATGAATTTGGTAACTGACATTTATGTAACTTGTTAAGGCTTGCAAAAGACTTCATAATTGAACCGCACAACATTCCTGTGAGATAAGAATTATAGCCATTCTACTCATTCTACAGAAGAGGAGACTGAGGCACAGGCTAGTGAAGTAGCTTCCCCAGACATGATTCCATACCCACGCAAGTTTATCAGAATCCAAGTTCAAACCTAGGTCCTCCAAACTCCTACTCACTGATCTCTCCTCTATGCCTTGCTGCTTCTCTCAAGCTGAAAAGGTTTTGAATATTAATGCGTATAAAAGATGAACAGAAACTAATTAACAGAGAAAAAGCACTACAATTAAGAGAGGTTGTGTCTTCAGGAATCTAATATATTTGATCTTGCAGCTAGTAAAGTTTATGTCTTATCCCCAACTAGAATGCAAGTTCTATGAAGGCAAGAACCTTCCTAGTACCTAGCACAGTGCTATGTACTCAGTAGGGTTTAATAAATGTTTCTTCAACTCCATGAAACAGTGATAGGTTTGGTGTTGTTTTTTTTTTTTTTAAGTAAATGTTCAGTGACTGTAATAGAAGCAGATAGCTTAAAAAAAAAAAAAACCCACACACCTTTAAGATAACAATCTTTCTTAGTTACTCTGATCAATACAATGATCCAAGATAATTCCAAAGACCCTATAACGAAAAATGTTCTCTACCTCCAGAAAATACTCCAAGTACAGATTGAATCATACTTTTTAAACCTTCTTTATTTTTCTTGGAGTTTTTTGTCTGTTTTATTTTATAATGTGACCAATATGGACATATGTTTTGCATGATTTCATATCATATAATAAATATCAAATTGCTTTCCTTCTCAGAGAGAGGGGAGTAGTGAGAAGGAGGGAGAGAATTTGGAACTCAAAATTTTTAAAAATGAATGTTAAAAAAATTTTATATAAACAAAAAAATTAATGAAGTACTAGTGTTTAAGAAAGAAGGAGAGAAGCAAGGTTACTAAGGTTTTAGCTCACTGCCATTATAATCAAGGAAGGCAAACAGTTGTAGGCCTACTCAAGAACAAAAAGACCTTTCTTTAGCTTTCTTTTCTCATCAAAGAATAAATAAGAGTTAGGAAGGAGGCTCCTAATTCTTGCAATGTTCTTCCCCAATTTAGCCCCACCTAGAATATCATCCTCTGTGCTTGACACCCAAATAAACATATTCTTGCCAGCTCCAGTCCTCTGCCCTGCAAGCTTCCCTATTTTAGCTCCCATTCATCTCTGACTTCTCTGAATAGCTCTTTGAGACTGAGCCACACAACTCAGTACCTGATTGTCTATCCCATACTATTATTTAATTTGGAGGTGTGTCACATGTATCTTCCCAACAAAATATTTAGTTCCATAAGTGCAGAGGTTGTGCTTTATCCTATTTTCATATCTCCCATAGCACCAAAGAACACTGCATGGCAAACAGGAACTTTTATCTTATCTTTCTTCTCCTCTCCTAGAGGAATGAGAATTAGGTGAAATTCTGTCAAAAGGTGACTTCAAGTCAGAGAAAGTTGGTAAGAGTTGTCACAAACACCACAAGTTAGACAACAATTAAACAGACTGTGTGTCTTGTCCAAAATTGAATTTTGGAACCCTTATCCAGCTTCTATTTGCAAAAGGCAGCAAAATTATACTGAATATTCTGGATCCATCAAATACTTTTTTTCTGGATGCTCAGAAACTAAAAGAAATTGGAAAACCATGTATCATAATTGAAAAATAGATAGTACTAGACAGAATTAAAGCACTCCAATCCCATGAAATGAAATGATATATAACACTTCCTCAAGCTTAATTGAAAAGTTTCTTTAAAGAGGAAGAGGATCAAATTTTATACCAGAATCTACAATTGATAACTATAACTTTCCAGATTCAAGATGGCATACCTGAACTATCTTGGGATTTTTAGATGTTAGATTTAGATTTTATAATCAGTCAAAATACATATTCCTTGTTTTTGGTTTTAATTTTATCTTCCTATCTTTGTCTAATCTTTTATGCATGGGAAGCAGTTAATAAACAACTGTTGGGTTAATTTGTTTAATCTTTTCAATCATGTCCAATTCTTAATGATCTTCATTTAGGATTTTCTTGGCAAAGATACCATTTCCTTCTTCAGCTCATTTTACAGATGAAGAAATTGAGGCAAATAGTTTTGACTTGTCCAGGTCACACAATTAGTAAATGCCTGAGACAAAATTTAAATTCAGAAAAATAAGTCTTCCTGACTCCAAGCCTGGCACTCTATCCACTGTTCCACCTAATTGCTGGATTAATAGATTAGCTAAATACTTGATTACTAAATTTATCATCAAATTACATGTTATATGAAGAATACTTTATACAAAAAAAAAAAACGGTCTTTAACTTTGACAGATTTGTGACTTGAACACTGTTGATACTTCCTCTAACAATTCAATCCCTTCCTGCCATATTACAGGAGTTCTTTTAGACAAAGGTATGTTTGGCTTCAAAAGTGATATTGTTTTTAACCTCTTTGATTACAAAGGACAACAACCAACCAACAAGAGTTCTTAACACATTTTAAGTCACAGGCATCCTTTGGCTGGCTAGAGAAACCTATGGTCCCCTTAAGACTGTGCCCCCTTCTCAGAAAAATGTTTTTAAGTACATCAAATAAAATATATAGATATATAAGGGAAACCAAGTATATTGAAATGAAAATATAATTTTATTCCCATCAAAATTCACTGATCCACTAATATCTAAACATGAGCCCCAAGCTAAGAAGGCTTGTTGTTGTAAACTGTCTTTATGAAAAACATTTATATGTATATAAATGTAGATGTAGATATGTATGTACATATGTATATGTATAAATGTGTATAAATACATCTATGTGTGTAAATTCATGTGTGCATATATATCTATTTGTGACTATATACACATATACATATATATTACCTAATAGCCAAAATCCTAGGGACAAGTTTCTCTTTATTCATTTATGTCAATCTACAGATGACCAACACAGAGTGCATCAAAATACCTGTATACAAGGCCTTTCCAACTTGGTAGGACATATATCACTTGACTTCCGTGCCCCAATTTGGACATGGAAGCTTCTCAAGTCTTTCCTCTACAGAGAACTCCCTAAACATTATTTTATCAATCCTCCCAACATTTCCTACCGTCAATAGCTGCCTCTTTTTACAGAGAGCCTGGCTAAGTTAAGTCCCTTTGGCCACTGAAATTTCAGGCCAGTTAAAGGAAGAAAAAGAATGTTGACCCTTGTCCCACTTTTCGGGTGTTCTAATTTAAGAAAAGAGAGCCAAAGTCCAGTCCTGAGAGCAAGGTGGCAGCAAAGAGTACGAGAGAGAAATGCTAACATATATGCATAGGGATATAGTCTACATGTCCATTCATGCTAATTAAAGATAAAGTTTCTGAGCTACGTGTCACCGTGGCCCTGTAGAAAGAGTCCTGAACTTTACATCAAGAGAAATTTGGGTTTAAATTCTGATTCCTAAATTTCTTAGCTAAATGATACTGGGTCACTTCTGGAGACTCAGTTTCCTCATTTGTAAAATGGGGATAGGATTATCTATGTGAGCTACCTTCTGGATTTGATGTGAGGAAAGTACTTTGCAAACCTTAAAAAACAACTTCATTTGTGCCTTTATAAAGTGAACCCATGACAACCACCACTTCAAGTAAAACTGGTACCAATGAGTAGCCAGGTCCTAGTCTCAGCTCTGACAGTTACTAGCTATTGATATTAAACAAACCATTTTGCCTCTATTTCCCCATCTGTCAGATAGTAGAGTTTAACTAGACTAGAACAGGGGTTTTTAATCTTGGGTCCATAAGCTTGGGGGCTTTTGCTTTTTTTGCTTATTTTTTTCATGTTGGCCAGGGAGAGGTACAGTGTACAGAGTCCTGGACCTTGAATTAGGAAAACCTCAGTTCATATCTATCCTCAGACACTTACTGGCTGTAGGTTCTCAGGCAAGTAACTTAACTTTGGCCTACCTCAAATTCTTCAGCTGTAAAATGGGGATAAAAATAGCATCCCCCTCCCAGAATTGTTATAAGGCTAAAATAATATTTGTAAAATGCCTGGTAGAACTAAATGAACTATATAAATATTAGTGTTGTTATTATTAACTATATTTCTATATAATTGGGTTATATTTGTAATTTAACCCTATGTGTTTTATTTTATGCATTTAAAAAGATGCTTCTAAAGTGAAATGAACAGAACCAGGAAAACATTGTACATAGTATCAGCAACATTGTGTAATGATCAACTATGAATGACTCAGTTCTTCTTCGCAACACATTGATCCCAAGACAAATACAAAAGACTCACTGAGGAAAATGCTATCCAAATCCAGATAAAGAACTGATGGACTTTGAATGCAGATTGAAGCATATTATTTTCACTTGCTTTATTCTTATGTTTTTTTCTTTTTGTTTGTTTCTTCTTTTGCAACTGTGACTGATAAGAAAATATATTTTATATGACAGCACATGTATAAACTATATCAAACTGCCTACTATCTTCAAAAGAGGGAAAGGAGAGGAGAAAAATTTGGAACTCAAAATCTTGTAAATCTGTAAATCTGTAAAGCATTTGTAAAATGCTTACTATGTGCTGAGTAGTCAGTCATTCATATAATAAGCATTTATTAAGTTCCTATTACAAGAGGCAGCTAAGTGGCACAGCAGATATAGTGCTGGATTTGGAGTCAGGAAATCCTGAGTTCAAATCCACATTCAGAAATTCACTAGCTATAGGACCCTGGGCAAGTCACTTTCCCATTAACATGGAAATAATAATAACACCTACCTTCCAGAGATGTTGTAAGGACAAACTGAGATTTTTAAAAGTGCTTTGCAAACTATAAAATGTTATATTAAATTCTAGCTATTATTATTATTGTTGTTGTTACTATGTGCTAAGCACTAGGAATACAAATAAAGGCAAAATTACCGCCCTTGAGGAACTCAGTGGTAGGTGCTTAATAAATGTTCGTTGAATTGAACCCAAGATTCCAAATTTGACCTGTTAGGTATCATAAATCTTGATAAGATGAGGCTCTTAACCAAACTTTGGCTCTGAAAGTGTATGCCATGTTTAAAAGAAATATAATACATAAAGGAACTCGTGCAACAGCCTTGCATATTAAGACTATGTATTCATAGGAAGAAATCTAGAAACCTAAGGAGGGGAAACATAGTTGAAAGGATTTGGGTGAGTAGCAACAGAAGTGGAAAGGGAAATTCTACTGTTTCAAGAGTATACTACAGACCACTAGGACAGAAGAAGGAGTTAAATGAGAAATTTGGGAAATGCATCAGAAATCTGCCTTAAAAGCATAATATTCTAATGTTGGGAGACTTCTATGATCTGTATTACTGTTGGTACTCCTTCTGTCAAAAGCGGAACAGCTATATTTCTGACTTGCCTTGAAGATAATTTCATCTCTCAAGAGTAAAGAAAATCAGAAGGAGAAGTATCATTCTGGATCTGATTCTGATCAACAAGGAAGCACAGCTTACTAATATACTCTGGATATACCATGTATGAACATACTTATTTACAAGTCACCTCTTCTATTAGAATGTGTTTTTGCCTTTTGTTGTATCCCTAGCACTTAGCAAAGTACAAGGAATATAATAAGCACTTAACAAATACTTGTTCACTAGAAGTTAAGGACAAGTGACAATTTGATCATAAAGTTCATGATGGGCATACTTAATCATGGTATTAATGGACTATTTACTGGAATTCTCATAAAAGACATGTTGTTGTTACTCAGGCTGACTCTTCATGACCTCATTTGACATTGTCTTGGCAAAGAAACTGGCGTAGTTTACCATTTACTTCTCCAACTCATTTTACAGATAAGGAAACTGAGGCAAACAGAGTTAAGACACTTGCCCAGGGTCACACAGCTAGTAAGTGTCTGAGGCCAGATTTGAACTCATGAAAAGGAGTCTTCCTGACTCCAAGCCTGATATTTCTGCACTGAGCCATTAAGCTAACCCCATAAAAGCATACTGAAATTATAATGCTTCTTTGTGGCACATAACAAATACTAAATTGCTTCCTATGGATATATAGCAGGATTGAAAAGAAGAAGAAAGACTTTATGAAGGAAGCAGATTTTCTGATGATCCCTTCCTTTGAAAGGCATGGTTCCCATCTTGTTAACATGGATATATTACACTTTGGGATAGTAGTATGAAGATATATTGCCTGGATTAACAACTCTGAAACCAAATCTTTTTCAGAATTTAAACTAGAATTAAAACATGACAAGAAAAACAATGCATGTTTAGACTATAACTCCCAGATCCAAACTTGGCAGAACATAATCTACAAAGTTGTTTTTACTCCCTTCCACATTAAATTAGGGTGATTCTTGAAGACATTTAAACTATTTGTAACAATTTTTTGGAGTATTATCTAATTTGCCTATGTAGAAAACAAACAGTGAATGCAAGGTCGAACTAGAATACAAAGAGAACAAAGACTACTCCTAGAGAGTCCCACTTTGGGAAAATAGCGAGTACTTGGTACCTAATCACAGGACAAAATAATACAGTTTGCAAAGCCTGTGTACTTTTATTTTTTGGTTTATAATAAAAAGCCAGAAGACCATGACCTTGAAAAATCCCAAACTGTAACAAATTGTAAAAGCTGCATTCAGCAGTATGAAATATACAGTGTCCCAAAAGTCTTAGAATTATTTTAATAAAGCTTAAAATGGCACTAAGACTTTAGGTTACATGTGTATCTGTGTCTATGTGAGAGAGAGAGAGAGACAGAGTTGAGGAATTTTTAGGAGCTATGTTATTTAGTTTCTTTTCTGATTTGAAGAACTCAAAGAACCATTCTTCCTTTTCAGTTTTCTTACACTTTACTCCCCATTACCTATTCTTTGTTCCAGTATCAATGGGTTCCTGGAAGTTCACAGAACAAGACACTCCATCTCTTGCTTTATGGCATTTTCCCTGGTTCTCCTCCTGCCTGAAATACTCCTCCTCCTCAACTCTGCCAATGAACTTCCTTGGCTTCTATTAAGTCCCAATTAGCATCCCATTTTTTTACAGGAGTTCTTTTTCAATTTATCTTAACTCTAGTGCCTTCCCACTCTGTTAATTACTTCCTTTTTATCCTATAATATGGATAGCTTTATAATATAGTTATTTACATATTGTCTCCCTCATTAGATTGTGTGCCCCATGACTATAGGGATTGTCTTTTGTTTCTTTTGAATCCTTAGGATTTAGCACTTTGCTTGGCAGAAAGCAGGCATTTGATAAATGTTAATTGATTAATTATTACCACTTTCCAGGTTTGGTCCTAAGGACTGAGGATACAAACAAAGAAAGGCAAAAAGCTGCCCTCAAGGAACTCATAATCTAATAAGGGAGATATGTGTTAACAATATGTACCCCCAAAAAGATATATAGCAAGAAAAATTGGAGGTAATCAAAGAAGGAAAGTACTTCTCTTAAAGGGAATTAGGAAAGACTTCTAGCAAAAGGTGGGATTTTAAATGAGATTTAGAGAAAGCCAGGGAAGTCAGCTACAAAATGCTTGGATTTAGAAAAATGATAAAATAATCAAAATTATTTCTAGAAAAGTTCTCCTAAATGCAGAGTATAATATTAATAGTTTCTCTTTAACATGATTAATGAATATTTTAGTTTTATGTGTTTAATAAATCTACTCTCCTATTTTCAAGGAAAAGTAAATGTAATGTACTAAAATGATTATGGCCAAAGCTAAAGGATTTCAATTTACAAGACTACTGGAATATATACAAAAGAAATATCCGTGAGAGGCATGAACAACGAACTTTATATTTAGAGAGTTTAAAGGATTGTTATGTTTTATTGTATATTGGTATTGTAATAAAATTTTAATTTGTTTGGAGATAAATTAGAAAGGCTTTAATGACTTAAAACTTTGAAGAAGGAAATCAGGCTTAAATAAGAAGTTTTTAAGAATAAGAATCTTAAGATACGAGCAAAAATTATCCAAGTAAAGAAAAAAGAGAGCTCACCAAAGAAATCAAATCATACACAGGAAGACAAAAGATATATCACTAGATTTAGATCTTTAAAAGTCACATATAAGAAACAGAAGTACAGCCATATAATCATTAAACCTTGAAAGGCAGATCATCCTCATCCATACTCCCCACCAAGGAGAGTTCTCTTCCCAGCATTGGAGGAAGGGAGGTGGGGGAAAATATTCAAATAAGTATTCATATAGCTCCATGTGCCAGAAACTGTTGTGCTGCTTTACAAATATGACTTTTGATCCTTAAAACTTTTCTAAGTTAAGTACTGTTATTAATTTCATTTTACAGAAAAGGACACTAAGGCAAACAGAGGTTACATGATTTACCCCCAGTGTCTGCTGGTAGATTTGAACTCAGGTCTTCCTAATTCCAGCCCAGGACTCTGAGTTGCACCTCCTATCCAATGAACCTCCTAGCAACCTCTTTGCTGCCTCATTACTCTCACATCAAAGTTGTTTTATCTTCTCTAAAAAGAAATCATTAATTTAATCAATGCAACCTCCATAAACCGTTAATCCTCACAAAATCCAACTCATATGGAAAGAATGAATTCCCTAACAAGAGGTTATCCAGGCTACATTAAAGCCCTTCAGGGAGTTCCCCACCCTCTTCAGCAGCACATTCCATTTTTGGACAGCTCTAAGGGTTAGGAAGTTTTCCTTATGGTGGGCCAAAATCTGCCTCCCTATAATTTAGAATTATTGTTCCCAGTTCTGCCCAAGGGGCCTGAGAGAACAATGCTAAATCCTCCTCCTCATGCCAGGCTCTCCAAGTTTTTGAAAACTGTTGCCATATCATCCTTGAAGAAGGCTAAATGGCTTATAATGAATCTTCCTAAAATGTGGCTTTAAAGTTTCTCATGCTGGCTAATCTCTATTAGATGGGTTCCATCTTTCAATTCCCTTTTAGAAATATGGTAGTTTGAACTGAACACAATCCTCCAGATGTACCCTAGCCAGGGAAAATTACAGTGGAACTATATCCTCCTTTGGCCTAGATAGTATAGTACTTTTTAATGTCTCAGAATACATAAATTTGTTTGATAACTGCATCTCTTAAGGACTGACAACAGTGCCTGGCACATAGAAGGTCCTTAATAATTGTTTATTGCTTGATTAATTATACTAAGTATTTGATAAATTATAGTTGATTAACATTATTCATATTGAATTTGTGGGATACTAAAGTCCCTAGGTCTTTTCTGTAATAACTGCTAACTAGCTTTTTTTTTTTTTTTTTTTTAATATGCAGCTGATTAAATGAAGCCCAGGGTAGACAATTGCATCTATTGAATTTTACCATCTTAATTTAACTTCAGTTTACTTATTCAAGTATGACTTACAGTCATAGGAATAAGGTCCTTTATGATCCTGCATCAGTCAAATAATGTTTTAAATTATTTCTTTTACCTTCATGTCATCTGCAAATGTGAAAAGCATGCCATCTATGTCTTCACCCCAATCACTGATAAACACTGAGTAGCACAGAGCCAAATTCTATTATTAGCTCTAACAATAATATTTGGTATGTATTTAATACTTTAAAGTTTGCAACGGCCTTGCATGCAAGTTATCTTGGAGAATCATAATATAGACGAAAAAACTTAGATCTAGAGAGTGAACGGGGTTTGCCCAAGGACCTAGACCAGTTTCAGGGCTAATTTCTTAAATCTTAACCTTTCCACAATCCCATACTGCTTCTTTGCTGATCCTCACAATAAATTGTAAGAAAATACTTGTGAGAAATGGACGGGCATTTGGTTTCCACAGTTATGAAGATGAAATTGGAGAAATAAAACTGAAATTAGAAAACTGAAACCCACAAGGACTTGTTTTATTATCTTCCCCCAAAAGAATGTAAGCTCCTTGGGAGCAGGGACTGGCTATGTGATGAGGGGTGGCGAATCATGTATAACTTTTGTAACATCCAATTAATGGAGAATCAGGGGAGGAACTTGCATTTCAGGATAGAAAATAAAATGTGCTTTTGGAGTTTCAAAGGTGTGTCTGCTCACCCTAGGCACCTGTTCTTGCAAGAATGTAAAATAAATCTTTCCTGCATTCATCAATGAGTTAGTGGAATGCTTGGTAAGATATTTTGTTTCTTACAATACTGACCTGGCTATCTCTGATTTTAAAGATGAGGAAATCAAAGTTTAGGGAAGGCAGTTAAATTTCCTTAGGTCACATAACAAATAAATTGCAGGGCCAGGAGTTAGGGTTTGTACCTTCTAGTCCAATGTCCCTCTATGGCACCAATCCCCATTTCCCAAGTGTCTAAAATGTGGCCATTAACCCAAACAGTCTGCCAAATTCCTAGTTAGATGGAGGCCTACTATTTTTCATTGTTACTTGATTGTGTTAGTACATGCCAATTAAAAAACCAGCAGACCCTAACCACTTGCTTGTTAAAAGTGGTACTGTAACTGCCTGCTGGAAAGTGTCATGTTAGCAGATTTGGATTCAAGTCAACAGATATTTTTCCAATGTGTGTAGAATACAGTTTGTCCTTGCCCTTTACCTCATCAAGTCCATAAACTGATCAGATACAATGACAACACATTACTATAATATAAATATAAGTAGTAGACATATGCCAAGGCAACAGCTATGGTCTAACAAGAAGCATCAAGGAAAGTTTCGTGGAGATAATCTATATGAATTGGGTTTTCATGGAACTAGGGACTAAGAAACAGAAGTCTGGTTTTTGTCTCCTAGATAAGTGAAAAAATCCTGCCTAGTATTATGGAAATCCCTGGAAGAAAAGGGAAAATAGGGAAAAGGAAAATGGGAAAATAGAAATGGGGATTGAAAAGGAAGAAAAAAGTTGGGATATCTTCAATTAGTTACTGTAAAAGAATCACATGGATTTCTGGTCAGATGGCTTATTATTGAAAAAACTCAAATGCCCCTGCCCTGTAATCACTAATCATCAGAATTCTGACCTTAATTTTGTTTACCAAGTTAGTTTCCTTATTTAAAGAAATATTAGCCAAGAGATTGGCTTCTCGGAACAGCTTAGCATCATGTGAGACTGGGTGACATGAGCCAGATTTTCTTAGGTTCTAATCATCACTGGATAAGCTGGCCATCGGGTTTCAAATTCTCCAAATTCTAAGAGGTCACAGCCACCTTGAAGAATTTCCTGACATCAAACTACCTCATATAGTACCCCCTTGTTTCACCACCACACCTAGCACCAATCAATCAGTCATTAAGCATTAAATAAGTATCTACTATTAGAAATTATGTACTACTACTGCTGACCATTGGTTTTTTCTATAAGACATTAAAATATTTCAAGCAAATGTCCTTCTTGATGATAACTATAATAATGGATGACATTTATAGAGCTCTATAAAGCAACTAAGTAATGCAATTGATAAAGCACTAGGTCTAAATATCTTCAGATACTTCCTAGCTGTGTAACCCTGAACAAGCCACTTAAACCTTTTTGCCTCAGTTTTCTCATTTGTAAAATGAATTGGAAAAGAAAATGGCAAACCACTCCAGTATCTCAGCCAAGAAAACTCCTAGAACTCCCACTTAGGATGAACTGAGCACTGATTAAAAGGCTCCACCAAATGGAATACTATGCTATAAGAAGTGATAAGAATGGGGCAGTAAACTTAAGTAAATGTAACCCAGTAAGCCTACCCAAAAGGAAGGGTATTCAAAGATATGCAAAATCAAGTGACTTTTAGGATAAACAAACAGTATTTTCACAAAAAATACGTTTAATGAACAACTAGCCCCTCTTTTAAAAGTGCTGCAATTCATGGTTTCATCATTGTATGAAAGTTATGATGCAACCTAGACTTCCTACAATGTGAAATGATTCTGTGAAGAATCTGGATTGCAAAAAGGCAAATGGTGTCCCAATTTTCAGTAAAGGAAATAGAATAAAGTCAGAAAATTATAGACCAGTGAATTTGAATATATATCTGGCAAAATTCTGGAATAGATTATTAAGGTATAGTTAGTAAATATCAGCATGGTTACATAAAAAAGAGGTGATGTCAAACTAATTTCATTTTGTAATATGGTTTCAAGACTAATAGATCAGAAAATGCCATTATGGAGATATAAAAGTGAAGGTAGAAAAAAGAAAAAACAAATTTCTGTTATTAAAAAAAAAACTAATGAAACAAAAAGATGTAATTTACCTAAATTTTTGGAAATGATTTGAAAAAGTCTATAATGGCATTATTATAAACAATTTGAAAAGATAAGGGCTAAAAATATTATAAAACTAGTTGAGTGGCTAGATCCAAAAAATAGTTATTGATGTTTCAATATGAACTAGCAAGGTCCCTAAAGGGATGAGTGTTGCAGCCGAGTCTTTAAAAAAGAAGTGTGCTGCAACAGTCACCCAAAAGGCTGTTAATTCAATGTTGACTCTAATAAGATGAATTGTAATAAAGATAAATATAAAGACATATTTAGATCCAAAAATGCAACTTCACATATAAAATGTATATATTATAATGTATAAAATGAGGATAAAACTCAAAAGTTCAAATGAAAAGGATTTTTAGTGATTATAAAGTAGCCCAAAAAGTGAGTGCAAAGTAGTTTTCACAAAGAGGAAATAATTAATCCTACTGTATTTTGTATCATTCAAATCACAGATAGAAGATTGGGTTCATTTCCAGGTACCACTTTTTGCTAAGGACATTGAAGAGAGACAGAGAGACAAAGAGAGATCAAGTTGTTTAAGAGTCATGAAGAATCTGATGGAGTGACTATATTTAGCCTGGGAAAAATTTAAGGAGGCTATATTCTTTGTCTTCAAGCATCTGAAGGACCCTTATGTGGAAGAAGGCTTTGATTTATTTTTCTTGGATATCACTGCTAAGCATATACTCAAAATGGTCACAGATAGAAAAATCTCATAATTACAAAAATATTCATAGCAGCCCTTTTTTGTAATAATAAAGAACTGGAACAAAAATCAGTGTATTTCAATTAGAAAATGGCTAAATAAATTGTAATGATCAAAAAAAAAAAGTATTTTTATGCCTACTCTGTGCCAGAAACTATGGTAGGTGGTAGGGAAATAAAAAAAGACTAATCTCAAAGAGTTTGATTTCTGTCGAAACAACATACATATATATATCTGTATACATGTGTGTATATACATATTTATATATATATATCTGTATACATGTGTGTATATACATATTTATATATATATATCTGTATACATGTGTGTATATACATATATATATATATGATAAATATAAGATTATTGTTACTATTAAGGAACTAAGTGACTTGCCCAGGGTCACACAGTTTAGCAAAGAATCTGAAGTCAAATTTCAACTCAAGTCATCCTAATTTTAAGTCCAGCACTCTATTCATTGTGCTGGCTAGTTGCCTCTTGGGAATTTATTGTCTGGCTAGAAAAGTAGTTTGAAACTAGCTTGTGAAGTATATGAATAGAATGGAATATTGCTCTTTGGTTAAATAAAAGACAAAGAATTATTAAAAAATATAGGAAAGCTTTAGCGAAAACTAAAGTAAGCAAAACCAGGATAACAATATACAAACTGTGTATAACACAAAGAAAAAGAGCCAAAAATTTTTTCCATGAAGGTTATGCAATTATAATGATCAAGGGTTGGCTTCTGGAGGTCCCCCCCAAAAAAGTAGTAAATAGTCTCCTATTGTACAGAATACTACATATAGAATACCATAGAATGTATAGAATGGTACACATACTGCCAGATAGGTGCTGTGTTAGATGGTTTCACTAGACTATTTCCCAGCTATCACAACATCTCCCCTCCCCAACTCCCCCCTACTCCGCCTTGTTGATAAAGGGATAGAATTCTGGATAGGAAAGGAAGAGAAAGATACTATTATCTCTTCTGTGTTGTGACTTTCCCTTTTGAGGTTTCACTATATCATATCACTATATCATTTGGTTGGCAAAAGAAATTAAATGGGAATTCTCCAGAAGCCACTAATGACATAGCAATCTAGCACATGACACAGAAAAAGTTAGGAA
Source organism: Antechinus flavipes (assembly GCF_016432865.1). NCBI lineage: Eukaryota > Metazoa > Chordata > Mammalia > Dasyuromorphia > Dasyuridae > Antechinus > Antechinus flavipes. The sequence continues at coordinate 530,418,472 of NC_067400.1, forward strand.
GTGAGGAAATGCATAAAATATATGTAAAGAATTGTATAATAACATATTTTATTTTTTAATATGACAATAATTCAAACTTTCTGGTATGAAGGGCCAAAAAACTCTTATGTGGATTTTCCAGATTATGGGGGCTGTACCCCCATACACATACCCACAATCCCCAAGATATAGAAGGAATAACTGTATTTTGAAATGAATGTCATATAAAATCAAAAAATGTCAATAGAAATAAGGGTTTTTTTTAAGTTTTTTGATCTGTTTTTTTTTTCTGTGAGCCTTCAAATTATAGAATTATGATGACCATTGACTTATGTGTCAGATTGACCTTTTCTTTATTTTTAAATGTATTTACCATCAATTTCATGAAAATGTACCTCTAAATATAAAGCATGAAAATAAGCTTTGGATGATTTATAAGTTAAAAAAAAAAAAAGCTTTCTGAGATCTCATCTCAAAGTAATCACCTCCCTTGTTATTTCAGACCCAACTCCTTTCAAAAGCTCTTATCAAAGATTTTCTTCTCCTTTTTAAATTAAATGTTTGTTATGTTACAGAATTACTTTTAAAAAATAACTGGTAATAACTGTAAGACAACCAAATAAAGGCATCAGATTATTTATAAAAAATAAAATAGAAGGAGGAGAATTAGCAATTAGTAGAGAAAACTATGGATAGATTCTAAGAGGTAGAATGAGGATGGAGTATATTCCATTCATGAGAGTCAAGCAATAGCAAGGCAGAGATAGGGGATGGCATATTGTGCAGGAGGAACAGAAAGTTGCCTCATTTAGTTGGAACATAAAGTACATGAAAAGGAATAAATAGTAATGTGGACAGATTAAGCTGAAAAGACTTTAAAAGCCAAACAGAACAGTGTCTATTTCATCAGAGAAGCAAGGGATAATACTCACCTCAAAAAAAAAAAAAAAAAAAAAAAAAGGTTCCAACAGATTTACTATCACGAGTAAGTTTTGTGGGTTGTTTCTCATTTTCTTGTATGTCCATCAATATGCCACAAAAGGCATACCTTTAAAGTATCTACTGATAAATTATAAAGTAAACTAATTTAGCTCACCCTCAAAATGACTTAATGAAAGGAAAATATCCTAACAATTAATCCTTTGGGTTAGAATCAATGGCCTCTGAGGTCTTTTCCAATTCTGATATTTTGTGGCAACTCTTTATATCCATCTGTTCACATCTCCTTTTCCAACACTTTCATTGATTAAATCAATAAACAACCATTGAATTGAAAAGTGGGAGGGAATAATTTTTTTCAATATCACGCTCAGTTCATATCCACAAATATTTATTAAACACCTATTATGTGCAATGTGCCTTTAAGACTGGATACAAATATAAGTGAGACATGATCCCTGCCTTCAAGAAGCTCCCAGTAAGGAAGATAACACTTGTGCACAAATACCAGAATGTCCCTCTTATTGTTGTTCAATTGTTTCAGTTTTGTCTGATTCTTCATGACCCCATTTGGAGTTTTTTTTTTTTTTTTTTTTTTTTGGCAAAGATTCTGAAGCGGTTTGCCATTTCCTTCTCAAGCTCATTTTATAGGTGAGGTCAATCAGGGCATTACAAACTTGTTGGAGACATCCAAAGTAGTGAGAGCAGGGAATAGTGAAGATTTTGATTCATATCATACAGTGAAAGAAAAACATGAGAGAAGATTGGAAAAGCATTTGGAAGCAGATTATAAAAGGACTTGAACATCAAAAAAGAAATTAGGTAATATTTATTTATCAATGAAGATTTTTGACTATAGGAAGGATATGAACAGATAAGTACTTTTTTATTCTTTACAAATATCATCTAATTTGATCCTCACAACAACCCTAAAAGGTAGATGCTATTATTATCCACATTTTGCAATTGGGGAAACTGAGGCAAGTAAAGGTCAAAAGACTTTTTTCAGAGTCACACAACTAATAAGTATCTGAGGCTATATTTGAACTCAGGACTTCCTGACTCCAGGCCCAGCATTCTATCCACTGGACTATAACAAAAGCATGAAGGATAAATAAGGATAGATGAGGATGGAGCAATTTAAAAGCGAATTAGACTAGTCCAGGCCAGAAGGAATAAAGGCTGGAATTAGAATGGGTACAATAAGAATGGTAAAAAAGAAATAATACATTTAAGAGTGTGGAGAAACAGAATCTTTCCAACACCTGCAATGTGCTAAATGGTCTGTGGTATAGACTGTAAATTTGAGCACTTTCTGATTCCCAGATGCAGAGGCAGAGACAAGTTAAACTCAAGGGACTTCTCTAGGATGAGTATCATGAAACATCTGTGTTTGCTGCACAGACTGCCTTCACAGAGTCCCTCAAGAGCAGTAAGAAAAACATAGCTCATCCCAGCAAATTGTCTGTATATGAAAGACTATAAATCTTAAGTCTCTAACATGGAAAAATAATTAATATGTTTTTAATGTTTTTTCCAGAGAGAAAAAATACAACTTATCCCAAAGAACAGAGACAGCTTCATTCAAGACTAGGAGATCCAAAGCCTCCAATTAATATTATTATGCATAATTATGTCAATAGCAGCATTTCTATGATATCTAAGATTAGCAAATCACTTTCCACAACTTCCTCTTGGTTAGCTCAGTTAGTTGTCCTGATAGAGAAACATAAAATAATAGATCTGAAAAAGAAATTTAGAAATTCCATTCGCCTTATTTAAATAAATAAATGAAGATTCTATGCTTAAAAAAAAAAAAAAACCATCTCCCACTTATATAACACTTTACAATTTACAAAGTATTTTTTCCTCATAATTCTGTAAGGCAGAGATCATTATTATCCCCATTTTACAGATGAAGACAAAAAAGTCTTCCAGCTGCAAGTTCCATATTCTTTTCATTAGATGGCATCTTTGCATCTGTCAAAAATTCAATTATTCAAATATCACATATTTTTGATAATCATTCTGTCCTTTCCTCATAGAGATACCCTTTGAAGGCCTAAAGGCTTACTTAAAATTGTCAAAGGGGTCCATAGTGCAAAAATAGGTATAGAATCCCTGGAATGAATAGAAGATGCAGAATAGGAGACAGAAGGGTCATATAGTATATAGTATATAGGATCCTAAAATATTCATCTTTGAAGAGAAAGTTGACCAATGCCTGATGGCTTCCAGGAAATCTCAGTACATACAAAAGACCAAGAACCAATTATGTCCTGAGCAATGATTATTTAATCCAAGTTTCTCTCTTCTGCTTATCTTTTTCCTTCGCAGTCCAAACTTGAGCACTAATAAATCCTTGACCCACAAGATTAAATATGGAATGGCCCTAACAACATAGAAGGTCAGATCTGGAAAGTATCTAAGAACAAGGGATAATAAATCACAGAATGGCAGACTTGGAAGGGATCTTAGACATCATTTTAGTCCAATCTCCAGTCTTACAGGTGGAGAAACTGAGGTTCTATGGTAGAGGAATTCTTTTATTACTAATACCTCAGTTTAGGACCGCAGAGCCCTTCTTCATCTTTCTATTTCCTTTTTTTTCTCAGGAACATTTTATTCCCACATGTAATTTTATGGGCGTGCAGAGTATTAGGGGAAAAAATACTGCAAAGCCACCAGGAACACAGAAACAGTTACGGAACAGTCTTGAAAGCCATCCAGAGTATTTTAATGAAAACCATAAACCCCCAGTCACTAACTTATACTGTATTTCATTCCAGGCCCACTGCCCCACCCCCTCCCAGCTCAACATCTTTAGGCAGCTGAGTCAGCGACAATCCAAAAGAAAGGGAGCTGGATGAAGTCTGTTGTATATTCAGCAAAGGCTGAAAGCTGCAGCTTGCAGGGGCCAGGGAGATAGGGAGCTAAAGTCAGCTGCACCCAAAGACCTTGAGGAGCTCTAGGTACAGCAATAGCAGTTTGAAATCCAAGAAATTATGAAACAATTATATGGGAAAAAACAAACAAACAAAAACCCACCTTGAGGCTACTCAGCCAAAACTGTCTGCACACAGCTGTACTAAATATAGAGGGGGATTTCTAGCAAAAGGAAAGGGAACAGATTTCAAGGCTTGTGATCCAGAGATTTGGTGGTTCTGTCATTTGTCATGAAGAGTCAGGGTAGGTTAATATAGGAGTTCTGGGATATGTGAAAGAAGGAGGAAAAGAAGAAAGAAAGAAAAGGAGGAGGGGAAAAGAGGAGGAGGAAGGAAGTGAGAGAAGGAGAAGGGAAGAAGAAGGAGGAGGAGAGGAAGGAGGGAAAAAAGGAGAAAGGAAGGAAGGTAAGGGGAAGGGAAGAGAAGGAAGAGGAGAAAGAAGAAAAGGGAGGAGGGAAGAGAAGTATTCAAGGAGGGAGGAGAAGGATAACTAGCATTTATGTGGAGTTTATTATGTGCCAGGCACTGTACTAAGGTCTTTACAATTATTACTTCATTTGATCCTCCCACATAGATTTTAGGGGGTCTGTAAACTTGGGGAGAAATTAACATCCTTATTTTCACTATTTTCTCTAACTAATTTTAATATTTCCTTCAAATATTTAATAAACTTTATTTTGAGACAGAAACTATAGCTTCACCTAAGATTGCCAACGGGGTCCATGGCACAACAATAGGTATGGAACCCCTGGAATGAATAGAAGATGCAGAGCAGGAGGCAGAAGAGTCATATAATATATAGGATCATAAAATATATAGGACCCCTGGCAAATCTTCAAAAGTAGAAAGAAACTATATAGAGGTTGCAATTGAGTATCCATCTACAAACATTACTTGAGCACTGATTGTGTGCTAAGTACTATGCTAAGTCTTAGGGACAAAAAGAACTAAGTAAAATGATCATTTCATGAAGGGCTTACATTTTCATAAAAGAACATATGGAAAGGGGGCAGCTAGGTGGTGATAGAGCACCAGCCCTGAAGTCATGAGGACCTGAGTTCAAATCTAAACTCATACTCTTAACACTTTCTGTCTGTGTGCCCCTGGGCAAGTCACTTAACCCCAATTGCCTCAGTTAAAAAAAAATTTTTTTAAAAAGAACATATGGAAAAAACACAAAGTAATTTCAATTGGGGAGACACAGACAACATAGGGGATCAGGAAAGGCCTTGATGCTGGAGGGATTATTTGAACTGAGCATCAAAAGAAACTAGAAATTCTAGGAAGCAGACACAAACATGACTCTTCCAAAGCAGAGGCCATCAAAAGAGGGAGGGAAAGGAAAGAAAGGAAACAAGAAAAAAATATAGGAAAAAGGACAATCAGGATCTTTATTTTGAGAAAAGTCAAGAAGCCTCCTTTCTCCGTCAGTATAATAATATAGTAATTCCCACTTCAATGATACTTTATAGTTTTCTTTGTAAACTTTATAGTTTATTTTTATCAGCTCTGTTACAAGGAGGTTAATACAAGAATTATTAGTCACATTTTATCGATAAGGAAAGTAAGGTTTAAAAGGGACAGACTAATAAAGGATGTATACAGAACTTGAGGTTGGTTTTCTGACCTCAACTCTAGTTTTTACTATTCCACACAACCCTTTAATATAATATACAAATATAAAAGAGCTTTCCAACAAGTGGAACTACCCTCAAAATGGAATAAGTCACTTCAGGAAATTTCCCATCACAGAACGTATTAAAATAGAGCTTAGATGAATACTTGTCAGGGATGTTACCAAAGGAATTTTTTTTTAACAAACATTTATTAATCATTTATGTGCCAGGCACAATGTTAAGCATTTTGCAGATATTACCTCATTTTATCCTCACAACCACCCTGGGAAATAGGTGTTATTATTATCCCCATTTTGAAGATGAGGAAACTGAGGCAGACAGAGGTTAGCTGACTTGTCCAGGATCACACAGCTAGCAAGTGTCAGGCAAAATCTAAACACAGCTTTTCCTAGCTCCAAGTCCAGAACTCACTCCACTACATCATCTAGCTTGGTATTGCTCTAGATGATCTCTTGGAACCTTTGTCATTTTGACAGTTTATAATTCTAAGTCAAACTCTGGATCTGCCCTACCACATATAGCCTTGACTCACTATATGACACTCTTTCACATCTCAAATCAGCAATCAGTCCAAGCAAAAGAGGTGAATTTGCACTAGGTAGTCTAGGAGCCTCTTCCAGCTCTGAACTCTCCTTCTATGACACTAGCCAAATGCAAGCTGTTGCAATGGCCACGTTTTACACCTGGGTCCTGTCTTGGACCTTGGGACCTGAGCTTGAAGAGAGTGCTGCTCTGGTCACTCGGCTTTCCCCCTCCTGCAGCACTGAGGCCCCTTTCTAAATGAGAACAGTGTTCTGGGCACTCCCAGACACTGGATTCTGCTCAAGCTGGATTCAAACAGCTCTTTGGGCCTGAGGAGCCTCAGAGCCAAGCAGTTTTAACGTGGCCTCCTCTGGCCTGCTGCAGACTCACTTGATATTCTTGGGAGACATACAAGGGCCTGTTACCCTAACAATAATAATTTCCCTGGAGAAAGTGTCTGTCTAGACAGAGCAGTCCAATTTACCTTTGCTGCTTCACATTTCAGAAAATGGTTCTGGAGTTTGCAAATCCTAACATCGAGGATGTTAGACCTAGTAAGACAAAATGGCCTGGAGGCAGACCATCCCTCTACCCCAGAGGCCAGATGGAAAGCCTCAGACTTAGCAGAGCTCCCTACACACCCCAGCGGCAGCAAGACAGAACACTACTCGATCTGTACACAAATAAAATGTCCATGACTGGTTAGGTGAGAGTCCTGAGTACATCTCTACTCTGTACTCTGAGCAATGGAGAGAGATGACAACTTAATGCAGACATGATGGTGACCCCCATTTAAAGAACTATCTCACAGAAAAGGGAATAGACCTTTTCCAATTGGCTCCAGGGACAAAGTGTCTTAAGTTGGAAAAGAAAAAAGAAAAAAAAAGGCAGTTTTGAGGTAAGGAAACTACATCCTAACAATCAGAGTTTCCACAAAGGGAATGGGCAGCCTGGGGAAGGAGTAGGATACTCCTTATTGTAGGTCTTCAAGAAAAGGTGGATGACCATTTGTCAGAAACATGAGGCAGGGAGTATTATTGAACTATGGGTTGGACCAGAGGGCCTCCAGAATCCCATCTCTGGACCTTGGTACACTTATCTGTAAAATGGAGAGAAGAATACTTTCAACTGCCTACCTCAGAGTGTTTTAACCAAAGCACTCTTTACCGTCCTTAAAGTATTACAGAAATGTGTGAGCTTTTTTGTGGTGGAGAGCCAGCTGTTTTTGGAAGGAATTAAACTAAATGATCTCTAAGGTCCTTTCCAACACTAACATTCTATGATTCTATTGCAACAACCATGTTATCACACACACACATATTCATACACATACACATACATATACATCACCAAATTCATCTATCATTCAATTGCATGGCATATTTTGAACAATAGGCATTTTAAAATTCCTTTAGTTCCCTCCCCACCCCCACCCCACCCCCAGGATAATTAGACTGATATATTTTGAGTCATCATGGATGTTATTGGGCAGGCAGTTGTAATGCTTGCGGGCTTGATGCAATCAGCACAATGCAATCTGTCTAACATGAATGTCTCCTCATTGATAGGGAATTTTTGTTTTCACTTGGACACTAGGCAGGACATACTCCTTGATGGTAATCTTAGGATCTTACACCTAGAACTTCAAGAGACCCCAGAGGCTATCTAGTTCAACCTTCCCATTTTAGAGATTAAGAAACTGAGAACTAGAAAGATTGTCGTTTGACCAAAGTCACACAATTAGCAGATGAAATTGAACCAAGATCCTCTAGCCCCAAATCTAATGTTGTTGGGAATTGTGTGTGTGTGTGTGGGGGGGGGGGGGGGGGGGGGGAGGAAACCTTTTGGGTTTTTTTTTTTTAATCAACAAAAGGCCTTAGTGAGTTGGTTCAGAACAGAGAAGAAAAAATTAATGGCAGGGAGGGAGAATATCTTCAAATATCTGAAATTGTCATTGTGTGGAAATGGTCATATATCTAGTAAGTATTGTATGTTAGATCCAGTAAGACAAAGTGATCTGTGGTAAGCTATACCTCTACCCCAGAGGCTAGATGGAGTACCATGGATTTAGGAGAGCTTCCTATACTCCCCAACAGTAACAAGACAAATCTGAACTCAGGTCTTCCTGACTCCAACCCTGGCACTCTATCCACTTTGCCATCTAGGTGCTGCTAATTTTTATTAACTACCTACCATGTGACAGGTATTGTGCTTGACTCTGAAGATAAAAAGAAAGTGGGGGGAAAAACTCACACACACAAAAACAAAATATAAAACAGTCCTTGTTTATAAGGACACCTCAGTGATGCAGTGGGTAGAGGGCAAATCCTGGAGTGCAGAAGACTGGCCTCAGACACTTAGTTGTGTCTCTCTAGGCAACCTGTCTGGCTCTTCATCTGTAAAATGTGGATTATAATAGCACCTGCCTCCCAGGATTACTGTAAGGATCAAATGAAGCAGTAATTGTTAAGTTTAGCACAAGTAAATATTAGTTATCATCATCATTATTATTATCATCATCATTATCAAAAAGCTCACAGTCTAATAGGGAAGACAACATCTCAATAATTATATACAAACAAGATACAGATACAATAAACTGGGGATAATCTCAGAGGAATGACACTAATATTGAGGAGAACTAGGAAAGGCCCCTTGGGACTTGAACTGAGACTTGAAGGAAGCCAGAGAAGGTAGGAAATGAATATGAAGAAGGAGAACATGCCAGGCCCAAGGGATAACCAGTGAAAACTCTCCAAGTTAGGAGATGGAAAGTCATGAGCAAAGAACAATAAGCAATTAAAGCTACCCCAATGTGAAAGCAGCTGTGTCAAAATGTAAGAACTCTACAAGAAATTAGTGTTTTAAGCAGCAGCTAGACAAACAAGATATTATAAAAGGGAATTCATGTTTCTAGTAAGGGTTAATAACCTCTGGTTCTTCCCAACTCTGAGATTCTATGATTCACAGTATCTCACAGGGCTGCCATGAGAACCAAAGGGAATAATATATGTAAATATTCATGCTTTATAATTCAATGCTATATAAATGCTATGTAACATATATAAATAAAAACTATATAAATGCTACATAAATTCTAGTTATTATCATAATGTGAAAATGTTTTGCAGTTAAGTACAGTTTAAATATTACCATGATTGGACCAAGTACCCACAGTAATAAGATTACAGATCCATTGAAGCATATTATGCATTCATTAAACCAATATCCATTAAGCAAAAACTGTAGAAACAAGTTAGAGAGTCAAATTTTTATTTGTCCCCAGTTTTTCTTCCAGATTCCCTGGCCACCTGACCCTTAAACCCTGGGATGACTCACAGCAGCATTTGAAAACTACTGCCTTAAAAATTAAGATAGTCTACGGAAAAAAATGGTTGCCAACATTAAATGCAGAGCTAGTCTTCAATTTCATTCAATGAGCACTTCTCAAGCCAGGAAGAGACAGAATTACACACACAAAAATTACACACACACACACACACACACACACACACAAAAAAAAAATTCCTCGTCCTTAAATACACTTTACTGAGGGAAAAGCATATAAAGAATTAATTAAATGAAAAATATATTCAGGGCCACTAGGTGGTGCCATGGATAGAGCACTGGCCCTGAATTCCAGGAGGATCTAGTTCAAATCCAGCCTCAGACAGTGACTACCTGTGAGATCCTAATTTAAGCCTCAGGAAAAATATACATATAAAGTAAATACAAAGGAATTGGAGTGGGGGAGGAAGAAGGGGGAAGGGTCAGAGGTAGCATGTTAGCAATTGGGGAGGTAATTAAAGGTCTCCAGTAGCTATTCAGCTAATCTTTGCTTTAATAGACAGGAATTCTAAGAGACATACATGAGGAGAGGGAAACAGTCCCATCATTTTACAGAAGTGAATGATGGCATACTATGCATGATGAAAAGCAAATCAGTTTGCCTGGAAAATAGAATATGTTAAAAGGAATAACATAATATCTCTAGATAAATAGATAGCTCAGGCCATAGTATGAACAGGTTTAAATGCCAACAGAGTAATTTGATTTTATTCTAGGATCAATAGCCAGTCACTGAAGTTACTTGAGCAAGGAAGTGACACGGTCAAGTCTATACTTTAGAAAAAGCAGTTGGACAGCTGGGTACATGATAGATTGGAGATGGGAAGGGTGGACACTATTACACTTGTCAGGAGAGAGCATGAGGGTGTAAACCAGGGTGATGGCTGTGTTGATTGAGAGAAGAGATGAGAAATGTTATAGAGGTGGAATAGATAAGATTTGTCAACTTGTTAGATTACAGAGAAACCCAATTTTATACATAAAAGCCCAACTTGAAAAAAAAGTACAGATGCTAGTACAGATGCTCCTAGCTCCAAATTCTATTTTCTCATAGAACCAGAGTTCCAGCCCTTACTCTGCCATGAACTCTGCTGCATAGTCTTAGACCAGGAGAGGGGAATGTCCGGCCCATGGGCCACATAAAGCCCTTGAAATAATTTGCTAAGGCAACTACAGGCAATGATAAGGTGAAAGTTGGATATGCTAGCTTGACTTCTTTAAGTTAATAATTTTGTATGGCCCGTGAATGATATTTTAAATATCCAAAAAGCCCTTGGCAGAAAAAAGGTTTCCATTCCTGTCTTACAAATCACTTCACAGGTATAGTCTGGGTCTCATCTGTAATGTGAACACTTGATGGTTTATAAGGCACCCTCCAGTTTCAAAATGTTATGATTCTATTATCTATCTTACAAGGTTAGAGTAGTCCTTCTTACTATATTAATATTCCTTCCTCAAGGACATGTATGACTAAAAAAAGAGAAGAGATAGTTGTGAAAAGCAACAGATGGACAGCTTGGGTGTTACAGCGGTGCACTGAGATATTAAAATATCCAAAAGAGGACCCCGGAGGGCATTGCGTGGGAATCATCACTTCATGAGTCATGTACCAGTGGTGAGAGTAATTGGGTCTCTGATCAAATCCATCAAAGCTTCTAAACATAGTGGCTCCAAATAGCAGTCCTCCAAGCAAACCACTGTGCCCTGACAAAATTCATCCTTTCCAACCTCTGAAATAATTTCCCCTCTGATTCCTGTAACCTCATTACTCACTGAATTCGTAAACAGGCCATGCACATGGCACCAGGAGGTAAAGGACAGATTGTCCCTAGTTGGTGAGCAAATACCCACAGGAGAAAACTGGGCCTATGCTGGCTCTCCCCCAACTACTACCACATGAATTTATTTCAGTTTGTAATAACTGCTAGGATGTGAACAGGAAGGAGAAAGGGAGGTGAAAAGGAAAGGAGAAGGATGCTTTTATTGGCTTGTCAAAAGTCTAGAGGAGCACATGGCAAACTGCCTATGCTGAGACTAAAAAATGAGTTTGTGCACCTCAGCATCCTGAAAGATTTCTTTCCCATCTCTTTGTTCTAACAATAAACAAACAAACAAACAAAATAAAAATGAATAAATAAATAATCAAATAAATCCCAAACAAACAAAATGAAAATGAATAAATAAATAATCAAATAAATCCATAAAGCTAGAATCTAATTTACATTTATGCTTTCCTTCCCCCCTGAAAAATGTCAGTGTATTCTTGTAAATTGATTGATTAAAAATGAATTTAAAGATAGCATCCAGCACTAGGAAGTTTCTGCCCTAGAGGAACTTAAATCTGGGGAAGAGAACTCTTACTTTTATAAGTATACACAAAAAAGATAAAGTAATTTAGTGAAGAATAAACACTAACTACAACAGGGATCAGAAAAAGCCTCAAGGAACTTGAACTAAACCTAAAAGTAAATTAAGGATTCTGAGAAATGGAGCTTCAGAGGGAGTTAGACACCCCAAAGGTATGATAGCAAGAGATGGACCATAGTGTATGAGATATAGTAAGACCAACTTAGTTAGCTAGATCACATACAGTGTCCACAATAATAAATCAGGCCAGGAAGTCAGGTTGTAAAATGTTTTAATATCAAATAGAGGCGTTCATAATTTTGGGCAAAAGATGGCCCCTAGAGTTTATTCTGTAGGAGAGTGACATACTCACACTGTGTTTTAGAATAATTAATAATTTGTTGGGGGGGGAGGTTGTTACAATATGCCAAACACCCCCTAATTCTCATATCCTAGAAGGCATCCATATACTTCCTGTGTTATTTCTCTCTCTCTGTTCTCCCCTCCATATCCAGGAATAGTGCATCCATGCTCTTCTTCCCACAAGACACTCTTATCTCCTAACTCAGGCAATTTTACTGGTTATCCTTGCTTGAAATGTTCTCTTTCCTCTTATCCATCTCTTGACTTCCATGACTTATTTCAAGTCTCAGCAAACTTTCCTGTTCTCTCTTAAGAGAACTGCCTTCCCTCTGAAATTATCTCCAATTGATTTTATGTATATGTAGATAGAGACAGAGAGAAAAAGCGAGAGAGAGAGAGAGAGAGAGAGAGAGAGAGAGAAAGACAGAGAGAGAGAGACAGAGACAGAGAGAGAGAGAGAGAGAGACAGAGAGAGAAAGAGACAGAGAGAGACAGAAAGAGAAAGAGAGAGACAGAGAGAGAAACAGAAAGAGAAAGAGAAAGACAGAGAGACAGAGAGAGAAAGACAGAGACAGAGAGAGAGAGAATCCAAAGGAAGAAAGAGTCGGAGAAGAAAGAAAACACATGAATATTTGTTTCCATGTTTTCTTCCCGTTTGACTAGTAGCAACTTGAGGCCAGGAATTTATTTTGTCTTTTTTGAACAGAGTTTAACACAGTGCCTAGCACACGGTAGATACTTAAAATTTTCTGTTGACTTATTTGTATCAAGTAAGAAAGTTTTAGAAAATAAAGCACGACATTAAAACAAATCCTCCTGGTCAACAGTATTACAGTTCTACCAGAAATGGAAATTAAAATCTGTTGCCATGGGATTAAAAAGACCAAGGCCTATACACATCTGAACCCTGCCCTTTGCTTTTTGGAAACAGAAAAATGATGAAAATGAGAGAATTTCAAAGTTAAAAGAGACCTTAAAGATATAACAATGCATGAATCCAGCAGCAGTGTATCAGTTAGACCACAGACATATGATAAAGAATACACTTACTACTGGTTGCACATAGAACTATGGAGAACACACTTACTATTCTGATTATCTTCCTAAGAATACAACTGTGACAGTAAAGAGTTAAGAGTTGGCTCTAGCCCAGCTGTAGCATGTTAAATAGGACAGAAAGAGAAAGCAATATGATCAGGGGCATCCCAGGACAAACAGTTTCTATGGCTGTGTTGAAGGACGGGACCTAAATGTCGGTTTGATGGATAGGACTAGGTGCATAGTAGATAGTGTACCAGACTTTAAATAAAGAAGACCTGAGTTCAAATCTTGCTTTAAACCCTCACTAGCTCTGTGTGGCCCTGAGCAAACTATTTAACCTCTCTCAGCTTCAGCTTTCTCATTTGTTAAATGAGTGTTATTACACTTATCTTCTGGATTACTGAGACTCAAATAAGATAAGCTGAAGAATTATTTGTAAACCTTGAATATAGCTGTAAAAATGATACTATTAGGAAAACTCAGGTTTCCTTTACCTATGTCTCCCCTTTCAACCCAATTCAGTTAGCTTTCTTAAAATTCAGCTTCAGTCTGTATTTCTTAATGGTAGCTGTGCCCCTAACTATGATTCCCCAAGGCAGAATAAATCACACTAATATAAGCAGAGAAGAGGATGGTAAGCACCCAGTGACTCAAAAGTAATAGCCACAGTGCATCACTGCTTTAAATCCTACCTGCTTCTTCTCTCCTTGTGGTAATCCTTCCCAGGATTAATATGTTTATTTTGTGTTTTTCCTTTTTATTCACCATAGGTCTTCTTTTCAAAAAGCAACCATAAGAATCCCAATTTCATACAAAACATCAAGGACTGTTAAATGATTTTTCAGTCCTGTCTAACCCTTCATGATCCCATTTAGGGTTTTCTTGGCAAAAATGTTGGAGTGATTTGCCATTTTCTTCTCCAGCTCATTTTACAGATGAGGAAAGAGGCAAACAGGATAAGTGACTTGCCCAGAGCCACACAGCTAGTGAGTATCTGAGGCCAGATTTGAACCCAGAAAGATGAGTATTCCTGACTCCAGCCTGATGCTTTAATTAAACCACCTACCTGCCCAGCCAGGATTAGACTGCCCATTATCCAGCACTTATCACAGTGCCTGGCATATACTGTTGCCGTTATTGTTTGTTTCAGCCTTGTCTGACTCTTTGCAAACTCATTTGGGGGTTTTCTCAGCAAAGATACTGAAGTGGTTTGTCATTTCTTTCTCCAGCTCATTTTACAGTTTAAAAAAACTGACGCAAACTGGGTTAGTGATTTACCCAGGGTCACACAGCTAGGAAGTGTCTGAAGCCAGATTTGAATTTGGGAAGACTTCCCTGACTCCAGATCCAACACTGTGACACTTAGCTGCCCACAATAGGTAGTTAATAAATATTTATTGATCAATTTTTTTGCCTCTCCAATTTCAATTCTCTTTGTGCATATTGGCTGGAAAGAAACCCAGAACATTCATATCCAAACAATCACATTTCTTAATTTCCTGCCTCTTAAATTCCCATGCACTTGTCTTCATCAGTACATAGATCACAGCTATACTTGACATACAAATCCCCTCTACAATATCACCAACATATAAGTGTTTATTCAGCCTCTGCTAGAATTCCTTAAAAGCTTTAAAAAATATATAACTACATTGATGAGTAATATATCTAGTTTAATATATCTAGTATTGGTGCTCCATCCAAACAGAGTCAAATTGCATTTTAATAAGTACTTGTCAGATGATTACAATATTTCTAAAGCAAAACTTTCCCTCTCCTACTATTGATAACAATTAGAATTCCATCAAAGTCAAAAGTTCTACACCACCTTTGCCCCCAGTGGTCTATATGCACAAAGTCTGAGCTCTGGAAGGCAAATCTGTGAGAAAGAGCCAACCTCTAACCTCTTAAGAAAGGCAGGAATTTTACGAGGTGGATGTGAGAAGGAAACTCACTTCAGACATGGGGTGATCTTCTGTGATCTTTAAAAGAGGATCCTGTGTTAATTTGCCATTTGGCTTGATGTGCCATTTGGTCTTATACTAGTATTCTCATTCAACTGGTGTCCTGTGGTGAGTAATTTGCAAAGGGCACAATTTTATCAATTTAACTCAAAAAGGAAACACAAAATAAGCATGCAACAATTCTGGAAAGGGATGTTTATCACCACTACAGTGAAGCATTAAAATAAAATGTTACTTCTCTTTTTTTCAATTTCTCCTCATGGTTAAATGGCATACAGAAATATAGGTGATAGATAACAGTGTTAGAGTCATGATGGTTTGATTTTGTTGTTGTTGTTGAGTATCTTGGATTGTCTCAATACACAATCCTATTACTTGTAAATAGAGGTATTCTATTGTCTTTATAACCTGTACTTATTCTTTAATTTCTTTCATGTCTTGTTGTTATTGACAAGAGTGTAGTACTAATTTTAGTGAAAATGCTTCTAATGGTTCTCTACTACCTAAACTGATTCTAGCCTGTGGTTTCAATATTTCACGTTTATTTTATCATAGTAAAGAAAAATCTTTCAATGTCTACATTTTATAGTTTTTAAAAACATAAATGAATGTTATACTTTGTTGAAAGCTTCCCTCACATCTCTAATATAATCAGGTCATCCATTTTTCTCCTTTTCTTGAAATAATTATGATATTGGTATTAAACCAACCTTGTATTCTAGTAAATAAATGCTATTCAATCACAATGGATAACAATACAAAAAAATAAGCCTTTCTCATTTTACAGAAAGGGGAAGTGATGGATCTATGATGCAATGGAAAAAGCTTTGGACTTCAAGTTCATTTCAAAAACTTAGGTTTTTTGGTGATTCCTCCTTCTCCCTTAATATTCATAATTGATTAGTTGCCAAATTCTTCTAACTCAAGCTCCATACTTTTAAATCTGTCCCCCCTTTTCTTTATTCCCATTGTCCCCATTCTAGTAAAGATTTTAGAACTGTATTTAAGACAGAGGAAACGGGGTTTTGCTCCAGAGTACCATTATGTAGGTAATTTATTTCTTGTAGCAATCCAAAAACTCCTATCTCTATGTTTCATACCTTGATCTTCCACCAGTTTGTGCAGTATAGTACAATAATGCTTCCTTCCTTCAAATCTCCAGAATCCCATTACTTTAGAATCTTTGGTCAAGGTCTGTCTTCCCCCTAAAAACTTTTCAGGGACATAAGCTAGACTCTTTGTCAAAGGAGCCACGTCTCTCCTTAATGATGCTGTTCATCCTTAATTTTTGAAGAGGACCAATGACATCACTGGTGATGTCTTGATTTATTCATGAATTGGATTTAAGTGAGATGACTTTGCAACTCCCTTGGTGACTACATATATGATTGAAATGTCTTTTGTGTTACTAATGACCCAAGTGAAAGAATTACTACTCTGCAGGCCCTTATTCCCTCTCACCTAGACTTTAAGAAAAGCCTTTGAACAAGTCTCAACATCTCTACATTCCCCACACTCCCACCCAATCTATCCTTCATAATCAGCCCTTACACTGGTTGTCTCTTTTTCCTGGAAGGCATTATTTCTTCATTTCTACCTCTTAGAATCCACTGTTTCCTTCAAAACTGGAGTGAAGCCTTCTACAAAAACCCTTTTCTAAGCACTCTGCCTCCTTCACTAAGTTAACATGCATTTTTATGTATTTTTTTGGTGTATGCTTATTTAGGTGCATTGTTTTCTCCCTTGATAGAATGTAAACTCTTTGAAATTGGGTAGGGTTTCATTTTTATCTTTGTATCCTCAGCACCTAGGACAGTTTCTGGCCCAGAGTAGGAATTTCATAAATTCTTGTTGATAAATGCATGGAAGGATGGATGGATGGAGAGATAGGTGGATAGAAGGAGGAAGGGAGGAAGGGAAGGATAGGACAAATCTGATAAAGTTATTTCTCTATTCAAAAAATCTTCAATGGCTACTTATTCTCTTCTGAATAAAGCTAAATCTCTTCTGTCTCCCACTCAAAGTATTCCACAACCTGCTGTCACTCTACCTTTCCAGCTTTATCTTTTTTGACTTACTGTTCCAGCCCACATACTCTGCACTCCAGACAAAATGAATTTTTCTCTGTCCTCAATAAATATTATAATGACCTCCATGATCCTAAGATCAGAATATCTTCTCCCTTCTGCTTTGTTTATTGAATTCCTATCTATCCTTTGAAGGTCAAATTAAATGATACTGCATTCATAAACTTTACCAGATCCTCACAGTGATAAGAACTTTTCTTTTAGAACTCCCATATAACTTTGTTTTACTCATCTTTAATATCCTGCATATAATATTGTATATTACACTTATCTGTGGTTTGGTCTTATACTTTAACAGAATGTAAGGTCCTTGAGGGCAGAAATTCTATTTTATTCAAGTTTTAGATCTCCATCATTTCTCACAGGTCGCTATATAGAAGTCTTTAATAAATGGCTGTGTTATTTAAAAGACCTAGATTCAAAGGAAGGCCTTACCCAAAATGATGCAAAGTGAAGTGAGCAGAACTAGAACACTATACACAGGAACAATACAGTACAACAATTAACTAGGAATGACTTAGGTATTCTCAACAATATTATGATCTAAGACAATTCCAAAGGACTCATGTTGAAAAATGCTATCTACCTCCAGAGAAAGAACTGATAGAATCTGAATATAGATTGACGCATGCTATTTTTTACCTTCTGGTAAATTGGTTTATTTTTTTATTGGGGGGCGGGGAGAAGGCGGTGTTAGTCTGTGTCTTCTTTCACAACAGAACTAATCTGGAAATATATTGTACATGATTATATATCTATAATTTATATTAAATTGCTTACTGTCTCAAGGATAGGGGAAAGAAGGGAAGGAGGGAAAAAATATGGAACTGAATTTTTTTAAATAAATGCTAAAAATTGTTTTTACATGTAATTTAAATCTAAACTTAAGTGTATACAAGAGGAAGTAAGTAAGGGATACTTAGGAATGGAGACAGGGCTGTATGAAAATGGGGAGGAGAGAGGAAGCAGCCTTTGGATAAAAGGATATAGTGTTTTTGACCCTTAATTGTATTATTTTTAAAAAATAAAAGATCTGGATTCAAATGCAGCTATACTATTTACTAGCTTTACGATCTGGGTAAGAAGTCATTTAACCATTCAGTTTCTTGTTCTGTCAAATGAAGATTATAATGCTTTTATTGCTTATTTCACAGGTCTGTTGTAAAGGCTATAAATGAAATGATACACATGGTAGCACTTTGAAAATGATAAGATAAAGTATCATTATTCTCATTAGAAGCTTCACAGAGAAAGTCAATATCATTGGAGAAAAAAGAGGGAATCCTATGACATGGATGCCAAACCACGGCTAAATTAAAAACTCCCCAATCCATTAACATTGAGTATTTCCTGAAATCAATATTCAATTTGGCAGGATCTTCAGTTCACACACACACCTCCCACACATATGTCCTTGTGGTATTACAAAGAAAAATGAAAACATCCGCATTGAGAAAACATAACAACAACTCCATGTTCACATCTTTTTTTTTTTTTTTTTTTTCAAAAGAACTCTGGCAATGAGATTTTTTTTTTTAATTTGTAGCAAATGGAGCCTAGTGAGAAGGATAATGCACAGGGATCCACAACACCTGGCTTTGGGTCCCAGCTCTGCCACTTACTTTCTCTATGATTTTTGGTAAATCATTCCACCTTTCTCAGCCCAAGTTTCCTCATCTGTAAAATGGAAATGAAAATACTTATATACCTAACCTAAGTATTTTAAGGGATTTTAAGGAGAGCAACAATTTTAATGAGATACAAGCATTTATCATGTACCTACTATGTGTCAAGCATGACACTAGATACTACTGGGTACAAAGGAAAAAACCAAAATGGTCTCTGCATTCACTGAATTTATATTCTACTGGGTCAAACAAGATAATGCAGATAAAGTATTGTGTAAACCTTAAAGCTCTATATAAACCCAAGGTATTATTATAGAAGCTAAATCTAAATTAGGAATTTTGTTTGTATTTAAATACTCTGTCTCCTGAAAAGGTAAAATGTACTTTGTAATTTTTGAAATAACAATAACGTGCTGCTTTTTATACTAAAGAGCAGATTTCTCCTTATCTGAGGTGTGTTAAGAAGCTCCACTTTGGGGACAGGTAACCAACATCTTTTGCCTTGTTCTAGATTTTTGGGGGAAGGGGAACCACACTGTAGAAACCAGTAATCTGGGATCTGAGCAATGTTTCATGGAGACAAGTGACATCCTCCCCCAAAATTATGCCTCAAGGGTCCCTTCTGCTTCTAAACTACAATCCTGTGAATTAAGGGATAAAACCATTATTACCATTCCTCCAATCAAAGGCTGTTTTTCCTCCTCCCCATTTCCATACAGCCTTGTCCCCATCCTTAAATTTTCCTTACACTCTTGTACACATTCCACGGCCAGCTATACTTGCAGCAGTTGCTTACAGTATGTTTTGAGAGCATAAGAAATGGTAGAAATTGAATAGGAGAGACAGTAAAGGGTATTTGAAAGACCATTGTATTTATCTGGTTTCATAGTCTGGATCTGAGTTTTGGCTTTTAGTTGCCACTGAAGCAGAACAGTGCCATGGTACATAGAGTGCCAAGCCTAGAGGCAGTAAGATTCCTCTTCATGAGTTCAAATCTGACCTCAGACATTTACTAACTAGATGAGTACCTTAATTGCTCATCCATAAATCAAGGATAATAGTCAGGGCCCTGACTGGTCTTCTTTACTTGATGAGGATCAAAAGAAATAACAAGTATGAAAGTGTTTTGAAAACTGTAAAAGTGAGATGCAAATGCAAATCATTATTATCATCACTGAATCACAGGAATAGATGCGTCCCTCTTCTTTTTCCAGATTTCAAAGTTCATTTTAATCCTTTTGTGACATTTCCCTTACTTCATCTCAGGGCTAACTAGGAAGTCCTCTTGACCATGATGGCTAAGGGAGACACAATGTAATTTGCCCCCACAGTTATCTAGGATTCTGTATAAACTCCACCTTCACTTAGCTGTTTATTCAAACCTCCCAAGTATTTCTCCTTTGAGGGTAAGGATTGAAGCAGAGGGGGCACAGATCTTCTTTTCAGCTATCCTTCTTAGCATTCTATCTATCTTGTGACTCAAATTCCACTCTGATCACAAGGAGGGAGTTAAGAGTGTATCTCTGTGGCCAAGGAAAAGGAAAACAAAGGAAAATGTTTGCCTTGGATTCTTTTGCATAAAGATCTCATCCAAGAATGAGAATAGAGAGTCACATAAAAAAGAAAAACCAACTTAATTTATGGTTTTAACTAGGGAGGGAGGAAAATAGAAGGAAAACTCAAGTAAGATTAAACATGACTTAATTCTTAAATGAAAAAGAGGAATCCAAAAGATGCTTGATTGTCTCCAAAAGATAAAACCGATATTTTAGTATTTTTAGAACCAGTGGAAAGTACAAAAAAAGAGAATGATGAGAGGAAAAGGAAGAAAAAAGGGAAAAAGCAGGAAAGAGATAGGTAAAAGAGAGAGAACTAGAGGAGAAATTTAATGTGACAAATATTAGGTGCCTACTATGTGCAAACCATTGTTCTGGACATACAGTCTTTTCAAGCAACTTACAGTATAATAATAAGAGAGGAAATGATGAAACTCACAACCAAAGAGAGGTTGACAGACATACTGAAGTTGAGATGGAGGAAGAAAACAGGATGGGGGAGGAGGGGCATGAATTGAGAAAAAGGTGAAGATTTAATAGATCCTGAAGTGTTAATAAACTTCCCCTGTCACATTCTACAATTTATTTAGGCAGTAGGCTCCAGAGTGTTATCATCCTTCAGCACAAGGGTATTACTGTCCTTTGAAAAGCTCATTAGCTGACTAAAGAATATTCACAGTGTCAGCTTCTCTTTACCCCCCTTCCTCCCAGTGGCAGGAGATCAGGACTTTAGGGGAGAGAGACTTGAAAAGCTGCCACATGGGTATGAAAATTACCACCTCCTCTGCTAGTGGGGAATGAACGCACCCCACCCCCAAAAGGGAAGTGACTGTCAGATCTAAAAGATGTCAGAAAAACTTCTTAACATTTGAAAGAATGATCCAAAAGTGGAATAAGCTGCCTTAGGAAGTACTGGGTTTCCCTTTCTAGTGAGGTATTAAGAGAAGATTCTCTATGGGTTGGATAAAATAATCTCAGATGCCTTACAACTTAGTATCTGTGACTACAATTTCATTGGAGGTATTTAGAGGTATCAGAAGAGTGCTGGGATAGGCAGCAAGGGGAGATTGGAAGCTGGCCTGGATGATTAAGTACCAGAGCATGGAAGGAAAAATAATAGTTATGTTGAGTATGTTTCACACATTCTTACCCTGTATCTCCTTACCCGATATAGTTGTCATGGTGTGTGGTGATGTCTGTCTGGGTACAGAGCTTGTGGCTAAAACCAATCCTCTTCTCAAAATGCCCAGAGAAGTAAACAAATCACAGTCTGCCTCAGTTTCCCTGGATCTAAAATGGGGATGATAATAGTGCTCATGCCTCATTTTTTGTGTGGATAAAGTGAAGTGATATTTGTAAAGCTCCTTGTAAACCTTAACACATTATGTAAATATTAAGCAACAAAAATGATGATGATGATGATGATATGACATGCCCAAATTCATGAAAATAGCTAGTAAGTAGAGCTAGTATTTTAATCTAAGTCCTTTGAATCAAAATTGAGCATACTTCCCACTATATCATGATTTTTTGGCTCTCTTGTGAGAGCAACTATCAGGGATGAAAAGTAGCTCTCAAAGGCTATTGTTCAGTCTTTTCAGTCATATTTGATTCTCTGTGACCCCATTTGTGGTTTTCTTAGCAAACATGCTGGAGTGGTTTGCCATTTCCTTCCCCAGTTCATTTTACAGATGAAGAAATTGAGGCAGAGTCAAGTGACATTGTCCAGGGTCACACAATTAGTGTCTGAGGCCAAATTTGAACTCAGGAAGATGAATCTTTCTGATTCCAGACTTAGTATGCTATCCATTGTGCCACCTAGCTACCTTCAAGGACTACTCACCAAGACACATGAACAAGAAAAGATAGCTAGACAAAAAAAAGGAGAAAAAGAGACAGAGGAAAGGAGAAGACAGGACAGGAACAAGTAGAAAAGGAGGAGAGCCTGAAGTATTTTTTAAGGCTCTCTTTTCTGAATGTTGAATATCAAAATCTGGATTACAAATTGGATCTGGACATTCGGAATACATTATGTCATTTAATTCCCCTTTGAGGTGCTTTTGTGGATGAGAAAACTGAAACCCTAAGAGGGAGTCACTTGCTTAAAATCACATATGTGCTTATTTTTGAAGCCAGGATTCAAATTCAGATCTCTCCTAACTTCTTTGTCCAGTACTGTTTTTTATTATGCCACATATTCTGTTTTAATTTATCTTTTCAAACCAAGTTATCTATACTTTTTTTGATACTTTTTTTTTTTTTTGCTGAGACAATTGAGGTTAAGTGACTTATGCAGAGTCACATAGCTAGGAAGTATTAAGTGTCTGAGGGCAGATTTGAACTCAGGTCCACCTGACTTCAGGACTGATGCTCTATCCACTGTGCTACCTAGATGCCCAATATTTATAGTTTTATAGGCAATGAAATATGTACCTCAGATACACTATTGTCTCCTGAACCCAAAATTAATTTAACAACCATTTATTAACTATTTATTATATTGGGTCCATGACCTAGGCATAAAGAACGAGATTATAAATAAATTAGAGGAACATAGAATAGTTTATCTCTCAGACTTGTGGAAGAGAAAGAAATTTGTGACCAAAGATGAACTAGAGACCATTACTGATCACAAAATAGAAAATTTTGATTACATCAAATTAAAAAGCCTTTGTACAAACAAAACTAATGCAAACAAAATTAGAGGGAAGCAACAAACTGGGAAAACATCTTCACAGTTAAAGGTTCTGATAAAGGCCTCATTTCCAAAATATATAGAGAACTGACTCAAATTTATAAGAAATCAAGCCATTCTCTAATTGATAAATGGTCAAAGGATATGAACAGACAATTTTCAGATGATGAAATTAAAACTATTACCACTCATATGAAAGAGTGTTCCAAATCATTATTAATCAGAGAAATGCAAATTAAGACAACTCTGAGATACCACTACACACCTGTCAGATTGGCTAAGATGACAGGAAAAAATAATGATGACTGTTGGAGGGGATGTGGGAAAACTGGGACACTGATGCATTGTTGGTGAAGTTGTGAACGAATCCAACCATTCTGGAGAGCAACCTTTGATCCAGCAGTGTTTCTATTGGGCTTATATCCCAAAGAGATAATAAAGAAGGGAAAGGGACCTGTATGTGCCAAAATGTTTGTGGCAGCTCTGTTTGTAGTGGCTAGAAACTGGAAATTGAATGGATGCCCATCAATTGGAGAATGGCTGGGTAAATTGTGGTATATGAATGTTGTGGAATGTTATTGTTCTGTAAGGAATGACCAGCAGGATGAATACAGAGAGGACTGGAGAGACTTATATGAACTGATGCTAAGTGAAATGAGCAGAACCAGGAGATCATTATACACTTTGACAACGATATTGTATGAGGATGTACTCTGATGGAAGTGGATTTCTTGGACAAAGAGACCTAACTGAACTTCGATTGATAAATGATGGACAGAAGCAGCTACACCCAAAGAAAGAACACTGGGAAACGAATGCGAACTATCTGCATTTTTGTTTTTCTTCCCGGGTTATTTTTACCTTCTGAATCCAATTCTCCCTGTGCAACAAGAGAACTGTTCAGTTCTGCAAACATATATTGTACCTAGGATATACTGTAACATATCTAACATATATAGGACTGCTTGCCATCTAGGGGAGGGGGTGGAGGGAGGGAGGGGAAAAAAATCGGAACAGAAACGAGTGCAAGGGATAATGTTGTAAAAAAAATTACCCTGGCATGGATTGTGTCAATATAAAGTTATTATTAAATAAAATAAAATAAAATATTAAAAAAAAAGAAAAAAAACTATTTATTATGTGCATATCACTTGTTAAGAATGGAGAAAGGGACAATGATGAATAACTTACAGTTCCTCCCTTCAAAAACCTAACAAATTAATGGGAATGATAAGATATGTATACAGATAAACAGAATACTAATTAGAATAAGAAGAGCACAAAAGGAATACAAAATGTTCTGATTTCAGATAAGGGAAAGACATTGTAGAAGGAATTTTTAAATTGGGTCAGTCTAGAGTAGATGGCCTCTGTAGGCCTTTCTAATCTGAGAGTCTATGAAAACACGTCCAGTAGGGGGAAAAGGAGAGGACAGAAAGAAGGTAAAGGGAAAAGGGGAAAGCTTCATGGGGAAGGATAATATATAAACTTAGTCATTCTACTCTTATTGCATGAGATCAAGTAATCTCTTGGGTAAATTATATAACAGAATTGCAGATTCTGAGAGTGGGAAGGTTGCTCAGCATTCACCCAATCCAGCCCATACAACAAAGGAAGCATGATTACAGAATACCTGACAATGGTTGTCCTGCCTCCAAGAAGGTTGCACCAATGACCTTCCCAGGAAGTCTATTCCCCTTTCAGATAGCTCCAAAGGTCAAGTTTTTCCTAACCTAATGCCTAAATTTTCTTCTTGGCAATTTGCTCCTAGTCCTGCCCTCTGAGGTCAAATAGAATAAGTCTAATATTCCCCTTCAAATATTTAAACAGACTGGCATAATTCCTCTCCTCCATTATGGATCTTACCATGTCTGGACTAAACAATTAGAATATATCCTTTCAACTCATTCTAATATGACATGGGTTCAAGCCTGTTTGTCAACTTCATTGCCCTCCTCTGAATACTCTCTAGCTTATCAATGCCCTCCTTAAATTGTGGTGCCCAGAACTGAACATATAAATATATATAATATAAAATATGACATGTAATAACATACTAAAGTATGAAATGTAATGTAGAAAATAAATACATATAAAATTACAATATAAAGCACCAACTGCCAGAGCCAGAAAAGGTCTTTAGAGATCACCTAATCCAATCCTCTCTTTTTCAGATGAAGAAAATGAGATCCAGAGAAGGAAAATAATTCGTCCAAGGTAACAACTATGGCAATCAAAAAGTAGTAATTAACAGATGTATCAATTTATTATTAAATTTATTTTAATATTCTAATCCTGCACATTCCCTTTTGTGCATTTTAAAGTGTTCTGAACATTAAATAACTTTGTCTCTATCTGTATAAAAATATAAATTAGTTTTGCTTTTAGAACTGGTAGCTCACTTCTTCTGCCCAGACAGGTCACATGTTGGAGATGGGATACTCCCTAGTTCTGAGGCTTGCTACACTGTTCCCTTTTTTTTTATCGTGACTTGTTTAATAACTTTAAACTTAAATGTTTTAAATAAAGTTTGTACTTAAATGTAGTTCTGAACTTTAAAAGCAGCTTTAAATGAAGTTTGGAGTTTTCCATTTAAAAAAAAAATGTTCTGAGAAAGGGTCCATAAGTTTCACCAGATTGCCAAAAGCGTCTATGGCAAAGAAAAAGTTTAAAAAAACAAAAAACAAAACTCCTGTGCTACATTAAACTATTTCTCTGTAAAAATTTCAAGAAACCTATATAATAAATACTACACATTGTATTCAAAAGTTCACCTTTTCTATGCTTCTTTGTAGAGAGTGACTTTCATAAACCATTTTATTTTCATTACTATTTTTTTCTTTTTAGAAAGTCTACCCTTACAGGTTGATAATATTCATCTTTGGGAGCTGAAACTCTCAAGACAAAGCCCAAGTAAGTGATCGCACAATTTACAATAAAAAGCAAACTCTGTCCTTCACAAGACTTAACTGGGAAAATTGTCTTAGTAGTTCAAAATATTGGGGTAATAACTCAGGGATAAATGGTTTCTAGTATGAGTACAGAGCCTTGATCAGAGAATATGTTAACAGATCAAGGAAGTTGATCAATCAAGGAAGTTGATCAATCAAGGAAGTTACTGGGAACTATAGGAGATTTTCAACACAGATAACAGAAATAAACAGAGAAATAGCACAAAAACTACCACCTTAATAAGGCTAATATTTCCCCATCCCCGTTATATGTGCATATATTCTACTTAGTTTCCACTCATATGTATGTATATATATATACATATATATGTGTGTGTGTGTGTATGTGTCTGTGTATATATATACACACAGACACACACACACAGACACACACACAAACAGGTCTCTAGGGTATCTAAGAAGTAAAAGGAAGTGAAAATTATTTGCCATTTCATCACTCAGGTATATGTAACATTTCACTTTGTCCTTCCAAAAAAATCTATGAAGGCAAGCAAATTATAACTGAGAAAAGAAGTGACAGCCAAAGGGACCAATTAAGAAGTAGGAAGGATTTATATCCACGTTCACAGAATCTCAAACTGTTAAAAGCTGTAAGATATATTAGAAATTGTCTAAGTCAATCCCTTCATTCTGACAAATGAGGAAACTGAGGGTCAGATAATTGACCAATTGGTTGGTTTTCCTGAATTACTCTCTCTTTTCACTTTTTTTTTCACCTTCTCAATGTTCTTCATTACAGATATGGTTCTCTAGGAAGAATAGGAAATGATGGTAACATCAAAGCAAAAAACACCAATCTTTAAAAAAATAAATAAATACAACAAACCTAAAATGATGATCACTTCTGACATCAAGGTTACCTAAGTTATTTTTGCAGAGACTAAAGAATAGCATGAATGAGTTAAGAGTTAAGTCAGACAAACCCAAAGACACCAGTTTCTGGGATAAGAATGCATTATTTGACAAAAATTGCTGGGAAAATTGGAAATCAGTATGGCAGAAACTAGGCATTGACCCACACTTAACAGTGTACACCAAGATAAGGTCAAAATGGGTTCATGACCTAGGCATAAAGAATGAGATTATAAATAAATTGGAAGAACATAGGATAGTTTACCTCTCAGACCTGTGGAAGAGGGAGGATTTTATGACCAAAGAAGAACTAGAGATCACTATTGACCACAAAATAGAAAATTTTGATTATATCAAATTGAAAAGTTTTTGTACAAACAAAACAAATGCAGACAAGATTAGAAGGGAAGCAATAAACTGGGAAAACCTTTTTACACTCAAAGGTTCTGATAAAGGCATATTTCCAAAATATATAGAGAACTGACTCTAATCTATAAGAAATCAAACCATTCTCCAATTGATAAATGGTCAAAGGATATGAACAGACAATTCTCAGATGAAGAAATTGAAACTATTTATAGACATATGAAAATATGCTCCAAATCATTATTAATCAGAGAAATGCAAATTAAGATAACTCTGAGATACCACTACATACCTGTCAGATTGGCTAGAGTGACAGGGAAAGATAATGTGGAATGTTGGAGGGGATGTGGGAAACCAGGGACACTGATACATTGTTGGTGGAGTTGTGAACACATCCAGCCATTCTAGAGAGCGATTTGGAACTATGCTCAAAAAGTTATCAAACTGTGCATACCCTTTGATCCAGCAGTGTTTCTACTGGGCTTATACCCCAAAGAGATACTAAAGAAGGGAAAGGGACCTGTATGTGCCAAAATGTTTGTGACAGCCCTGTTTGTAGTGGCTAGAAACTGGAAAATGAATGGATGCCCATCAATTGGAGAATGGTTGAGTAAATTGTGGTATATGAACATTATGGAATATTATTGTTCTGTAAGGAATGACCAGCAGGATGAATACAGAGAGGACTGGCGAGACTTACATGAACTGATGCTGAGTGAAATGAGCAGAACCAGGAGATCATTATATACCTCAACAACAATACTGTAGGAGGATGTATTCTGATGGAAGTGGATCTCTTCGATAAAGAGAGCTAATTCAGTTTCAATTGATCAAAGATGGACAGAAGCAGCTACACCCAAAGAAAGAATATTGGGAAATGAATATAAACTGCTTGCATTTTTGTTTTTCTTCCCGGGTTATTTATAACTTCTGAATTCAATTCTCCCTGTGCAACAAGAGAACTGTTCGGTTCTGCACACATATATTCTATCTAGGATATACTGCAACCCATTCAACATGTAAAGGACTGCTTGCCATCTGCGGGAGGGGGTGGAGGGAGGGAGGGGAAAAATCCGAACAGAAGTGAGTGCAAGAGGTAATGGTCTAAAAAAATTACCCTGGCATGGGTTCTGTCAATAAAAAGTTATTTAAAAAGAAAAAAAAAAAAAAAAAAGAGTTAAGTCAGAAATTTAGGCCACGAACAAAGTCTAGCATCTGTGTTCTTTGTAGGAGCTCAAGACCACCTATGCAGGGTAGAGTATTTCACAAGCCTAGGCAAAGACTTGAGGAGCAGGTTTATATACATATATGGGGGGGGGGGGGGAGGAGAGGGTGTGTGTGTGTGTGTGTGTGTGTGTGTGTGTGTGTGTGTGTGTGAGAACAAGCCCCAAATCAGCCATGAGATGAGTTAAATTCTCTCCCTATTTCTCCTTTGCTCCTATCAACCAATTACAATGTTCAGAAATCCCAAAACATAGATCTGGGCAATGGTTGGTAGCATGGAGTGGGGGCTGCTGAATAACTTCTTTCTTCCCCATCAATCATTACCCAGAAACTCCCCAAAAGCAAGAACACATCTGTAACCCACCTCAAAAAAGAGAATTTCCCCATAAGAAAGGGGAAAGTTACAAAGCTATCTTTGGAACTGCTCCATTTACAGCTTGTTCTCTGAAGCCTCCCAGCTCTGGTCCTCCTAAGTTTGTAATCAGCTCTACAGCAATTCTTTACAAACTTTTTGGACTCAGGACCCTATAACTTCCTTAAAACATATTAAGGACTTCAAAGAACTTTTGTTTATTTCTATTACATCTATCTTATCAATATTTGCCATGCTAGAAATGAAAATGGATACATTTTTAAAATATTCATTTAAAAATAACAATTATAAAACTATTTACATATCAACATAAATGACATATTTTATGAAAATTACTATATTTTCCAAAACAAACAAATTTACTGAGAAGAGCTGCATTATTTTTATATATTTTTACAAATCTTTTTAATGTCTAGCTTAATAGAAGACAGCTTGATTCTGATATCTGCATCTATATTCAATCTATTGCAATATGTTGTTTTGGTTGAAGTATATGAAGAAAATCTGGCCTCATTCAGATATGTATTTGGAAAAGAGAAGAGTATTTTGACAGCCAAACAATGTTTCAGTATTTTTATGACAACAGTTTTGACCTTGTGAACTCTCTGAAATGATCCTGGAGACCCTCAGGGACTTGGATGTTACTTTGAGAATTGCTGAAGTACAGAATAATCTTTAATAAATTTCATTTGGAAACTTAAATCTTGTGTGTAAGATTTTTCTTTTTTCCTTTTCTTGAACATATGCTAAATTACCACATAATCACTCATTTGGAATAAGAATATAGCCAAATATAGGAATTGAAGTAGAAAAATTGATCAAGTCTTTTCATTTTAAAACTCCTACAACTCACACAAAGAGACCTCATTCAAATTCCTGCAATAAATGGGCCCAATTCATTACCTCATGAGGTGGCACATTCCATTCACTAGCAAGCTCAGATCATTCACAGATCATTCATTCCATTTGCTCATCTTCAAAACCAAATTTGTACATTTTACCATAGACCTCCAGACCACAGGCCTTATAATCTCACCTCTTAACTAGTACTATTTTGTATCTATCTAGACTTTCCCAGATACTTGAAAAAAGATCCAAACTTTTAAAGTGGGTGCCATTTCCTTTTCCAACTCTTTTTACAGATGAGGAAACTGAGGCAAACAGGATAAAGTAACTTGCCTAGGGTCACATAACTAGTAAGTATCTGAGGCTAGATTTGAAATCAGGAGGATGAACCTTCCTGACTCCAGACCAGTGCTCCATCCAGTGTCCTGAGTCCACAAAACATTATCAGGTCATCAGTTATTTTTTCGTTCCAAAAAGATCTTATCAAACCAAAATTTAACTCACCAAACCCCTGATTTAACCAAAAATTTAAAGATTCATTTTATTTTAAGGAGAAAGAATCAAGGCAGCTAAGAGTCAGGGAAGTTAGGTGGTACAGTAAATAGATTCCCAAAAATCTGTAGTCAGGAAGACCTGAATTCAAATCCAGACTCTTGCTAACTGGATGCCACTAAGCTTATTGGTACCCCTAGCTCACTAGGGATACTCTTAGTACCTGTGTGATCCTGAACACATCCCTTAATCTCTGCCACTTGCCTCAGTATGTATAACATAAGATTAGTAACAATACCTACCTCCCAAGGTTGTCATAAAGATCAGAAAAGCTAAGCACAGTGACAGGCACATAGTAAGTAAGTACCATATAAATTAGCTGTTATTAAGTGACAAGAAAAAGGATCATATTTGAGATAACAGGATCACTTGTAGGGAGGAAGAAGAGGGAAAAAAAAAGGAGGAAGAGGAGGAAGAAGAGGAAGAGGAGAAGAAAAAGAAGGACAAGGAGGAGGAGGAAGAAGAGGAAAAGGAGGAGGAGGAAGAGGAGGAGAAGGAGGAGAAGGAGGAGTACCTACTATAGCACCAAGCTAGTAGTACCTAGTACCTGGTCATGAATCCTCATTTAACCAAGATTTTAAAAAATTCACCTTTTTTTAAGGAGAAAGAAGAAAAATGACAATAACCCACACCCTCTGACTCCAAATGTAGCTTTCTATCAGACCACACTAGTTATCCCTCTCTGGGAGGCCTTCCAGCTGTGCTGATTGCTTATATAACATGTCTCAGATGATGAACTCCACCTCTATAGTGGCCACTATCCAGCCTTACATTCTTCTGTGTGTGTGCGTGTGTGTTGACTTTTAGGCTGTTGTCCTGGGCACTGGTCTAAGGAAATGTATTTTATTCTTTGTGTTTTTTGAGAGAAACTATAGAACCAAGGTGGGCTTGTAAGAGTTATTTGGTTTATTGTCTACATTAAGGCAACAAGGATTTGGGAGAGGGTTCAGAATAAAATTACAGGGAAGTTCAGGCTGATGTGATGAGACTGGGGCCTAAAAAGTAGGTTCTGAGGCTCTGCGTAAACCTAAATGGAATGACAGGAGAAAAGGAATTATATTTGTGCTACCTTTAATACCATACAATCAGAACTGATTTTCATAATGCGACCTGGAGGCAAAACTGCCTGCAAGATACTCAGCTCTCATATTCAATAGAGTTATTTCTGTATTGTTATCTTGCTTTTTATTACTATTGTTTTTATATTATCTTCATTTTCAAAAATATCTTTTCCCCTTCTATTCAGAAGCTACTAATCTCTTATTTTTTTTTTAAAAGTAAAGATTGTTTAAATTGATTCAACAAAGCAAATAAATAATTTATGTCTCACAGTGCATGCAATATCCCCTACCCCATAGTCTCTTATTTCTACTGATTCATATATTTTATTTTTTTAATTCAATTTTATTTTATTTTCTGGTCCAAATTCTCTCCCTTCTACCTCACACTTTCCCCACAGTGAGAAAGAAAAACAAGACCTATTATAAAAATGTATCATCAAAAAAAATATGTTGCTGCATTGTCTATATTTTTTAAATTAACATAAACCTCAATTTGCACTCTAAGTCTATTACCTTTTCATCTACTCAAGAATTGTGATTGGTCATTGTTTTTACTATGAAATATCACATACTTTCTTTAAGTTTTTAAGTTTCTGACTTCAGTATTTCTGATTATCTCATGGAGTCATTGGCTTCTATTTGATCAATTCTAATTTTCAGGGATTGTGTTGCCTGAGAAAGGTTTCTGTGCCCCTTGTGTCAAGCTGTTCATTCCCTTCTAATTCTTTTTTTTTCCACAGTTCTCATTTCTTTTCCAAATTTTTCCTCTACCATTCCCATTTCACTGATAAAAACATGTTTAACTCTTAAAACTCTTGCTTCAACTCTTCCAGAAATTCTGGTTGAATTTCTATCCAAACTTTGTTTTTCTTTAAGGTTTTGCTTGTAAATGTTTTTGGCATCATCCTTTTCTCCCAGGTATCTTAAGTGTCCATTACCATAACAGTTTTTTATAATGAGATTCTTTTTTTTGTTTGCTCATTCTTCCATCTACTGTTTTTTAGATTTGTGGTTAAGGCTAGGCTTTGTACACTTTTATAGGGAACATATGGGGTGGTCATCTTCTTTTCTTAGGGTATTTAGTATCTTGTTGTTTCAGAAACTCAGGCTTAGAATCTGCAAGATTTCAGTGCTCCCAAAGTAGTCT
Source organism: Antechinus flavipes (assembly GCF_016432865.1). NCBI lineage: Eukaryota > Metazoa > Chordata > Mammalia > Dasyuromorphia > Dasyuridae > Antechinus > Antechinus flavipes. Next base: position 530,450,915 of record NC_067400.1, read on the forward strand.
GCTACAGAGCAAAATATGATTTCTGCTCCTCCCTGATCTGAGTTCTACAACTTCCTGGGATGGATTTGGATCTGAGCAACAGTAGACTGCTGTTGGGCTCAAGTCACTGTAAACCATTTGGAAAGTTCTATTGGCTCAGAAGGATAGAACTTTGGTCTGGGAATCCTACCCTGGTTATTCCTCTGAAGGGTTCCATCTGAACTGGAAGCTAGAAGTGATACTCTGTTCTGCTCTTTGGATACAGGTTCCCTCTTTACTCACCTTGAATCTGTGTCTTAGAACTAAATATTTGGCAACAAACTTGCCAATTTGAATCTGCCCTCATTATGGTGTCCTAGTGTGGGCCTGGGACCTCTCCTTGCCTTAGAGCTGGGGTGCTCTGTGTGTAACCTACTCCACATTAGGTCCATCCCCAGTGTTCTCAGTCCTCTGTCTCCCTATGCTAACCTGGGCTAGAAAAAATGACATTTATATACCATAAAATGACACATTCATATACCATAATTTGTTCAAATGTTCACCAATTGATGGGCATCCCCTCAATTTGCCATTCTTTACCATTATAAAACAAGGTGTTATATTTTTGTACATATAGGTCTTTTTTTTCTCTTCGATCTCTTTGGTATATAAACATAGCAATGGCATCATTAGGTCAAAAGGTTTAATAGCTTTTTGGGCATGGTTCCAAATGACTTCCCAGAATAATGTAGCTGTTCTTCTACAGCCCCTCTTGCATTTATCATTTTCCCTTTTTTGTCAATTTAGCCAATCTAAAGAGTTTGAGATAGTACCTCAAAGCTGTTTTAATTTGTATTTCTCTAATTATTAATTATTTAGAGCATTTTTTCACATGGCTAATATTAATAGTTTGGATTTCTTTATGTGAAAATTATCTATTCATATCTCTTAGCAGTCAGTTGGAGAATAGCTCTTATTTATTATATATTTGGAAGTCTTGTTTTAGAAAGATGCTAAAACAGCATTTTCTGTTGAATCCAAAACGTCCATATAAACAAAAAAAAATTCCAGTTTACTAAATCAAAAATTGGGGTAAAACAGCCTCTGCTATGTCTTTGAAATTGGCCTTTTCTTCTCATCTGTTGCCTATTAAATGCAACATAGAGAAAGATTAGCCAAGGAGGTTATTGATTTTCCATATTAGTTGGATTTACATTTTTCTAATATTAATTAAAAAGAAAAAAAATTTCTCATGAACTATGGAATTGGTGCTTGGTAAGAAGGGGAATTTCTAGACTATTTCAGTTTCACTTCTTTTTTTTCAAACCATGACAGCTCTTTGGAGGAAGAGAAAATACATTTATTTCAATTTCTTTCAGTGGTTCCCCAAAATCTAAGAAAAATCCAAACTCTCTGTCCTTGAATTCAAGCCTTCCATTATGTCACTTCAACTGATCTTTCCAGACTTTACTTTGTACTATTCCTTGACTTAACTTTTTCACTTATATTCTTCTCTCTGCAATGTCCTTGCCTCTCCTTTCTGAAAATCTTAAAGTTTCTCATCTAATTAAAGATCCTACAGAAGGTATTAGAGTGGAAAAAGAGTTGGCCTTGAGGTCAGGAACATCTGAGTTGTAATCCCACTTCTGAGGTGTGCTAATCTCATTCCCTTCAGTAAACCTTTGAATTTCTGTGTACCAAGTGACTCTTAAATTGCAGCACAGGTACCAATCTGCCCTCATAAGGGTGTTTCCTCACTGAGAATTCTATACCAATTAAAATAATGTCTGATTTTTTTTTTTTTAAGAGAACTACTCCAAAGCAGAAATTGTCTTGCTTTTTTCCATTTGAATCCACAAAGTTTAGTACAATACTTTGGGCACAATGAATGCTTTCAAGCACACCTTTTCTTTCTTTCCTTTTTTCCTTCCTTCCTTCCTTCCTTCCTTCCTCCCTTCTTTCCCTTCCTTCCTTCCTTCCTCCCTTCCTTCAATAAAAAAATATGGTAATAATGATAGCTAACATTTGTATAATGTTTATTATGTACTAACTTGTCAAATGCTTTTTTTACAAATATTATTTCATTTGAGCCTGTGAATAGTCCTGTGAGGTAGGTGCTGTTACTTTCTCTGTTTTACAAATGAAGAAAATGAGTCAAACAGAGATTAAATGACCTGCCTGGAGTCCCATAGCTAATAAGTACCTAAGATTAGATTCAAATTCAGGTCTTTCTGACTCCAGAAGCAGTGCTCTATCGACTTCACTGCCTGGCTGTTATAAAATCATAGGTTTTAAATCTGGAAAGGGCTGAAAAGATCTAATCTCTCTCTCTCTTTCTCTCTCTCTCTCTCTCTCTCTCTCTCTCTCTCTCTCTCTCTCTTAATGGGGAAACTGAGGCCCAGAAAAGTCCAGGGACCCATTAAGCTACTGGCAGAGTGGGGTCTGAATCTACCTCCTATAATTCCAAATTAATGCTCTTTTCTGTTAAATTCCAAAATAGATCCAGAATAATTTAGGGTGTTGAAATCCACTTCAATGATGTAAAAAGCTTTTTGTTCATTCCTTCACACGCTCACACACACAGACAGACAGAGAGAGAGAGAGAAAGAGAAACAGAGACAGAGAGAGACAGAGAGAGAGCCTGAGAAGGGGGGGGGGAGCATTTTTAAACATTTTTTGAGAACAAACCTTATCATAAGTCATCAAAAGTTGAGAAACAGAATCAAAGAATCAGAGTTGAAAGCTTCCTTAGAGGCATCTGGCCTACTCCCCATTGGGTTAGCTCATCAGGTAGTAATTAAAGATCAAAGAATCTCAGTTTTTTAGAAAGGACCTCAGAATCTACCCAATCCTACTTATACTGTTGAATGAATGGACAGGAATGGACAGATACTAGATGATCTCTTATCAGGGATATTATAGAGGGAGCCACCTTCAGATAAGGATTGAATTGGATGCCCCATAAAGTTTAATTATGAATGCTTACTTCTAATAGGGGCTTGCCAAATCTCTAATGGAATATTTCAAGTGATGAGAAGTTCAATGTAGTACAGATAGATAGTGTAATGGATAAAATGCTAAACTTGTAGTCAGGAAAGACGCAAATTCAAATCCAGCCCTGACACTTCTTAGATTTGTAACCTAGGCAAGTTATTTAACTTCTGTCTATCTCAGTTGAGTCACATGTAAAATGGGGATAATAAGAGAACCTCCCTTCCAGGATTGTTGTAAAAATCATATGGGACAAGAAGGGAAAGGAAAGGGGATGGGACAATGGGAAGTGAAAGAAAAAGAAAAGGGATTACAGTTAGGATTGGAAGGAATAAGCTAGAGCAGCGGATTTCTTTTGTTTTGTATTCCTCAAGAGACCAGGCTATCCAAGTTCATAGAAGCTCTTCACATTAGAGTGATGGATTTTTCTCACCACAGTGGCTCACGAAAGTAACAGAGGTTGCTATTTGTATTATAGTGTACAAACTGATAACATTACATACAAATTCCTGAAATGTTCCAGATTGGCTATATATCCATACCTGACAACAAACATACACCATTAAGTACATAGATGTTTCCCCAGGATTGGGACATAAAGCTGACTGGCTAAGAAAGTACTAAAGAAATAAGAAAAATCATTATCTTCATGAGGATTTCTCTTCCCCACATGAGTGAGATTTCTCCTTTCCTTTTCACTGCTTACTCATACATTATGTGCCAAGATAATTTTCACTAAGAGTTTACTTTTGTACCCACTCTCTATCTATCTGCTAGAAGAAAAGAAGAACTTGAAAAAGGAGAATGAAAAATGATGCTTAGCTTTAGGGACCATAAAGTTGGGTATCCCTTTTTCTTCCCTTCTCCAAACCTTCCTTCCCTCCTCTACAGAGCTTCCAATGTGATTTTCATTCAAGCACAAATCTGAATGTCACTTCTATATTCAATAAACTCCCATCTATTTTCAACATTAGCCTTCCCAAACTCCACTCCAATTCTGATCATCCTTTCCATTCATTAACTAACAAACTTGCCTTCACCTGGTATCTCTTCCTCTTTTCTTCCTTCAATCTTCTGGCACTGAAAGAGACTGATTTCCTTTTGACCATTCACCCATCCACCCTCCACCACCCTGAAAACACTACCTCATTGCCCATTCTTTTGAGCACTGACTGCACCTTTTCTCCTGACTTCAGCAATAGTTCTTTAGGAGATACTTCTTGCTCTTCACTGACACTTCTAAACTCTCCCTTTGCTGCCATTACTTATCAATCTCTCATTTTTTTTGTGTGGTTCATTCTACCCAAACTTATCACACAATTCAGAGCTTATTGGCAGGTCCCAATGGCTCTCAGGTCACACTCCTTTATTACAGGGTATAGTACCTGCCTGGCTCATGCTCCCCAACTCTTTTATACTAAGGAACTCTAAAATACACATTGATGTCCCCTCCAAAAAAACCTAATTTCTTAATTCCTCAATCTCCCCAACTTTGATTAACTACAGACTCATCACAATTACACATAAGAATGATCACATCCTTGATTTTGATATCACCCACAAGTATTTCACTGCTCCAATTTAAAAGCTCCAAAACTCCTTTATCATTCCATCTCTCCTATGACTTATACTTCCTAAACATCTTCATTCTCTTTGTAAAATCTCCAATCTCAATGTTCCTAGCTGTTCTCCCAGGCCACCACTCCGTATTAATTTCACTTTTTTCTCTTTTCAACCTACATCCTGTTGTCAAACAGTTGACTTCTATACTGCCATCTCTCCTTAAATCTCTTGCTCTCTTGTCTTATCCATGCTCAGGCCTTGATAAACTCCAACTCTGGATGACTCCCATCATCTCCTCCTCTACTCCCACTCACATTCTGTTAAACAAAGCTGGGAAAGAAAGTCACACAAGGGAGCCAACTGAGCCCACTACAAATTTATGTTATCTAATCTCAACTGGACCCACTTTTCAGGGAGGCTTAATTTTTTTTTTACTCCTTTTTAATTGATTAGCTATCCAACATGTCAAGGGTATTCCAAATCTCTTTGCTCCTCCTGCCTTTCCACCAAGCCCTCCCATAACTGCTAAGTTGTAGATCTTAGTTTATACTTTACTGACAGAATAGAAAAATCCTTATTATTCTCTCCTCCTTTGCTTTAATTCCATGATGACAAGGTGACACTTTACCTCACTAAGGCCAACTCCTCCATTTGATTCCTTTCCATCCTGTCTTCTTTACAAGAAGAGAGAGGAAGCTCTCTGCTTCCCCTTCTTTCCATCTTTTGGATTCCATGGCTTTCTTCAAATATCAGTTTAAAAAAAAATCCCACCTTCTATAATCCTACCTTGTTACCCCTAAATATGAGAGCTTTTCATCTGTTGTTTGTTTCCAATTTATCCGGTATATAAAAACTGTTCGTACATGTTTGTTGTTTAAAAGTTGTCTCTCCATTGTACTGTGAGCTTTCAGAGAGCAGATATTAGTGTTCTGCCTTTTATCGAGTGGTTTTTAAAAGTAAATTCATATTTTTTAATTAAAGCAAAATATATTATCTACTTTCCTGCACTACCAAGTACTTAGTACTCAGTAGAGGAATAATGAAAATGATTTAATCTTTTCTTTTCTTTTTTTTTTGCTGAGGCAATTGGGGTTAAGTGACTTGGCCAGGGTCACACAGCTAGGAAGTATAAAGTGTCTGAGGTCAAATTTGAACTCAGGTCCTGGGGCATTATCCACTACACCAACTAGCTGCCCCTAATTTAATCTTTTCTTAAAAACTCAAGTTCATCTTGATGATCCCAAGAGTTTTTGAGGGGTGCTAGGACTATTGCTTCTGCTTAAATGGTCCCTATCTCCTCTATTTTTATACTTCTTTTCCCTCCCATTTTTAGTAATTCATTTTTGACTGGCTGCAGTTGTTTCAAATCAGCTATCATATTACCCAAGGATCTGAGCAATAAAAACAATAGCTTAAGTACAGCATACTCTTGTCCCATACTACATGAACTTTGTGACAACTCTTGTTCCAGATGATTGAGATTACCGGAAACCTAACTCTTAGATTACTAGACCATTACATGATTAATTTCCTTTAACTGATTCTCAAGATGAACAAAGATTTTTTTTTCAAAAGATATCTGGTGAACTAGATTAAATGGTAAAAGGGCATATATGTTTTCTAAAACTGTTATATTGAAACATCAAGATACTCTCTGAACTAACATTTCATTCAACATGCAACACTGCACATTGGACAGTATGATACTCTCCTCACTCAAAAAAAAAAAAAAAATTAGAGTTTTACTTAGTCTTTTTATTTAAAATTACTTTTCTCTGAAGAACTTGAGACCTTTGGCGTTAACTACAGATATCTGAGGAAGGTTGGTAAGATAGAGGAGAGAGCCCTAACTAAGGTAAGTGACAACCTCTGTTTACCTCATTTTCTGCATGGAAATAAGAATAGCACCTCCCTCTCAGAGTCATTGTGAGGATCAAATGAGATAATAATTTTAAAGTACTTAACAGTGCCTGGAACCCAGTTAGGCACTTGAAAAATTCTTGTATCCTCCCTTCTTTTCTTACCTTGGAGTGTCACAAAATTGCTGCCTTGGATTTCTGGCTTTACAATTTAGAATTAGCATCTAAAGAGTTAGAAAGGACTTATGCTATATTAAAAGCCCTGTAGAACATTCCTAATCATCCAGTCCCCTCTTGAAGGCTTCGAGTGATGGGAAACTTAGTGCCTTTGAGGGCACCTCAGTGTATATATCACAATTATGGAAGCTTTTTCATATTAAACTACTTCCCTGTAACTTCTGACCATTAATCCTAACTGCCTTCTGGAACAACATAGGATAAGTCTAATCCTTTCCTACAGCAACCCTTCCAATATTTAAAGACAAAAATTACGTCTCTTATAAGTCATCTCCTGACCAAATATTTTCCATTCTTTAAAAGGATGGCATGGCCTCAAAGCCTTGACTATCCTGTCACCCTTCTCTGCACACACTTCAGCCTGTCTGCATTCAAGAGCTGAGCACAGTACTCCAGATGCCCTCTGATTAGAGAAGAGTACAAAGGAATCATCATCCCCTCCATCTGCACATTGTTCTTAAAGTAACCTAAGATTACAATAGCTTTCTTAGCTGCTATAGTATACATAGCCAGTGTCTTCCCTCTGTTAATTATTTCCATTTTATCCCACCTTGTCTGTACATAATTGTTTTGCTTGCTATTTCCTAGATTAGATTGTCAACTCTTTGAAGGCAGTCTGTTTTTTGCCTTTCTTTTGTATCCCCAGCACTTAGCACAATGCCTGACACAAAGTAGACTCCAAATAAATAATGACTGGTTAATTGACTGGAGACAGTCTATTCTTCTCTAAAATGTAATGTTCTCTGGGAGCAGGTTTCTTGGGGGTTTCTGGAGACAGCCTTAGTTTCAGTTCTGTAATCACCCCAAATGTAGCCAGGGATTAAAGTCCAAATTCTTTACTGTTTCCTTCAAAGTCTTGTCTCCTTCACTTGGAACTCGGCTAGTTTTCTGGAGGCCTCTCTCTCTCCTTGGTTCCGAGAGCTCCTGACGCTAGTCCTTTGCCTCTTCCAGCTTCAGCTTCCAGCCAGCACAAAGGTGGAAGATGGAACGAATCTGTCTCCACCCCAGAAAGCTTCTAGTGCGTCTGTCCTTTCTGGCCCTGAGAGCTCCTCCTCATATATCTTCCACACTGAGAATACACTAGTCACTATATCACTGGAAAACCACTTTTTGCTATAGGATTAAATCAATGTTAAACTAGATTTGACCATTGTCTCCTCAATTCCACTTACTTAGCACCTTGTAAGAATCCTAACATTTTGTGAAGTAAACTATTTTTCAGTCACTTATCTCTCATTTTGAAATGAGCAGATCTGATTTTTTACCCTTTTTACAATCTTGCTCTATTTTACTCTGACACCTCTCTAGTATTTTAAGATAACCCAGAACTTTACATCCATTATCTCATTTGCACCTCACAACAACCCTGTGAAACTCCTGCTACAATTATTACTGTTTCCATTTTACAGATAAGTAAAGACCCTCAGAGAATTATAGTGTCTGAGTTTACAGCCAGTTAGTAAGTGTCAGAAATCAGATCTGAACCCAAGTTTTACTGACTCCACATTCAACCCTTTATGTCATGATGTCCCAAGAACAACTTGTGACTTGACTAAGGCTATATAGGTAATGACAGGTAATGTATATATTTATACACACACACACACACACACATATATGTAATGTCCTTGCAAGAACTCTCTAAGGTTAATGAGATTATATGGAAAACACCATCTTTGTTTTTTGTTTTTTTTTTTTTTATTTAATAATAACTTTGTATTGACAGAATCCATGCCAGGGTAATTTTTTTACAACATTATCCCTTGCACTCGCTTATGGGAAAACACCATCTTTGAAGGCAATTCCATTGCATTTTTGGATATCTACATGTTAACATGTTTCTCATGTTAAACAAACTTCCTGTATTATCTAGTCATTAATCTTCATTCTACCTTCTGGACCAAACAGGATAAATCCAATCCTCCTTTCCTACCCTCTTGATATTTAAAGACAAAGGTTTTACCGATGAGGAACCTAAGGCTAAACTAAATTAAGTGATTGACCTGGAGCTAGTAAGTACCTCAAACAGAATTTGTACCCAGGTCCCCCTTATTCCAAGCATCTTTTCCACTGTGCTGTTTGCTACTATTTACATTCTAGTATAAAAGGAAACACACACACACACACACACACACACACACACACCCCTATAATATATATTTATATATATATAATGGCAACTAAGTGGCACAGTGAATAAAGTGCCAGGTCTGGAGTCAGAAAGACTCATCTTCCTGAGTTCAAATTTGGCCAAAGATATTTACTAGCTGTGTGATCTCAGGCAAGTTTCACCCTGTTTGCCTCGGTTTCCTCATCTATGAAATGAGATAAAAAAGGAAATGGCAAACCACTCCAGTATCTGCTAATAAAATACCAAAATGGAGTTACAAAGAGCCAGACACAGCTGAAGTGACCAAACAACAACAACAACAACAACAAAATATATATATATATATATATATATATATATATATATATATATATATATATGTATGTATGTATATATGTATGTATGTATATATGTATGTATGTATATAATACATCTGAAATAATACAAAATGAGCAAATACAAGTAGATGTAAAGTAGTTCAAGATAAATAATATGAGAGAGAGGGCACTAGTGGTTGAGGGAACCAGGAAGGGTATCTTGCAGAAGATGGTGCTCAAGCTGCACCTTTTTTTAACTTTATTTTTTTTTTGTTATATATGTACATTAATTTTTTTAATATTCTTTATTTCTTTATGAATCATTTGGGGAGAGAAAAATTGGAACAAAAGGGAAAAACCACAAGAGAAAAAAAAATAGAAGAACCCAAGCTGCATCTTTAAAGAAAAAAAGGGACTCTGTGAGATGGAGATAAGCAGGGAGAGCACTGCAGGCAAGTAGGACAGCCAGTTAGTGGAAAGTCACCAAGACAGAAGATGGAATATGGGAGGAATAGAGAGAAGGTCAGACTGGCTAGATCACAGAGTACAGGAGGGAGAGTGAACCTGGAAAGGTAGATTGGGGGCAGATTGTGAAGGGTTTAAGAAGCTAAACAGAGGAATTTCTATGTTATCACAGAGCCAATAGCATAAGCTTCAAATTTGGTGCTTCGATACCAAGGTGATAAAAACTAGTGTTTTCACGACCATTTCCTCTGCTGCTTCCAGTGTCCTCTGGACTGAATGGGGAGGGTTTCAGAAGGTTTACTGCAAAGGACTGCATTCGCATAGAGAGATGCATTTTAATTCGCTGACATCAGCAGAAGGGCATATCTCCATTTGGATAGCAGGAGGTGGCCACAACATATTGGCAGGTCAAACTGCCGGGGGCCAGCAGTTCTATTCCTTTATTGGGATCTGAATAAGATACAATATCTAAGCAAGTATTTGACTTCAGCACACATCTGGGTAACTATTTTTTCAGAGTAATTAAATCATTCCACGTCTTCTAATCCTGAGTTCTGTGACATGTAAAATAAGACGGTTGGACCAAATGATCTCTAAAGTCCCTTCCAAAATCATAGGAGAAGCAGTAATCAGGATTTTGTTTGGGAATAGCAAATTAACACGGCTCTGGCAGCAATTTTGATTTTTCAGGAATATAAAAATTATCGAGCTTGGCATCTAGCTAATTGAATAATTGGGTAAGAAGTTATCAGATGGAGGGAGGGGTGAGGGAACTGGTAGGTTCAGTCACAGCTGGGTCCTTCTTCACCCTCCAGACTTGAAGACGGGCTCTCTTTCTATGCTTGCCCTGAGATGGATCTGTGGTTCTTGCCCTACACACAAAAATTTCCAGTTGTAACTCTAAATTTGATGATTCTATAAGAAAGGAGGCAGGATGGTAGAGCAAAAAAAGGATTGGATTTGTAATTAAATGATCTGGGTTCAAATGTTAACTCTGCCTTTCCTACCTGTATCAGTATATGGAAACTACTTAATGTCTTTGGGCTTCAATTCTTTACTTGGGAAATGAGGGGATTTTTTACTAGATGGCCTCCAAGTTCTTTCCAGCTCTTAATCTATGATCCTATAATATAGTACACCTGAGGTTAATCTCTTCATCCTACTTTGCTGATGAAAAATGTTGATATAGAGAAAGGTGTCATTAAATCTTATTATATTTGCACAAAAGTCACAGGAAAATAAGCAAAAAAAAATCATGAACTAAGTATATATCTTTTTCAAAACTAATGGTCCTTCAGCCAGCTATTTTCAGAAATCACATGAGTCTACAGTGTATAAAACTAATTAAAGAGAGCTGATAAAGGATAAAAAAGAAATTAAAATATAATTAATGGTGAGCAAAAACTATTTCAGTGAAATATGTATGATATATACACATATATTTTTGGGGGGGCCAGAGAGCCACTTACTCGACTAACACAAACTAGCAAAACTTTTCTCCCTTAGAAAGTAGCCTGAAGAACTCAGAGGTGAAAAGTCTTGAATACAGGGGCACACAGCCAGTATGTCTCCAAGGTAGAATTTAAAGCCCAAATAATCTTACTATATCTATTGTATCATTCTACATATCTCTATACCTCACCCCAATCCTCATCCCAAAGAGGGGGGAGGGAGGAGGGAAAAAGATAGGGGGAAGGAGAGAGAAGAGGAAAAAGAGGAGGAGAAGAAAGGGAGGGAAGGAGAGAAAGAAAGAGACATATCTATTTACTGAATAGAATTCAGAGAATTGGGAGCAATCTTAAAGATATAAATCTCCAAGCAAAAAAAAAAAAAGGTACATCCAGGTAAATTCAACCTTTCTACCTAATGGATCAGAGAGCTGTTACCTGGACCAAGTAAAGTAACTTACCCAAGGTCAAAAAGGCACTTAGTCAGAGCATGGAAGAAAGCTCCAGTTTTCTGATCTGCCATCTAGTGCTTTTCTTATTATATCACACAGTCTACTGATGGAAAGAAAAAATTACTAATTAAAGGAAAAATTTCCCAAGAAAAAATTTTCAGAATCCCTCAGAATCTTCTTTCACTGTATCAAGACAAATGTACAAATGTAATAAAATATTTTAAAAAGAAAAATAGGCAGTGTGATGATAGACTACATTTAGAGATGTTTTTTAACTTTTTCATTTTTTTAACCTTCCTCATAAACTAACACCAAATAACAATGGACTTTCTTTTACTTTATCTGTATCCATTTTAAATACCTTCATCAGTACCCTCTCCCTCTTCCTGGGGATCATTTCACAGGCTGCCGAGATCTGGCTACCATGAAGTTAGCTATCACTTACAGTTATCCAAACCACTGCTTGTTATGCTTCACTTCATTTTTCACTTATTTATTTATTTTCATCATATTTATAAGACTATGGGCCCCAGGATAGCCACTGGTATCTTACATTAATTTCATTTGGTTAGTCTATTTTCTCTTAGTTTTCATAGGCATGAGATCTCTGAGAAAATAATGCACGCACCCAAATAACAATAATACAAAATTGTACATGTTATGTATCATAGGGTGGTACAAAATAAAGTTATATAAAAGTTCAAAGAAGAGAACATGAATGAAACCAAGCGAATCAGAGAAAGATTATTGGAAAAAGTGGACTTTAGGATTTGCTTTGAAGATAGGGAAGAATTAAGATCAAGACCCATTCCTCAGAGGATAAAAGGTAAAAAAAATATATAATCTTCACTGGAAGACTTGTCAATTAACAACAACTACATGAAATAGTCTTCTAGATTACAAATAAAAAAGGCAAATATAAATTAAATTAATTCAGAGATTCTCCTTCCCACTTAAATATCAAAAAAGATATAAACAGCCAATTTATCTAAAGGAAGATAGGAACACTAACACACTTGATAGAGCTATGGAATTGAACCACATATTTTAGAAAAATTATTTGGAATTAGGAAAGAAGAGTCACTAAATTATTTATATTTTTGATCCCCTACTGAACATGTAGCCCAAAGAGATCAAAGACTAATAAAAATGTTTGTGTGTACATAATCACAAAAGCAAAAAGGGGAAACAAAGTAGTAAGTGGGTAACCACTGATTGTAAAATGGCTGAATAGTCACATTTCCAGGCTTCTTATACCTTAATGACCATTCCCACATGTCATATGATCCAATGACATTGGCATTGCCTTCTAGTTATTCCTTTTATAAAATACTCCATCTCCCAACTCTGGGTATTTTCATTCATCACTGATACCCTCATTCCTAGAATTCTTTTCCTTCTCATTTCTAAAATGAGATCTTCTTTAGATCTTGCTTCCTCCAAATCTTACCTTCTTCAGGAAGTTATTCCTGATTCCCCCTGAATTCTTATATTTCTCCCTTGTTGATTATTTTCAATTTATCCTGTATATATTTTATCTGTTGTTTTTATGTTGTCTCATTCATTAAACTGTGAGCTTTTTGGGGGTAGGGACTCTCTTTTGCCTTACTTTGTATCCCCAGTGCTCAGAGTCTGTTACATAGTAAGCACAGATGCTCTATTGACTTACTAACTGAAAACAAATTAAATTGAAAACAAGTAACATTTTTTACACACACACACACACACACACACACACACACACACACACACACATTGGTCTGATTGGTGGACATGGGAAGAAGGACCTTCCAATATCATATATCATATATCATATGATATCATAATATCATATCATATGAATATCATAATAAAGATGAGAAGATAAGACTGTAAGGGAGTCTTTAGAAAGAACAAATTTTAGTACCTGCCACATTTTTAGGGCAGTAACAGGAGCCAAATCAGAAACATAGGTTGGACCAGATTATGTTGGTATTGGTATTATACTGGTATGCCAGATTCTCTAAAGCAGGTAGAAATATGCCCCTTTGTATATGGAAAAATGGGATTAGGGAGTATTTCAGTAATTATTCACGGACACCAGAATAGCTACTAAGCATAACAAATCATGCACTTCATTTCTGCCTTAATTATCCTAGAGTATTTAAATACTATTACTAACTAAATTCAGAAAGTGTTTTGCATTTGTTCCTTTGATTCTCACAATAGTCCTGTGACATATGTATCATCACTACACAAAAATGTGGAGAGTAGCAAGAAGTGTCAGGTCTGATGACAGTTTCCAAACTCACCTGAAATACCAATAGTGGCTGCTCTTAGACCACAACTGCTGTCTGGTTTCCAAACCTAACAGAATCAGTGCTGCAAAAGAATTCCTTTTTATAGTTCACATGAGATAGCTCTATATAGTTACACAATCCTTCCCTTCCTCAAAAAAGAAACAAAAGAAAAAATGCAGCTAAAAGACCTGTACCTTATTGGAAAACAAAGGGCAGTTTGAATACATGTATCATTCCTTAGTAACTCAACAGGGAGCAGGAAGGAAGGAAAAAGAAAATCTTCTCACCACTCAGTCACTCACTGGAAAAAGGGAAATGGAATAACAAAAAAAAATGAGTTGGAAACTGCTCTGAAGAATATTTATTCTTTGAAAATTACATGATAAGTACTTATGAAGTGATTGTGTTAAAATCATCATGTCTAGACTAATATAAATACACTGACAGAGAATGCCATTGTCCACAGAATGTTCTCTGGGATAGTAACTCTCTGGAATGCCACAGATGTATCTATCAAGGGACCAAAGTGTCACACAAGTCAACAGACCCAAAGCAGAAAAATCATGAGGGTCACCTACAGCTTCTTTAGAGCTGACTGTGAGATTGGGGAACAGCAAATTTCAAAAGGGACATTGATGATTTTATATTTTTGTAGTACAGAAGAAAAGGCATTAGAGGGGAAGGAAAGACAAAAAGATAAGTAGTCAGACAGAGGAAAGGAGAAAAAATGGAAAGAAACAGAGAGGGTGAAAAGTGATGAAACAGGTGAGTGGGAAAAAAAGTAAAATGAAGAGTACAGAAAGGGAAGAGACAAACGTGAGAAGCTCCATACAAAAGTTGAGAGAGAAATCCACAGAGAAACAGACAAGAGAAACAAAGGGGGTGATTAAGGCAATACCATTGTAGAAATAGTCAAACTTTCCCAAATTTAAAAAGATACTCACTCCTGCCCACAGCCCCCTCCCCCCCCACACACACCTTCTTTATAAATCTGAACAGATTTTCCATTTGTTGCATCAGTCATAAATATTATATAACAAACTCTTTCAGCCCTGGAGGTATTCTATGAAATGAATCCAATGTGGTTCTGAGAAAATGAAAAGCAACCCTTGACCCTCCTCCCCCATTGATCCCATTGTGAAATTTCGGGGAATTTTTAAGAGTTAATATTAGTCTAAAATGTGAAATTTCTTGTCCTCTTGACATTCCAAAAAGGGGTGTGGTGGGCCAACTCAAGTCATCTCCTAGGGTTTATGACTTATGAAAAATCGTCCACATCTGTTCTGGAACAAACCAGTTGTTTATTTCAAAGTAATATATTTATTAGGCTAGTACCCATAATAATTCCTACAAGAGCCAGTATCACAAAACTTAAATGTTCTTTTGCCCGGTTAAATGGGTCAACTGGTGGGGGGGGGGGGAGTGAAACCCGGCTTATTCGTCCATTTACCTAAAACTACGCTCACTGCCTCATCACTGTCCCTCGATACCAGTAAGTAACGGCAAATTAAGGTTAATAGCATTTGCAGCTATTCGGATCCCTAACATGCAAAGCGGAGCCAGGGCTTCCCTCATCGATCTTCACGCCAAATCCGTTACTTGTGACTACTGGTAACAGCGACTAGGGAAACTGTGGTTATCACTGCCTTATTGGCAGTGGCGTGAAACCTATTGCAATGTGATTTACACACACACACACACACACACACACACACACATCTGTGGACTGGTCTTCCAAACCCCGCTGAAAACATCGCAGTCAGGAAGAATTGGATATACTGAACAAAAATGCTGCTTCTACCATTTGGAAAGGGCCAGTGCCACAGACACGTGAACTACTTCTGACTGGCATAGAGCTCGCCTCTAAGGACACTGTCACCTCAAATGAGCAGAGAGGGAGAAACAGAACGGGTTCGCACACAGGCATAGAAGCCGCACCAAACTTCACACACCCAGGAGATAATCTCATCTTCGAAAATGAGTTGGCCGCTTTCAACCTCGAAATCAAAGCGTGCTAAACTCCCAGTCATATGAAATCAATTATCTTCATTTCTTGCCTCGCATCATTCCCACTTAAGATAACTGTGCATGCAGGGGCCAGGGCTGCCTGATGAGGATGGTGCAGACGCAGCTAACTCTGGCTTAGTCTCATTTTCCAAAAGCAGTTCTCTCCATCCTCCCCAATTCCCCTCCCCCATTCCCAAAGAGGGATGGGAAGTGGGGGTCCCCTTGGGGATGCGCAGGCACCCGTCTTCTCCAGGAAGGTTACTGGAGTTGTTCTTCGCAATGACCCACATCGCATTAGTGCATTTTTATTTTTCTCCTTAGTGACTCCCCAACCCCGTCACTCCACCTATCCCCAAAGAAAGAGATCAGAAGAAGGCACAAGTTGGTAGGAACCATTTCAATAAATCATTTCAACTCACCTGGTTTGGGATTTGTCCCCCCACCCCAGGCATAAACAGAAACAATGTGTGAGTGAACCAATCACCCACACATGGGATGGTGCTGCGATGCCCCAGCTCCTATGTCCTAGAGTTGGAGTCAGTCCCCGCCAGGGCTCTAAGCTCAGCGAGAGCAAGCAGCAATAGCAGGAGGAGCAGCAAGCAGAAGGGGGATAGACCTTAGCACAATGAATGCAGTGGGGTTTTTTTCAATGACATCATCCCTCTGGCCAAAAGGCCCCAATAGCCATGCTCCAGACCAAGGCATTCTGGGAAAAGTAGTTCCACAGTCTTAGCTCAAGAAGGCGCTGGGTCAGCTATTGGAACTACCATATCCGGCATGCACAGCAGCCGGGCGCACCCTGGGCTGACTGAGGGAGCGGGTGGCCTTGGCGGCCATGTTAGACCTACACACACACGGAGGCAGCTGCGGAGCCGGGAGGATGAGGGGGACGAGTGAGCGAGCGAGAGTCGGGGGAAGAGACCGTGGGCAGATGGAGGGCTTAAGGGGAGGACTGGGCGGCTTGCGTAGGGCTTCCCGCCACTGAGGCCAAGTTCCTCAGACCCCAAACTTGGGGCAGATAGTAAGCGGGCCCGGTCCGGAACTCGGCGGGATGATCTTCTCACTTGATCCCGGGGATCCACGGATTAGGGTAGGCCTCGTTTCCCTACGAAAGGCTGGAGCGGCCTGATTCCAGGCCCTGTTGATTTCCGGGTTCGGGACGGGAGCGGACCCGGCGGCCTTCTCTCTTAGCCAGGGAGAAGCGGGGGCGACTCAGTCCCCTTTCCGTCTCGAGACCGCCTCCGCCCTGGCATGCCGCGCCTGCGGCCTTCGATCTGCCCCGGTTCCTAGTAAGATGTTTATCTCCACGGCTCCTGCTCCTCCCTCCCCCTTGGGAGGTTTCTGGGCCTTTCCATGTATTTTTTAATCTTATCTGGGATTCCTCCACTTCAAACAAGAGAGAAAAGAAAACAAAGAAGAATAAGAGACTACAATAGCCTTTGAACGACGGGATCAGGTTTGATCGGTGGCCCGCTAGATATTGAAAGCCCAGCATTCGGATTGGGGGATGGGGTGGGGGAGGGGAGGATTGGGGCGGTGTAACTGAGACACTACCGAGTTCTTGCCTGTCAGCAAATGAAGGCAGATTTGATTTATTCATTTAGTAATGACACTGGTGGGAAGCTGACTTGGTGGGAGATTTTTCATCGATAATACCTATTACTAGAGCTGGAAAGTGATGTCCTGGAAAGTCAATCTGGGACTGAGAGGGTAGGCAGGCTAGTGATGTAATATTTAATTCTCCACTTTTGAAAACTGTTCTAGGTTAAATTTAGGACTCCCAGATTTTGGTGACTTTTGAGAACCGATTTTGCTAAAAGAGATAATAGTAGAAATTAAAGTGAACTATGTTGAATTACCTTTTTTAGTTACATAATTAAAATCATTTTCTGTTTTTGTTCTTTTTCAGAGTTTGTCAGCACAATGAAAATGGAATGAAATTCTTTTCATCTTAAGGGTTTCTGAAGACCCATCTAATCTTTCTGTTATACCATTTCTCTCCTAATCTAAAAAGACAAGCATTTTGAATCCATAAAAGGGCATACTTTAGATCTTGGTAATAGCTGAATAAATAAAAGTATAATTGAGATTATTTTTGGAAAATGAGATTAAGTGAGATTAAAAGTGAAAAACTAGAAGAAAACATTTGGAAACTAACTAAAAGCTCTTTCTTTCAGATGTATGCAGGTGATAAAAACAGGTTGTCTTTTAAATGTCGAAATTTGGGAAACAATTCAATACGATGAATGAGCTTTTTGGTGTAAGGCCTTGGTGATCTCTTGGCATCATTTGTATATGTGATAAAAAAAAAAAAAAAAGGCTTTAAATGGGAATAACTTTATACTACACATCTGGAAACATTTTCGTTCTAAAGTGATACTAGTAAGTAAAAAATGGTAAGTACAAGGAAAAAATACTTTTTGTTTTGGCTTTTAAAACTGTTGAACTTCACATCCTAGATGAGTAGAAGTAATAATTCTGTCTATTCCATATTTGTGCATTGTGAAAATTATTTCAAAGTAATGTTAAGTACTTAAAAAAAAAGTTTATGCATGTCTCTCGAATGGCTCATTTCCTTATGGACTTGAATTACCTGGAACCTTTCCTTGAACAGAAAAGATTTATTTCTTTACAGAAGAGATCTTCACTTCTGTTTGAATTGCTTTTGAAGTCCTGTTCGATGGAATGAAAAGACTAACACTAACTGGATTAAACAAGTTTACTTGTCAGATTGGTATGTGGATAAAAGAGAAGAATATAGTTCATTGTAGTACATAACATGATACATCTTAAAGCGGTTTGAAATTTTTCCAGCCTTCACTAATGAACATGCAGGGTGGGACTAAAATAATGAAACTATTTTCTTCCTGGTATTTGTGGAGACGGTCTTATTTCTTTATAGTCATATTTGTGTTGTTAGTATCACAGCTAAAAGAAGCCATGATGAATTGTTTCATCTAGTGTCTTTTTTGCCTTTGAAAAAGTGTTATGGTATACTTGTGGTAGTTTAACATCAGTTACAATTGAGGATTCAATGAGACTGCTCCTTTGGGAAAAGCCATTGTTTACAGATTCTGTTCTCTTGGGAAATCTTCTTTTGTGGCTGAGTTATATATGAGTTAATTCTTCAAAACTGCTGTTCATTTTTTTCCTAATTTATTTAGGACATAAGGACAGTAGTTCAAAATAGCTAATCTTCATTTTAGAAACTTGTTTCTCCCTGAGCTTCATAGAACATCCTAAATGAAATTACAACTTTATTTTTTAAATTAGTGTCAGAATCCTTGATTATATAATTATAATGCTTTGATGAAATTTTGCCTAGTTTTTCGATTGTACTGCTTTAGGTTTCACTGTCATTCCATTATGTGCAATGGACTTGATGTCTTTAAGGAATATTATTGAAAGATAACTTTGCTACTTATGAGTTCTAGCCTAATTGATTAGGAAAACTGTTTAAAAGAGAGAAAACTAAAGTCTCTTATTTCCCAGTATTTTTGCATTGGATGAAAAAGCTTCAGACAGACTGGTACATGTATGAAGCTAAGATTTTATTGGGGCACAGTACAAGCAGCATTCAAAAAAATCCCTTACCTTTAACAATTTAAAAATGTAATCTATTAAAATGGGAAAGTTTAGAACTAAGGAGCAAGGTGGGTTAGGACCAAGTATACCATTCTTCATCTTTATGTAACACATTTCCTTGTTGACAAATACAGTAGGAACCCTTGTGATTTCAGTGTGTCAGTTACATATTCTCAGTTGCCTATATTATACATTCTTTAATTCAGGAATAATTGATTCTTAAAAATCAAGGCACTCAAAGGAAACTTAACTTGTGTATTCCAGATTATTGGTCTATAAGCTGAGATGGTATGTGTTGTAGAGATATTTTTCAGGCACTGGTTGGATTGAATGATATAATTGGAAATAATATATATTATTTCTAGGACAATTAGTCATTGCCCAGATAGGGTAGAAGAAATACTTTAATCTTAATTGCCTCCTGGCATCTGGTGGTTGGTTACTGTATGGGCTTCCACTTCTAGCCATAACCAAAAAGAAATAAAGGAAAACGCCACACTCTCATACTATCTTTAAATAGTAGTGAGATGTCAGCAAAGAAAAAAAGCACTTCATTCCAAAGTGTTCTAAGGACTTATTTTATCCTATGTTCAAAGACATCTGTCATCTTCCTCTGTATATAAACAAAACTTCCTACCTCCCATTTGCAGGTATTTATAGTCCCTGTGTGTTTTTTCCATTTTATATATTAAGGTAAGTGGTTTTTAAAGTTATTACCGTCTAAGAAAGAAGCAAATTTTTGTTGTTGTTACTATCTCAGTATCAAACTTGTTAGTGGTTCCCACTTCATCCCCCATAGTAGTGCAAGTCTAATTGGTAATGGAAATGTTTTATTTTTCAGGTATAATGAAGTCAAGCCTAATAGAATTTGAAAACTGAAAATGAAGAAAGTTTTTTTTTTTAATTTGTATACATGAGAAATGTTTTAGATTGTGTGAACTTTTGAGAAAATGTTAAGATTTATGCAGTTTCATTATTTCATTGTCTGCATCTGTGACATTGGCAGAAATCACTGGATTTCAAGTTGGGACTTGACTTACATTTGTGTGAACTTAGTGAAGTCACTTAACCTTTCTGGGCCTGACTCTAAATTAAATAATTTATGTAACTATACTTGCCCTAATGTCCAGATAGTTGTAATTACTTTAATCCTAATTAGTTAATTGTAAACCTGGCAAATGAAATTACAGTATAAGAAAGATGCAGAACTTTTAGAATTTTTTAATATCAAGTGTGTGCTGATTTTTTAGTGTGACCTAGTTCTGTGATCTTGGCTATTGAAAGTTTTGAGTTTGTTTCAGATCTACCCCAAGTACCAGAGTCATAATTTCTTACACACTTTACCTGAAATTATAAAACAAGTTCTTTGTTTAGGTTTCTAGGCCTAATGATAGAAAGCAAAGAACCAGATCGCAAATTCTAGCTTTGCTAGCTACATCGTGTTTGGCAGGTTACCAGATGTATTTGTCCTTCAAACAAGGGATTAGGACTAAATATACCAGGTAGTTTGTAGCTCAAAATCCTATGGCTTATATTATTAAGATTTTATCAACATTAAAGTGATCGAAATTAAAACTACCTTAGAGAGGTATGGAAATACATTTCAATCCAGGTAATGCTCCTGGGTTGGTTGTCTTCTCCATAAAGCAACTACGGTATTCTAACCAAATTTCCTAAGTAAAAATGTGAAATTATCAATATCCTTCCAGTAGTCCACACATCCTCTGAAAAGTTGGAAAATGTTAAGTCTTCAAAGTTAAGAATACGGCATGTTTGGAATCTAGTCATAAGGAAGTAAAGTTATAAAAGCTGTTAGTTTGGGAAATTAAGCTAATTTGCTAAGTATTAGTGGTACACTTTGAATTTCCTTGAAAAAGCAGCTAGGGTGGAGATACTCCCTTTCAAAGTGTTAAACCTAATGGTTGTGGGAGGAAAATTATATAATTGTCCCACTTGGAAAAAAAAAAAAAAAGAAGAAAGGAAAATTTTCCTGCAGTATTTTCTTGGGCTTAAGTTTAAGAGAAAGATACAGCCTTGGGATTTTGTGATTTCAAATGAAGCACAGTACTGGTTGAATTTCAAATATCTCTGCCCTGGGATAAGGCATCCTAATAACTTTAGCAAGTAGCAACAAAATTGTAACAAAATGAAACAGATAGTTAATGTTTGATTTTCAAAAAAAATTTTTGTTTTGTTTAACATTTTTTTTTTTCTATTTAACAGGTAATGTCTAAATGCTGGCGCTGACAAAAATTACTAGACAACAATGGCATATGAACAACAGAAGTTATCTTTCTGAATAAAGTTATTGAGGGAAATGGCAGTTTAAAAAAACAAAGCACAAGATTATTAACACGTAAACAGATTGCATCTGCAGTGGCTAAAAAGATATTTATGATACCCTTCAAAGTCTTAGACTAGCACAACATCTGAGTGTGGATCTGGAATGTTTCTCCTTGAACTAGCTTTAGTTTGAATCCTCATGACAATACTCTTACATCTGACTTTGGAGAGTAGCCTATTGATTAACATGGATTAGTCACCCAATGATTTAATGACCAGTGTCCTGAGTAATTCCAAAGATCTTAACATTTGAATTGGGGGTTTTGTTTTCAAAAATAGATCATATTGGGAGAAAAGAACTAGATTGACAATTTTACCTGTACCCAAAGCGACTTTGCCATGACACATGAATTGGCAAATTACCTAAATATTTTGGACTTCAGTTTCCTCATTTAGAAGTTAGAATTTTTTTTAGAGTGAGGTTAACTAGAAACTGGGGCCTCAATTCTAATCTGACCAGTAATATTTACTTAGCCTCAATATATATTCCTTAAGATTATGCTTTTCTAAATAAATGGTAATATATGGTTAATAGGATAAACACTGAAGAGGGGAAAAAAGGCAACAATTTCAAAATAACATTTTGTAGGGTTATATTACACATTTATAAATTAATACAATTAGTTTGGGAAAAGTTAAACCTCTTTCCAAGGAATTGTATGTTGCACTGAATTTTAAAATATTTTCACTATATTCTAGTAGTACAAAGTTGTGATTCATTGTCCAATTTGTTTAAAACCTAGTTTGCTGCACTTCATGACTCAGTTTGACCTCTACACTGCATGTATTCTGCTTTCACTATCTGTTCTGGTGGCCTTTCTAGTCAACCACTGCTGTCCATATTTTCCTATTAATATGTTTATTCCTCAGCAAGATTCTTTATAAGCATTTTTCTGTTGGGAAGAGAGGAGACATTATATTTATGTATATTTTGTTATATATATAAATATAATGGTGCCTAAGATTACCTGAGCATTTTAGTTTTTTCTCTCAGGGTTCCTTGCCTTTCTAATAATCACTTTTCTCAGTTCTTAGTTTTCCATTCAAACTTCAAAAGCCTTAAGAATTTTTTTTTTAATATAACTTCCCAAAAGTCCTAAAATTACTCCCATGGCTACTTAAGAGAGTAAGGTACAAATATTGCAGTTTTGGTAAATGAGGTTAATCTTTTCCATATTTCTCACATTTTCCCAGTCATGCCCAATTCAGTTCACTAGTTGACTGAAAGAAAAGTTGGTTGTTCCTTAGTTGACTGAAAGAAAAGTTGGTTGTTCCTCAGTATGAAAGTAGAAAGAGGATATGAGTATTGATTCCATCTGCTTTACATACACGTTGGTTAGCTTAACAATGCTTGTTTACTGCAAGTATAACTCTGAAATTGTTACCTCAAAGATTTCATGTAGGGTTATATAAATTATTGGAACATTAAGCCTGCAAGAAGTCCTTGCCTTCAAGGATTTGCCCTTTTAAATTTTTCACTAGCATTTTACCAATTGTGCATATCATTTTCTACATTAATTTTGAGTTCCAATTTTTTTCTCCCTTGCCTCTCCAAGATTGCAAACATTCTGATAGAGGTACAGTCGTAGTACATGTGCATGTACAGTTGTTTTAAACATTTTCATATTCTATGAAAAAATCAGAACAAAAGGGGAAAACCTCATTAAAAAAAAAAATAGTCTTCAATCTCGGTTCTTTCTCTGGATACAGATGGCATTTTCTATCCCAAGCCTATTGGAATTGTCTAGGATCACTACTGCTGAGAAGAGCTAAGTATGATAGTTGGTCATCACAATGTTCTGGTTCCTTAGCATCAGTTCATGGCTTTTCTAAAACCAGCCTGTTAATTTTTAGTGCAATAATCGGATTTTACCTTGTGGTGGAGATGAGAGATGGATTTGTTGATGGAATTAGAAGTTACTCTAATATGGGGGGCAGTGGGGAGGATGTTCAAATGCAAAACATTGCTTTCAGTGACAAAATGTCATATGTAAACTAGTGTGGCACTAGTGACATCAAAACAATGACTATTTTTACATCTAAAACACCTTTTGCCTTCAAGTTAGCTAGTTGGGTAGGCAGGAATTTAGTTACTGGTTTCCCTATGTAACTATGACTTCCACACTTGTTTGATTTTCTAGTGACTTCAGGCAGTCTTTGGAAGATAATTCTCTTGATTTTTGTTCCTGAAGAAAAGTTCACTCCTGCTAGCCATACTGGTTGGTTGGTTTGTTGATTGACGTTTACCATCTTGATTTCCAAAGTGCCTTTAACTTTGGGAAAGACTACTGGAAACAAACTGGTTTCTTTTTCTAACTAAGTTTGTTAAAGATTGCTGTCAGTGTTCTGTTATTGGCTGTAGAGGGCACTGAGGTCCACATTTTGAGGGGAAAATTGGATAAATTAGTAAGTTTTGCTATTAAAAGGCTAGCTGGTAAATAGTGAACTTGAGAAAATTGAAATAATGGTGTCCATTCCATAAATTAACCCTCAAATAAATTTCTAATGCATGCTAGTAATTTTTAATAGTCCCTAATGTCTGTGGGCCTATTTATAAGGTTTTAAATTGAAGTTAAATAGTATACAGATCTCTCAAGGTTTGCAAAACATATCATCTGAATCCCATAACCCCAAGGTAAGTACTAAAGGTTTTATCCCCATGTTACAAGAGGAAATGGATTTAGAGTTCTCTGATTATAACCAAAGTCTATGCTGTTTCAAATATACTAGAAAATCTTTTCTACATCACATTTCTTGATAAAGCCTTTTAAAGTTGCTATATGATTTTTGCCAGTTCATAAGTGAATGAGTTATGACCTTTGGAAACATAGAATTTTTAGTGAATATGCTTTCAAGTTCTTATGGTTATCAGATGAATACATCTATTAGAGCTCATTGATTTATCAAATGTTGCTATTTTAGTTTACAAAACTGACAGAAATATACTCATTTTCTTAGAGAACCTTCCCGAGCACATTTGTCCTAGTCAGTTTCTAGAATGTGTCCATAAGTAATGCTAAGTATACAATATGAAATGTGTATCAGGAATTACTGCTATGTGCCATAATGTCTTCACTTGAAAACAGGAAGAGACTCGGCAATCATCGGGACTCCATGATTCAGTTTTTGGCGGATTTGTGGTCTTTAAAATTTTTAATTCCTTTAGGAAATGGAAATCATCTTTTACAAATGCAAAGGATGGCTCATCAAAGCACATCAGTGGAGACAAGTATTGGATGAATGAATAGAAGAAAATAAAATAGGGGACAGATCCAGTTTTTAATGTACCTTCCTACTCCTAAGTACTCCTTAATCACAACATTCTATTTGGTAACAGTTCTTAAAAGTTTTAGTTGAAATATGCCATTGTATCTTTGTAGATTCCAATCCTATTTGACTTTTTTCCCAGGCAAAATATTCATAGTAACAAATCATCATTGTGTGACAGTTTCAAGGCCATTCTAGTCTTCCCTCCAATTTGAAATCCCATAGTATGGTGCTTAGAACTAATGTGATATGACTAGAACAAGAGAATTTTACTTTATTTCATGAGTACTACACTGCTATTAAGTGGGTAGGTTGCATTAGCCAGAAGGCTAGCAGTGTTACACTGAATGTTCACTAAGGGAGGATACAAGCATTGATTGTGCCTCCTGCTATGAATCAAGACACTGTGCTAGGCATTTTATGAAAATCTCATTTGTCACAATAATTCTGTAAGACTATTATCCCTATTTTACAGCTGAAGAAACTCGAACTGTCGGGGGCTACCCATTGTGTCCAGATTTCTCTAGGCCTAGCTGTATACAGTTTTTTGTTTTCCTAAATCACTGTACCTGTTACCGTGAGTAGAGGAGAAGCTAGGCGATATAGGGGATAGAGCAACGGCCCTGGAATCAAGCAACTGAATTCAAATCTGGTGCCAGACACACTTAACAGTTGGACCTTAAGCAAATCACAATGACATTGTCTCATTCCCCGAGTTCAGGATTCAAATTGCATCTTGTTACTCCAACCAATATCTTCAATTCTGCTTCAGTCATCCAGCATTTGCCCTAATTATTTCATCT
The DNA here is from genome assembly GCF_016432865.1 of Antechinus flavipes. NCBI lineage: Eukaryota > Metazoa > Chordata > Mammalia > Dasyuromorphia > Dasyuridae > Antechinus > Antechinus flavipes. The sequence continues at coordinate 530,476,599 of NC_067400.1, forward strand.
GTTTAAATCTCATCCCCATCTTGAAAAAAACCCTCACTTGATCCTTTTATCCTTGCTTACTAATACTCCTAAATTTTTTCCCTTTGTGGCCAAATTTGCCAAGACTAAGTACCTCCATTTTATCTTAACCCTTTACAATATCTTTTGGACCTTAATTGAAACTTCACTTTTCAAAGTTATTTCTCAGTTGTGTCTAACTCTTGATGATTCTATTTGAGGTTTTATTCACAAGGTTATTGGAATGACTTGCCTTTTCCTTCCCTAACTTCCTTTATAGATCAGGAAACTGAGGCAGATGGGATTAAGTGACTTGCTGAGAATCTGTTTTGAGGCCAGATTTGAGCTAAGGATTAATTCTAACATTGGCAATCTATTCCCTCCACCATCTACCAATGTTGCAAAATTACTAATCTAATCTATCCCTTGCCAAATTCAAAGACCACAATCTTCATATTGACTTCTTTGCAGCTTTTGAAGATAATTTACCCTCTCCTTAATAATTCTCTTGTTTGGGGGATACCATTCTCTCCTTGTTCTCCTACTGTTCCTTTACTTGGATCCTCATTCAAATAATACCAATTAATCAAATGTAACAGCTGATCCCTAGGATTTGATCCTGGACCCTCATTTCTCCTATAGTATTTCACCTAGTGACCTCAATTTTAATTACCATCTTTAAGCTGAGGATTATCAAATCTACTTATCCTGCCCAAAAGACTGTTACCATATTCAAAGCAGAGCTCATTTGTTGTCATCACACCCTCACCCCCCCACCCTCCACCCCCACAAAAAATATATATATATATGCTTTCTCTACAATGCAATGCATCTTCCCATTACCTCAAGTTTACTACAGTTCATTCTTCAAGCATATCTAATCTGTTGCCAAGGCCTACCAACAATTTCACCTTTAAAACATTAAATACTTCTTACACTACTACTAGGGGGTAGGCCTTTTGTCACTTTATGCTTGGATTATTGTAATGGCTTGCTAATGGATCTTCCTGCAAGTCTCTTCCATGTCATACACCTTACTCATTAAAAGCCAGTAGCTTCCTATTGCTTCCAAGATCCATGTAAAATACCCTTTGGCCTTTTAAGGTCCTTCATAACGTAGATTCCTCTCTTATTTTTCCGTGCTCATCTTAATTCTAGGTATAGTGTTTTAGATCTAGTGACTGGCCTAGCTGGTCTATAAACAAGATAACTCCATATGAAGTTTTCACCTCCAGTGCCCAAAATCTCAAATGTTCCCTGACTTTGCCCGAGCTAAAATTCTATCATACTGTAAGCCTTCTTTTAACACCTCTTAAATCCATTGCCTTTCCTCTGCTAATTATATCCTATTTATCCTGTATGTAGTTTGATGTATTTGTTTGCATGTTGATTTCCCCATTAGATTGGAATCTCCTTGAGGACGGAATGTTTTCCCCTTTTTTTATCCCCAGCATTTCATACAGCTCTTGCTACATAGTAGGTGGTTATGGTTTATTGATTTATATAAAAGGAAATGTGCTTAGTTTAGCATGACTGTTCAAAATGAACCTATGTTGGCTTATAATGACCATTACCTTTTTTTTAATGTTTATACACCAATCTCTCCAGATGACAGAATCTCAACAAAAGGGATCTCAAAAGACTTCCAGACTAGGAATCTCTTCCACAATAACCCTTACAAGTAATCAACATCTGCTTGATTTAAGACCTCATGAAAGATAACATTACTCCAAAATAGTCCATTCTCTTGGCATTAGCAATATTAGTTTAATATGCTGTCAACTCTGTATTTCAGGAAAGACTTGCCAACTACCTACTAGTAACTCAAAAGTGGTCATGTCTGGAATACATTGTGGCTTGACTTTGGATGATTAGGCTTAAGTTAAAACTCCCATTTTCTGACTTGATTGGATGGGAATATGTGACCTAGAAGCTTACAATCATCCCAGAATGAAAATTTCATCAATAATACTTTTATTATGGGTAAGAATTTTTTCTGTGTATGTTGACAAAATGTTTTAATAACCAACTCTCCACAACCCCTCCAAAATGATGACTTTATTTTTTCCCATTTTTTAAAAGTTATTTACAAAACATGCATTGGGTAATTTTTCAACATTGACTTTTCCAAAATTTTCTGTTGCATATTTTTCCCTCTTTCCCCCCACTCCTTCCCCTAGATGGCAGTTAGTCCAATATATGTTAAAATATATGTCAAATTCAATATATGTATACATATACCATTGTTGCACAAGAAAAATCAGATCGTAGGGAAAAAAACCTGAAAAGTCAAACAAAATGCAAGCAGACATCAACAGAATGCTATGTTGTGATTATGGGTAAAAATTGATGAAGTCCCAAAAGTCTTAATGCAATTTTAAGTTTTAGAAGATTAAAACTGCACTAAGAATTCTGGAACACCCTATATAATCATGAAATATTAAAAGTAAAATTCAGTTAATTACATCGTAGAGAAATGGTCTGCACAATGCTGAAATGATTACTAAGTTATTTTCATTCTTAGCTCTAATCATTGATTCTCATGTTAAGACAAAATTGGCTTTTTTGTAACTAAACATTCTTTGGAACTTAAATCCATCAGTCCTAGCCATCTTTGGAATAACAAAGGAGTCTCCCATTATAAACAGGTAGAAATGAAAAAACTTAAAATTTGATTCAATCTTTTTTATTTTACAGGTGAAGACCTCATTTTCGGTAGATGAATAACAAGATTGAATGAAAAAGAGTATTTGGGCATCAATATAGAGGATAGAGGGGAGGTAATTGGTGAAAAGGCTAAATAAGAGACAAGAGTGACCGTACTGGGAATGTAAAATAGGCTTCAGATGGCAGAAAGATTACAGAGATAGGACTTGACAGTTTTTTGGAGACATAAGTTAGAGAAGAAAACAATTGAACATAATTCATACTTTTTGAGCCTGGGTGTCTGGGAAGAGACTAACAAAGAAATTAGAGGAACTAATTTAGGGAGGCAAATCATAAGATTATGCTTAGAATTTAGAGTTAAAAGAGACCATAGATAACTTCTAGTCATCTCCATTCCCATCCCCCATCATTTTACAAATGAGAAAACAGGTCCAGAGATAAGTTGGACACAACGGAAAAAATGAACAGCAAAATATGCTAATGGTAGCTTTATCATAAAGGGATTTGATGCTTTCATCTCTTAAATTATAGACTTAGAATTGGAAAAGGCAATTAGAAAGGGCTAGCTTTGCTATTTTGCTAAGTAAATTTGTTCTGAGCTTTTGGTTCCTCATCTGCAAAGTAGGAGTGTGATGCACAAGGCTGGAATAGATCATCTTTAACACTTCTAATTTCCAATCATATAAGTTGATAATGCACTGGTTTGGTTGCTTTATCTAATTCAAGAATCCCCTCTACAGTATCCCTATACAGGATTGAACCTAAAACTATCTTGGGAAAATAATCAAGAGGAATCCTTTGTCCCATGGCATCCCCACCCTTGGAGTGCAATTTCAAAAATGTTTCTTATAAGGGCGGATAAATGTAGAGTAGAACAACCACATCAGTGTCTAGAGGCATGATACTCTCTATAAACCCCAAGAATCTAAGTGTTGTACAGTAAATTGGAATCATTCCCTTCCTGAATTTCTCAAAAAAACAATTGCTCAATGTAATGCTCTATTGGCTGCTTTCCCTCTGCACAAACCATGAATATTTTAATTGGCTATACATTTCAAATGATGCTTGGTCCTCCATGGAAACCATTTAGGTGTGCTTGTGTTTATCACAGCCCTTAATAAAACACTTTTGGGTAGGGATATTTAATATGTGGTGGTTATATTTCTAATATTTGGCTGGGTAGTTTGCAACCCAAGTCTCTTTAAAATTCAGTGAAAAAAAATCATAGAATCTGTTTCAATAGAAATATTTAACATTTATAATGCATTGTCCTAATATTCCTGAGTAGAAAGTATAGAAAAGGACTCAAATGAAATACTTTGCCCTTGATCACAGTGTTATATTGGAACAAGGTCTAGCTTTAGTAGATACAGTAGTGGAACTGGAGTAAAGACCCAAATTCAAATTTGGCCTCAGATATTTGCTGTGTGATAACTGAGCAAATCACCCAATCTATCAAATGTGATCCCATTGATGTGGCTATTCCTATCTAGTAATACAAATTGCAGTCCTTCATACCTGGACATCTTTTGCAGCAAAATTCTGAGTTCTTCAAAGAGCATTAATCTACCTTTTTTGATGACAATAGGGCACATTCCACTCAGGTTTTTTTTTCTATTCCAGTTCCTCCAGAATTGTCTAATTTTCATATATAACCATATGCCTCTCCATTGTCTTTTGAATAATGTACAGCTTTTAATTTTTTTTTTTTAGAAGTTACAGTTTTCTGTGTGAATTGATGCTAAATTGGAGTATAAGGAAGAAAAACTCGGCTGAATTGCCTGTGGGAAATGACAGATCTTGTTAAAGGTCCCTTGCTTTTCCTTGAAATGACCCATATTAAAATCCTAATCGTAGGGTTTCATATCCTCCTCTCCCTACAAAACCATTTCGTATACTAATGGATAAGTTCCATAGGTTGTCCATTTAGCAGAGGCTCCTAATTAAAGTTAGGAGTTGCTATCTTTTGAGAAATTTCATTGCTTTGGTAAATGCATGAGACCTCTTAAAGGAATCACTTTGTTCTACCAAATAAAATTTTGTTTGTTTTTCAGGGGTGGAATTTCAAGAGCACTGATTCTGAAACCAGAGGACCCACCTTCAAATCTTGCCTTTGTTGCTACCTGTGTGACTTTGGGAAAGTCATAGGCTCCCTGGGCCTCAGTTCACTTATGGATAAAATGAGGGGATGAATTAGATGACCCCAGAAATTATAATTCTAATTGTGCCTATGATTTAATCTATTCCCAAGGCTCATTTGGCCTTATGGTCAACAAGCAATAAGCACCAAGGGATCTTAAGTTTCTGCACCAGTGGCTTGAGTGATATGTAGTCGACTGTACAATATCATTTTCAAAAGCCTGCCCATTCCCTATTAATACTTTCATCAAGAATATCTTCAAATCTTATAAATTATTCTTATAAAACTTATACAGATAAAACATTAAGCATATAATATGATAGCTATTGATATTACCATTTTCCAGCTATTAATGAGATCTGAAATATTTTACATGCCTTTGAATTCACAGTAACCTTGTGAATCGATCTTTGAAAGTCCTTATATATGATCAGTCTTCACTATGGATGGCCAGTTAACTACTTTTTTTCATTCTTGTGATCTCTTAGCTACTTTCTAACCACATTTGGAACATGATGTTAAAGTCTCTAAGAGGATGCCTCTTCTTTCCTGAAAAGGGTTTGTTTGCAAATCTTTTGCATACCTTTACATCTTTTCTATCATTTGTTTCCTGACTTTAGTGCATTCTTAAATGTACTTAAATTTCAGCAAAAAACTTTAAATTGTTATTGTTACTGATAATTTTTTTTCTCAACTTCCCTTCATTTTGTAACATCTCTCCAGAGTTATTCCGTATAACCAAAATTTTTAAAAAAAAAGTAGGGTAAGTGGGACAAACATTAAGTAGCTACTATGTGATAGATACTGTGATGGGAAAAAATATCAGTTCAAATAAAACCAACAAATCCCACCTCAGTCCAGAACATAATGGTCCATTTTCTCAGTCCCCACCTCTATACAGAAAGCACTAAGATACATTTTCTCCTATCTTTTCCAAAGACAATTTGGGTCATATATTTACACAGTATTTTCATTTGAGGAGAGTTCTATTTATATTGTACTGAAACTATCCTTTCCCTATTTTTACTTTATCAGTTTGTCTTCTCATGTTTCTCTGAAGGCAGCTGAGTGGTCCTATGAATACAGCAATAGACGTGGAAGCCCAACTAAAACTGACCTCAATCACTAGTTGTGACCCTGGACATGCCAATTTAACTGCTACCTGCTTCAATTTCCTCGTATGTAAATTAAGTATAAGTGTATTTACCTGCCAGGATTAAAAGGAGTTAATATTTGTAAAGTGTTTTGCAAATCTTAAAGCATTATAATCTTTACATTACAATAATATACTGTTCACATGACATTTTGGTTAGCCAGTCCCCAATAAATGAATATTTTTCCAATTATTTGCCATTGCTCCTACAAATATGTCCAATGGAAGACCTTTCAGTCTTTGATCTCGTTACCTTAAGTTTTTTATAAACTATAAATCCTCCAATGCTTTCTCTAGGTTTTATAAGTCAATGCTACTTATTTTTTTTTAAGTTATTTTATTTTGCTTCAATTACATATTAAAGCAATTTTTAAACTGAGTTCCCAATTCTATCTCTCTCTTTCCCTCCACTCCCTTTCTCTGATGAACATTTTGACATAGATAATACATGTGTGATCATGTAAAACATTTCCATATTAATTATTTTATACAAGTAGACTTGAACAAATGAAAAAGTATGTTTCAGTCGACACAGACAACAATTCATTCTCTGGAGGTGAATAGCATGTTTCATCATGAGTCCTTTGGGATTGTCTTGAATCGTATTGCAGAGAAAAGAAAATTCACAGTTCATATACAATGTCAATGCAACTTATGATTGTTTTATCAGAGGATCCCTACATGAAATCTTTCTAACAGGGTTATAGATATTGGGATTTCCAGAGATTACCTCTCATAGTAAAAAGAGCTGGGGGCTGGAGCTAAGGAGACTAGGGCTCATAAGGATTTCAGATTTAGAACTAATAATGTTCTAATTATTAAGCTTCTAATGGAGGCTTAAGGATGAATTTATTCAATCCTTTCAATTTACTAATGAGGAAACTGAGGCTCAGGGAGCTTAAGTAATTTGATGAAGGCCTATAGTCAAAGAAGAAACTAGACTCAAACTGCGATCCTTTGAGTCTAAATCTAGTGGTTTTCCTACCACAGTATTGTTTCACTCAGTGTAGTCTTAATTCTGCCACTAATTACTAAACTTTACCTTGAGCAAATCTGTTGGAATCTTTACAAACTGCTAACTCATTAGAGTTGATAGCTATCAAATTAGATCCTTGTTTAAACTTTATCAAGTAGGTAGGCTGGTAAGTATTGTTCTCCACATCTTTGGGTGAAGTGGTTTGTGTGTGATTTTCTTCTTTTAAAATATAATAATGGTTTTCTCTGGGGAAGAGAGCAGGTTTCTCAGGAAGGTTTTCTGGAGGCAGCCTTAGTTGCAGTTGAAAATAATAATCACCTCAAAACGCAGCCAGGTGACAAAAGTTCAGATCTTTTTATTGTCTCCAATATAGCCCAGTTAGCTTAGAGGCCTATCTCTTTGCTTGGTTCTAAGAGCTCTTGCAGCTTTGTCCTTTGCTTCTGCCTCTGCTTTCTTCAGCCTCCAAAGTCAGCACAAAGTTGAATCTGTCCTGCCTCTGAGAAAGGGCTTCTGGCTCTCAATCTCCCAGAGTGCTCCTCTCCGAACCCAGTCATTGTTCCAAAGTAAAACTCCTCACTCAGAGAGGGCTTCTGGCTGAACTCACTTGACGCTCCTTTCTCTTTTTTTTTTTTTTTTTAATTTTTTTATTTAATAATTACTTTATATTGACACTCGTTTCTGTTCCGATTTTTTTCCCCTCCCTCCCTCCCTCCACCCCCTCCCCTAGATGGCAAGCAGTCCTTTATATGTTGGATATGTTGCAGTATATCCTAGATACAATATATGTTTGCAGAACCAAACAGTTCTCTTGTTGCATAGGGAGAATTGGATTCAGAAGGTATAAATAACCCGGGAAGAGAAACAAAAATGCAGATAGTTCACATTTGTTTCCCAGTGTTCTTTCTTTGGGTGTAGCTGCTTTTGTCTTGACGCTCCTTTCTCAATCTAAATTCAGCTCCACTCTCCATGTAATTCAGCTGAATTGTCTTCGAGAGCCTCTGTCTGTTTTTTATATATGAGAGAGAGGAATTGTGGGATACAAGAGAGAGGGATTATAGGTTTCTTCCCAGAGTGCTCTTTGGCCCTAAGAGCTTCAAGGGAGGTGTGAATTCACAAAGTTACACAGTTAACTTTGTGAATCTCCCATACTTGTGAATTCCAATGAGTAAAAGTGTAAATACAAGCATTGTATCAATTAGTTCTACTTAGTACCTTATTTCAGGTTCTGCCCCAAAACATCTTCTTGTAAGATTAGCTCAATAAGCTATCAACTCTAATAGAGTTAGCAGTTTGTAAAGATTCCAACAGATTTGCTCAAGGTAAAGTTTAGTAATTAGTGGCAGAATTAAGACTAGACTGAGTGAAACAATACTGTGGTAGGAAAACCACTAGATTTAGACTCAAAGGATCGCAGTTTGAGTCTAGTTTCTTTGACTATAGGCCTTCATCAAATTACTTAAGCTCCCTGAAGCCTCAGTTTCCTCATTAGTAAATTGAAAGGATTGAACAAATTCATCCTTAAGCCTCCATTAGAAGCTTAATAATTAGAACATTATTACTTCTAAATCTGAAATCCTTATGAGCCCTAGTCTCCTTAGCTCCAGCCCCCGGCTCTTTTTACTATGAGAGGTAATCTCTGGAAATCCCAATATCTATATTTCATGGTAATATCCAGTCTGGAAAATAAGGTGTCTATATCTCCCAAATCAAAACTAACAATAACTCAATCTTATATAGGACTTGAAAGGTTTATAAAGCAGTTTCCTTACCACAAATCTGTGAAGGAAGCATTATGGAAGATGTCTTTGTCAGATGTGGAAACCAATGCAGTTAACTTTGCTCAAAATTTAACTATAAAAATGTCAGAGCTAAGATATAAATCCAGATCTCCAAGTCCAGGATTCTTTTCATCTCACTATGCTGCCCTTCAAATTTGGTGCATGTAGTGTTGTGCCTTTTTTACTGAGGGGATGAGGGTAGAAAGGGCTTAATTGTGGGTTCCATCTTATGATTCAATTTTGGAACTAGATTAGTTTCTATTCAATTCTGGGTCTAGTTGAATCTCTACCTTTTGAGGAAATTTTATTGTGAGAATCAGAAGAAAGCCTTATTGTACTGTTTGAACTTAATTAATCTTGTGTGGTTGGGAAATTAGACTACCTCTCCCTATTGCTTAGGGACTCCCAACTAAAGACATAGGTTATGCTGGGCAGCTAGGTGGTGAGATAGAGTACTGAATCTGGAGTCACCTCTTCCTGAGTTCAAATCTGGCTTTAGACGCTTATTAGCTATGTGATCCTGGGGAAGTCATTTAACTGTTTGCTTCAGATTTCTCATTTGTGAAATGATCTGGAGAAGAAAATAGCAAACCATTCCAGTATTTTTGCCAAAAAAAAAATAAAAAATCCAAATGGGGTCATGAAGAGTCAGACATAACTAAAAAATGACTCAACATATGAACAGATTAAACTGATCAGAAACTCTGACTGATACAAAGTTTTCTCCCAATTGCATTTTTCAAACAATCCATATTATTAGAAATGATTAGAAAACATTGATCAATCAGTTATAATTTCCATGTACCTCTGTTTATAACGCTTAACAGGGAGTGGGACATCTTTTTTGATTCCAGGAAACTCCTTGTTCATTCTCCCTATCCCTAATCTTCTAATTGGAAATCATATTACCTAAAGTTCAGTTGTTTTCTTTTAATTAATTGGTCTCATTTGTTTTTAATGTATAAGGGCTTATCTTCCTTGGTATTTAGGGTCTAGGCTTCAGGTGAGGAGGTTTGGTGCTGTTTTGTTAAGCATTTGGCATGTATTGGCATGCATTGCTTAATAAACTGACATGCTTGGAAGATTGAACCTTTATTTTCTTCAGTCATTCATTTTCACCTACCATACTACTTAGAGCTCAGTAAGTTTTTATTTAATTGAATTGAATCAGTAAAATGGAAATGATAATAATGCCTCAGATTTCACCCTGCTGGTTCCTTAGATATGGGCACTGTGATTTTGTTGGAGCTTCAGATTACTCAGGAATTTTTATTTGCTGTACCATTAAAAGAGCTATGCATATAAACTCCTAACAATACTGACTTTAGCTTTTTAAAAAACAAAATGTTTTGTAGTAATAAAGCCTCTTCCCTTTATGTAGCTGAAAGCCCTTTGTAAACATAATATTATGTCATGAGTATAGCTGCTACCAAAAAAAAAATTATGGGCTTCCTAAGCATCCAAATGAGTAAAGCTAAAACTACTCACACCTATCATGTCCTGACAAATAGCTGCTCACCCTTTCCCCACTTAATATCTATCTGATTCAATTGTAAAATGAAGATAGAAATAGCACTTATCTCCAAGGGTTGTTTTGAGGATCAAATGGAACAATATTTATAAAGTGTTTAGCATAGAGGCTGTTGTTGTTGATGTTGAGTCATGTATGACTCTTCATGACCCCCATGGATTATAGTATGCAGCTTTTCTATCCTTCACTATCTCCTGAAGTTTATTCGAGTTCATATTCATTGTTTCTATGATACAATCTATCCATCTTGTCTTCTTCCATCCCCTTTTCCTTTTGCTTTGATCTTTCTCAACATCAAGATCTTTTCCAAAGAATCCCATCCTCTCATAATTTGGCCCAGATATTTAAGCTTCATCTTTAGTATTTGACCTTCCAGTGAATAGCTGGAATTAATTTATTAAAGTTTTAACTGATTTCACCTTCTTACTGTCCAAAGAATTCTCAGAAGTCTTGTCCAGCACTACAACTGGAAATATTGATTCTGTGATCCTCAGCTTTCCTTATAATGCATCTTTTTCAGTCATACATTGCTACTGAAAAACCATAATGACCCTGTCATTAAGAGGATGTTGTAATGTCCAGACTAGCTCTCTGGAGGACCTAGGGATTAACTTGAGTTCTTGGTCTTAATGGAGGAGTGGAGGAGACAGGACAACTGCCACATGGCTGGTCAAAGATAGCGTCTGAAATCTGGCATCTTCTCTTTCATCTGTGGCTGAGAGAGATTCTGTCTCTTGAGATTCCCTTAAATACCTCAGTATGATTACATCACTACAGGATGTGCCTGTGCAACCATTACATTACCATACTAAGTATGTACTTAACTATAAGTACTTTGCTGACCTAGATTTAACTACACCTTTTCAGAGTTCTAACCCTCTACAGGATGTCTCTGCTGTTTAGTATACTATTCAGATTTCCTTCCAAGGAGCAAATATCTCTTAATTTCACACTTGCAATCACTGTTTACAATGATCTTTGAACCTAAGAACATAAAATCTGACATTGCTTCCATTTCTCCCCCCTCTGTATTTCCTAGGAAGCGATGGACCACTTGCCAAGATCTTAATTTTTTGATATTAACCTTCAAGTGAGCATTTACATTTTCCTTTTTCACCATTATCTAAAAGCTCCTCAATTCCTTTTTATTTTTTGTCATTGGAGTGTTATCTGTGTATCTAAGATTGTTGATAGTTCTCCTAACAATTTAATTCTGGCTTTTGATTCTTCTAGCATGGCATTTCATATGATATATTTTGCATAGGAGTTAAATAAATAAGGTGACAATATACAGCTTTGTCATATTCCTTTTTCAATTTTAAACCAATCAGTTGTTCCATGTTTTATTGTAACTGTTTCTTCTTGTTTGGTGTGCAGATTTCTCAGAAGATAAATAAGTTGACCTGGTATTCTCATCTCTTTGAGGATCCATGCAGTCAAAGATTTTAGTATAGTTTTTCTAGAACACCCTTGCTTTCATCATAATCTAGTAAATGTTGGCAATTTGGTCTCTAATTCCACTGCCTCTTCAAAAACCAGTCTGGTCTTTTGGTAATTCTTGGTTCCCACATTGCTTAATGGCACATAGCAGGCACTTAACATGTTCTTGCTTCCTTTCCTCCATTGCTATAAACAAAAACCAAAGATAATTAAAGAGACTTCAATGCTACATTGTAAATAGTGGTGAGAGTACAGAGTTGGAGGTCTTCCACCTGCTACTTTTTAGATGTTGGATCATTGACAGGTTACTTGACCTTCCTGAACCTGGTTCCTCATCTGTAAATAGGGATAGTATAGTACAAAGTGTGCTGAAAGCTACTACGCTAAGACTTTTGCTATATCCCATATTATTTCCCCTGCCCACTGCACAGAAAAGTCATGAGAAAAGGACTTTGTAAGTTGTTAAATCCTAGATGAATGTGGGCTATTATCTGGTTGAATCTTCTCGTGCCAAAGATGAGGAAGTAAAGACTAGTTGAGATAAAGTAGTTTGACACCTGTCAGATTGGATAGAATAAAAGGGAAAGATAATGTGGAATGTTGGAAGGGATTGAGGGAAAATAGGGACACTAATACATTGTTGGTGGAATTGTGAATATATCCAGCCATTCTGGAGAGCAATTTTGAACTATGCTCAAAAAGTTATCAAACTGTGCTTACCCTTTGATCCAGCAGTGTTTCTACTGGGCTCATACCCCAAAGAGATACTAAAGAAGGGAAAGGGACCTGTATGTGCCAAAATGTTTGTGGCAGCCCTGTTTGTAGTGGCCAGAAACTGGAAATTGAGTGGATGCCCATCAATTGGAGAATGGCTGAATAACTTGTGGTATATGAATATTATGGAATATTATTGTTCAGTAAGAAATGACCAGCAGGATGATTTCAGAAAGACCTGCGGAGACTTCATGAACTAATGCTGAGTGAAATGAGCAGGACCAGGAGATCATTATATACTTCAACAACAATACTATATGATGATCAGTTCTGATGGATGTGGCTCTCTTCAACAATGAGATGAACCAAATCAGCTCCAATAGAGCAGTAATGAATTGAACCAGCAAAAGAACTCTGGGAGATGACTATAAACCATTACATAGAATTCCCAATCCCTCTATTTTTGTCTGCCTGCATTTTTGATTTCCTTCATAGGCTTATAGTACACTATTTCAAAGTCCAATTCTTTTTGTACAGCAAAATAACTGTTAGGACATGTATACTTATATTGTATTTAATTTATACTTTAACATATTTAACATGTATTGGTCAATCTGCCATCTGGGGGATGGGGTGGGGGGAAGGAGGGGAAAAATTGTAACAAAAGGTTTGGCAATTGTCAATGCTGTAACATTACCCATGCATATAACTTGTAAATAAAAAGCTAAAAAAAAGAGAGAGAGAGAGATAAAGTAGTTCAAGGTGACAGATCTCTGACTGCCTAATCCCAGTCTCTGTGTTATTTATACTTCTTGGTACTACCCTGTGGGTTCTTTTTTCAAGTCTTTTTTTTTTTTTAAGATCTCAAAAAATCCTCTGTTGAAACACAAATTCAGGTTTTTCTTCAGTCCAAGCTTTTCCATCTCAAGCTCAGGCATATATATATATTTTTTAAATAATAGCTTTTTATTTTCAAAATATATTCAGTGATAGTTTTAACATTCAGCCTTGCAAAACCTCATGTTCCAAATTTTGCTCCCTCCCTTCTCTCCATCCCCTCCCCTAAACAGCAAATAATCCAATGTTAAACATGTGCAATTATTCTATACATATTTCACATTTATCATGCTGCAGAAGAAATCAGATCAAAAATGGAAAAAATGAGAAAGAAAAAAAAGCAAACAAAAAAGGTAAAAATAGTATTCTATGATCCACACTCAGTCTCCACAGTTCTCTTTGATGCAGATGGTTTTCTCCATCACAAGGCTTTGGACTTACCTTGAATCACCTCACTGTTGAAAAGAGCCACATCCATCAGAATTGATCATCTTGTTGCTACTATGTACAATGATCTATTTCCTGGTTCTGATCACTTCACTCAGCATCAGTTCATGTGTCTCTCCAGGCCTTTCTGAAATCATCCTGCTGGTCATTTCTTACAGAACAATAATATTCCATAACATTCATATACCATAACTTATTCAGCCATTCTCTAACTGATGGACATCCACTCAGTTTCTTGCCACTACACAAAGGGCTACACAAACATTTTTGCACATGTGGGTCCTTTTCCCTTTGAGCCCAGATCTTTTGATTCCAAGTTCAGAGCTCTTCCTATTTCAGCAAGCTATTGATCCCATTTTTCCTAGAGTCACCTTTTTCTTTCTTTTTTTTTTTTTTTTTTTTGTTTTTGCTGAGGCAATTGGGATTAAGTGACTTGCCCAGGGTCACACAGCTAGGACATGTTAAGTGTCTGAGATAGATTTGAACTCAGGTCCTCCTGACTTTCTGGGCTGATGCTCTATCCTCTGAACCATCTCGCTTGCTCCACTTTCTTTCTTTATAGCTGTTTTCCTAAATCACTCCTAGTATCATCTGTATCCTCTCCATCCTACCCATGCCTACCTTTGGGCATTTACACCCTTGTTGCCTGCATTCAAAACAACCCAGAGTAATCCTACCAATAAAGCAGGTATCTCTGTTTTGACTGTGCAGAGAGATTCTCTGGGGTGAAGGACTAGTAAGAGTCAGAATTTTGCATAAAACAAACTCAGCAGTTTTTGGCTTCCAAACAAGAAAATCTACACTGTTTTTCTTTGTAATAGAAGCCCCAGCGCCAGCCCTTGGCTAAACTTTGAAGCCAATTAAGTTTGGCTTCTAAGCACAAGAACCTTCTTTTGCTTTGCTGCTTTTCCTAACCAGCCTTGTACTCTACTAGGGCCTGATCTCCTCCCCAGGCCTCAGAGAACCAAGCCAGCTGATCAGCTTCATACTAGAGCTAAAAACATCTTTGTATGAAGACGATTCAATGAGACTGGGAAGACCTATATTGTGTGGATCAGCTGGGTATACATTATCAATTATCTTAAAGCATATAAAAGACTGAATGGGTGGGAGATTTTTGTAGAGATTTTATTTGATAATTAGTAAAAAAACAAACAAACAAAACTGTCCTTGAAACTAGAGCTATACCAAAAGATAATGAGCTGCCTTAGGAAGTAATGAATTCTCCCTTCATTAGAGGTCACCCAATAAAAGTTGGATGACACTTATCAGAAATATTATGGAGGGGATTTCTGTTTAAGTGTGAGTTGCTCTAGATGGTTTCTGAAGTTCCTTCCAATTTTGATATTCAGTTGTTCCATTGTCTCCTCATAATCCAATTAAGCTCAAAAAGATCTTACTAAACAATTACTGTATGCAAGAAACTGAAGGATTCTTGCTGGAACTAGTTTACAATTTAATAGAAAAGAATACAAAATTTACCTAATAAGTACAATGCAAAATAGCATAGAAAATGTGAAGTTCAAAACAAACCAAACAAAAAACTCAAAAGATGTATGAGTGTTAGTAGGAGAGAAGATTTCTAGCTCTGGGAATAGAAAAATGATACATGAAGGAATATCACCTGGCATTTGAACTGAGCGTTCCAGGAATTTTGGAAAAAACACGGAGACAAAAAAAACCCAGATTTGTTAAGGAAATTTCAAAAATTGGTTTGACTGGAATTCAGAGGATCTAAAGAAGTGTTGAATAAATTTGGAAAAGCCAGCTGGGGCCAGAGTCTAAAGACTTTGAATATTACTGTAAAAAATTTAAATTGTATTCAAACATGCTTACAAGTTCTTAGGCAATGGAGAACTTTAGAATCAGTTGTGAAACATGGGAAACACTGACATAGGACCATCCAATATGGTCTGCTCACATCAAACAAGACACCATCTTCTATGAGCAAAACAGAATTACAATAGCACAAAAGAAATATCAGATGCACAAGTTTAGAGATATCTCCACTCCAGATGTTCATATGAACTATTTGTGCCCAACCTGTGATAAAGCTTTCTGACGGTCTGATCATCTGCAGTTGAACCTACTGTACCTTGACCTCAACATAGTGATGTCATGTTGGTCCCCTTTGAGAACAAAAAAACAACAAACACACTCATACATACACTCACACACACTGATCCATGTATACACAGGTAGGTAGTGCAGGGGATAGAGTACCAGCCTTGGAATCTGGAGCATTTAAATTCAAATCTGACTTCAGACAGTAGTGAGCTGTGTTACCCTGGGCAAAATCACTTAACTCTGCCTCAGTTTCCTCATCTATAAAAATGAGCTGGTTAAGGAAATGACAAATTACTCTAGGATATTTGCTAACAAAATCTCAAATGGTGTCATAGTTAGATACAAATGAACAATACAAATATATACATTCATATATATACATATATAAATATATGCATTTATATATGAAAGAAGATGATGCTGGAAGTAGGGAAGCCTGTTAGAATATTGGAAATGTCTATTACTTCTTGGTAACAAAGATCTGAATGATGGCAGTGACCTTGGGGATGAAGAGAAGTGGTATGATTAGAGAGATTCTGCATTTGTAGAGTTAACAGGCTATGGGAGCTTAAAGGTTAGTGTTGGCAAAAAGGCCTGAGTTTCTTGAACTTGGGAAGGTGATTTCTTCCTTAGGGAGCAGAAGCCTCTAGACAGAAGTCTGGGACCCAGAGGTACACTTCTTTTGTTAGCCTCTGCTTTATAGATTGAATTCTATATTAAGAGGGAGAAGTACAAATGACCACTATGGGACACACAATAAGCTTAAGATATTAAAACCTGTCCATATTACTGACAAGAGCCAAGACTAAGAAGAAAATAAAACAGAGTATCCATGGATACCCCACATCTGGTCTTCCACTTCCTCTGAGACACACTTTTAGTAACTTCCCAGCATCCCAGACTGTTAGCGCTAGAAGGCAGGTTTAAGATCTTTCAGCCTAAATCCCTTCATTTTGCAGTTGAGTAAACAGTCTCTGAGAGGCAGGCTCAGGGCTTTAGCTAGAAAGTGTCAGTTTATCCATAACTGCTGCCGATTGTGGACAAGTCACTTAACCCACTAAACCTTAAAGGAATGAAGACATTTACACTCCCCACCACATTGGGTTTTCTGACAAAAGTACTTCCCAAACTCTTAAGGGCTCCAGTTTATTTACTTCAATGATCACAGTAGTTTTAGAGCTGGAAGGACCTCAGGGGTCACTGAATTTAACCAACTCTTTCTACAGAAGAAGAAACAAACCCAGGAAGCTTATTTGATTTGCTCAGGGCCACACAGATGTAAGTGCCTGGGGTAGGATTCAAGCCCATTCCTTCCTGATCCCAAATCTAAGAATGGAACATAGACCCTGAGATTTTTGAAGGCTACTTCATAAAACAGAAAAAGCCTGGGCTTTTCAGGGGAACTAGGATCATATGATTTTAAGATTAAGATTTATAGCTGAAGCCATAGAGATCAATTTTTCTAATAACCTCAATTTATAGATGAGAAAATGTAGGCATTGAGGCCAGAAAGGCCTATTTTATACATAAGAAAACAGAGGACCTCTTTTTTTAAAATTTTGATTCCGTCTCTCAATGTCCCTCCTAGATTGAACAACAAATAATATATCAGCTATGTTTTTATATAAAGTATAAGTAGAGGGCCTCAGACTTTAATTCAAAATAATTATTGAATTCTAAGAATCAAGTGGCTTTTTTGAGGTCCTTGGGGGAGAGATATGGAAGAGTTACTGTTCATTTTTCTTAGGGATTTGCAATTTACATTCAGAGACCCTTCCACATTTCCCTTGCTTTAGGATAACCAGTCAGTAATGTTGTTACAGTTGCAGAGAATGTCACTGCCTTCTATTCCTCCATAACACTAATTACTTAAGCAGGGATAAATTCTCAGGATTTATCTGACATCTGCTTAAGTATAACCCTGTGTAGTCTCACAGCACTGATTCCATGGTGGAATTCTTCAATAAGATCACAAGGTGCACTGATTACTTTTGCCAAGGTTTTTTCCCTTTCTTTATTCTTTGTTTTAAGGAACAACTCTCTAGGAAGTAAAGGGAGAAGGAATACATTGGAAAATCTAGATAATGTTTAAACACACGATTTTATTTTAAAAAAATAAATGTAAGTTATTGTCACCTCTATTTCTAAATGTTCTCCTTTGTGAAGTGGAAATCATTTTGTAAGAATCCTACATCACAAGGAAAAAGGTTTCATTATGTTGAATAATTTTTTTTCTCTCTCCTATTAGGACTTTTCCCAATCATGAATGTATATTGTATTCCCCAAGGTGAAAAATAACTCAGGTGGGCAGTGGCTAACATTGTACCATTTAAAAAAGTTTTCTAAATTTAAAAAAAAAATTTAAATTTAATTCAGATCAACAGACTATTGATCATCTAGAGGGAAGCACAGAAAAAACATCTATCAGTAATAACTTTTGTTCTAAACAAAAGCTATGCAAATTACTTTCATCAGTCAATAAACACTCATTAATCAATCATCAAAAAAACACTGTAAATGGATAAATATTGGAGGGGAGTGGGAAACATTGTTGTAGAACTGTGAAATAATCCAACTATTCTGGAGAGCAATTTTGGAATTATGCACAAAGAGCTATCAAACTGTGCCCATTCTTAAGCAACAGCAATGTTTCTACTGGGCTTGTATCCCAAAGAAAGCATAAAAAAGGAAAAGAACCCACATATGCAAAAATATTTGTAGCAGCCAGAAACTGAAAACTGAGTGGATACCCATTAACTGAGGAATGGATGAATAAGTTATGGTATATGGATGTTATGGAATATTATTGTCCTATAAGAAATGATCACCAGAATAATTTCAGAGAGGCCCAGAGAGACTTACATGAACCCCTTCTCCTTTGCAGAGTAGGAAATCCAGCAGAAGTAAAAAGTCATATGTTGTCAGATTTTTTCCTCCAAATATTGATGACTTTTTTTCTCTTTTTCTTTTTACTTTCGGTTTTTTTTTTATGTTAGGAAACTTATTTTTGATACCTCAAATCTCATAATAGAAAAAAAATTTAATACACATTAATTTAAATTGCTTTGTATTCTGAATGTCACAAAAAAATGTGTTGTCAACAGTACTCAAATATTTATGCAACTTATTGTTAATGTGATAAATTTAAAAATATAAGAACCCATTGACCTTTTATTTATTTTGGGGGGCATCCTCTGAATGTTGTCGATTAAAAAACCCCTGGCTTAGGTTCTGTGTGCCTTGAGTCTCTTCTCAGACTTCTTGATTGGTTAAGTCAGCTTCTTTTTAAAAAATTTATTTATTTTTAATACATATTACTTTATGAATAATGTTGGGAGAGAAAAATCAGAACAAAAGGGAAAAACCATGGGAGAGGGGGGAAAATAAAACAGAAAACAATGAACATAGCATATGTTGATTTATATTCAATTCCCATAGTTCTTTTTCTGGATGCAGATGGCATTTTCTATCCAAAGTCTATTGGGATTGCCTTGGATCACTGAACTTATTTTTCTCTTTTTTCTTAAAAGCTTTGATTGTTATATGGGATAGTTTTCTGGAAGGGAAAGAAGGACAGGGAGAGTAGAAGGGGGGAAATGTAGCTGATGTAAAAAAGTTATTAAATTAAAAAAATATATATATAAATATTTACATATATATATATGTAAAACAACTCTAGATATACTTATTGGATATCTAACACAGTAGATATCCAGGGTTCTCAATGGATATCTTTATACACGCCACAGAAATATATAAAGTCCCAAAATAGGTTCATTCCCCTGTATACTCATCAAGTTTATCAAGAAACTCCCCTGATTTACATTCTACACCTCTTCTACATTCATAGTATACATGAGAATGCTCTATTTATCAGGGTATTTCTTTTACCATAACAGAGAGGAAGCTCATGATATTTACTGTAGGTACCACCAGGATTTAGTGCTCCTTATGACACTTCATTCAAAAGACATTTCATTGGGAAGCTCCAATGTTATTTCTCCACAAGAATATATCTAGTTCTTAGTACTCAATTTCATCTTTTTTTCCCCCTGAATTAACTATTAATATATTTATCAATAAACATTTTTTAAGTCCCTGCTAAGGGAGGCTTTGTTCTAGCACTGGAGATACAAAGATAAAAAAGGAAACAATATTTGCCTTCAGAGAGCTTACATTCTATCTGATTCTTATGTCCATTCCTGTATTAAATGATTTAAAGGTGACCAAAGATATAGTCCCTGTCCTGCTGCAATTTATAAAAATGGGAAAGGTCATATACTTTGCCCTCAAGGAATTTATAATCTATTATCTAAGTAAATGCAATTATTTATTTATTTATATAACATTTCTCATGCTGCCTGGACATTAAGATATTTCCATCGATGCCATCTCTCAAATCTCTGTAGTAAATGAGACTTTGAGTCTTACTTAGGAGGGAGCATGGATACAGCAAATTCCCAGAAAGAAAAGTATTTTGTCTCTGGCAAAAGAATGCTGGTTTTGTTTTGTCTTGTTTTTTTCTCTTTCTTTTTTTAACACAACTCCAAAATGTCACAATAACAAGTGCCATGGGCTCAGCAAGTTCCAGGAAAAGGTCCGAGTTAGCTATGCAGTGTAGGACAAGTCAGTTTCTTGTTCCAAACATCAGTTTTGTGTCAGTACAAATCTTATTTTTCCCCCTTTTAATTTTTACTAAAACATGTAGGAGAATTGGCAAACCTTCAGAAAAAGGGCAAAATGTAAAAATTCTGGTCATTTTCTACATGGAGTTCCTTTCCCTAAAAGTTAGGATAGAAATGAGCAGAACCAGGAGATCATTATACACTTCGACAACGATATTGTATGAGGACATATTTTGATGGAAGTGGATTTCTTTGACAAAGAGACCTGAGTTTCAATTGATAAATGACGGACAAAAGCAGCTACACCCAAAGAAAGAACACTGGGAAACGAATGTGAACTATCTGCATTTTTGTTTTTCTTCCCGGGTTATTTATACCTTCTGAATCCAATTCTCCCTGTGCAACAAGAGAACTGTTCAGTTCTGCAAACATATATTGTATCTAGGATATACTGCAACATATCCAACATATAAAGGACTGCTTGCCATCTAGGGGAGGGGGCGGAGGGAGGGAGGGAGGGAAAAAAAAATCGGAACAGAAACGAGTGTCAATATAAAGTAATTATTAAATAAAAATTAAATTAAAAAAAAAAGTTAGGATACATCTAGGAAAGAAGGTGGCAAGACAGCGCGAATTGTTCGGTATAGCACTGAGCCTAGAGTCAAGAAGATCTGAGTTCAAATGCTACCTGAAACACTTACTAGCTGTATGATCTTGGACAAGCTACTTAACCCTGTTTGCCTTAATCCAAGGAAATGGCAAACCCCTCCATTATCTCTGCCAATAAAATGCTATGGCCAGTATGGTCCTTGGGTCACCTAGAGTCAGACATGACTCAGCCACAACAAAGTACTGAACTGGATAACAAATCCTGGGGGAATGGATAGGAAATATGACTTATATTTGATTAGATTATAGGTTGAAGGCTCCTTGAGGGCAGAGACCAAGATTTTTTTCAGTTTTGTTTCCCTGGGTCCTACATGTACAGCTTAATAACTATGTTGAATTGAATGGAATTGAGGTGGTTATTTATCTGGTTATACATGTATACACACACACACACACACACACACACACACACATACTCATATTGAACATACATATACAATCAGACAGATATAAGACCTGAATTTCAAATTCTGACTGTTACTTATATCTCTTCCCTATGCTTCCGTTTCTCTCTTTATAAAATGAGGGGATTGGGCTAGGTAATCCATAAGATCTGTGCAAATCCTAAGTCTTATGAAGGTTATTTTAATAAACTTTTGCAGGGAGAGGCAATTGAACTGGACATGAATCCAAGCACATTTTAAGAAAGAACAGTAAGTAAGTCTTAGCCTTGGCCTGAAAGGACATAATTTGTTGGATTTGAGAGTTTTAA
The DNA here is from genome assembly GCF_016432865.1 of Antechinus flavipes. Classification (NCBI taxonomy): domain Eukaryota; kingdom Metazoa; phylum Chordata; class Mammalia; order Dasyuromorphia; family Dasyuridae; genus Antechinus; species Antechinus flavipes. The sequence goes on from NC_067400.1 coordinate 530,498,352, forward strand.
CCTATATTAGATTGCTTGCTGTCTAGGGAAGGGGAGAGGGAGGAAGGGAAGGAGAAAAACTTGGAACACAAGATTTTGCAAAGGTGAATGTTGAAAACTATTTTTGTATGCAAAAAAATGAAAAGCTATTTTATATATACATATCTATATATAGAAATAGATATAAAAATTAAGTCTCAAACTAAGATTAGATTATATGGAGTTAACTGTCTAAAAAGGAGCCAGGAATGTTGTTTCTGGTTTATTTTTTAAACCATCATAATTGGCAACTCAAAATAAAACTGATTTAGGACAACCTAAGCAATGTCTTTATGTGGAGTAATTAAAGTCTATTAAAAAGAATATCCACTACCACCACAAAAAACATAGACACCCTTAGGCTTTTTTTTTTTTTGCATCTCCTTCCCCTCCAAAGATCTAAGGATCAGAAAGAATGGGATCAAGTCTTGGTTGAGAAGGGTGAGCTGAAATATTTCCCTGAATCACAAAATCTCTTCATCAGACTAAACATCTCCAGTTTCTTTGAACTTATCTTGGGCCTTTTCCAGATACTCTCAAGCTTATCGATGCCATTTCTGAATTCTGGAAAATCATAATTGAACATGCAACTGAACTGAACTTAGATGTGCTCTAGCCAAAGGCTGTGACCTTCATGCTTCTCTAACTGGAGTCAAAAGTTCCCTTTTGCTTTCTAGATTGTCCACCATCTTACACTACTGAATTCTAATTGAACTTCCACTTTACCTAAAACTTCCAGTTGTTTCTAGTTAAATGGCTTTTGGATATTTTCTGAAGTTGTCCCTACCCCCCCTTCATCCAATGGCCCAGGGTTCTCAGTACAACAAATTGTTCTATGATTTAAATGAAAGAGTTAACTGGTGTAAGATAGTATGAAAGCAGGGGCAAGAACCAACTAAAACTGGAAAAAGACAATGGCTAGAATTAGAAGTGAGCAAGAATCAAATATTGGGCTGCAAAAAAGCATCAGTAATTTTTTAATGCACATTGAAAACTGCAAAGTTCTCTAAAAAATGAGCTGTGACCTCTTTGCTTCCTAATTCATTCTTATTCCATTTTAGGGGAAACTGCTTCTTGATCATATTTAATTGTGAAATCTTCAGAATTCTGACTTGAGATATTTTAATTGGATTAGTCTCAACAAGAGGAATTCTTGGCTCAATTGTTTCCTTCTGCATGATAAGTTTTATGGGTTGGACTTTGCAATATTTTGTCTGAGTGATATTTTAAACTAAGTAATTAAACTATTAAAGGAACAGACTGATAAAAGTAAAGAGAGAGCCAGCCTGGAGCCTGAAAGACCTCACTGTGCAGTCCTATTCCTGACATACTCAACTGTATGACTTTAGTCACTTCTCCCTTAACCCCTGGTAACTCTTTAACATTGTAAATTAAGAAAAAATTTTCCAATCCCTAATTTTATCTACAATAACTAGCATTTATCTGTCCCTTTAAAATTTGCAAAGTGCAAATGGTTTGTTTGTTTTGTTTCTTTAACTATCTTAGGGGTCTGTTCTCTCAATCTTATTACATTATTGGCTGACTTCCTTTTCTGGTTTATAAAAGTCCTCAGTGACATTTTTTTCACTTTTTATTCCTAAATTTCGTATTGCTAACAATTTACATTTTAAGAGTGGGGTAGATTTTTGTCAGTAGGAAAAAATTCCAAAGCCAGTCAGTAGGATAGAAACATGGTGTAATGCTGGAGAAACTGAGGCAGGAGAGAGATTAGAGAGTTTTAATATTTTTATTAATGGGAGAATAAGATTGACTGGACAGGACTCTCGTCTCAGATTATCCAGTCAGACAGAGATAAAGATATACTGGGACCAAGCAATTCATGTTGATCCCAGGGCTGGAGGATTCCAGCATACAACTGCCAGCTGCCATGCTCCAGCCATGAATGGAGGAACCCCAACTTCTTAAATACCTTTTTGGAGACAAAGAAGAGAAAGGAAGGGAAAGTTATATATATATAAAAAAAAAAATACACCAGTTTCCTCACTGTTCTATCTCTACCTCCCCTTTTTTCCTCACGGAAAGGAATTATCAACTGACCATTCCCCATATAAATCCCAAGAGCAAATCAAAATCCCTATACATAACAGACTAATACAGTAGCATTTCCTAAAAAGACCTTAAACATAACAGCAATAATTACACAATTTTAATAAATCCCATCCCAAATCTTAAACACACAGTAATAGATGATCCAGGCAAGGTTTAACAGTCAGTCATCAACCATTCCCAAAGTCCCTCATATCAGTCCAAAGTACACTTGATGCAGGGTCCAGTCCATGGTCTCATGAACAAACTGCTGCTTCAGGCTGTGAAGTGATAGGAGGCTCTCATTCCTTGCAGAGTGGGTGTGTGCCGTGGTGACAATCAAAGCTGATCAAAGTTGATCCAGGTTCCAGAAGCAAGTCAATATCTGTAATTTGACCAAAATGTAGAAGAAAAACACAAATCTAACAAATAAAGATTAGATCAGACTCAGATAGACGCAGTTCACCAGACTGTTGCAAAATACGAGGAGGCCAAAATGGATTGACCAGCAGTTTCCTATGTGACGAGACGAGTTTGCTTTACAGGCCAAGCAAATGGCTGCAGTCTTACAGACCCCTGTTAATTATCCACTTATCATGTAGAAATCTTAAGAAACAAAACACAAATATCCAGTAACAGACAGATGACCAGGCGAAATACTCAGTTGCCCAAGCATTTAGGATACAATGATTACATATAACCAACCAGACTAAAATAGCAAGGCATGACATAATTGAATTGCATTAACAATTCTATTGACCATTGCTCTGATCATAGAGATCAGTTACAGAAGGAAAAATGCAAGAACATAACTATAACATAACATAAGCAGTTGAGTTTTAACTGCTTATCAATTGTCCCAGTAACTGTCACAGGGTAGAGCTTTAAAACTCCCAAATAGCATTAGCTAATTAATTCTAAGCCCAAAAACTTTTACCTCCAATAACAGATTCCATCAATCAAATTTCTGATAAATCTTAAACAATTATTTATCATAACCTTATAGTCATAACAGAAAGAAATTTTGTCTCAATAAGTTCACAACTTAGAACAATTATCATTTCTAAGTAGATGTTACATGAGTGAACATTATACATACAAATCATTTTGCTTTTAAAATACCCAATACATAAAAAAATATCCCAAATTGCGTATTGTCCATAACAGAAACATCTTCAAAAGGACAAAGAAAAGAACTATTATGTTCAGAGGCCCTTTCAATAACCTCAGGATGACCCAATACAATCAATTTAAACTTATACAAAAGACCCAATTCCACATAAAAGAATTCAAGAAGTTTCTTAAAATAGCAATTAAACTCTTAGAAATATTCGTACCAACGTATGGATCACATTTATGACCATATCTCTTAAGAAAATATTTGTATCAAGAAACAAATATTCAATCAATTAACCTAAAAGTAAGCATGCCCTTAAAAATCACAGTTTGCTGCACTGCCGCAATCAGATAAGAAAAAAACGGCAGGAACACACTTTAGAGGGGTGAGGGGAGGAGAGGATTCCATATGGCCATCCTTCCCCGACTCCTGCCCCCTAGGAAAAAAACTTCCCTCAGGTTCCCCACTCAATTTCCTACATGGGGATCCTTTCCAAGATTTAACCCATCAGTTTCCCAAGATCAGGTTTCTTCCCAAATCCCCCCAGTTCCAACTTTCTCTTTCTCCCTGACTACATGAACAATCTCCTTAAAGAACTTTCCTACCAGATGCTCCTTTGGTAAAGAAGCAGAAGGCAGTGGGGGTGAGTGGCTCCCTCCGCCACCTCTTTACCTACTCCCAAAAGTCTTTCACCTTCCTAAAACCATGCAAACCTCTAATTTCCCCTACAAATCACCTGCATTCCTTCAAAAACCTGTAAGATTCACACCATAGTGAATAACCCAAACCTCCACAAAATCCACACATGTCCAGCAGAGCTGGATTTAAGGTATAACTTATGTTAACAAATAACTCAATATATTTCAGAAAGTAACAAACTGAATCAAACTAATACAGCTATCTTTAAAAGTTTTTTTCTTTTCCTTTCTTTTCTACCACATTTCTTTTAACAGCTATTAGCATCTTATCTTCAGAGCTTTTTATTGCCCAGGCCAGGCTAAACTTGAATTTTATTGCTCTTTACTCTAGTAGGCTTTTCCTTAAAAAAAAAAAAATTTAAAATCACAAGCAAATTTTCCTTAATCATTGTTCTTAAAACTTAACAAAGCTCTTAAATCAGCAAACAGACTAGGGGCTGTTTCCAAGACCTCCACCCCCCGAGAGAAGTTTGTTTAATTCCCTTTTCCCATTTCAGAATCCAAAGGGGTTTCTGTGAACTTCCAAGCCCATTTAGTGCTTTTCTCTGCCTTCACAGAGAATGCCTAGATATTCCATTCAAACTTCTTTGCTTTAAAATGTTAGCACACTGCTCTTCTCTCTCTCTATAGATATTAACTTTCCGAACTTTCAAATCCCTTTCAATCTATTTTTTTTTAATTTCCTTTTTATTTCTTCCTTTCTCCCCCTTTTCCCACAGGCTGCTGCAGTCAGCCAGAGACAGAGAGAAAGATTTTTTCAAACTTCTTGATATTTTCTAAGCCTGTAACACAGAGGCTGAATTCTTATCTCTTACAAGCTTGCTAACTTTTAACACAGACACACACAGACAAACATGGAGCTCCATTTTACTAAGCACAGTTGCAACGTTGTTTTCCAACCAACAACATAACAGACAAACAAACCACACAGAACATAGAACATATATCACACAGACTACATAGTTACAACATTAAACAAACATATAACACATATACTCAGAGGATATTTTCCGGCGTCCCAGAAGATAACCGTCTCAGAATTTTTAAACCCGTCGGTATTTATTCTGAGACCACAGGTTGCTAGCAACAGAACGGAACAGAAACAGAACCAGAACCAGATGGTACCTCAAAAGGTACCCAGACAGACTCACTCTCCCGAATGCCGAATCAAATGCCGAATCGATTTCGTTGTCCACTGTAGGCCGGACTGAGGCTGAAGAACCGCTTCCTTTTCCTAGGAGGCTCTGGGGTAGCCAGAGTGCTGGTCTTTTCTCAAGGAACAGACTCAGGTCCTGAGCCCCCCTCAGGCCTAGGTGGAGAACGAGAGGTCTCTAATCTCTAATCCAGTTCTGTTTCTATTATCTCGGTGGGACCTCCAAATTGTAATGCTGGAGAAACTGAGGCAGGAGAGAGATTAGAGAGTTTTTAATATTTTATTAATGGGAGAGTAAGATTGACTGGACAGGACTCTCGTCTCAGATTATCCAGTCAGACAGAGATAAAAATATACTAGGACCAAGGAATTCATGTTGATCCCAGGGCTGGAGGAGTCCAGCATACAACTGCCAGCTGCCATACTCCAGCCATGAATGGAGGAACCCCAACTTCTTAAATATCTTTTTGGAGACAAAGAAGAGAAAGGGAGGGAAAGTTTTTATCAGGGAGGGGAAGCCATAAAACCCTAAGTAAAGATATTGTGGGTTATCTTGGAATATTCTACAGGAATATTGTAAATCCTTGAGGACACAAAACAGTCAGGAATCTACTCTCTTATCTTGCTAATTTATAAGAGATTTAGACAGAACAGTTAAGGAAACTGAGACAGGGAAACTGAGTCAGAAGAGTTAAAGAGACCTGTGGCATAACAATGGTTGCTTTACTACCAGCCTGGGTGAGATGGGGAGATGCAGTTTCTAAGAAAAAAACAGTCATTGACTCATTTTCCTCCTATGTCAAATGAAGGGCTTGTATTTAATGACCTTTGGGGTCCCTTATCACTTTAAATTGTGAGTCTATAATATCTGGTCACTGCATGATATCACTCAATTTCTAATTTCAAAGACATTCCTGTATTTTTAATTTTAATCATCTTTGGCTATAGTAGACTCATGGGTTTTTCATACATATAATAAAGAAAACACATTTGTCTCTCTGTTTCACCATCCTAGAGCTCTTTCTCCTCACATGAAAAACTGGATTAGTTGAATTCCAGTTCTTTATATTCAAGTTTAAATATATGTGGTTGACTAAGGTACCATCAAATTCTTCTAAATTCTACCAGCCATTATTTCTTGTAGCCAGTTCCTGATGTTAAAGTTTCAGGCATCTCAAAGTACATTTTAATCCAATGAGTACTATCATAAATTAACATTACTGCCACTTGATGTGACATTTTGGGGGACTTTCAGCTGTAGTCCATTAAGAAAAGAAATTGGACCCCATGACTCCTTGGGAGTGAGGAGGTCCTGGAAAAGAACAGCTACAAAAGCAGGGAAGCTCTTTCCCTGCAATTGATAGTCTTTAGAGAGTTAGTTGCCTAGAGCACTGAGAAGTCAAGAGATGACAAGGATGTATCAAGGAAGCACTTGAACCCAATTCCTCCCGACTTCAAGATCAGCTTTCTCTGTGATTTTGGAATCTTTGGGATTTTGGGGATTCATCTATTGTTCAATTTATATCAGAGGCAGGAACCTGGATATCCTTGGTTTTAAGGCCATCTCTTACCATTGCACCATTTCCCTTGTTGTCCTTTAAGTTAAATTTATTGAACATTTTAAAGGCACTATCCAAGATGTTTCTGGGGATATACATAAGATACAGAAAACACTTTGGCTCATCCCCAAGGAACTTACTGTTTAGTAGGTGATAAGGCAATTACAAAAATAGCCACAAGACAGAATAGTGAATAAAGCACTATGATGATTCAGAGGAGGCAAAGATCGTTTCTAATTGGAAGAATCAGGAATTATTTCATAAAAGAGGTGGCAATTGATGCTATGGGTGTGGTCCCTTTAAGAAATGATTTATTCCTTTCTTTCTGATTCCCAACCCCTCCTAGTTGATGCATCATCAATGCAGGACCTTTTGATTCATAAATCCTGGTCCCTTTGAATTCCAATAGAAGATCTGGGCTTGTCCCAGCCCCACCCTGATCTGAACCAACTTGGGACTCCACCCACAGGCCTGAATCTCTCATTATAAAAGAGCCAAATTAAAAATCTTCTTTTTGCAGAGAGGTTCCAAACATACCAGCCTTACGCCCAGCATGCCAGGATCCTCTGTCCATTGGAACCCTGCTTCCAGTGCCTTTATCTCTTTATCCTTACCTATTTCCTTAACTACACTTGAATCTTACTTCCAAATACCATAATAAACCTCTTTTGTCAATCTAGCTTTTCGAGCCTGTAATTCCTTTACAGATTTTCTTCTAGACCTCATTTAACTCTGTATCCTTGCGCCGCATCCAAAGGGGTTGCAGGGAAGTTCTATTTGACTCCCTGTACTCTGAATCTGCCACTAGTCCTCAAACCCTAATTTCATTTAGGTACTCCATATCTAGACCTCATCATTGAGCTGGGGTTTTTAAAAGTCAGTAGGATATCAAAAGGCAGAAAAATAGGGAATGAAGAAGATATTCCCAGGAGAAAAAAGAATTTGAGCAAAGGTATGGAAGATGAAATACCATAGACTATATGTGAGTATGAAGCCTCTATATAAAGCATTGTCTTTGAGTCTAAAATGCAAGAAGGTTGGACTCTTCACATTAATGAGCTAAAAGATATGTCCCAGAAAATGTGGAGTATCCACTCTTGAATATTGATAAATAAGGGATATCCAATTTTGACATCCTGAGAACCACCAGGAACTAAGTATTCAAAAAAGAAGTTGTAACATGGAAACAACCAAATTCCCCAAGAAAAGATATAATCTAGGGAGATAGATGTGACCCTTCTGGCTTTGAAGCTCCATGACACTGGAAGGAGATGGTGCTCTGGAAAGCTGGGAGGAGGAGGGTCAGTGAGAGTGGAGGCTGAGGGATGGAACTTGGCAGAGTATCCACGCATATAGTGTGATTGGCTCAGACCCCATAGACTTCTAGGGATAGCCCTGATTGTCTTAAAATACAAATGATCTTCACATTAAGTGTGAGTCGCACAACACATAATTAAGCTTTGTCTAATTTTTTAGCAAAGGAGAAAGTCCACTTCTGAGAAGCCCTCCCCAACAATGGTCTTCATCATTGAGAAGTTTGTCAGAAGGACTGCATGTGAGTCAACTGATGCTAAGTTATCATCTGGAAGCTATTTAAGGCACTGGATGTGACTGGCTCATTGCTACCTTCAGTATGATGTCATTTGTCCTTGATAGTGATGTTCTTCTTAGTGGATCTGAACACATTCTTTAACCTTGTTCTAAGACCTGAGAGAACCCGCCTATTAAGTTTGTGATCCTGAAAGCAGCAAATTAACAAGAGTAGGCTGACAAAGCTTGTGCCCAGCTTATTTATTGAGCATGACTTCAAACATTTCCTGGTGAGCTGGTATTCATTACCTCATATTGGAATATACACATCCTATACCTCGAGCATCAATAATCAGTAAATCAGCAGAGTTTGCTGACTTGCTGATTCTCAACCTAATGATCAGTTTGTTAATTGTCCTCATTCAGGGTTCTCAAAGGTTGCCCAGACAGGGATAGGGAATGGACCTGCCTAAGTTCCCTTGACCTATTCTGGTAGGGACTTCTTTGCCACTGATTGTCTTAGAGTTGCTGTACTGAGAGATTAAGAGACTTGCCCAATCACACAGACAAGATGACCCAGAGGCAGGGCTTCAGACCAGGTCTTTCTAGTTGGAGCTTGATTTCTGTGCATCATGCTTTGATAGTTCACAAAAAGAAAAAGAGTTAGCATGAGATAATGGGGGAGAGGGGGGAGGATGTCTTCTCATAGAGAAGCCAGCCCTATTTAATTCACTCAGTTTTGGAACTTCTATCATGCTGTTTGGATTGAAGAGAAAGTGCCCATGCATGGGCCCACTCCATCTCACTGGCTCCAGAGCCAGAGCCAGAGCAAGCTTCCCATTTCATCCAAATGTTCACCCTTGTTATCTCCTTGCTGTATGTCTTGCTATGCATAAGCCCCTCCCCCCTCCCCTAGGCACTTTTTGTCCTAGGTACAACAATGAAATCAATCCTTTCATTGTTTCTGAAAAGGACATGCCAGTTAACTCCCCTATCCCCCCACTCAGCAGCTCTAGGACTCTCCAAAATAAATGCCCTTCCTTACCCAGCTACCATTCCCTTGTGTATGTTGTCTTCTTCCCCATTACAATATAAGCTCTTTGAGGGAAGGAATTGTCATAGTTTTGTATTTATATGAATTTAGCAACATATTTGGATTATAATAAATGCTTGTATTTGTTGAGTCTTGGCTCTGCCTTTTACTAGTCATGTAATCTTGGACAAGTTTCCATTGCTCAGATGTTCATCTATTAAAAAAAGACAACAATATTCACACTACTGTGAAGAATGTAAATAAGTGGGATTAATTATTATTAAAATAAGTCTTTTAAAAAAAAACAGCAGTCACTAGCCTGGAGAAGAAAAATAAGCCCAAGCACAAGTAATGGTAACATGGACACACCCTGTATTCTGTGTTTTCCTACCTAGCAAGTGGAAGGAGCTCCCTTTTATCTTCTACAGGCTAGAACAGGTATTGTCTTTAAACTGGACAGACTGGCCAGTCTTTTTCCTTTGAATTCTTTCCTACAACACACAGTTTAGTGCCACAAATTGAACCTAGAGAAGGGCCTATCTTTTAGATCCCACTTTAGGCCCCTTTACCTTAGCTTGACTGAGAACTGGGGAGTTTGTTTCTGTCTAAGTTTATTCTTCCCTGTTTCATGCACTGGCAGTAATCCCCCCGGATCCTGAAGTTTGAGTCATAGTAACCTAGGGGCCAGAATTTCAGAAGAGGGGTTGCAGTCAGCCACCAGCATGTCTGGAGGGGGGTCTAAGGGTCTAGTCTGAGGACTTGGAGTTCAGGAATGGGCTCCAAATGAAAGGAAACCAAAGGTGCTGATATGGTCTGGAATAGTGAGTGTGGTGGGGAGAGAAACTGAAGCATTAATAAAATGATTCCCTGAGACAGGCAGGAAGAAAGCTGTGATATGGAGATAGTTTAGTTCCATGGTCCTCCCCTCAGTGCAAGTAATCCAGGAGAAATCAAAGTTATGTCAAGTTCCTGAGGCTAAATCTGCTTATAGCCTGTGGCTTTGACACTGCCCACCTTTGGGTCAGACTGCTGTCTTGTGGTATCTTTCCCCTTCCCACTCTTCCATGCCATATGGTGTTTCTCCTAATCTCCCCCTGCTTCTCAAACCCACTTCTCCTCCTTATGGCCAGCTAACTCTTTTAGGGTGCTGAGTCCTTTTAGGATTTAACCTGCCTGCTAAGAGCATGCTGCAGTCTCACAGGATGTTCCCTTTCTCCCAAGTAATTGTGAGTTCCTTCACTAAGGGAACTTGTCTTTTCCATCATTAATTATTAAAAAAAAAAAAAAAAAAAAAAAACCTCTTTCCCAACCCTATTTCATATTTACCATTCCAGGGTCTATTGATCCCTTCATTTTGTTTGTAAATATTTCTTTATAGATTTCTTATGTAGACAGCATTAAAATACGAAGACCAAAATAAAAATACTTGCTTCGAATTTCCACTCATTTCTCCTATGTTAATCTCTTGGAAAAACCAAAACAAGTTCAATTCCCCTTCCAGTTGTCCTGCTTCCTTGAGTTTATCATCAGAGCATTCTCTCTAGTGAAATCTAGAGTTGGAGCTAAAAGATACCTGAGATCACCTAAAACAATTCATTTTATAGACGAAAAAACCCCCAGAAAATTAGAGAATTTTGCTTTCCTCTTTGTTGACAAATACAATTATCTGTAAAATATTTACTCCATGAAATAAACACACAAAGGTGGACAAACAGTATTGTGCACTCCTTCTGCCCACCATTACAACAGATGCCCATTCAATCTCTGGATAGCTCCACATGTGGATACAATCTAGTAATGCTAACATATCTTCAAGCTCCAGGAGGAAAACTGGGAAGCCTCTAAGTTGCTTTATGAATTGCTGTATTTAAGCTAAGATAAGGAGGGGCAGCTAGGTAGAGAAGTGCACCTTGAGTAAAAACCTGAGTTCAAATATGGCCTCAAGCACTTATTAGCTGTGAGATCCTAGACATGTCATGTAATCAGAAGAGAAAGAAAGAAAGAAAGAAAGAAAGAAAGAAAGAAAGGAAGGAAGGAAGGAAGGAAGGAAGGAAGGAAGGAAGGAAGGAAGGAAGGAAGGAAGAAAGAAAAAAGAAGGAAGGGAGGAAGGAAGGAAGCAAGGGAGGCAGGGAGGGAGGGAGGGAGGGAGGAAAGGAAGGAAGGAAAGAAGGAAGAGAGGAAAAGAAGGAAGGGAGGAAAGAAGGAAGAGAGGGAGGGAGGAAAGAAGGAAGAGAGAAAAGGAAGGGAGGAAGGAAGGAAGGAAGGAAAAGGAATGACTGAGGAGGCAAGCTTATCAAGGAGATGAGTAAAGAAAAAGGTGAAGGCTATGATAGCTCAAAAAATATGAAACTATACAGCAAAATTCCTGTCCAAAGTGTTGAGACCATGAAAAAATACTCACAATTCTTTGATAGATTAGCTTATTTATATCCACATGTTTTAAGAGATTCAGTCCATGAAATCTAAATATATCATATAACAGCAAATCATCTTATAATGGTTATTATTCCTGATGATAATAATTTAAGCTTCAATATTATGTCAATTTGACTGGAATATAGAGAGTACATAAGGGAGAATTATGTGGAAAAAGTCTAAAAAGAGATTTCATATTTAAAATCACAAAGGACTTTAAATACCAAATCAGAGTCCATATGTTGTTCTTTAGGCAAAAAGAAACCCTGCAAACTTATTGAGCAAAGCTTTGACTGACGGCAAAGTTCTGCTTTAGGAATATGGATTTAGAAGCTGTGTGGAGGATAGGCTGAAGAGAGCAGAGACTGGAGTCAGCAAAATTAATTAGAAGAGTACTATAGTAATCCTACTAAGAGGTGATAATGGCATAAACTAAAGTAATGGTCATAAGAGTGAAGAGAGGGTAGAGGGAGGGAGGGGAAAAAAATCGGAACAGAAACGAGTGTCAATATAAAGTAATTATTAAATAAAAATTAAAAAAAAGAGTGAAGAGAAGGGAAAGGATAGGAAAGATATTATAGTGGTTGAATTAGAGTTAGCAATTGATGGAATATGAAAGTCTTTGTTATTGTGAGCTGGGGTGTCTATTGGTACCCTCAATAGAAACAGGGAAGTTAGGAAGAATGAAGATTTTGAAAGGAAAGATAATTTCTGTTTTGGCCATGTTGAATTTGAATGACTATGAAACTTTCAGATGGAGATGTATAGCAAGTGTTGTAGAACTGGAATTCAAGAGAGAGGGGAGTAGATAGGTTGAAACAGAGTCATCTGCATGGAAATGAAAATTGAATTCAAGGGAATTGGTAAGAGTTCACAAAGAGGAAGAATAAATACAGAAAAAAGAAGAGAATCGAGGACAGAACCCTTGGTTAAGCCAAGACAAAGAAGGCAGGACTATGATGCTGATCTAACAAAGCAAGTGAGAAGGAATGGCTAGATGAAAATCAGGAAATAGTCAAGTTATGAAAATCTAGGGACAAGAAAGAGTATCCAAGATGAAAGAATGATCAAACATTTCATAAGCTGCAAAGAGGTCAAGAAGGATGAGGACTGAGAGATCATTGGCTTTAATGATTAAAAGATAGTTAATAGCTGTAAATAAAAAGCTATAATAAAAAAAAAATAAAAAATTTTAAAAAATGGTTAATAATGTTATGCCATAATCTCCTTGAGGTCATCCTACCTCAGTTGCTCTGCCCAAAACCTCAGGCTATAAATCATTCCCTCTTAATGTTTGATGAGATAAAGGTCTTGAATCTTCAGGTTATAATCACTCCTTCATAATGTTTGACAGGATAAAGGTCTATCCATTTTGGACATCATTAGAATATCAGTAACCTCTCCAGTGCCTCCCCCCATTAGGTTATTCCCATCCAGGTACCTCCCCCATTATGTCATTGTTCTTGTTATCCTATAAAAGAGTCTTGCTGTCTTGATATTCAGAGCTGGATTCTTTGAGACGGGAGTCCTATACAGTCAAATGATTTACTCTCCAATAAATTAACAATAAATTGTTCTCTAATCTCTATATTGCCTTAGATCCATGGAAGAAAGACAAAATTCAAGGGGCTGAGAAGGGAATGGGAGAAGAGAAAATAGAGGCAATGAGTATAAAAAATAATGAGAATAAAATGGATAATATTTATATAACATTTAAATTTATATTAATTAATTAATAAAAATATTAAATTTAAATTAAAAAAAATTTAAAGTTTGTAAAGCTCTGCAGACAACTTTTCTACAAGTCTGATTTTTATGGGGGGAAAATATTTAGCATTGTAGTTTGAGGGGATGGCAAATGTTAAATGAAGCTTTTTTTTAAGGACAGATAAAATTTATGTTTATACATAGCAAGCAGCAATGGACAAATTCATTTCCACATACATTTATTAAGACATATTTATCATGTGCCAGATACTGTAATAGATAATAGGGATACAAAAATGGAAACAAAATAGCTTTTGCTCTCAAGAAGCTGGCAAGCTACTAGGGAAAAAATGTATGCATATAAAAAAAATATTAAACATGTACAAATTAAAATGACTTGGCAGGGGGACGATTAAAAACTAGGAACTGGAAAGGTCTCTTGCAGGAGGTGACATTTTAGCTGAGCCTTAAAGGGAATTATGGAGGTGAGGATGGAAAACTTTTCAGACATGAAGTACAGTCTGTACAAAGTCCCAGAAATGGGAGATGAAACATTTTGTACAGTAAATGTCTAGTATACCAGATAAGCTGAAACTGTTCAATGAGTAGAGAAAATTAATAAGATTAAAGAATAAAGACTGAAGAAATGATTGAAGGGACAAACTCTCAGAGGAGAAAAGGAAGGACTGGAATCTAAAGCATAACTACAATTGGCTTTGGCAACCCAGAGAATGAGAGTGACTTCTTTAGAGATGAGACTGGACAAAAAGAGTTGTCTAGAGTTTAGGGATTAAGATGTGCAGAGAAATTCATAAAATCATTTAAGACATAAAAGGTACCTCCAAGGCCATCTGGTTCGAAGATCTTATTTTATAAATGAGGAAATAGAAGCCTACAGAAATTGTAAGTGACAGAGGCAGGAGCTGATGATGATTGACCTCAATTTTTTCAGTAAAATATGAGGCAAGTTTGTTCTATAAAGGGGTGGAGTGGAGGTAGTTTAAGGGGAGGAGGTTTGAAACAGGTGCCATGTGGTATGTGTGGTGCAATCATAACAGCATCAAAGCTTTTGGATATGGAGCAGAGATAATCCAATTGACATGAAATAATATTATAAAAATAAAAAAATTTTGAAAGACTTAAGAACTCTGATCAATTAAATAATCAACAGAGAGATGATGAATTAATACAGAGGATGAGAAATGCTTTTTGAAACACAATATAGGAATTTGTTTTGCTTGACTCTGCTCATGTTATTTAAGGGAAGCTTTTTTACTTTACTCAGCAGCACAGAAAGATGAAAAGTAGTAGTAGCAGTTGAAAACAAAAGTACATCATTTCTCAGGTGGCTCCTTGGTGTTTGCCATGCTAAGTATTGTACCCTAGAGAAGCTGACAGTTCAAAATGTTAAATCAAAATGTGTGCTTTCAATATGGTCGACAAAGAAAGAGATAGGTATGACACAGTGATCTTTCTTGTGGAACATTTTAATAGCTACTTCCAACATTCAGAGCAGGATCTGAACTGCTCAGAAGAATTATTTATCAGATCTGAACTGCTCAGAAGAATTATTTATCATCACATTCTTGTTTCAGAAGAACTTCATAAACTCATACAAAAAAGCCACATCAGTGAAAATTCAAGTGACATAGATCACTATGTGATTTGACCTAGAAAGAGATTTGTTTTCTTTTAAACTATGAGCCTCTGACTTTTGATATCCATGTTCTTCCAATGATGCCATATGGTTGTAAATCACACACACACACACACACACACAAACCCAGATAGCTAAGGAGTCAACATTGCAAGTCATCCAAAGGCCAGTGGAAAGATTGAGGAGGCACATATCAGCAAAAATGCAAAACTCCCGAGTGCAGAGGGAACCAGATTAAAATGTAACTCAGAAATGTTTGGCAAAATACATAAAAATACAATAGAACAAAGAAAATCCAAATTTGAGGTTTTATAAGTCAATGTGGGTCATCAGAGATCAGTGTCTAGTTGAGCTTGATGCCATTGCTCAATAAAGTATTACCAATGATGATGACTATCCAAGAGACATAATCCATCATGTTACAAGAATGAGGTACAACAGAAGGATAGTCCATAAATTCCATTAATAGCAATGTAATAACCAAAAAAATCTAGATCAGGGAGAGACTAGATTTTGGGAATCCATGAACTTGGATGGAAAAAAGATTTCTAAATTTTGCTAACCCTTTGTTTCCATTATAATCCCATGTATTTTATTTAGTGCATTTAAAAATATTCTTCTGAGGAGTCATAGGCTTTCACTAGATTGTCAAAGAAGTCTATGATATGACAAAGTGTAAGAATCCCTGATTTATAGGAAAGTCTTCCAGAAAGTTGGGTGGAATGCCTTTAAAAGATTTAGAGGAATATGAACTAGAGTTGCACTGGATGGATTTCAATCTGAGTGACAGGAAGTATTTGCATCAATGAAATCAGAGATCCATTAAAATGATAAAATTTTGGGGTTTTTTAAATAAAATTTTCTGATAAAGTTTCTACTTTTCCTCAAAATAGAACAGATTTCTATTTAGATGTCAATATCATCAAAGATATAAACTCTATGAAGATAGGAATTAAAAAAAAAAAAGTCTTTGCATCCAGTGTCTGACACATAATAAATGCCTGTTGGGAAATTAGTTTGGATCTGGTTGCAAGTTAATCGAATCCAATTCTATTTTATATTAGGAAACTGAACTCCCTTAATGTTATATAACTTGTTATAAGTTCTACAACTAATTTAATAGTATTCAAGATTCAAATCTACTCCTGTTTCTTCTTAGTCATTTTTCCCTTTCCTTTCTCCTTGTCTCCCTCATTCAATATTTTTCGTTAAGATTGAACACAGTCATCAATTAGACCTAAGAAATGACAATGAAGTTTAAGTGATTTTTCCTAGATGGCAAAGAAGTCTCTTAATACAATAAGTTTCTTAATTCCCCCTGACTTTTCTTTGTCATTGCCACTCTCTGCTCTATATTCCACTGGAATCAATAAAAACAAAGTTTGAGATAGAGAAGAATAGAGAGAAAAAATTCTGGGGTTTTTCTTGGGAATATGGAGGATAAGTCCTTTTGCAGGAATTTTTGGGACACTCTAATAAAAATAATTATGGGGAACAAATATTTTGAGTTACTAGAATATATGTGTAGGGAAAAACTCAAGTATTCCCCAGTGGAAAACATTTTTTCACATCTCATACTGTGAGTGTGGGCAGCATCAAAGCAAAGCAAGCCAGTTTAGCTGGTCTTGAAGGAGATACTGGAGAAAGGATGGGCTAGTCATTACCCACGACTTTGACTACAACATCCCCTAGGATGCCTGCAGAGTCAGTCTTGGCCCCAGAATCCAAGAACACTGGAAACCAAAAAGTCTTGCCCCCAGACCATGTGTCCTGTTCCTAGTCAGGACTTCTCAGTTATGACTGAGGGGATCAAGGTGACAGGATCCTACCACCAACTGCCCCCAACCTGCCACCGATAGATAGGTAAGCCCGAGTCCCAGGAGTAACAATTCTTTCTCTATTGACAACTCTGCTATTATTCAGGTTCCATAAACATAAAGCAGAGAAACGATAATTGTGGTAATATGTCCCGGTAACTGCCCCCAGAGGTACTCCAACACTGCTGCATGACTATTGAAGACGACTCTGGAAAGAGAGTGACTGCCACTAAAATCCTTGACACTGTCGAATGGGTCAACATTGGAAAAAATAAATAATTTTATTTAAAAAGGCAGCATTAAAAAAGATCTCTTGCTGTTATGCCCAAAGGATCATTAGTTCTTTTAATATGACTTTTAACTGAAACTTTCTAAGTTTTCTCTCCTTTTTATTTTTTCATTTTTTTCAAAACATATACATAATTTTCAACATTTACCCTTGCAAAATCTTGTGCTCCAAATTTTTCTCCCTCCCTTACCCCATTCTCTCCCCGAGACAGCAAGTAATCCAATATATGAAGACATATTAGACATATGCAATTCTTCTATACATATTTCCACAATTGTCATGCTGTGCAAGAAAAATCAATTCAAAAAGAAAAAAGAGAAAGAAAACAAAATTCAAGCAAACAACAATAAAAAAGGTAAAAAAAATACTATGCTATGATTCACTCTCAGTCTCCACAATCCTCTCTCTGGGTGCAGATGGTTCTCTCCATCATAAGACCATTGGAACTGGCCTAAATCACCTCACTGTTCAAAAGAGCCATGTCCTTCAGAATTGAATGTCATATAATCTTGTTGTTGCCATGATCAGTGTGATCTCTTGGTTCTACTCACTTCACGTTAGTCTCTCCAGATGTCTCTGAAATCATCCTGCTGATCTTTTCTTATAAAGACTGTGGGTCCAGAAACCATTAATAAAAAAAGACTGGATAGATCTCTAGAAGTAAAGCAAAGTTTATTCTCTCACGAGAATCGGGGTACCAATCCATTGAGCAGACAATAGAAGAAAGGAAACACCGTATGGGGCAGGGTCAAGGCTTTTAATCCCTAACACAAATTCCCCCTCCCACCACTGACCCTCATCCTTATTGGCTGAGGATCTTACATTCTAAACGGGGAACTACCCAAGAAATTGAACTTGACCAATAAGTACACAGTTGCCCATATTTGGTCGAAATAGGGAGGATAACAAGAAGGGGGCTTAAGTATGCCCTTAGGGGGATAACAGGGAGGAGACTTTAAGTATGCCCTTAGGAGAATAGCAGGGAGGAGACAGACACTTTAAGTTTGCCCTTGACTTAATACTTAAAGTCCTTCAGGCCTACTCAAACTTTGAAATAGATGAAGCCTTACTCGATTTTCACAACTGTCTTGAAAGATCTCACCTTATCTCGTTCAGGACAATAATATTTCATAACATCCATATGCCATAATTTATTCAGCCATTCCCCAATTGATAGATATCCAATGAGTTTTCAGTTCCTTACCACCACAAAAAAGGGCTGCTACAAACATTTTTGCACATATAGGTCCTTTTCCCTTTTTTATGATCTTTTTGGGGTACAGGCCCAGTAGAAACATTGCTGAATCAGAGTACGCACATTCTTTAGGCATCGTTCCAAATTGCTCTCCAGATTGGTTGGATCCATTCACAGTTCCACCAAAAATGTACCAGTGTTCCAGTTTTCCCATATCCCCTCCAACATTTATCATTATCTTTTCCTGGCATTTTAGCCAATCTGAGTACCTAAGGGAGTGTACTGATACCTAAGAGTTGTCTTAATTTGTATTTCTCTGATCAATAATTATATTTCCCCTTTTTAAAATGAATTCCTTAAGAGCAAGACTCATTTCCCTTTTCTATTTCTATTCTTAACATTTGATACTATGCTTTGCACATTGTAAGTGTTTTAGAAATGCTTTTTGTTTATTCATAGCCCTTCTTAATTATCTTGGAATCTCCTCCAGCTCTTGACAGCTCCCTGCATTCTGAAGGTATTTAGAAATGTTAAGAAAAGATATAGTCATTGCCTTTAAAAAGCAAAGGTTATTACTATTTTCTGTAAGCTGTCAACGTATAGAACAAGCTTTGGAAGCTCCTCAAGTATTTAGCAGAATCATTTCTGATGCATTTTTGTTAGATACATGAATAAATTTGCCTTCTATTTATTTTATAGTCTCTCTCTTGGACAGTGCTTTATTATCTATTTAACTGAATCTATGAATGTCTTGGCCAGATATATATGTGAAGCTTTCACAGTTTCAGAGGATGTAGTGATGTTTATGCTCTTTCAACAGTTTCTAACAGTTTCACTTCCAAGTCATGATAGCAAGAGAGAACTTGAATGCAGACACAGAATGTATATTAGCTTTACAAAAGATTTTGCATATATATAATCAGGGTGATGAAAGGAACTCCTGACTCCCCTAGAACTGAGTATGCATTCCAGCTTTCAGGTGAGTGCAAATAAGATCTGGCCTTAGGTCCCAGAACTAGACTTGCTATATATCTCCTCAGGGTAAAGAGCTTTTCTTATTTGACTCTTTTTTATTTGTAGTTCATAACCCTCAGTGCCCAATTAAATATAACTGATATAAATATGAATATAGTAACTATCACCTTTCCTTCTTCCTTGCTTTACATATGCAAGTTCAATACCATAAACATATTTGTTGTTTTTAGTCATGGCCTATTTATTCTGTGTGAGCCTATTTTTTTGTTTTTGTTTGTTCATTTTTGGATTTTTTTTTTAAGCAAAGATATTGGAGTGGATTGCCACTTCCTTCTCTGGCTCATTTTACAGATGAGAAAACTTGAGATAAATAGTATTAAATGACTTAGCTAGGGTCACATGGATAGTGTCTTGAAAGGCAAATTTGAATTCAGAAAGATGACTCAAGTCTAATACTTTAGCCACTGAGCCATCAAGTTGCCTCTGCCACCTAGTTGCTTAAAGGTATCCTATCTTCTAGAGAAATGAGATTCCTATTGCCTTTTTTTGTGATGGCAAGAAATTGGAAACTGAGTGGATACCCATCAGTTGGGGAATGGCTGAAAAAATTGTGGTATATGAATATTATGGAATATTATTATTCTGTAAGAAACAATCAGCAGGATGATTTCAGAAAGGCCTGGAGAGACTTACATGAACTGATGCTGAGGGAAATGAGCAGAACCAAGAGATACTGTACACAGCAACAAAAAGATTATATGATGATCGATTCTGATGAATGTGATTCAGATCAGTTCCAGTGATCTTGTGATGAAGAGAGCTATCTATACCCAGAGAGAGGACTGTGGGAACCAAGGGTGAATCACAACATAACATTTTCACTCTTTGTCATGGTTTGCTTGAATTTCATTTTCTTTTTCATTTTTTTCCCTTTTGATCTGGTTTTTCTTGTGCAACAAGATAATTGTATAAATATTGAAGAGATAAGGTGAGATCTTTCAAGACAGTTGTGAAAATCGAGTAAGGCTTCCTCTATTTCAAAGTTTGAGTAGGCCTGAAGGACTTTAAGGTCAAGGGCATACTTAAGTCCCCTTCTTGTTATCCTCCCTATTTCAGCCAAATATGGGCAACTATGTACTTGTTGGCCAAGTTCAATTTCTTGGGTAGTTCCCGCGTTTAGAATGTAAGCTGCTCAGCCAATAAGGATGAGGGTCAGTGGTGAGAGGGGGAATTTGCGTTAGGGATAAAAGCACCGACCCTCCCCCTACAGTGCTTCCTCCCTTCGACGGTCTGCTGGATGGTGGAACCCCCGATTCTCGCGAGAACGTAAATAAACTTTGCTTTGCTTCTAGAGATCTATCCAGCTGTTTTATTAATGGTTTCTGACCCACACAATATGTATGCCTATATTGGATTTAACATATATTTTAACATGTTTAAAAATATATTGGATTACTGTTTAGGGGAGGGGATGGGGAGAAGGGGGAGAATTGGAAAACAAGATTTTTCAAGGGTGAATGTTGACAAACTATCCTTGCATAGGTTTTGAAAATAAAAACTTCAATAAAAGAAACTTTTAAAAAGAGAAAGAAATGAGATTCAGGTAGAATATACCCAAATTCTTTACATTTTGCTCTTTTTCTGAAGATTTCCCAATTTTTCTACGTACTTTGGTAAGAATTAAAAGGGGAAAAATAAGGTTAAATACTTACTGTGTTCCATTGCGTGGAGCCCTGGAGATACAAGCACAAAGGAAACAAGACAGTCCCTGCCCTCAAGGAAATTACTTTCTACTGAGAGAATACAAGACATACCCAGATAGAAATAGCTCAGTGGAGGTACAAGTGTTAAAATAAAAGATCTTGAAGCTACTGCTGTGCCAGATTTCAGCTGCTGGAAATAAGACATAACTCTTAGGTTAACTCATCACCCTCAGATCTTGTCATTAGACTGCTAATTCTAGCTTGGATTGACACTTTGTCCTTCAGCCTCCTCTCCCATCTAATTGGAGGGCGGGGAGGATAGACTACCAAACTCCTCACAACGCCTTTATTTATTGAGTACAGGTTGGTTCACTCTAATTCTTCTTCTGATGTGATTTTCAGTTCCATAAAACCACTCTAGCCCCTCCAAATGCCCCAGGCCCACCTACTATCTCTTACTCTTCTCTCCTCACTTTTCCTACCTCCTTTTGGGTCCCTACCTACTTAGATAGTAAGGTCCTTTAGGGCAGCAACTGTCTTTTATTAATTGCATTTCTTAGCTCCTGCCAAGCTGGAATAGGTGCTTAATAAATGTTGGTTGGATTTGGTTGGATTGGGCAAATCCCTTCACCTTTGTGAGTCTTATTTTCCTCCTTTGTTAAATGAAAGGATTGGAAAAAATGTTATCTTTTCTACTTTTTAGCTATTAATCTTATAATCCTGTGAATCTTTTCCCCCTTCAACTGATCTATATGATCTGTCTGCCATATCTGTCTTCCATTCCTGGAATCTCTTTTTTTTTTTTTTTTTTTTAAATAATAGCTTTTTCTTTTTTTTTCTTAAAGCTTTTTATTTTTCAAAACATATATGTGGACAATTCTTCACCATTAACCCTTGCAAAACACTGTGTTCCAATTTTCCCTCCCTTCCCCCACTCCCTCTTCTAGATGGCAAATAGTCCAATATATGTTAAACATGGTAAAAATATATGTTAAATCCAATATATGTATACATGTTTATATAATGATCATGCCGCATAAGAAAAAAAGAGAAGCAAAACAAAATGCATAGCTTTTTATTTTTCAAAATAGATGCAAAGATAGTTTTCAACATTCACCGTTGCAAAACCTTGTGTTATAGATTTCCCCCTCCTCCCCTCTCCTAGACATGGTTCTACTTACTTCACTTAGCATTAATTCATCTATGTCTTTCCAGGCCTTTCCGAAATCATCCTGCTGATCGTTTCTTATAGAACAATAATTTGAAATCTCCTTTTTAAAGGCCCTCAATAAAAACCACTTCAAAGGAAGAACATCAAAATATGTTTATATAACTCTTTGTCATTTTAAAGTGTCCTACAAATAGTAATTAACTAAATAACACCACTCTACCTGGGTCAACAAACTAAATCACCCTCATTAGTAAGTATGATAGCACTTTTCAGATTTTGATAGGAATGAGGCAAGCATGCTTGGTCTAATGAGCTTTCTACCTCCTTTTCTTAGAAGGTTATAGAATGCTAGGTATCCTAATTTTTAATGAACTATTTTCTTCAGTTAGCTTTTTTATCCCTTGTTTCATTTGGCCAATTGAATTTTTAAATGAGTTGTTTTTTGTTCATTGGATTTTTTTTTCCATTTCATAAATTTGCTTTTCAATGAGTTGGTTTCGTTTTCAAATCTATTTTTTAAGGAGTTTTCTTCAGATAATTTCTGCGTTTCCTTTTCCACACTCTCCTGAAACATTCTCATTTCCTTTCTCCATTTTTCTTCTCTCTTTTAAGATCCTTTTTGAATTTTTCCAAAAGAGCCTTGTGAAATGGGAACCAACTCATATGATTGAGGTTGGGAAGGAATTCCAAAAGATTGGGGGTTGCAGATTGGTGATGAGAGAAGTCTCAAAAGAATTTGCAGGCTTGAACCTATATCCAAATCAAGGGGAAAAATTTATTATAAGTATATTGCCAATTGAAGCCAGCTAAATTCCAAAAGAATTTAGCAAAGAATCTGGGGAAAGGAGACATCTTTATCCAGTTCTTCATGTCATTGATATGCTAATTTTATGGCCTAAATATAGAACTGAGGAGTGGTCTCAGGAATGTGGTTATCACTGACCAACAAAGAGTCAGTATTGTTTGTAGGAATTTTTAAAAAATTATAACTTTTTATTTACAAAACATATACATGGGTAATTTTTTCAACATTGACCTTTGCAAAACTTGTTGCAAATTTTCTTTTCCTTCCCCCAACCCCCTCCCCTAGATGGCAGGTTGACCAATACATGTTAAATATGTTAAATCCAATATATATATATATATATATATATATATATATATATATATATATACATATTTATACAGTTATTTTGTTGCACAAGAAAAATCAGATCTAGAAAGGAAAAAAAAAAACCTGAGAAGGAAAACAAAAATGCAAGCAAACAATAACAGAAAGAGTGAAAATGCTATGTTTTGATCCACACTCAGTTCCCGCGGTTCTCTCTCTGGGTGTAGATGGCTCTCTTCATTACTGACCAAGTGGAACTGGTTTGAATCATCTCATTGTTAAGAGAGTCATGTCCATCGGAGTTGACAGACATATAGTCATGTTATTGTCATGAATAATGATCTCCTAGTTCTTCTCACTTCACTCAACATAGTTCATGTAAATCTCTCCAGGCCTCCCTGAAATCATCCTGCTGCTCATTTCTTATGGAACAGTAATATTCCATAACATTCATATACTACAACTTATTCAGCCATTCTCCAATGGATGGGCATCCATTCAGTTTCCAGTTTCTTGACACTACAAACAGGGTTGCAACAAACATTTTTTCACATGTGGGTCCCTTTCCCTTCTTTAAGATCTCTCTGGGATATAAGCCCAGTAGAAACACTGCTGGATCAAAGGGTATGTACAGTTTGATAGCTCTTTGAGCATAGTTCCAAATTGCTCTCCAGAATGGCTGGATGTGTTCACTATTCTACCAACAATGTATCAGTGTCCCTGTTTTCCCACATTGCCTCTAATATTCATCATTATCTTTCCCTGTCATTCTAGCCAATCTGAGAGGTGTGTAGTGGTATCTCAGAATTGTCTTAATTTGCATTTCTCTGATTTGGAACACCTTTTCATATGACTAGAAATAGTTACAATTTCTTCATCTAAAAATTGTCTGTTTATATCCTTTGACCATTTATCAATTGGAGAATGGCTTGATTTCTTATAAATTTGAGTCAATTTTCTATATATTTTGGAAATTAGGCCTTTATCAGAACCTTTGAATGTAAAAATGTTTTCCCCATTTATTGCTTTCCTTCTAATCTTGTCTGCATTAGTTTTGTTTGTACAAAAACTTTAACTTAACATAATCAAAATTATCTATTTTGTGATCAATAATGATCTCTAGTTCTTCTTTGGTAACAAATTCCTTCCTCTTCCACAAGTCTGAGAGGTAAAGTATCCTATGTTCTTCTAATTTATTTATAATATCATTCTTTATGTCTAGATCATGAATCTATTTTGACCTTATCTTGGTGTACGGTATTAAGTGTGGGTCAATACCTAGTTTCTGCCATACTAATTTCCAATTTTCCCAGCAATTTTTGTCAAATAGTGAATTCTTATTCCAAAAGCTAGGGTCTTTGGGTTTGTCAAACACTAGATTGCTATAGTTATTGACTATTTTGTCCTGTGAACCTAACCTATTCCACTAATCAACTAGTCTATTTCTTAGCTAGTACAAAATGGTTTTGATGGCCACTGCTTTATGATATAGTTTTAGATCTGGTACAACTAGGTCACTTTCAGTTGATATTTTTTTTTCATTAATTTCCTTGAAATTCTTGACCTTTTTTTTCTTGTAGGACTTTATTCTAAAACTAGAAGACTTTGAAATCATTGACAGACAATTTATTAGAAAAATAACATTCTTAAGTCAAAGGGCCTCATGACCACTAATATATCTTCCCTAAAATGCAAGGGAAGAAATATTATTATATTCCTTGCCCAGAGGACTTTTACAGTCATTGACAGATATTGCCAGAACAATAGCGTTCCAAAGTGTGCCTCGGGATCACAGTTTCCAAAGTCAGAAGACTTTAGAATCACTGACAGATGACAAAAGCCCCCTAAGATTGAGGAACCTTAAAATTATTGCCATTTCCCCTTCCCCTAGAAGCTATACTATATCAATATTAGCCTTTGGGGCTTCATCTGGATCTGATTTGTCTTTAAGATTCTCAGAGTGTAAGGTCTATTCTTCTCTTTCTCCATAAAAGCTGTCTATGGTCAGAGTTCTTTTTGCTTTTTTGCTTATTTTTTTTAAAGATTGAGGTCTGCCATGGCTCTCTTCAATGATATAAACCCAGTTCCAATTATTCGGTAATGAAGAGAATCAGCTACACCCAGAGAGAGAACTATGGGAAATGAGTGTGGAGCACAACGTAGCATTTCCACTCTTTCTGTTATTGCTTGCTTGCATTTTTGTTTTCCTTCTCAGGTTTTTTTTTTTTTTTTTTAACCTTCTTTCTAGATCTGATCTTTCTTGAGCAGCAAGATAACGGTATAAATATGTATACATATATTGTATTTAACATATATTTTAACATATTTAACATGTATTGGACTATCTGTCATCTACCGGAGGGGGCGGGGGAAGGTTTTGCAAGGGTCAATGTTGAAAAACTACCCATGCATATGTTTTATAAATAAAAAGCTATAATAAAAAAAAAATAAAGAGTTCTCTACATCAAAAATAAAATAAATTTGATTTTCTTGCTTAAAAAAAAAATTGAGATCTGCTCTTAGGTAGGGCAAAGCGGAGATTGTCCCAAGCTTCCTATATAGATGACAGTGGCTTTTTCACTGCCCTGGGCCAGTGCTGGGTGGATATGGCCAAGTCCCTGGGTTCAGAGGCTCACTATTTGCCTTTTGTATTTGTATTGGGTCTCACAACTGATCTGCTGATCCACTGACTTCTGAACCGGGAGAGTAGCCAACATTTTGGCTAAGAGCCTTCTGGTAGATTCCCACCACACTGCCCTGGGTTCCTGCCGTCAGTCCCCCTTGCCCAATTGAAACAGACCTTTTCTGAAGTTCTTCCAAAATATCTTCTGTTGGAAATTTGTTACACTCCAAAACCCGTTCAGAGGCTTGATCTGTTGAGAGATACTAGGAGGAGCTCAGGAGTCAGGAGACTCCTCTCCGAAGTCTTGGCTCCACCCCCTCCCCCTCATCCCCTGCTTGAATGCTAGTTATCTAGAAGTAAATTTAAAAGTCACTTAGTTATACCAATCCTTTACAAATGAAGAAATTCGTTCAGAGATGAGGGACTTGACCAGGCTTCAAACCCAGGTCTCTTGGCTTTCAGTGTAATTTTCAAAAAACTTTGTTATTCCTCTTCCTCAGCTGAAAAAACATTCTTCTCTAGTAACTTAGTTGTTAACATCTCCTTTTGTTGTAAGAAAAGCCGAAAAATGTTTTCTTATGTATTGAGCTCTCCATTTCTCATTTCCTGAGAAAATAGGCACCCTCCAAAATTATTTTGTTGTCAGTGGGCACCCCCACTACAATTCACTACTCCCACAAGCAGAAAGTAATTTCCTTATTTCTTTTAATGTGTTTCTCTCTTTTCTTGAATTTTTCTCAGTCTATCCCTCATGCCTGAAACATTCTCCCTCTGTTCTATTCAGTAATCTCCCTGGCTTGCTTTAAGCCCCTAGTAAAATCCCATCTTTTACTGGAATTTCCTCCAGTTAATTATCTACTATTTGTCCTTTATAAATCTTATTTGTATATATTTGTTTGCATTTTGTCTCTCCCCTTAGATGGTAGGAATTTAGTTCTTACCTCCTTTTGAACTTCCTAGTTCTTACCTCCTTTTGAACTCCATGTTTAGCAGAGTGCTTAGCACTTAGTAAGTGCTTAAAAATTGTTTATTGATTATTTGCAGAAGTCTGATATTAACTGGTAGATGGAGGCAATCAATCACTAACATATACCTTCCTTCCTTCCTCTAAATCTCCAGTCATCCTCTTGTATCTATGCTATTATAGAAATAACTATCTTTTTTAAAAAAGCTTTTTTGTTTTCAAAACATATGCATAAATAATTTTCAACATTCACCTTTGCTAAACCTTCTGTTCCAAAATTTTTTCCTCATTTCCCCCATCCTCTCCCCTAGAGAGCAAGTAATCCAACATAGGA
The DNA here is from genome assembly GCF_016432865.1 of Antechinus flavipes. NCBI lineage: Eukaryota > Metazoa > Chordata > Mammalia > Dasyuromorphia > Dasyuridae > Antechinus > Antechinus flavipes. Next base: position 530,525,467 of record NC_067400.1, read on the forward strand.
ATGACTATCTTTTAAAAATAAAAAAGTCTTATTCATGTCTTTTGTTATTTCTATTTTACACCATAATTTCCTAATATAACTTGCCCCACTGAACCTTCCCCCTGCGACAAAGAAAAGCAGTTAACATAAATGGCAAAACAACCAGACTAACAGCATATTCAACATTCTACTCCCTCAATTCTTCTTCTTTTAGTAGAGCAAGAATATTACATCGTTTGTCCTTGGGGAATAAGACTAGCCTTTACAATTCATCTGAGTTTGGCTATCACTTAATGTATATATTATTTCACTGGGTCTGTTTTCTTCACTTTAGGTCATATAGCTTTCCATATTTTTCTGAATATGTCATTTCTATTACTTCTTGTAGCACTGAAATACTCCACTAAAAATTATATATCATAATTTATTAAGCCAAACTTCAATTCATACTCACTTTTTTCTTTTCTTCCTTCTTTTCTTTTTTTTTTTCTATTAAAAAAAAAAAAAACAAAACACAAAAAAAATTTTCGAAGCTTTCTGTATTTGCTCTCCTGAGAGTATATATTCAGTAGGGAGATTTCAGGACATGAATAATTTAGGGATTTTTAAAAAAAAATAATTTCCAACTGTTTACTAGAAGAGTTGAATCAATTCATTGTTCTATCAACAGTGTTAATGTGTCTGCCTTTCCACAGCCCCTCTAGCCTTTGTATTTCTTTTACCATCTTTATTTCTGGAAGCTCTTATCTTCTTTTCTTTTCTCTCTACCTTTCCTTTTCTATTTTTTTAAATGAAGGAAATAAAATCTCTTTATCTCTTCTAGCCTGAAAATGCATCAGCACTCCAGCTCCAATCCCAATTTTTATCAGCAAGAAACTTTGACCTTCTCTGTTTTGACCTATTTTGTTTTTGCAATCTAGATCTGTCTGACTTCTTAAGCAGCCTAGTGTCTTTCTGCTCTTTAGGAGCTTACCATATTGATGCCACTTAGTGCAGACACCAAATCAGCTTTAGCCATACTGAAAATTCGAAGCATCCCAGCAGCCTCTGGCAGCGGAGACTATAGGTCTGCATTCCCATGCCTCGCTCCTGGACGCTGCTTCTGCTTTCTGTACCCAGTTCTATCTATCCCAGTCGTTCCTATGTGCTACTGAAAGGGTGCCCTTGTTTATACATGTTTTTCTCCTCTAGACCAGTCAGTCAATATGCATTATTAGCACTTACCAGTGCTAGAAACTGTGCTAACTATTGGAAATACAAATAATGGCAAAAACAGGGTCCCTACCTTCAAAACTCACATTTTAACGGGATTAGTTCTAGAGAAAAAGATGTCTCAGCTCTCTTCTCTGTCAAAATTCTACAATTCCATAAATAGTGGCTAATTATTTCCTGCCCTATGGTATAATCCTTAGACTCACCAATCTTTCAGGGCTTTACGACATCTGTTGTTCTAACGTAAGTTCTCGTGATCGCCTGCCTTACAAAGAGTGTCTGATTCAGTCAAGTGAATCTATTTGCTTCCCTCCACAAAAGAGTTTGCTCTGTTCTTGTCTCTGAATGTTGGTACAGGCCCTCCATTCTGGACACGCCTATCCACTCTCCCCTCGGCCAGTCGTTGATCTTTTGTCTACTTCGAAAAGCCAGCTCAAAACTCCTTACACTTAACAAGGCTCTCTATGATTCTTTTAACTCTTCTTCATGAACTTAGACTAAATCAATCAGTAAATTATTAAGCACTGTGCTAAGTATGAGGGATAAAAAAAAAAAAAAGGCAAAAAACAGTCTTTGTTTTCAAGGAGCTCATAGCCATAGAGGGAGACAATATGCAAATAATTTTGTACAAACAAGATAGAGAAGAGATAATCTCAGAGGAAAGGGACTCTTATTTAATTACTACTATAAGACAATTACTACTATAAGACAATGACTTCACCCTAAGAAACCTCAATTTTCTCAGTGACAAAATGGAGATAATAATACTTGTATTGTTGCAAAGCGTCCTGGCATAATGGATAGATGCTACCTTCAGAGTCAGGGAGACCTCGGCTCAAATACTGACTCTTATTAACTATGGAAGGAACCCTAGGTTAGCAGGGCACCAGGCAGTGCTCAAACAGTAAACTGTATAACAGCTGTTCATCTGCATTGCTAATATTTTTCTTACCAGAAGTTGCCTATACCAGTGAATGAAATCACAGTTTCAGACCAAAAAAACCAAAACAAAACAAAGTCCATTACCTACTATTCAGTCATTGGGAGGAAAATACTTTGTGAAACTTGTGTAACGGTGAGTTATTATTAAATACATCACGTATGAATTACTCTTTCATGTGTTGCTTTGTAAAGCTTCTTGAAAAGTTTTTGGTCATTTCAAAAAGTCTGTGAATATCGTGAGGGCAGAAACCATATTTATAGAATTTTAGCAGAAAAAAAAATCATAGAAATGACCTAGTCCAACCTCTTTATTTGACAGAGAAGTGCAGTAGCTTATCTATATTCTACTAAAGAATGGGAAAATATAACATGTATGCAAATAAACCAATGTTAAATATTATGAAGCATTGTCCAGAGATACTGGGGGTTTAATTCCAGATCACTGTCTTTCTCTGGATTAATTTGCGATTAATGAAAGGACTGAAGAAAGGTCACATGTAGAAGATGGCACCTGATTTGTGCTTCAGGAATTAAGGCTTCTTTGAGGGGAAGGTAAGGTGAGAGTCCATTCCCAGGAGAGGGAACAGCTTGTTCAAAATATGGAGATGGGAGGTGGAGCTTTGTATATAGAGTCAGCAGGTTTGACCAGAATACAAAGTAAGTGAAGGGAAGAGATGTGGAATTAGGTATGAGATAAGAAAGGCTGGTAAGAGTTTATTATATAGAGCTTTCAATGCCCAGCACAGTGAGTGTTTTATATTTTATCCCAGAAGTAATAGGTTAACACTGTCTATTTGAAGCTGCTGCTTCATTACTATGTGCCCATTGTATTGACTTCCTTTCATTCATGCTTGTCTTTAAAAGTTCTCTTAGAGTCTTTCACCAACCCATTTTGGTCCTATTTCTCCCATTCTTTTAGCCCATTTCATTCCAGGACATTTAGTTTTTCTATATTTCAAATTGTGACATTTGCCTGTAGCAACTTCATATGCTCAGTCTGGGGAAACTTTGTCTAAATTCTACCTTTTCACATCAGTTATTTTATCATCCTTACCCGAAGTGTTGGGAAAGTAGAGGAGGCCAGAAGGTAACCAGTGAAGGATATAATACCCAGAAGTATTTAACTTCAGAATTCACCTCCAGGAACACTCTGACCAGGCATATTTCTTTGGGCTTATGTCTGTTGTCTTCTCTTGCTATTAGCAGATGCCATCTAATTCTAGGTTTCATATAGTGCTTCCTGCATCTTTTGGAGTCATCAGCTTTGTAACTAATGTTAAGAATTGGTCCCCAGAATGGTCCTAAGCCTTCTCTCACTGGATATATATATATACATGTACATGTAAATATTGTATATATAGTCACATATAAATGTATAAAACATGCTGAATATATTGTGGGCCTATATACAGACATACCTCAGAGATATTGGGGGTTTAATTCCAGACCACTATAATGAAGTGAATATCACAATAAAGTCATGTGAATTTTTTGGTTTTCCAGTGCAAATAAAAAATATGTTTACACTATACTGAAATCTACTAAGTGTGCCACTTATTATATCAGAAAAAATGATCATACCATAATTTAAAAATACCTCATTGCTAAAAATGCTAACTATTATCTGAGACTTCATCAGTAATCTTATTACTGGTAGAGGGTCTTGCTTCAATGTTGATGTGGCTGAATGATCAGGGTAGTGGTTGCTAAAAGTCGGAGTGGCTCTGACAATTTCTTAAAATAAGACAACAGGAGTTTACTTTTTTTTTTTTTCACTTGAATGCTTAGAGGTCATTTTAGTATATTAATTGATCTAATTTCAATATTGTTATATTTCAGGGAATAAGGAGATATGAGGAAAAGGGAGAGAGATGGGAGAACCAATGATTGGTAGGATAATCACACCACATAAAACTTTTATAGATTAAGTTAGCTGTTTTACATGAGCATAATTTGTGGCATCCTGAAACAAATTCAGTAGTAACATTAAAGATCACCATAATAGCTACAATAATAATGAAAAAGTTTGAAATATTATGAGAATTACTAAAATGTACACAGAAACTCAATGTGAGCACATGCTATTGGGAAAATGGCACTGAAGGACTTGCTCGATGAAGGGTTGCCACAAACCTTCATTTTAAATTCAATTTAAACCTTCAATTTAAAAATAACAACAACAATAACCAAACCCTCCCTCAAACCTTAATATCTGGAAGCACAGTGAAGAACAATTAGACAGTATACCTATACAAATATACATACATATTCATCTGTGTATATCTCTATGTCTGTCTGTCTCTCTATATAAATAAAATATTAGAGATGATATACATACACATGGTAAATATATATAATATGTATTTTATACATACCACATATACATATCACAGATATACTACACATATACACTATAAATATATATACATACATATGTAAAATATACATATTTTTTCTGGTGAGACAAAAATTATTTGCCCAGGGTCACACAGCCAAGAAATGTTAAGTATTTGAAGACTGTAGAGGGCCGGAACACTGGAGATGTATACTTGAAACAAGGATATTTACCACAAGGTGTTAACTCAGTGTGATTGGTGAGAATTAGTTCTCTAGTTCACATATATCTAGTATGATATAACGATATAATCACTCTAGTGATTATATATATACTCAGTATGCTGTAATGATGTGATTGTAATGTAATTGTAATTGTAAATGTAATGTAAATTAGGGGCTGAGAGAACTGGGGACAGAATCAGTCAGAGTGAACAGACTGTGAAGGAGACAATAAAGACTCTAGACTCTATTCCTGACAATCCTCGTGGTAACTATTCTGCTGAGACCAAGGCCTGACCGGAGGACCTCCAGAAAGCTAGCCTGGACATTACAGAAGACAAATTAGAAATCAGGTCCTCCTGACTCCAGGGATAGTGCTCTATCCAGTGAGCCATCTAGCCACCCTCTATTACAAATATACCATATATGTGTCATGAGGAAGTTCCTACTTCCCTGTCTTTGCTCCAGCTCTTCTTCATGCTTTGAATACCTTCTCTTCATCTTTTATGTATTGAATTTCTACTCAGCCTTTTGAAATACAAATGAAATATATACCGCTGAATCTCTGAAACGTTCTTAAGTTTTTTTTTCTTAATTTTCTTAAATTCCCTCCTTTCCTTTCCCCAGTCAGATATGAACTTCCCCTTTATAAAGTTCTAGATATAATGAATATCTGTATTGGTGCATCTTATCACTCTGCTGGGATGTAAGCTTCATGAAAATCAGAATAATGTCTTACCTAAATGCCTATCTCCTCATTTGCTTAGTATAGAACTCTATATACAGTAGGTACTTAATAAATGCTTGTCAAAGGAAGGAATAAATGCTAATAAAATAAACAAAACCTACATCCATAAATTTGAGTTTGTTTTTTCCAACTTTCCAATGTAATCTCCTAATATATTATTTTTTTTTAAACTGCATCAACTTTAATATATGCTAAAAGCAATTTAGAGGGAAGAATGTTAATAATACGCAGTCCTTGATGTATATTAATTCTGAAACTCACATTCCCATTCCCATTCATTCAATAAAAAAAAATCTCAAAGTTATGATTCAGTTGTTTCAGGAAAAATACAACTAGCTGAACAGAATCAGCTGGAGTCAAACAGAAGGATCCTGGGGGGTAAATTTTGATATAAAAGACAATAGGGTAGAAGAAGATGCATCGTTGCTCATCTTCAAGCACAGTCTAGATACACATAATAATAGCCAATATTTAAACAGGCCCTTAAGATTTACAATATATATAACTATTTCATTTAATCCTATGAACAACCCTAAGAGGAAGTTCTTATTATGATCCCATTTTATAGATGAGGAAATGGAGGCTGAAAGAGAATGAGTGACTTTCTAGAAAGCATTTAGGCAGGGATTTAAAGTGAGGTCTTCCAGCATTCCATCCACTATGCTACCTAGCTGCCATGTGCATTAATTATGCAATAGAAACATTAAAATCAATCTACAGGAATACAGTGAATAATAACTGCTGACATTTGCATAATGTTTTGTGGTTTGTAAAACATTTTATATATATTCTTAATCCTCTCAACAACCTTCTTGGGTCATAACCCAGCTATTATCTCCATTTTACAAATAAGCCAGAGATAGAAAGATTCATAGAGTTATAAATTAAAGCTAGAAACGACTGGATTCTTCTTGTCAACCCTTTCATTTTAGAGATGAGGAAACTAGCTCCCACAGAGACTGTTACTTGCTCAAAGTCACATAGTGAATGACAGATAAAGCCACAATTTGAGCCTCTAATTCCCGATCCACTCTATACAACAATCCTTCAAATCTTAAATGACTTGTTCATGAAAATATAGCTAGCAATGAGTCAAAGAAATATCTAATTCTAAATTCTAAATCTTAATTCCAGGGTTTGCAAAATTTTCAATATATTACCTAGCCCATTTAACAGGGATTAAGATAAAGTCTTGTGCTTAATGTTTTTTAAAAAAAATCCAGTGTGGTCTCAACTTGTTTTTTTAGGCCAATCTCACTTCATTCCCATAGTCTAGTGTTATCATTTTAATTACCTTGCTGCCCTCCCTCCCCAACACATCCTATGCTTCCCTGTCTCTTATTTTTGTTCACATTTGTTTCCTATTCTCACTGCCATTTATCTATTATTTAAAGTTGAGCCAAAATATTGAGAAGCTTTCCCTGATCTCCACTGAAATGTAGCAAATTCAATTTGGTACGTTTGGGGCTTTTGTTGTTGCTGTTCAAATCTTCTCTTCTCTTTATAAATTTCTTGAGGATAGAAACTATATTTTGTTGGTCCTTGCATCTGCCCAGCATTTTATACAGAGCATTGTATATAACAAGTACTTTGTTATATGGATAAATCCACCTCTTCCTTCACACCCCCTACCTCATCTTGTATTTTAAATAGAAGTGTGTTAGTGGAAATGTGGTAGTTGAAACTATCTTTAAGGACAAGAAATCCTCCTCTTTAACACTGTTCAGCAGAGCTATTTTACCTGTCAGAGCAAAGGCTGTTATTGTGAACCTGAGTGTACTGCCTGTTCTCCAGTTAGTGCTGCAAGAGTAACTCAGTAATCAACATCTCCTCCTAACAGAACATTTAGATGAAGCTTCTAGTTTCCAAAGGCAGTATCTCTGACGGGAGGTATAATAAAGAACAGAGCAGAGCTGTTTGTCTGAGATTCCATCCATCTAAATATTGATAATAAAATACCAAGGGCTAATTATAAAAAGCCCTGGTTATCATGAGATTATCCTTATTTACTATTAAACAATCTGCTAGGAGACTGAAGTACCTTATTCAGATGAAGATTATGTTGGGAAAGCAGTTGACACTTTTAGTTTTGATACTTCATAACTAAGAGCAACTTAGATGATTAGGAAAAAATATAAAGACTAAAAAGGCTGTAAGTTGGTTTTTCCTTCTCTTTTGAGAAGGGAGTTTGAAAGAAGAATATTACACTGTATTGAAAACATTTGGGGGCTTGATGGAGGCTGGGTTGGACTTACAGAAAACTCTAGGTGAGGAAACTTACCTGACTAAGGAAAACTGACAGTTATTCTGTAATTTATGTTCATAGAGGATTGCCTAAAATCCTGAAAGTTTAAATGCCTTGCTTAGAATCTCACTTGTAGTAAGATTTTTCTGACGTGAAGGCCTTCATTCTAACTATCCTGCCACATAAATGAAGAAAAAAAAAACATTCTTCTTTTTGGTAAAAATAAAAATACATATTACTTGAAGTCTTCAATGGATCCCCTATATCCTCAGTGTGGAGACAGTAGAATGCCCACGCAAGTCCCCTTCAGCTCTAAATTTTCTGTAGGTTGTACATCTCACATATTGGAGGCCTTCCTCTGATGATTTTCAGTGTTAAACAGAAAAATCTTCAGTCTAAAAATCTACAGAAATTGCACTTTTAAAGTTTCAAAAAGTGTGAATAAAGAGTTGTTAAACTTAATGGTAAAAATGTAATGTACTTTCCTTAAAGAGGTGCAACAAGCTGCTCGAGTATGTTAGAAAGGAAGCAGCTATTGGCCAAACAAGGATAGGCTATAGCTCCAAGTGACCTTTGAAAAACAGTGGAATGTTTCAAAGTTTAGTTGAGTAGAATATAGAGAGAAGCCAGACTCCAAGAGATGCCTTGCTCCCAATGAGAAGCTTAGTAGACATGGAGAACTAGAAAAGGAGAAAATTGAAAAAACTTTGTGGGAGAAAGGAAATAAAAACATCAGGTAATATAGATAGTGGATAAGATTTCAGGAACAGGATTGTATAGGCTTGAGCATAAGAAATGTTCCACAGATGTAATGTTGCTGAACTCCCCTCCAACCCTTTTTAGATACCTTCATGAACGCCTTAGCCTTTTCTTCTGGGTACAGGGAAAGTCTATTTATCTTTTTTTATTTGTTTGAAACATTTGCTCTTTGTTTTTTGAACATTTACCACAGGCATTTGCTAGTTTGGAATCAAATTGAGGGGAAGAAATGGAGAAGGGAAGCATTCCCAAAGAAGACAGGAAGATAAACAGAATTCTGTCTTTGGCTAGGGACTCAGAGCTAAAAAAAAAAAAAAAAAAAAAAAAAAAGTGGAGAGACATATATCCTTTTTAGTCACAACTTCCCAGAACTGAGGGACTATTTATACCAGGAAATCTAACTAGGCAATGAGTTAGTAATAGGATAGGGTGAATGAGCTTGAGACAATGTCAGAATAAAAGAATGAACTTCTCAATAAACTTCAATGATTCTATACTGCATTTAGGATCAAATTCAAATCCTTTGTAAATGCTTCTTTTTGGCGTTAATAAGCTTTTACAACTTGCCCCAGTTAAAGTAACAGTACATGATATTAAGATGGGTAAAGTGGGAGTCCCAAGAGAAATGCCATGGAAAGAGAAATAAAGACAGAGAATAAAGATTCCTCTACCCCCTAAATTTAGAATTATCAGAAAATTTACATACATTAGGATTGTTTCAAGAGTCATATTCTTGTATTTCCTTGAATTTTCCTCTTAAATCAAATTTTCCTCTATAATATTTTGAATTATACTTGCAATGAAGAGTATTACAGTATGCCTAAGGAGTATTTTGCATGTATTTCCTTGGGTTTCCTGGTTAACAATTACAAGGAAGAAAGTGAGAATTCCTTCCCCTTCCCCCACAAATATATCTCTGGTTCCCTTGTGTCATTAGGCTCTATGATACTTAGAGAAGTCACAGAAATAAAACTGCAAAGTTAGGTTGGGGCCAAATCATAGATTTTGATCTGAAAGTCAAGGATTTTCTTTTTCCCTCTTTTCTTTCAACAGACATTTATGAAGTATCCATTGTGTGTGTCAAATATAGTGCTCTGTATGGGAAAAACCACAACATTTATATAAGGTCTTAGTAGTATTCTTCTTGCAGTTTATAGTTGAGAAAGGGAATACAATACACAAGTATAATACCCAATCTTATTTGTCTTTAAATATAGTGGATAGAGAATTAGCTCTGGAATCAGATATCCTGGCTGGAGTTCCTGGCCCTTTTACACACTTGCTTGATGAGTATGGGGCTCATTTTTATTATCTGGAAAATCTTTGGAAAATCAGGGTGTTGAACCAGCTGATTTGAGCTCCCCTGCAGTTCCCAAAGAAATCAAAGAGATAAAAGATTTTTTCTCTCTCTCTGTCTCTCTCTCTCTTTGTCTCTCTCTCTCTCTCTCTCTCTCTCTCTCTCTCTCTCTCTCTCTCTCTCTCTCTCTCTCTCTCTCTCTCTGTTTACAGAAACATATCCATTTTTTTTCCACAGGAGCAAAATCCTGAAAAGGTATGTACTTTTCAGTTGGAGAAGGGCTAGATCTGCAGAATAAGCCATAACCAGTAACCACTCAGATCCCTTCTTAGATGAAAAGGTAATATAATCTAAGAAATAAGGCAATGTTGTCCTGTGTAGGAATTTTTCCCTTTCCCTATCTGTGTGACTTGGGCAAGTCATTTAAACTTTCCTGGCTTATTTCCTTACCAAAATAGGAGTGGAATTAAATGACCTTTGAGATCCTTCCTCTTCTAAATCTATGATTCTATTTTGCTATGTACTCTATATCTAGCAGAGGTTCAATAGAGAGAGGTATTAACTGGACCAGCTTCTAATCTGTGAATGATTTAACTTGAACAGAGCAGATCTGATCAGGAGAATCAGGAATCAAACGGAACTTTACTTTCAAAGTGAGGGAAATGGTTTGCAAGGGAAAAGAGGATCTAGAAACATATTGGGGGTTGCTACCTCTAATGGGGGTCCCAAGCCAGTGTGTAGAGATCTCCATACTTATACTAATGATTGCAGAGTGAGCTGCAGCCTTGACAATGATGGGGTAAGAGCAATAATGAGACAAGTTTAATTCATAGCAGGGTTCCATGACCGGGACTTGTCTGAGCTTATCTGGTGCTTGTCAGAGCTCAAAAAACCAGTGGTGCTGGTCAAAGCAGTACAATAATTATGTGATTTTGCCAGAGGGTGAGATCATCCAGAGTGTGAGTGTGAAGAATTGTTGTTATGGCAAGCTCAGAACACAGCATTCTTCCTGAGCCTTAGCTCTGGAAAAGAGTATCTCTTACTATCTTGACACTAGTAAATATTTAACAACCAGCTCTCTGAAAATCATGACATACCTCTAAGTTTACTTTAATTATTAACATTTTCTCCATCACTTTAAATCTAGAATCCAATGAATAGGGCACTGACTTTAGAATCATAAAGACTAGAGATTAAATAAGACCTCAGACACTTATTAGCTAAGTGAGCCTAGAAAAGTACCAATCAGACTCCCAAAAAACTACTTTGATGAATTAGAAAAAATAACAACAAAGTTCATATGGAAAAACAAAAGGTCAAGAATTTCAAGGGAATTAATGAAAAAAAAATCAAATGAAGGTGGCCTAGCTGTACCAGATCTAAAATTATATTATAAAGCTGAAGTTACTAAAACCATCTGGTATTGGCTAAGAAATAGACTAGTTGATCAACGGAATAGGTTAGGTTCAAAGGACAAAACAGCCAATAACTTTAATAATATAGTGTTTGACAAACCCAAAGACACCAGTTTCTGAGATAAGAATGCATTATTTGACAAAAATTGCTGGGAAAATTGGAAATCAGTATGGCAGAAACTAGGCATTGACCCACACTTAACACCGTACATCAAGATAAGGTCAAAATGGGTTCATGACCTAGGCATAAAGAATGAGATGATAAATAAATTGGAAGAGCATAGGATAGTTTACCTCGCAGACCTGTGGAAGAGGGAGGAATTTATGACCAAAGAAGAACTAGAGATCACTATTGACCACAAAATAGAAAATTTTGATTATATCAAATTGAAAAGTTTTTGTACAAACAAAACAAATGCAGACAAGATTAGAAGGGAAATAATAAACTGGGAAAACATTTTTACAATCAAAGGTTCTGATAAAGGCCTCATTTCCAAAATATATAGAGAATTGACTCTAATCTATAAGAAATCAAACCATTCTCCAATTGATAAATGGTCAAAGGATATGAACAGACAATTCTCAAATGAAAAAATTGAAACTATTTATAGACATATGAAAATATGCTCCAAATCATTATTAATCAGAGAAATGCAAATTAAGACAACTCTGAGATACCACTACACACCTGTCAGATTGGCTAGAGTGACGGGGAAAGATAATGGGGAATGTTGGAGGGGATGTGGGAAAACAGGGACACTGATACATTGTGGTGGAATTGTGAACACATCCAGCCATTCTGGAGAGCAATTTGGAACTATGCTCAAAAAGTTATCAAACTGTGCATACCCTTTGATCCAGCAGTGTTTCTACTGGGCTTATACCTCAAAGAGATACTAAAGAAAGGAAAGGGACCTGTATGTGCCAAAATGTTTGTGGCAGCCCTGTTTGTAGTGGCTAGAAGCTGGAAAATGAAAGGATGTCCATCAATTGGAGAATGGTTGAGTAAATTGTGGTATATGAATGTTATGGAATATTATTGTTCTGTAAGGAATGACCAGCAGGATGAATACAGAGAAGACTGGAGAGACTTACATGAACTGATGCTAAGTGAAATGAGCAGAACCAGGAGATCATTATATACCTCAATAATGATACTGTTTGAGGATGTATTCTGATGGAAGTGGATCCCTTCGATAAAGAGAGCCTTAATTGATCAAAGATGGACAGAAGCAGCTACACCCAGAGAAAGAACACTGGGAAATGAATATAAACTGCTTGCATTTTTGTTTTTCTTCCCGGGTTATTTACACCTTCTGAATTCAATTCTCCCTGTGCAACAAGAAAACTGTTTGGTTCTGCACACATATATTGTATCTAGGATATACTGCAACCCATTCAACATATAAAGGACTGCTTGCCATCTGGGGGAAGGGGTGGAGGGAGGGAGGGGAAAAATCGGAACAGAAGTGAATGCAAGGGATAATGCTGTAAAAAATTACCCTGGCATGCGTTCTATCAATAAAAAGTTATTTAAAAAAAAAAAAAAGAAAAGTAACTCAAACTCTGCTTCCGTAATCTCAACTCTAAATTGGAGATAAAAGTAATTATCTCTCACAATTGTTTTCATAAAAATATTAGTAAAACGTGCTTAAGACAGTTCTTGTCATAAATAGCATATAGTGGGTGTTAGAGCAATGTTTATTCCCTCCCTTCCCTATTTTAGACAAAACAATAAATCAGGCTCAGATGTGTAGCATTTGCCAATTTCTAAGGTATGTTTGACATACTTCATCAATTAGCAATTATGAAAACTTACCCTCCTATAGAACTATGAAAAGAACTGAGACTTCTAGTCTGAAGAAGAAAGCTTGGATGGAATTTAATTCAAGTGGAAAAAATGCAAAGGGTGCCCAAAAGATTATGACTAGAGGTGTCTTTCTCTACTAAGAATAAGAAGGTTCAAAGTCCAGACTTAAATCTTATCACATCAATTCTCTCTACTTAGAAATCTTCCATCATTCCCTACAACCCATGGAGTGAAGTTCAGATTCCATTATCTGAAATTGATAGTCTTTCAAAATAAAACAATGGGTAGATTGCAGGACTTGGAGTTGAAAAGACCTGTGATCAAAGACTGTGTCAGACACATACTAGCTATGTGACCTTGAGCAAGTCATATAATCTCTTGGTCTTACCTCAGTTTTTCCATCTTAAAACCAGAGGTTTGGTGTCAATGCTTTTCAAGATGTCTTCCAACTATAAATCTATGATCTTATAACTGTGAAAATCTGGTACCACTCAGCTTTGTAGCTTTACCTCCTACAACTTCTCTTCATATAGTTATGCCAGCCTAACTGGAATATCCCATGTTTCTTGAAATTTCCCTGCATTTTCCTATTTTCTTACTTTGCATTTCCTAGCTTTCCTCACATTGTCTCCTGGACTAAGACTATTTTACCCCTTTTTATTAGGAGTAGGTAAAAGGACAAGGGAACATAGTAGAAACCATGAACCAAAGATGTGTGACAGATTCTACCCATATTTGATAAAAGGAAAAAGAATTAAATTTACCCTGTCCATAATTCTGTTGTGTCCTTCTCAGACTAACTTTTTTTTTTTTTTTTTTAACAAGAATCACTTTTTTTTTTTTTTTTGAGGGAGGTGGGGAAGAAGTATAAATTAAAAAAAGATAGGAAAATCAGAGCCTTTAACAGATCAGATGTGATAGTACAGATGTTTCCTGTTCATCTCTTTCAGTGTCATTGTATGTGGCCTTGGCTTCAATACAAGTTGGAGAAGATAATAAAGATCCATGTGCATGTTTCTATTCCCCCAGGACTTTGAGGGATGTGCTGTAGCCAGCTTATACTTATGACAAAGTCTGATTGTTAAATTTTCAGTGTAAGCTTTTATACCTCAGAATTTGGCAATTGCCAACTATATGCACTAGATGCCAGGAATTGTCCTAAGTGTTTTTCACTAATATCTCATACAGCAAGTGTAGAAGAATTCACAAGAAGAGCAGGTTTCAGTGTCTGTGAAACAACCTGACCTACTCAAGTTAAACAAGTTCTGGGCTAAGGATCTTGGATTCTAAACAATAAAAACTCTAACACATCCTGGTGACTTTGAACAAAGTAACTCAATTTTCAATGAATGGTCTTGATAAGTGATTGCTGAATTGATGGTTTCTTATCTCTTTTCAAAACTTTAAGACAGAAGATGCTACATTATTTTCCCAACTTCCACCCTTGCATATTTCTCAATTGTGTAAGCACTCACCTTCAAAATGAGACCAGTAATTAAGATCACACAATGTAGGTGAAAGCAAAGACTCTGGAACTAAACACAAAGTAACTGCAGCAGAGGCATAGAAAGTACCCATGTTCATTCAGCCTCCCAGTAAATTTGAAAACTTAGAAGAATGGCATTAATAGTGATAAAAAACTAAACCAAACCTTGTGTTTGAAGAATATTTTGCAATTTGTGAAATGCTTTCATCTATAATAGTTCATTTGATTCTGTATATGGAAACTGAAAAGACCAGTGTATTGTGTTCTCCTGAATAGCTTAAGTTTATTATCAGCAATCCATAAGTGAATAATACATCAATAGAGGGAAGTGGAAAATTGCTAATTCCTGAGTATCTAAAACAAGTCTGATTTTTTTCCCCCCAATTCATGGGGAATTGCCTTGCCTTTTACATAAATACAAAAAGCTATGTTTGATCAATATTAATGAAACATATTAAGTGAAATTATCCAGCCTGTTATACCCTCATAATGCTATATATATAGCTACTATTTATTTTAGGAGGCAGGAATAAGGGTCCAGTCTTCTGTCAGCTATGCTGAAAAGCTATGACATCACAATATTCACTAAAACAATCCTTCTTGGTATTATGACATTAAAATTTAAGGGTTTGAACTATTAAGTGTTCCTCAAGGAAAAATTTCCCCCTTCTTTTTAAAGCTGATCTAAAATTGTTAGAGGGGCTCTAGGAAACAGACATTTATTTAAACCCTGGTACACTGTTGATAGAGCTGTGAATTGGTCCAGTCATTCTGGAAAGTAGTTTGGACCTTTGTCCCAAAAGTAATTAAACATTGCACTTGATCTTTGACTCAGTAATAACACTATTATTATTTATATAATACCTTACATACTACTGTGGAGATTTATTTTGCTGGACTATAGATTTTTGTTCTGAAGATTTTTTTTTTCTCTGTAATGTTCAGGCTAGTTTTCTGGAGGACCTCAGGATTAGCCCAGGTTCTTGGTTTTAGTGGAGGAGTGAAGGAGGCAGGACAGCTACCATGAGGCTGGTTAAAGATGAAATGAATAATTTCCAATCCTTCTCAGCCCTTATATACCTTAGTACAATTACATCATTATAGCATACTGAATTTGTGTGAACTAGAGAACCATTACATCATCATACTAAGTATATATGTGAATTAGAGAACCATCATCTCATCAATTCCATTGAGTTAACACCTTGTTTCAAGTATACTTCTCCAGAATTCTGTCCCTCTACATCTCTCCTTTTTTTAGTGTTCACTTAATGAAAGGATACTAAATGCTTGTAAAAATTTTTTTTTAAATATAAAGTTATTTTTAAAAATTTTAAGATTTTTAGAATCCTTTTCCATATTTTCTATCATTGTGCCTCTGGGGCTATAGAAACAGATGGATTACAAGTATGTCTAATGAACATTTTGTATTTTTTCTTTGTGTTCATGTGTTGTCATGGCTAAGGGATTAATTATTATGTAGTCAGTGAACTAGTAATTAAGGTTTCTGAATTTAGCTAGGATTGCCCTTGGAAAGTAGATAAAGTCTGTTCTCAAGACTATACTCAAAAGCCTTTCCAGTTTGGTAGAATATATAGAGCATACGTTTAACTGGCATAGACCTTGAGAACCCAGAGTCACATCTTTGCCAGCAAAGGATTTAATGAATAATCACCCAACAAATACAATATTAGATACAAACATAATATTGACCAACTAGGAGCTGCTACATCATCCCAAGGTATAGCACATTATTTCCATTATATCATAATGCCTCCGATTCCAATAGAGATGATATGGTATAATGGAGAGGGCATTGCATTGCATTTAGGACAACTTGAAACTATCAAATCCTATTTCAGACATTTATTGTGTGAATTTGGTCAAGTTCACTTTACTCTGTCCCTTAGTATTCTCATCTGTAAAATGAGGAGTTTACACTCGTAGATCTTTCTATTACCTCTTTTAGCTCTAAATCTATTATCCTATGATCCTTATGCTATCATGAGAAAAATCTGATATCCTGGAATGGGCCTCTCCATTAGAGCTCTGGTCATGTGCTCTTTCTCATTTTTTGGTGAGACAATATAATGGCCTCTTGCTGAGAAACATGCATTATAAATGACGATGATGCAACAATTTCTTATTGGTGGACTCTCCTCTTTAATTTTCAAATTCTAGTTATAGAAAAAGCATTAAAAATACAAAAGTAAAAATGTCAACACAGTAGAATATAAGTTTCTTGAAAGTGGGAGATATTTTTCATTTGTCTTTTCTTCCCAGTCTCTAAAACTGCCTTGCATTATCTAATAAATACTTGTTAGTTTGGAAATGTTACTTGTCTAAAATATTTAGGCGTTATACAAATACTTTCTGAAAATGTGAAGAATATTTAGTATGTACTAATTTTAAAGGACTTATTTTAGCTATAATGTAGGAAGATATTCTATCCTCCTTCAGCTTATATAGTTTATATAAATTATGAGGTTTTAATATATTAACAAATAGAACATCCTGTGATCCCTTTGTGTTAACACCTCTGTGAGTTAAGAAGGGATTATAATTAGTTGAATAAACAAATTAGCCATACTACTAACCGGTTTTAAATTCTACATGAATTCCTATTCCCTCTATTATATATTTACTTGTGAGATATATATATATATATATGTATACACACACATACATATATGTATATGTTCATAATATATACATACATACATGCAAACAAACATTTATGAAAGAAGAGCTATTGGATCAATAGAAAACATTGTTTATCAGCCCGGAGCAAAGACACATCATAAAAATATGGATACATATCAAAGAAGAAAGTCACTTGAGAAAGCATTTGCAAGGAGAATGACTCCCCAAAAGCAGAGAAAAGATTCAAGAGGAAACTAGCCTTGTAAGTTGAGAGTTCAACTAAGGAGAACGTTGTGATTCCAACTGTGCAAGCTACCCAGTAAAGATATTGCATACAACAGGATCTACATGAAGATTCTATGAAAAAAGGGCAGGAATTCCAGGCTTTGACCAACCAAGAGTTGAGTTGCCTTTGCCATATACATTTATCTTATATATGCAGCTTACTACTCTTGTTTTCTAAGTTTTGGCATTGTACATGTTTGTGGGATAGCAATCCTCAAATTAATGGAAGGAATAATTTGTAGCAACTTTGTTTACTATATGTTAATAACTGCCTTTATTAAGAGCTAATTGTGTATCATGTTTGATTATTAATGGGAAGCACACTAGTGTGGGTTTATGAAGCAAAGTGTGACTCCAAACTACAGGGTTTCCACCAGAACCTGAGGTAGTTGCTTCTTGGCAACCCAATCTGGAAACATATAGTAGGAGTTGAGGAGTCACTCAAAAGAAGTATACACAATACTTGTAAAGTTGAAAAAGGGTTAGGATAAGCATTTAGTCACTAAGGCTATGATAGTAAAGAAAGCAAAATTCTGCTAATTTTTTTATTTGAAATTTTATTTTATTTTATTTTCAAGTTTATTAATGCTTTTTAATTGTCAAAACATATGCATAGAAAGTTTTCAAAACTTCTTCATCTTTGCAAAACATTGTGTTCCAATTTTTTTTCTCCCTCCCTTTCCTCCCCACCTTCCCACTCCCTGGATGGCAAGTAATCCAATATATGCTAACACATGGCAATTCTTCTATACATATTTCTACAAGTATCATAGTGCACAGAAAAGGAAAAAAAAATGAGAAAAAAAACAAAATGCAAGCATATAACAACAACAAAAAAGTGAAAATATTATGTTGTGATCCACACTCTGTCCTCTCTCTGGATGCAGGTGGCTCTCTCCATCACAAGACTTGGAACTGGCCTGAATCACCTCACTAATGAAAAGAGCCACATCCATCAGAATTGATCTTTGTATAGTCTTGTTGCCATGTACAATGATCTTCTAGTTCTGCTCATTTCACTTTGCATCAGTTCATGCAAGTCTCTTCAGGCCTTTCTGAAATCATCCTGCTGATCATTTCTTATAGACAATAATACATTTTTAATTAGTTAGAACAGTGCTTAATTTTTTTTTTTATCAGAGGTCCTTCAAAAGTAATATGTTATAAACCCTAAAAAATTGTATATATGTTAGCTACTATCATTATTATTGTTGTTAATCTACTATGCTATATTGGCTGTATATTTCTTCTATTAAGCAGAGCCAAAAGCATAAATGTGTTTGCAAAAAATGGATCATAAATTAATAGATATAAGGGATCTTTGAGATTACCTAATCCAGTAGTGTTCATTTCATTAGAAACACAAACTTGATAGAAAAGGAAGCCACTTATCCATAGGTAAAGCACTCTAAAACACACTGATTTAGTTTTAAAATATATTATGTATGTTTCATTGTATTTTCCTTTATTTTATTAATAGATATAAGGGATCTTTGAGATTACCTAATCCAGTAGTGTTCATTTCATTAGAAACACAAACTTGATAGAAAAGGAAGCCACTAATCCATAGGTAAAGCACTCTAAAACACACTGACTTAGTTTTAAAATATATTATGTATGTTTCATTGTATTTTCCTTTATTTTATTAAATATTTCCCAATAATAGTTTAATTTGGTTCTGGCACACTCAGGGGTGATGCAGACTGGTTGTATGGATAAAATATTTTACATCTTTGATCTAGTCTATCCCTCTATTTAGGGAAACTGCATCTGAAAGGGGTTTGTTTAAATGATTAGGTCCAAGATTAAAAAAATTGATTTACTATCAATTGGTAGTAAAATCAAGATTTCAGTTCAGCTTTTCTGAGTAAAAATTCAACTCTCCATTATAGCATACTTCTTCCAATAGCAAGGGGAGCAGCATGATGAACTAGGGATCTTTCAGAAGACTTGAGATTCTTGTTTTTTCTTTAGCACATGTAAGTTATTTGACATTTATATTAAATTTAATATAAATGTAATAATTTTTAATAATAATTAAATAATAAATAATATAAATTTATATTAAATTTAACATTTATATTAAATTTAAGGTTGGCATGTAAGGTGCTTTACAATCTCATTTAAAACTAGCAACAACCCCATAATTACAATCTTATTTGACTCTAGAAATAACTCTGTGGGGTAGGCATTCTAATGAGCTCCATTTTGTGGATGAAGAAACTGACAGAGAAGTTTAAATGTCTTGCCCAGGGCTAAATACCTTTTTAAATGATAGAAACAGAAGTCTGAATCTAGAGTTTCCTAATTTCAAGTCCAGCCTTATAAGGGCTTTGTCACATACTAAATTTTTAAAGTCATTTGTAAAAAAAAAAAAAAAAAAAAAAAAAAAAACCTATCTAGGTGACAAAATGAAGTGTATATATATATATATATATATGTATATATGTATATATACATATACACATATATTTATACTTATATATAATATAGTATATGAATGTATATGAAGTATATATATAATATATGTGTATGTATGTATGAATATATGGGCATATATATGATATCTATATAAAAGCCTCTTTATAAACTGTAAAGTATCAGACAAATATGAAATCTCACTATAAATTATCATGGAATGGTTCATTCACTTGGTAAACGCAATAGTGGTTGTCAATTGCATATAATAAATAAACACATATTATAATATATACAAATCAATTTGTTTTTCAGCTAAGCCATTGTGATTCCCAAGAAGCAAAGGTACATAGTTAAAAAGACGTAATGTTGCATACAAATAAAGGACTAGTTTCTGAGTCCAAGAGACCTGGATTCTATTATTGCCTCTGACTCAGGTTCACTATTTGTGTGATTCTGGATAAATATTATGTAGTGAGTGAATGAATAACAACAATTATTAAACCATTTACTATAGGACAGACATTACACTAAGCAATGGAGAAATGAAAGGAAGACAGTACCTACCCTTAAGGAGTTTACATTTTAATGGAAGACAACATAGGAAAAGAGGAATGGTAATGACCCACAAAACTCTTCTAATATGCATTGGTGGAGGGAATTTCTCCATTAGGACTTCCATAGCCAAATCATATTATAGGAAAATCTATCTTTAGTATAAATCACTTGGACCTGGTCTATGGTTAATTCTATCCAGTCTCTCAGACTCACAATCTAGGAGTCACCCATAGATTCCTGTCTCTTAATATCCTCCCCCTAATGCCTAGTTTGCTGCAAAGGCTTATAAATTTTACTTTTGCAACATCTTTCAAATGTACTCCCTCTTATCTTCTGACACTGCCTAGATTCCACTGGGAGGCTCTTATCACTTCATACCTGGATTATTAAAATAGCCTACAGATGGGTATGCCTGTCTCTTTCTACTTTAATCCATCCTCCACTCAGCCACTAAAGTAATTTTCTTAAAATGCATGTCTGATCCTGTCAGCACCTGATCCCCAATCCTCCTCACCAAATAAACTATAATGGCTTCCTATTGCCTCCTGAAACAAATGCTCGATTTGGTATCCAAAGCCCTTCCTAATCTAACTCCCCTCTAGCTTTCTAGTGTTTTTTAATACTTTATTCTTCAACAGACATTCTTTGATATAACGGTCATGGCCTCCTGGCTACCTCTCTGTTTGGGGCTTTGTTTCTGTTCCCCCAATCCTAGAATGTTCTTCCCTCTCCAGTCTATCAAACTTCCTGGTTTCCTTTAAACCCCAATTAAAATCCTAACTTCTGCTGGAAGCCTTACACAATTCCTCTTAATTCCAGTGCCTTCCCTCTGTTATTTCCTATTTAATCTGTATATTGCTTGTTTTACAAATATTTGTTGCATGTAGTCTCTCTCATTAGATTGTAAGCTCCTTGAATGCAGGGACTGTATTTCCCTTTCTGTATATCCAGCACTTAGCACTATTCCTGGCATATAACAGGCACTTAATATTTATTGATTGGATTGATATAAAATATACTTACAATTTTTAAAAGAGTATCTTAAGAGTTACTGAATATTAATGCAACATCAACTAATTTAGAATTTGTTTTTACTTGTAAAATGAACCTTTTAAAATTTTAAATAGGCAAGATTCACAGATTTACAAGTCAAGCATAGATGATATGAACAATTTTTTTTTTCCCTTTTGCCAGCCAGAATCACAGAAAAAGTGTCTAGGTTCTTTTCAAAAAAGGGTCAGAGTGGGTGTAAATAAATATTTCAACTGAAAAGTTGTATTATGATGATGATTTATGTAAGATTGGCTCTTTTGACAAAAGTACAAAAGAGGTGTTATCATTGCAAGGCAGATACATAATCACTAAGCTATTTTGAAAGTTATTTTCAAAACATATGCATGAATAATTTTTCAACATTGACTATTGCATAGCCTTGTGTTCCAAATTTTCCCCTTCTTCCCCTCACTCCCTTCTGTAGATGGCAAACAATACAATATATTTTATACGTGTTAAAATGTTAAATTCAATATATGTAAAGATATTTTTACAATTATCTCACTGCATAAGAAAAATCAGATCAAAAAGGAAAGAAAATGAGTAAGAAAAAAAAGCGAGCAAACAATAACAAAAAGAGTGAGAATATTATATTGTGATCTACACTCAGTTCCCACAGTGCTCTCTCTGGGTATATAGATGGCTCTCTTCATATAGGATCATGGAATTGGCCTCAATAATGTCATTGTTGGAAAGAGTAATGTCCATCAGAATTGATCATCATATAATTTTGCTGTTGCCATGTATAATTATCTTGTGGTTCTGCTCATTTCACTTAACATCACTTCACGTAAGTCTCTCCAGGACTCTCTGAAATCATCCTGCTGATCATTTCTTATAGAGCAATAATATTCCATAACATTCATATACCATAACTTATTCAGCCGTTCTCCAATTAATGGGCATCCACTCAGTTTCCAGTTTCTTGCCACTACAAAAAGGTCTGCCACAAATATTTTTGCACATATGGGTCCCTTTCCCTCCTTTTTAAGATCTCTTTGGGACATAGGCCCAGTAGAAATACTGCTGGATCAAAGGGCCCCTCTTATTTTAATGCGGTAACTCTATTAAGCATTGACTGCCAAATTTAGCTACACAATTAAATCTCTGCTTTCTGGGAGCTCATAGTCTTGCTTCTGAGGCAAGTATAAATTAAAACATTAAAAAATATTAAAGACGAATATTGAAGGAGGTATGGGAAAACTGGGACACTAATATATTGTTGATAAATGGATCCAGCCATTCTGGAGAGCAGTTTGGAACTGTCTTCAAAAAGATATCAAACTGGGCATACCCTTTGATCCAGCAGTGTTTCCTCTTGTCTTATATCCCAAAAAGATCTTAAAAGAGGAAAAGGGACTCACATGTACAAAAATGTTTGTGGCGGCCCTTTTTGTAGTGGCAAGAAACTGGAAACTGAATGGATTCCCATCAGTTGGAGAATGGCTGAATAAGTTATGGTATATGAATGTTATGGAATATTACTGTTCTATAAGAAATGATCAAGAGGATGATTTCAGAAGGGCCTGGAAAGACTTACATGAACTGATGCTAAGTAAAATGAATAGAACCAGAAGATAATTGTACGTGGCAATATCAATATTATATTACGATCAGTTCTGAAGAATGTCACTTTTTCCAACAGTGAGATGATTGATGTCAGTTCTGATGATCTTATGATGAAGAGAGCCATCTATACCCACTGTGGGAAATAAATGTGAATCACAACATAATATTCTCACTTTTTGTTGTTCGCTTGCAATTTGTTTTCTTATTTACTTTCTTTTTTTAATCTGATTTTTCTTGTGTAGCAAAAGAATCTTATAAATACATTTATACATATTGTATTTAACATATATTTTAACATGTTTAATATATATTGGATTGCTTGCCATCTAGGGGAAGAGGTAGGGGAAGGAGGAGAAAATCTGAAACACAAGGCTGTGAAAAGGTCAATGTTGTGAATTTATCCTATGACTATATTATATGAATTATTTCTTTCTGGATGCTTGTAATATTTTCTCCTTGACTTGAGAATTTTGGAATTTGGCTATAATATTACTAGAACTTTTCATTCTGGGATCTCTTTCAGAAAGTTATTGGTAGATTCTTTCAGTTTCTATTTTACCCTCGGATTCCAGAATATCAGGACAGTTTTCCTTGATAATTTCTTGAAATGAAAAGGTGAAACCAAATTATTTCTCCTGGATCTAATTTTCTGATCAGTTGTTTTTACCAATGAAATATTTCATGTTTTATTGTTTCTTGAATCCTTCTAAAGTCATTAGCTTCCATTTGTCCAATTCTAATTTTAAAGGATTTTCCTCATTGAGGCTCTTGTACTTCCTTTCCCAGTTGGCTAATTTTACTTTTTAAGGCATTCTTTTCATTTGTTTTTTGGTATTTCCTTTTGCACCACTCTCAGTTCTCTTCCTAATTTTTCCTCTGTCTTCCTTACTTGATTTTCAGAATTCCTTTTGAGCTCTTTTATGGCCTGAGACCAATTTTTTTTTTTTTTGAAGGCTTTGCATGAAAGACCATTGACTTTTTTTTTTTTTTTAATCATCTTGTGTTTTGCTTTTTCTTATCATAGTAACTTTCTATGGTCAAAATCTTTTTCTATTGTTTACTCATTTTCCCAGTCTATCAACTTTTAATTATTAAAATAGGACTCTTGTTTCTAGAATGAAGGTTGCACAGTCCCAATCTTCAGGGGTTCTGTGAGCTATTTTCAGAACTCCTTCTAAGCACCTAATCATAAGCACTCTTTTCTACCCTGGAATTGTGAGGAGTGTCCCTACTTCCCTGTGGCTATAAGTTCTAGAGTGCTAATGCAACAGAGTCCTTCCTTCCTCAATACTAGGAAAGATACTTCCTGTACTAAAGTGCCTTCAGAAGATTCTACTGCCACAGCCACCTATGCCTACTCTTGGTTTGCTGGTTTCCCAAGGCCCTCTCACCCTACTGTCAAACTTTTCCTGTTAATGTTTCCAAATGATCTTTGGTGTCTTTGAGCCGAGAGGTCTGAAAACTGCCAGTGCTGGGGCTGATTCAGAGGCCCCAAGGATGGTTCCTGCTTTGTGGCACCCAGGCTCAGGCTGATGCCAGAGCTGCATTGGCACAGCTAGAGCTGTTACTGCACTCTGGGTTCCCACCTTGGTACCACAGACCTTTACTGCTGACCTAAATTGTCTTCAGCTGGAAAATTGTCCCATTCTATAGTTGTGTGTTCTGATGCTCTAAAATTTGTTTAGAGTCACTATTTAAAGGAATATGGAAGGATTGGTGAAGAGTTCGGATGAGTCCCCACCTTTATTCTGTCATCTTGGCTCTGCTTCTGAGTACCATTTATTTTTGAGTGCATTATTTTAAAATTTGATAAAGAAGGTGAAATTAAATTCATTGCATCTTATAAATCTTGACTAAATCTAGAGTATTTCTTTTACATATAAAAGATAAAGGGCATAGATTGATTTGGTACTTTATGTACTAATTTACTTGAACAAGTGTTTGGATTTTTTTTATGGGAACTCTTATACCTCAGAATTTATTGGGCATACGATGCATAAAAGGCAATATAAGTATTCTTTGAATAGAAAATGATGGGTTTAGGCAATATAGTTTCCATTAAAAACAAAAACCCTACTATTTATATTGTTTCTCTTCCTTGGTTTCCATGATATTGAAACCTCATGATTCTTTTATCTGATTCCTCTTGTCTCTAATGCTAGTTCAATCTCCTTTTGCCCCATTAAATTTTGGTGTTTCTTTAAGTTTTGTACTAGGCTTTTTTCTTTTATTTCTCTGTTCCCTAATATTTGGTAGAGATTTTAATGATAAGAATGCCATCTATTATCACTCTTATGAGGCTGACTGCCAAATCATATGTCTTTATATTTAGTTTACTTTTGTTATAATTTTCTGTAAAGTAGACGTTATTACCCAATTATAGATGGAGAAAGTGAGGCTAGTAGAGAGAATAAAAGATTTAATTTCATATAGCTAATAGTATTTGGGAAGAGGGCAAGAAATGGAATCAGGTTTTTACTGAATCTGGTACTTTTCTAAGAATTGAGGCGGCACAATAGAAACTGGAGTTGAAGTAAGGAAAATCTTAAAAATGCTTGTTAATTTTATTTAACAGGTCAGACATTTGTTTCTAGGCTACACAATGAACCTCTTAGCGACTTTCATCTATAAAATGAGTATGGGCCATATAAGATCCATTTTATGGCAGACATACTATGATACAGTTTCCAAGTGAATTCACAAATAACATTGTTTGGAAGACAGGAAAACATCTTTAAACAGAAATATTTACATAAAAGGTTTATTAGATACATTAAATATATCAAGGAAACATTGTTGCTGGATTGCCTCAAGGGATATGTATAACTTTCCTAGGGGAAAATGAGGCTAGACAACAAAATAGAGAAAGTTGTTTTGACATATGGATCTCTAAACTTTTAGTTAAAACCAATATATTTGGAACAGATCACTTTTCCAAAGAAATCATTTTCCAGTTTTTCTGGATTGTTAGAACTTTTGGGAATCAACATAACAGGTTCTATTTCTCTCCAGTCTCTAAGGTGATGCCTTTTCTTGTTTCTCGGAGTTCTCATAAGCATCCAATTTAACTTTAGTACAGCCCTGTATCAGGAAGTGACTCAGAGAAAAGAATCTCTTAATTTGTTAGTGAGTTAAAAAGAGTAGAAGGGAACTACAAAAGAGAAACATAGAGGGAAAAAAAGGATAATCTCTAGCTATTCTGAAACTGTTTTACTTTAATCAAGTTCTTTTCGCCATCTGAAAATTTGTAATCCATATTAATGAGTTGAATATATTTAAATGAAATTATACCTTAAAATTAAACACAAATATGAAGTGAACTTGTGATTTCTTTGTTTAAGTGTAATGATTCGAATACATGTACACTGAATTTTAATAAGAGTGATTTTGATTCCTCTCTCCCCCAAACAGGACTGGTTGCTCATTCCAACAATAAACCTGTAAGGCAATAAGAGCCAGTAAGACCTCAGCTCTACTTAAAAATTAAGGCTTTTAATACATTTTTATCCTCCTAAGTGTAAAGTACTTTGCTAAGTGGTGGACAAAACCGCTAGTACTCTTAAGGAGTTTACACTCTTATTTCCTTGGGGGGGGGGGGAGGGGAGAGGAAGAGAAAGGGATTTACAAGTTTGTTGGTTAACAAGTGGAGTTTCTTGTCTGAGAGTTTCTGTAGAAAAAGCAATACAATCAAACCCATTCCTTGATGGGTGGCCAGCTTTTAAAAGATATACCAAGAGACCTTTGAAAACTTTTTAGGTGTTTGCTTTGCACTTACATGTTTATAAAGAACCACAAAGGATAAACTACAGCTTTCAAAATTAAGAAAATATATTCACCTGAAGAATGAGGATGAATGTTAGGTAACCCTGCAATGGAAACCTGGAATTTCGATAGACTATTAACTGGCCATCCAGTCTGGGTACTCCAGTAATAAAGATCCATCAGCTACAGAGAGCAGAGCTTCATTCACAATCCAATCGTATTTTTACCTCTAGAGAGTGACAAGTCGCCTTCACCCCTCCCCTCCCCCTTCCGCCCTTTTTCTTATCCTTAGGTTTGTTTCCCATTCCCAAGCTTAGGCAAGGAAAGGGAAAATAAAATATAGGAAACGTACCACTTGGGAAATGCTTCACTAGCCCTTCGAGTTGTTTCCCTCTAGATAACAAAGTAGCTTTTACTCCGCAGAACTGTAGCTTTAGAAGGGAAACAATGAAACGTGCTCCAAGCAATTAACTCTGGAGAGGGAATTAACTGGGAAAGAGAGTGAAACTTTTCCTCCGGGACCAAGCTCAAGGTAACATCTCTGTCTTGGAGGATTTAAAAAAAAAAAGCTTCCTGGTCTCCAGTTAGGCAACATTGCAGAGATTTGCAAAATTTTGGGGGGGGATATGCCTAATTTGTCACTGACATCCAACAATTAGGGAATCATAGAAATCTGGCCTAGGAGCCCCCAAGGTCCGGGCACACGTGAACAAATGAATGCACATTAATTCCCTCCTCCTCCCCCATATTTTTCGATCTGAGCAGATAGAGAGCCCTTGTGACTGCTTCCCTCAGTGCGGGGTAAAGTGATGAAGCCGTTGGCCCCGGGAGCTCGCTGCCAACCGCGAGGTGGGGGTGGGGGTGGGGGTCGCTGGGCTCTCCTTAGAACTGGAAAGACGCCCACCCGGGTTAAGTAGTGCTCTTCCGCTGCCGACTGGCGCCCTGGGACCCAGCTGCGCAAGTCACGTTAGGCGGGATTCTGTGCATTTTCTCTGCCTACAGGGGAGCAAGAACGGCCTCCAACCGGGGGTGTTCCCCGGAGGACTCCGGTTCGACACAGCTGCAGAGGTTGCAGCCTTCGTTGCAACCCGGACCTGCGGCTTGTTGCACCTGAGATGTGAGGAGCGTGGACTGAGCCAGCAGCTGGGGCCGAGAAAACACCCTCCTCCTCTCTACCCCCATCCGCACCCCCACCCCCGCAACAAGCTTTGGCTTTCCCAAGTTGATGGGGAGGGTAGGTGGATGAATCACAGTTGGTGCCAGTACCGGCTACGAAAAGGGGAGGGGAAGGGGGCCGGGATTCGGCCACGCAGCTACTCAAACTGGTTAGGTGAGGCTGCTGGGCTGGCCCCTTGGGGGGCGAATGGGCCTCTCTGAATGGGTTGTTATGGTAACAAATGACCGAACAGTCTTGTACAAACCGACCAATGAGAAGAGATTTCTCTTACACTCCACCTCCACGGTCGGAATTGCGAAAGCCTTTGCTAGAGGCTGGCGGCGCCGAGGAAGAAGGCGGTGCGACGACGTCTTGTGTGGGGGAGGGGCACTTCTGTCGTTCCTCCGGAATACCCAATCAGGATTACGAATTCTGCTGGAGCCCGCCCCCTTTCTGAGCGTCTCCCCTCCCCCTCGTTCATTTCGCACGACGCAGCGGTTGGGAACAGAGACATTTTCGGAGCTGGAGCCGCTACAGCCGCCGCCATTTTGTGTCTGTGGAGAAAGAAGAAGCAGCGGCGGCGAGTGAACTAGGCAGAAACCCCCTCCCCCACCCCGTGCGACGGCGGCGGTTCCCACCCGAGGCTCCCCCCCGGTGTCGTCCCCAACCCCCCCTCCGTGGTCAGCATGTGGTAAAGCCGGAGCCGCGAGTGACCCGTCGAGAGGAGGAAGAGGAGTCGCGAGGGAGGCGGGGTAGCGGGCGGCGGCGGCGGCGACAGCTGCGGTGGATCTCGGAGGGGGGCCGCGGCGCGATGTCGGAGCCGGCGCCGGCCGAGGCCGGTACCGTGGGGGCCCGGGAGGATGCCTGTCGGGATTATCAGTCGTCTCTGGAAGACCTGACCTTCAACAGTAAACCGCACATCAATATGCTGACCATTCTGGCTGAGGAGAACCTGCCTTTCGCCAAGGAGATCGTCTCCCTCATCGAGGCCCAAACCGCCAAGGTTTTTATACACCCCGCAGCCTCCTATTCTTCTAATACCCTAATACTAGTGTCTGCCTCATCCCAGGTCCCACTCTGATCCAAGGGGGACAGTCTCTTCCCCCTCCCCCTCCACCTCCGCTCAGGCTCATACACGCAGCATGGCGGGGCCTGTCCCCGGGGAAGGGAGGAGGGCGGCGGGCTGGGGAGGGTGGAGCCCCACTTCCGCTTACCAGCACCCCATTCAGACCTCTCCTATTCTATACATCTATCTCTCGAATGGACCTTGGTCGGGGTGGGGTGGGGTGGGGGGGCAATTCCACTTCACGTCGGGAAACTAAGAGCTAAAATACAACATTTAACCTTATGCAGTGGGAGTGGGTTCATCTCCCATCCCACCACACGATCCCCCCTTTCTGGTAATGGTGTTTTGGGACCTGGGAGGAGGTGAAAAGGGATTTGGGAGTGAGCTGGTGGGGGGAGTGGGGGGGGATAGTAGGGCAATTCGCCCCCGAGTGGAGCAGCCGCTTGTAAGAGCCCAACATGGCGCCTGAAAGGCACATGATGCGAAGGGGAAGAGAGGAGGATCCACTCCCTGCCAGCCAGGCAGCTGCTCACACCCGTCAACCCCATATTGGGATGGGGGTGGTTAGAATGTACCTTTTGGTACTCATCTCTCGTATTGGAGAGTTTAAGATAACCACAGATTATGAGGAAGGGGAAAACAATCTTCCCCCAATCTTTTGGGATTTTAAATTGTAGGGGGAAGGGGAAAGAACAGACCATAATAGATGCCTTGTTATGTAGTGTTCCTAAAAAGTGTAGTTCCTGATTATTTTTCCTCTTCCTAAACAGAAGGTTTACATTTATTCACCCAATTACCGAGGTGATCTTTGTGCCACTTTAGTTGGCTATAGTCTTCCTATTCTGTGGACCTTATTGGTGGGAGTGGGAAGAGCTGAGTGATGTCATTTAAATAGTTACTGTTAAATTTAGATATTACAAAAGTGAGCGATAACATAGCTTCCCAGTGTGAGTTTTAAAAGTAATTTTCAACCCTGTATTTATGGTTTAGTTTTTCCTAGTTAATGTTTAGTGACTACCGTTATACAGGATGAGCTCTCCTCTCAGTAGAGAGAACTCCTTTAAAAGGCCACTTTTAACAACAACCACCAAAATATTGTCTAGAGACGGTTTCTGTCTAGTGTAAAATGAGTGGTCTGACTTTTTTTTTAAATAAATGGTTTTGAAATGTGTGACTGGTATTATAAAATTTGTGAATAAAACATATAAAATATGTATTTGTCTTTTTTATTTACCATTGTAAGGTGTAGAATCTGTTTTCAAGACTTATTTTTAAATATGTGGTTGTGTGTTTAAAAAAAGTTTAAATCCGTGACTTGGGGTTCATTCTTCCTTTAGGTTCCAATCTTTACAGCAACAAAGTGTTTGGTGCTACACTTTTTCAGATGAACCTTTTCAGCCCTTAATTTAGAGGGGACAAGAAAGCAGTGAGCATTTTTTAAAAACAAGGCCCCAACATGCTAACAGTTTGACAGCTAAATCCAAGTATTTCAGGGTCCGAAATTATGTTTTCATGTAGATAGACTTTGTGCAACTACTGGGTTTTTTTTGTTTTGTTTTGTTTTGTTTTTTGTTTTAGTTTGTTTGGCCTTTTTTAAAGCACAAAATTAAAACAGGAAACTTTGAAAATAAAAAACATTGCAGATAGGTTAAAATTCCCTTAGTTAATGGAATTCCTTTATTTATCTCTGTCACAGACACCATGGGATTTGAAGATGAAAATATTAGCCTTGTTGAAGGCCTAGATCTTAACTCGATTTTGAATGCTCTTTTTAATTACTGAAACCTTAGCTTGCTTTGTGTTTTCTTAAGTGATCTGTCAATTTTACTTTCCAAATAGCCTGATTTTGTAGCTCAAGTTGACACTTAAAGAATGGTTTCGATGGATCCGGAAGACCTCCAAGAACTGGAAAATTAATCCCCCCAAATAGTAACCACATTAAAACATCTAGTTTGTGGACAGATACACAGTGGTAAAATAGATGAACAGAGAGCTCTTGGGACTGAATGCTGATATGAGAGATGTGAGAGTTTGCTATACTTTTCCCAATTAAAGCCAGTTTGAGGAAAAGATGTAAGGTGTTCATTCTACCAAAATTTTGGAATCTGTCTTAATCAGCGGTGGGACGTTGAAGGGGGCGGGAAAATGGGTGATTTTCATTTTAGTTTCAAAGTGGTTCAGTTTTGCCCTCAGGGAGCCTTTTGTATCCTTATTTTGTAAATCACAGACTACTAAACCTGAAATTCAGTTTTCACATATACTTTGATATCCCTACCATGAGACAGCTTTAACTGCAAATGACGGACTGTTACATGAAAAGATTCTACCTACTTTATATACTACTTACATACACAACAATAGAAATAGCATTCTGGACAGGTTTTAATTTTAAAAAGTGATCTCAGTGTCTCTCTACCAGGTTATGAAAACAAGGATTAAAATGGTATACCTTTTAAGGGTAAAGACATCCATAAAGTATTTGACATGTTTTATATTTGGCTATGGTTTACCAAAGTAGTAGACTTGGTGGATCTTAAAAAAAAAAAAAATGCAGTTAAAACTGTAAGGAAACATTCCATGCGAGGTTAATTCAGTTTCTTTAGCCAAATTCAGTTGTACAGGCATTAAATATATTTATATTTTATATCTATATAAAGCAAGAGCACTTCCACACACTTGTATGGGCAGTTGGATTTGTGAAATAAAGTGGCATTGTGTTCAAGAGTTGTGACCCCTACCCTAGCTACACTTAGCTAGGGGAAAGGTTGCTGGGGGTTTGAAAAAACTTGGACACTTTGGAGGTGGGATAAGGTGGGGGTGAATGGGAATGACTTAAGGTATTTAACCATTGGGGAATCGTATGGAAGTGAGGAGTATAATCAACACACAATTTGTATGGTTTGCCTTCCTCTAATGCTCCTCAACAAGTCTGTGTACCTGCTGATGCTTTCTGGAAGTTTGCTGTGCCTTCTACTAAAAGCCAATGAATCAATGGGTAGGCATTGCAATTGAACTTGGGCAATAGCAATTCTTTTGCCGTGGAAGCCCTAACAATATCAACATCACCACACTGACTGCACAAATTTAGATTCAGTGGTTTGTGCATGTCAAAGAAAAAAAAACAACTCGACGGAATGTCCATCTCATGAAGAGCATCTTCGGTGCAAATCAAATCGTGGTTGCCAGTGTCAACTTCAACCTGACTTACATGACTCAACTTGCTGCTTGATCCAGTTTTTATATCAATAACAAACCCCCAACTTGGTGCATGTTTCACATGCAGTTTAAAAAGTGGTTTGTCATTAGCCTCAGATGTGAAAATCTTCCTAAGTCTTGTTTATTAGGACTGTAAAAAATTAGTCCTTTCCCAGTGTAACTTAATAGAAAACAAAGGCTACATAGAATTCAACATATAAAATATGGCTGCTGAAATTACTTTGGGCTTTCTGCCAGAAATCTGAATTCTGTTATTTCATGAAGCCTAGGCACACTATTTTGAGTTTGTGTGGGTCATGAAACAACACTTTTGGGTTCCAGCAGAAGACGATGGTATTTTCTTTACTTTTTTTTTTTTTTTTGACCACCTTCAACCTCATTTTCTCCCACTTTTAAAACACAGTTTTACTACTACATGAACCTGAAACAGCATTGGGTACAATAATTACATTATGATTGCACTTATTTCCTTTCCCAGTAATGGAGCTTGTTTTGCTTGCTCCACAAATGTCAGTGTTTAAGAAATTTATTGGACATTTGAGCTTCATATAGATTAATGTCAACCCAGTGATATTTAGTATCAACCCAAAAGTAGGTCTGTATTTGTGGGTTTGGAAATTCATTTGCAGACAATTTAAAAATCATTTCCTTATACTAAACTTCTCAGTTTCTTTTTATTACTTCAGGCTCCTTCTACAGAGAAGCTCCCTGTTATGTATCTTATGGATTCCATTGTGAAGAACGTTGGAAGAGAGTATCTTACTGCCTTTACTAAAAACCTAGTTGCAACATTTATTTGTGTGTTTGAAAAGGTATATATGCATTTAGAAACATTCTGAATTTTTATAAAAAATGTTCCAGATTAAATAAATACTTGTTTTTGTGTTGGCTTTTCTTGGGTGGATAAATGTTTGGTTCTTTAAATTTTTTTTCTTTTCTCATTTAAAAGGAAGTGCTTCTGTTACTTTCTGGGAGTTAACAGTGAAGACCATTTGCTTTCAGATTATTTTCCATCCTTATTTTGCATTGACCATTTCACTAATTTCAAATTTTTTATCACTTAAAACTATTCACAAGAATGATTTGAAAGAGGTGAAAATAAGTTAAATCATATTTGTTAGTGGTGGTGGTAGATTGTTGAATATCTCTATTCAACATAAGTGTTGGTCCAGTATTTTTCTGAGTGTTTTTTTTTTCTGGTAGTCAGAAATCAGTTATTACTGTTTGCAAGTAAAGATATCCCACCTGAATTATGCTTGAGTTTGAAGTGTTTACCTTACTATACAGTCCTTATCTCTTACTGAGAGAAAGTTTTGGGGACATGGATTCTTGTGCCCCATGGGTGTGAAGTTAACTAAAAAATACTTAGCATTTTTATATCAAGTATAGTTATACAGGATTTAAAATATTAAGGGAGAATGAGTGAAGGTTTGAATTTGCTTAGGTAATAGCCTGACTTTGAAATGAGCCTTTGTATATCTTTCAAATTTCTGAAAGTATTTGAATTTGGGGCATGCCTTGTGTTCTATTTCTTGCAAAGAGAACAATAGTTACTTTTTATGCTTTTATAGAAGTAGTTTTTATCTGGAGAAATACTAATTTGGGATTAAGTTACAGAATAAAATAGGTTTGGGTTTTTTTTTTTTTTTTAAGTTTTCAATGTCATTTTTAGATATAACTTGTAATTTTATGTTACAAATAGAAAGTTTACCCTAAGGATTGGGAGGAAAGAAATACCAATTACATTATGTACTGAATTTCATTGAAAATGATCATTTTAAACTAGAAATGGCATTTCTGATCATATTTAGTGGGTAGCTTCTAGGGGCTCACTTCGAGGCTCTGAGGAAGAGAAAAGAGAACTTTGAATGCTGGGAGACTCCATTATTTTTTAGATAATAGAGCTTTTTCTTTATTTCCATTTTCATATGTTATCAACCCTCAGTTTAAATTCATTTAGATCTTAGACTAAATTCACATGTGTTTTTCCATAGTTGATTCCTTTTAAGTAGAATTGCCAAATTAACAAAATAGTATCATAATTTTTGGTGTCAGAAGATTCAAATTACTACTGACTTGATTATTCAGAAGTTGATAATCTGGGTTTTGGAAATGCCAGGATCATGATGCCTCTTCTAGCTGCTAGACAGTTTTGACTTTTAACTACTTGACTAGCATTTCCAAAGAAAGGACAAGTGAAATATGAAAGTAATAAAGCTGATTTGACTGTTAGCATAGTTTTAGAAATTGATTTTTAGAATAGGTTTATGTTACGGATTTACTTTATCCTTTATAGCAACCCTTTTACTACAAGAAAAAGAGAATTGACTGAAATTATTGTCTTTTATTTCACCATCCTTTTCTAAGAAATCTTAGGAAACTTTATCTGAAAAATTTAAATTCACACGTGTAAATCTATCATGTACCAGGTATTCTGCTGACTGAGACTGGAATAGTCTAATTCTAATCCATATACTGACCATTTAAAGGTTAAAAAATATAAGCATTTTGATACACCTCATTGTGATACACTTTTCTCTTGTGATTTTGGATGGCTCCTCATGAAAAACAATGTCATTTTAGAACCACAGGAAATTGTTTTCAATAAATGAGAAACTTTGTTGTACTGTGAGTGAGAAACTTATAGTTGCCATTTTGAATTGCAGAGTTATAAAAACAAATTGGTTTTCTAGAATGAGATATCTAGTAGGAGTAACAGCTTCAGCATTGCCAGTTTACTTTTCTTAGAGAAAAGAAACTTAATTTTTTAAAACTTAAAATTAGTAAATTAACTATTAATGATAATTCTTATATATTCATAGAAAAAAGTTCCATATATGATGGAGAAGAGTTTAACATTTCAAAAGGATTAATTGCATTTTATGTATAAAACTTTTTATAGTAACTTAACACGCAATAGAATTGTTCTGTTGTTCTAGGTGGATGAAAATACTAGGAAAAGTTTATTTAAATTACGTTCCACATGGGATGACATTTTCCCTTTGAAGAAACTCTATGCCTTGGATGTCAGAGTTAATTCATTAGATCCTGCTTGGCCAATTAAGCCTCTACCCCCCAATGTGAATACTTCTAGCATCCATGTGAATCCTAAATTTTTAAATAAATCGGTAAGTTTTCATATGAATGCTACATAGTTTAACATTCTTGTCACTAGTTTCATTTTTCTGCTGTAAAATTATTGAAAAAGCCATAATATGGTATTCTAAATCTATTCAATTAAAAAGGAAGTTTTGTCACAATAACATTTTTCTTTTTTTATTTTAATTTTATTTTCATTAAGATTTCTCCCTTCTACCTTCTCTTCCTATCACCACCCATTGAGAAAACAAGAAAAACAAAACGTGTATAGTCAAAACAAATTCCCATGTTTTCTTTGTACCAAAAACTGTCTTGGTCTTCACCTGAATCTATCATTTCTCTTATCAGAAGGGAGCATGTTTCATAATGAGTCCTTGGAATTGTGGTTGGTAATGATTTGGAGTTAAGTCTTTCAACCTTGTTTCTCTTTACAGTGTTGTTATTGTATAAATTATAACTTTTTTTTTACCTTTGGCAGTTTTGACAATTTGATATGGTTAGATATTTGTTACATACTTGTAAGTAATGTAGGTATTCTAAATGAGATCATTTTAAAGCTGATAACTGGCTATTCAGAATAATTCAGTTCAAAAGGTGTTAAGAATTTTTTAATGATTGAGTTTATTTTCAAGCTATCTTTTAAATAGATAACAATAATATGTATTTTTTCCTTTTCACATCACTTTTTTTATAGCCTGAAGAGCCTCCTACACCTAGTACGGTGGTCAGTTCCCCTGGTATCTCCACGCCTCCAATTGTCCCTGATATCCAAAAGAATTTGACTCAAGAGCAACTGATAAGGCAACAGCTGCTGGCAAAGCAAAAACAGTTGTTAGAACTTCAACAGAAAAAATTGGAGCTGGAGCTGGAACAAACTAAGGCACAATTGGTAAGTGGGACAGACAGATGTCCCATTTATGCTCCAAAGTATTTTATTCTAAATCTAATCCTTCCTTAAAGGATAATCTCTTTTATGTGTGGTGTATCGGTTGTTTTTTTAAATCAGTATGTCTTAATTAAATTTACATGATTTCTAGAATGTTTTCTTAAAGTAATGGTTTGCAAATTGAAGCATATTATAAATGCTAGACACAATAAAAATCAAGTTTAGTGTACATAACTTAGTTTTCTTTCAAAGAGATAGTTTAATTCCTGAAAGAACACATTTAATTTTTATAATGAGCTTAATCATGTTTATAGAATATATGCTTCCAGAATGAATTCTGTTAGACTTGGCATTCTTGCTATTGTCAATCTAAAATTCGGGTGAGCTTGAATATTGCCTTATTCTTATTGTCTTGTTGGGAAAATTCCTGCCTTTTTTATAATGATATTACTTCCTAACATTTATATAGCATTTACTTTATACCAAGAGCTGTGCTAAGTACTTTGCAAATATCTTGTTTGATTTTCACAATCCTGGGACTTGGCTGTTATCTCCATTTTATAGTTGAGGAAAGTGAGGCAGATGGGTTAAGTGATTTGCACAGAGTCATACAGCTAGTTGGTTTTTGAAGTTGGATTTAAACTCAGGTTTTCATGACTCCTGGCCTGATACCCTTCATGTGTGCCACCCACCCATCTCCTTTAATTACTTCATAAAGGATTCTGAGAGAGATCTTTAAAATGGTTGCTTTGGTAGTACTGACCTTTAAGTGGTAAAATTTAAAGGTAGAACTGTTACCTTTAAATGGATCAAATTTTATACCCTAGAAGGGATGTAAATCACAATTTCCTTGTGTGTTGTGGAAAATGTTGGCATAGTCTTTAATGTTTTAGTTTTATAAATTCTATATCTTTTTGAGAAATTAGGTCTTAAAAATCCTTAACAAAAAGCAGCTCTTAAGTTTAGACAGAACAAGGAATATATCCCAGATAAATTACTTAACCTTTCTTGGACTTTTAATAGGAGCTCTAAGGGGCTTTCAGGTGCTAAATTTATGGAATGTATTTATTTTTTTATTTTTTTTACTCTCCTGTGCAAGAGATAGTTCTTTACTGGTTAATGATATTTTTGGGAATGAAGACTTGAGGATAGGGCCAGCAGTGTGGAGCCATATATATGGGGGTAATTATTTGCATGCCTTATTTAGTGATGCCTTGTTTGAGCACTGAATTTTAGAACCTAGTAACTATTTTTTTTTTAGCAGTATCCAGATGTTATAGGAACAGAAAACATTTTTGGGGGTGAAGCATGTTGTAGTAATAGAGGAAACATTTTCTCCATTCTCTATAGCTGGTTACTTGATGAAGCAGTGAAACCAAAAAGGGGACAACTGGGCACAGTAATAGTTAGTTAGTTCCTAGCATAGTATATGGAATCAGGATAATCTTGGTTCAAGTTTCCTAATCTGACACTTTGGACCCGAGCAAGTCTCCTAACTTCTTACTGTGTAAGACAAATTTCTAAGACCCAAGAATTGCAAAACAGTCGTTGACTTTTGTTGATGGGGAGGGTGTTTCACAGAATTCTAGAAATTGACAGTTGGAAGGAAACATAGTGGCTATGTAGTCCCATACATGAAATGAACCTTTGTTAGTAGACAAGTGGCTGTCCAGCTTCTGCTTGAAAATCTCCAAATAGGGGGCATCTACCACTTTATCAATCCTTTAGGAAGCTATCAACTTTTGAACTCTCTAATTGTTAAAAAAAGTTTTTCTGGACATCGAACCTAAACTCTTATTATTATTATTTTTTTTTTTGCAACCATTGTTCCTATTTCCACCCCTCCAGCCCACATAGAATAAGAATAATTCTATGTGGTAGCTCTTCAGATAATTGAAGAGAGTTATCATGTCCCTGAAATACCCCAGAAGAAATCTAATGTTGGAAGAACATAGTAGGACCTTCCTATTTTTACAAGTCACATCTGCCTTTGTACTGCCCATGATTGTATTTTCTTGTATTCTCCTTTTTAACTCTCACATCACTTGCCTGAAATTGAATTTACAGCTCATTAAAACCCTCATCTTTTTAAAATAACTGTTCTCATTCCATGTCTCTTATTCTTATGAAGTTGATTTTTTTTTTATCCAATTGCAAGTTTGCATATATATTCCTGTAAATTTTCTTTTGTGAAAATTCGACCTTGTTGGATCCAGTCATGCAATATGTTGATTATTCTTCCCAGTTAAAAATATACTAGATGTCACAGGACTAGAGAGCCCAGAGGATATTTCTGGAGAGTAACTGCCACATTGTTATTGAGCCATTGACAACCAATTAAATTCAATCATTCAACTAATTTTTTTATTTCAATTGACTTATCTACTCCGAAACTCTTCAGCTTGTTCAGAAAAGCATTTTGAGAGACTATCAAAAAGTTATGTTAAAATTTACGTAAACTATAGCTAAGACATTTTCTTCTATAGTATTATAATGCCTTTTTTTTTTTTAAAAGGAAGAAAAATTTTTTGATGAAGACATTTGTCACAACCTCCCTTTCCCAGCTATTTCTTTAATCTCAGAATTTTCCTAGGAATGAAAATAAAGCTTATTGGCCTTTGGTTGTAGTGTTTTTGTTTTTGTTTTTTTTTCTTTTTCCCCCTTTAATTTAAAATCAGGGCATTTGCCTTTGAGAAAGTGAGAATTTCTGCTTTCTGTTGTCATTCAATAAAATTTAGGCACTCCAAGTAAAGATTCTATTCCTTTGATCTTCCTTTTTCTCTTCCCATTTAGATAAAACAACAAAAAATCCTTTTTTGTTGTTGTCCTTTGTTTCCTTTACCAGTTTTAGCATTCCTGATGGATGATGCCACTCATTTATCTTTTGTTAAATTATCTTCCATTTTCTGTATGTTTTTATTGGAATTTAAGTTGGTAAATTCCTTATTTGTCCACAATGGTTTCTTCAGACAAATCATTCTCCCCCACCCCCCCCCCCCATCCCCCCACCCCCATTGGAATTGTTTATTCTGTATTGTCTTCGGACTTTTTTTTTTTTTTTTTAAACAAGATTATAAAACAAGTAGTTAAGGTCTGACCCATATCAAACTCCCTGTTCTCCCAGAATGATAAATTTTAATGATTCTTTATTATACCTCCAGGACCAAATATAAAATCCAGTATTATTTTTCAAGAGCTTTACAACCTGGTTTCTTCCTGTCTTTCTAGTTTTTTTATACTTTATTTTCCTTCATATACTCAGCAATCCAGCTACACTATCCTTCTTGGTACTCTTTACACAGGGCACTCTTTCATTCTTTCATTCTCATTATTCTTGAGTGTTTTTGTTGGCTTGTCCCTTCTATGTCTAGAACTCTCTTTTTCTTATTTCTGGCACCTGGCTTCCTCAAGTACCAGCTAAAGTTCATCTTTTGCAAGATTCCTTTTAAGGTCCTTCTTAGTGCCTTTCTTTTGAGATTTTTGCCAATTTATCCTGTGTTTATCTTGTTTGAATGTTTCCCTTTTTAGATTGTGAGTCCCTTAAGAGCAAGGCTATTTATTTTTATTTTTTGGACTTTCACTTAGCACAGTGTGTGTGTGTGTGTGTATATATATACATACATACATATATATGTCAATGTTGATTTTAAGGGAATGTTATAGATGTGGTTTTCCTAGATTTTAGCAAATGGAAGGAAATTAAGCATCTGCCATTCTTCCTGGAATAATTTCCCTAGAATCATTTGTCCATATTTCATCCTACCTATTTTTCCTCTGAACCTTTGAAATCAGCTTTTCGAAATTTAGAGTGCATACTATTATTCTTGGATTTCACTCTCCTTCTAGAGTGAATTAGTCTTGTCTTTCTGCTGTTTCCTCCTTGTTTGTGAGAATTTGATCTAGAATAGAATTTCTCCTTGTTGGTTTCTCTTTCAAGATGGAAAACGATATTGAAGGATTAGATGATCATCAAGGCAAGTCACAAAGTTACAAAACTTCTCTTTAAGCAGAGAGCTGTGCCTATGATGTTTGGAAGTCCACACCATGCCTTTGCCAGATTTGTAATATTTACTAAACTTTTCATCTTTTTCCCTTTTTTGTCTATGTGGTCTATACTATACCAGAGACAACTAATTCATAGGAGGTTCTCTACATTGAGGAAATCACAGGATGGTTCAGAAAAATATGTTGTGAAACATTTTTTGCAACCTCATAATGTTATATAGCATGGCATTAAGTATTCAGTGATTATTGAGTAGGTTAG
The DNA here is from genome assembly GCF_016432865.1 of Antechinus flavipes. Lineage (NCBI taxonomy): Eukaryota > Metazoa > Chordata > Mammalia > Dasyuromorphia > Dasyuridae > Antechinus > Antechinus flavipes. The sequence continues at coordinate 530,565,891 of NC_067400.1, forward strand.
TAGATTGGACTGAGCTCATTATAAGAAAATTAGTTTATTCATTTCAGAATTTTTGACAGCTAATTTGTAATTTTTACAGTGTTTATATGGTAAAATTTATTTTTCTTCCAGGCAGTTTCTCTTAGTGTTCAGCAAGGGGCATCTAACATAGTTCCTGGATCAGCACCTTCCAAATTACTTGTTTCACAAATTCCACCTATGGCAGTTAAAGCTTCTCATCAGGTTTCTGTACAGCCTGAAAAGAGTCGTCCTTCCTCCTCTTCACAGCTCCAGGATATGAAAGTAACAAATAGAGATCCTCGTCTTAATCGGATTAGCCAACATTCTTCTCATGGTAAAGAGCAAAGTCACAGGAAAGACTTTCTAGTAAATGCAATGAATCAGTCTGATATCAAGGCAAATAAATCTATGCCTGCTGATAAACAAAACTCATCAAAGCAAGAAAAAAGTAAATCAAGTGAAAAAATCACAAAGAAAGAACTTGACCAATTAGATACTAAATCCAAATCTAAATCTCCTTCACCTTTGAAAAACAAATTTTCTCACACAAAAGATATAAAAAATCAGGAATCTGAAAGTGGTCGAGGGGTCCCTGAAATGAGCAAGAGAGATCCCCGATTAAAAAAACACCTCCAGGATAAACCTGATAGCAAAGATGATGACTTAAAAGAGAAGAGAAAATCTTCAGAAAAAAAAGATAAAGAGGAGCATGTGAAGTCATCTGAACACAGACTCACTGGAGGTAGAAATAAAATTATAAATGGTATTGTACAGAAACAAGATGCTGGTACTGAAGAATCAGAAAAACAGGGGACAAAAACAGGAAGATCAAGTACTAGAAAACGATCGCGATCACGATCTCCTAAGTCTCGGTCACCAATCACGCATTCTCCAAAAAGGAGAGATAGGCGCTCACCTAAACGAAGGCAAAGGAGCATTTCTCCTTCTACTTCTACACCTAAAACTGGAAAGCTACGCCAATCAGGAGTTAAGCAGTCACATGTAGAAGAATTTGCACAAGCTTCTCGTGATGAAAGAAATTCTAATAAAAGAAGTACTAAGCAGGACACCCGGGATCCTAGGCGAGTAAAAAAGACTCAGGAAGAGAGACCACAAGAAACTCTAAATCAGCATTCTACAAAATCAGGATCTGAACCAAAGGAAAATGTAGAAAATTGGCAAAGCTCTAAGTCTACAAAAAGATGGAAATCTGGTTGGGAGGAAAATAAAAGGTAAGTTTTTGTTTTTTGATTAAAAATGTACATAATATATATGTTTTTAGAGTAATAAAGTGTTTTACCTTTGTACCCTTTCAACAGGTATTTTGAAATGTTTTCTAGGGACTGTACTATGTGCTGGGGATGCAAAGAAGAAAAAAATATAGAATGGTTTTAAGATAATTTTGGTATTAAGACATGGTGAAGTCTGGGAAAGAAATCTTTAGAAAATATTTGATCTGAGTCTTTGAAGGAAGCAAATAAAGGTTGTAGGGCAGAATTGAGATTGCTCATGCATTGTAGGAAAAGAGGAGACAACTAATGCAAAGATGTGGAAAAGAGAGATGGGGAATATCATGCATGAAGAGCAAAAGTAAGGACTATTTGGCTTATTGTTATGTAATGTGTAATAAGACTGAGCAGGTGAAATTGGGACTAGGTTATGAAGGACTTTTAAATGTCAAAAAGAAAAGCTTATTTTTATATCTAAATTAAAGGGTCCTTAAATTTGTGTTAATATATTTTTTTCCAGTTTACAGCAGGGTGAAGAGCATCAAGGACTTGGTAAATCACCTCATCTAAGGCATAGAGAGAGTTGGGGAAGTGCTAAAGGAATTTTATCATCCCGAGCCCCCAAACAACAACATCGATTAAGTGTAGATGCCAATCTTCAGATTCCTAAAGAATTAACTTCTGCAAGCAAGAGAGAATTACTTAAAAAGGTAATTATGGTGATTTAGTTTCTTAGTTATTACTCTAATTTTGACTTTTGTAAATCTTTGAGACTAAATTATCTTTTTTCTTTTAATTTTTGTGCAGGCAAATGATAGTTTAACATCTGGTGAAATTACACAGGATGAATTCCTTGTTGTTGTTCATCAGATTCGTCAGCTCTTTCAGTATCAAGAAGGAAAACATAGATGCAATGTATGGGATAGTCCTACAGAAGAAAATAAAGGTGGATTAAAAAAGAAACCTCTCTTATCTGATGCTGAATTAACATATTATGAGCATAAAGCTAAACTCAAAAGGACACAGGTTCAGCATTCATTTCCAAGACTTGATCTCTTAGATCCTGATATATTTGATTACCATTTGACTGATGCTTTGTTGTCTGGAATAGAATGTGAACCATCCAAAAGTAAACATACAGGTAGGAGTAGTGGAGCACAGTTTGACAGAAAAGAACAATTTAGTGAAAGATCAAGGCGTCTTTCTCCAATATCTGGAAGCCGTACTTATGCGGAGAATCTTTCCCCCCATGATGGTCGAAGAAGGCATGAAGAACAAGTTTCTGCCAAAGGTACAAAGTTGCAAAATAAATTATGACTCTTGAAATTGCTTAAGTGGTGATGGATTTTAATGCAGGAGAAGTAATAGTTTGACCAATAAATTATTGAGGTATTTGTTATTGATATTTACTTAATTTTACTGTCGACAATAAAAGGGTTTTTCAGGTGATTTGATGTGGATTCAAGTGAGGAAATTTAAATTTTCTTTTCTCTCCGAAGGTGTCCGAGAAGAGCAAAGATCTCCATTCAGTGAGCGTTTTGCACTTAAGAGACCTAGATATGAAGATTCAGATAAAACATTTGCAGACAGCCCAGCATCAAGATATTCAAGCCTCGATACAACAAATCAGAGACTCACAGCATTAGCTGAAGATAGACCATTATTTGATGGACCTTCTAGGCCATCTGTAGCAAGGGGAGATGGCCCAACTAAAATGATTTTTGAAGGACCTAATAAGCCAAACCCTAGAATTGATGGACCTCCAACACCAGCTTCTCTTCGGTTTGAAGGGTCACCAGGACAAATAGGGGGAGGGGGGCCCATGAGGTTTGAAGGACCACAAGGTCAGCTAGGAGGTGGGTGTCCTTTGAGATTTGAAGGTCCTCAAGGACCAGGAGGGACTCCTCTGAGGTTTGAAGGGCCTCTTGGACAGGCAGGAGGAGGTGGCTTAAGATTTGAAGGAGCTGCTGGTTTGCGGTTTGAGGGTCCCACAGGTGGTTTGAGGTTTGAAGGCCCAGCTGGCCAGAATGTGGGTGGACTTAGGTATGAAGGTCCCCGTGGTCAGCCTGTGGGTGGTCTTAGATTTGAGGGACCTCATGGTCAGCCTGTAGGTGCTCTAAGGTTTGAGAATCCTCGAGGTCAGCCTGTAGGTGGACTCAGATTTGAGGGGAGCCATGGTGCATCAGGAAGTGGAATTAGGTTTGAGGGACCCCATGGTCAGCCAGGTGGTGGAATCAGATTTGAAGGCCCTTTGCTCCAGCAAGGTGGTGGTATGAGATTTGAGGGACCCCATGGCCAGTCAGTGGCAGGTCTAAGATTTGAAGGACAACATAATCAGCTTGGTGGAAACCTTCGATTTGAAGGACCACATGGTCAGCCAGGGGTTGGGGTCAGATTTGAAGGACCCTTAGTCCAACAGGGAAGTGGAATGAGATTTGAGGGTCCTTCTGTACAAGGAGGTAGTATGAGATTTGAAGGACCATTAGGTCAAGGTGGTCCAAGATTTGAGGGGTGTCATGCTTCAAGATTTGATGGTCAGCCAGGTCAACCATCTCTCTTGCCAAGATTTGATGGCTTGCATGGTCAGCCTGGTCCTAGGTTTGAAAGAACTCCTGGTCAACAGGGCCCACAAAGGTTTGATGGGCCACCTGGTCAGCAGGTACAACCAAGATTTGATACAGGGCCTCAGAGATTTGATGGCCCACAACACCAGCAAGCATCAAGATTTGATATTCCTCTTGGTCTTCAAGGTGCAAGGTTTGACAATCATCCTTCACAGAGACTTGATGCAGTCTCTTTTAGTCAGACTGGCCCATATAATGACCCTCCTAACAGTGCGTTTAATGCGCCATCGCAAGGAATACAGTTCCAAAGACATGAGCAAATGTTTGATACACCTCAGGGACCAAATTTTAATGGACCACATGGCCCTGGAGCGCAAAATTTCTCGAATCCACTTAACAGAGCATCTGGACATTATTTTGATGAAAAGAATCTTCAGGGTCCTCAGTTTGGAAACTTTAGTAATCTGCCCACGCCAATTGCAGTTGGGAATATTCAGCCATCTCAGCAGGTAAGTGTATTTAATTTTAATTTCTTCAGATATGTAATATACAAATTAAAGAGATATATATATTATATATATACATATATATATATATATTTCCTCACAAAACACTACAAAAGATGGAGACGAAGGTAAAAAAAAAAAAAAATCCAAAACTCGTACCTTGAAATTTATGAATCCCAAATTAAGATCACAATTTGAGGAAACTTTCAGGAGAATAAGTTCATTGAGGATAAAACTTTCATATTGACTTTGAAATCCTCTAGTTACCTATATTTTAGGAAAGGTTGCTTCCCATGGTAGTTAAGTCGAAATTTTTTGAGGTTGCTAACTTTTTTACTTTTCCCTACCAGAAACAAGGAAACGGATACCCTTTTGCTTTGGTGTTCAGATAATAATTATTGTGTAGAAACTTCAAACATACCTTTTAACATACCAGTAAAGTTCTGAAAACAAGTATTCTTGCAGCTGATTTTTAGGATCCTTTATCTTCCAAGGAACTCGTTAGTCTAATAAGTTAATTTAATAAAAACTAAGACATTAATAATTTTTAGCACTTTATTATTATTGTTACTCTTAACAGTCCACTTTAGAAAAAAGTGAGCCTACCAAATTTCTCTTTCTACTTAAAAGTGGCAACCCTGTTTAGTCACCCCCAATTTTCCATTAGTTATCTTCTGATATTTCAGAGTATACTTAGGGATTTCAATCTAATTAGTTGAAATAGTTACTTTTATACTCAGTAGTTTTGTCAAAATTTTCTAAATAATGAAAGCTCCTTAGGCCTATCACAATGATAATTTTGCTAAGCTTTGCTTAGTAATAATATGTGAAAACCCTCATCAGAGGATAGGTTTATTATTATGGGCAGGGGAATTAAAAGAGAATTTTCAGATAATTTAGACATAACTTTTATTTGTATAACATGTTAAAGTACAAAGCAGCCTTTTCTATTTATTAAAAAACAGACTCCTTAGTTTTTGAGTGAAGGAGTTTTGTTTGTTCTTTTAGGTTTCTTGAGAATATTAGCAGTTCTTTGTGAATGTGCTGGAATTTGAAATTGAGGAGTTTTATTTTTCATTAATCTGAAAATCTTGTTTGCTTTTTTTTTTTTTTTTAATACTGAATTAAGAACATAATTTGTACTATATGGGTAGGCCTGATGGCATCCCTACATACTATTTACTGTAAGATCAGGCAGGTATTTTTCTAAGTGCCCTGCTATCATTTTTGTTAGCATTTTTGTATTCTGTATTCAGTTTCACCCTATTTTTATTCCTACCTTCACTATTTTTGTTAGTATAATTTTAATGAATTCCTAGAGGGAATGAACTAACCAGTTGAAAATGATTCCTTTTTTAGAAGGGGGAGAATAGAAAAAACTGAGGTAATTTTAAAAAACTGTTCCATTTTCCTTCTTGTCTTTCTATTTAAGCTCACTAAAGTTCCACCTAAATCTAAATCTCAAATCATCCATCAAAATAGAGCATGTCAACTCTCATTTTCCTTAGTGGTTTTTTTTTTGGTTGTTGTTGTGGTTGTTGTTATTCTTGCTATTATATCATAGAGAAGTGGATTTTTTATCTTATTTCCTTTCTCTAGACCATGCAGACTGGTGTTCTCATAACAAAAAGTAAATAACAAAGAATTTGGATGTTTCAATGAATTAGTTAAACCAGAATTTTATCAATAATCTCAAGATTTAATTATTTTTCTTTTCTTTTCTTTTCTTTTTTTTTTTTTTTTGAGGCAATTGGGGTTAAGTGACTTGCCTAGGGTCACACAGCTAGGAAGTGTTAAGTGTCTGAGGCCAAATTTGAACTTGGGTCCTCCTGACTTCAGGGCTGGTGCTCTATCCACTACACCACCTAGCTGCCCCTCAAGATTTGATTTTTTTCCTTTTTAAAAAAAATTTTTTTTATTATAGTTTTTTATTTACAAAACATATGCATGGATAATTTTTCAAAATTGACCCTTACAAAACCTTCTGTTCCAACTTTTCCCCTCTTCCCCCCACCCCTCCCCTAGATGGCAGGTAGTCCAATACATGTTAAATATGTTAATGTATATGTTAAATACAACATGTATACATATTTATACACTTACAAGATTTAATTCTTAAAAGACTTGTAAGGGCCCATTTTTAGGTACATTTAGGAGTTCTACTGTGTATGTTTCTATGCTAATTATTGTGGGGTTAAGTTGAGAAGACAGTTTCTCTCCTTTGTTCACTTTGAAGAGGATTTTATTATCATATGATCATATTCTCTTCCATATACTCAAAAAGCATTTTGAAATGGGAAGAAATTAATAAAACTTCTATATTAAAGTTATGCCTTGTAACTGTGAAGTTGTCCTTCAGGTTCTTTATTTGGATCCTCTTCTCTTGTGACTTGATCTTCTTTGTTACCATGGATTCACATATATCTTCCTGCAAGTAATTGTCAAATCTTATCTACCTTAACCTCCAGATTTATGTCCTTGTGGACATTTTGAATTGGATGTTCTTAAGGCATCTTAAATTCGGCATATGCAAATCTGAATTCATTATCTTTTTCTCCAAAATTTCACTATTTTTGTGTCATAAAGTCATTCATTGTTTCTCATTTCTATGTTGAATTACTAAATCCTATTGTTTCTACCTTCATTAACATGTGATATATCTCATCTCTTTGGATCCTACCACCATTCTAATGGAGACCGTTTTTACCTCATCCCTTGAGATCACAGTAGCATTCTCTTTCATTTGTCTCCCTTAACAAGTGTGTCCATTATTCAGCTGTCCAATTTATCTTCATAAAAGTCAGGTTGAACTTGAGTATCTACCTCCCTTCCCCTCCACCCCCCGTTCCCATTCAGTAAACTCCAGTATTCCCTCTTCTGTGATCAAATATTTCTTCCTGCTTATCCAGTTTTCTGTACCTCATTCATCCATTGTATTTTCTGTGATCCAGTGATAGTGGCCTACCTGCTACCCAGGAGCAAGAACTCTATTTTCCCAGATTTCACTGGCTGGCTCTCAAGCCTGGAATGCCTTTCTTGCTCATTTCCACTTCCTAGCTTCGATTCCTTGTAAAATTCTACCTTTTAAAAGAAATCTTTTCCATATTAAAATTATTTTAAAGAAATTTTGAAGGCTATTTTGCTATTTCTGGAGAGAAAGCTCTTTTCATTTTAGTGCTATTTTTAATTCTCAGAAGTGATATGCATGCTGCTTATCATTCAGAGAAGATGTTATCTTAAATTCTTAAAATCTTAAAATTAAAAAATTAAAAAATCTTAAAATCTTAAATTTTCTTACAACCTTCTTTATAACTTCATTTGCCTTAACTTTGACTGTGGCACTATATATATGATTAAATCCAATGAATTTTATAATTAGATGTTGACTTTACTCATACTTAAAGTAAAAAACTGTTCATGTCCTGGGTTCAGAGGTATAAAGACTGGTTTAGTGTTAGAAGTCTTATTAGAAAATTCTTTGGTTATTTTCAGTCTTAAATTTTCCTTGGATTGTCTCCAAAGTAGATTGTTCTAACACTGAATTATTTTTGGTAGTAAGTTAATTTATAATTGAATTTCTGCTTGAGAAGAAAAATAATTAAATATTGTTATTCCAATTTAATTTTCCTAACCATATTTGAAAGTAGTTATTAAATTTGAAAAATATTTTCTTGATTTCCACCAAATCTATTGTTCTTTTCTAATTTGCATTTTATTTTATGGTTATACTATGCCTTCATTATCCTTCCCCCTCTCTCCCCTCCCCAATAAGTTGAGATGTGTTAAAATGAAGTTCTCATACTTTAATCCTTAGGAAAAAAACTTTAAAATTTGGCAAGTAACATCTTTGCAAATTTATATCAAGCATATTTTTAAAATTTATGTGAACTAAGTTTTGAAGTTTTCACAAAGATAGAAACAGTATACATGTTTACAAAATATATTCTTCTAAAGGTTCTCTCTGGTGTTACTCAGCCTGTAGCTTTTGGACAAGGACAGCAGTTTTTACCAGTTCATCCACAAAATCCTGGTACTTTTGTTCAGAATCCAGCAGGTATGTACTTTTAAAAATTGAGTCCTAGCATTTTTCAATTATTATTTGCTTTGTTGGTTAGTGAACTTTTTTGATTTCAGAAAATGATGTGGTGTTTGAGAGAGCATATTTTATTTTAGGGAATTCTTATCTAGTTATATATTCAGGTCATACATAAAAGCTTACTTTTTTTGTTCATATATTGATCATTTATACTTTAAGGCAAAGATGATGAGCAATTGAAAAGGGGAGGAAGAGATAAGAACGAGTATACTTGAGATAGAATTACATATGAATCACATTAAAATCTTTTTAACAATCAGTAAACATTAATTTATCACTTATTATTGTTCTAGGCACTTGTTAAGTCTTGAGACTACAAAAAGAGGCAAAAAACAATCCCTGCCCTCTGGGAATTCAAAATCTAATAGAGAAAACAAATAATATAAAAGCAAGCCATAGACTGCTTTTATAGCTTGTATAGATATTTGGTTATATTTATATATTTGCATAGCTGTGGATTGTTAATATAGCTTGTAGCATAAATATTGGTTTAACAGCCAAAAAAGAGTTATAAATTTGAGAGCCTTTTGAGCTGGATGCTAAATAGAATATATAAGTGGCATCACTAGTTGCTCTAATAATACACTTATCCTTATAAGGATTGACATCAAGATCCACAACTTGGCTTATAATTGAATGAGGTTTCCTTTAATTTTACATTTTGACATGTAGTGAAAGGGAACAAATACAGATTTCCTAACTAAGAATGGGGCCAACACAGCCAGTTAGTTAGCAAAGCAGGTGTTTTTATTCTGAGTTATCCACAAGAGAACATCTTCAAAAATATAATATCACATTATGGTAAGATAATTTGAATTGATTATACATTGTGAGAATTACTAAAATCTCTGAAATGACTTGAGTAATCTTAATCAAATTCCATTTTATTTTTCTGGTTTATTTAATGTATTTTCTGAAGCAGTCATTGAAATTACATAAAGTTAAAACTATTTTTGCATTCCTACAAATTTATCTCACCATACTAATTTCATAGGTCTTCTGGCTTTTAGTCTCTTGCTCATAATACACAAAATTTGAGTTCCATTTGTTGATCAGATTCAGTATAAATAAGAAGTGTTACCCATGTCAAATGTTTCCTCTTGAAGTTTGAGGAATGAAGAGTACTATCTTGTTGAGTTTTCTTAGCAGAGGGGTAATGTGGTGAGATGGGTGTGGGGGCTGTAGCTACTAGCAACATAAGACAGGAATCTTCAGTTAGTTTATTGTAATCAACCTTTTCATTTTTAAGTTTAACCTCACCTTTTCTCTGGTTTCTTGTTAATTTCTGACAGGAATGCAATGTGGCACACAAGCATTTTTATAGGATAGATTGAAAACTTGGCTTCATTGTTTTTCACATTTAAGTCAGTAGTTGGAAGCTATGGGTTTTTTGCACAAGGAAGTAAAAAAGTAAAAATAATACATATATATATATAAAGACACTTTAAGGTCTCTCTTAAGAATTTTAGAATTGGTTGTATAATATGGGAGACATTGATTGGCACAAGACTGTCCAGCATGGTGTCCCTCATCAAAGATGATGCAATACTCTATGAGCGAATTGAATTAGTTCAAGTTAAAGAAGTCACCCCAAATGTTCATAGGGACTATTTGTGTCCAGCCTGTGACAGAGTGTTTTGAGCTCTTGTATTAGTTTGGTCAGCCATAATTGGACACACTGTAACTTGACTTTAACAGTAATTTTGGTCCTCTGAGAATGAACAACCACCAACCAAAATGTAGATCTCTTCTAGAGGATTGTTGGTATCACGCTGATCTAGGTCTTCTGATTTTTAGTCCTTTGTTCATTGTTAAGAACAAGAGTACGGAAAGAGAGATGCCAATTGATCATCATTGGATATTTTATCAAACAAAAAGAACTTGAGATTTTACCTTTGGAAATCACTTTAAGGTGCACTTTTTTTCCCTCCAACTTTAAAGGTGCTCTTCCAAGAGCATATCCTGATAATCATCTCAGCCAGGTTGATGTGAATGAACTCTTCTCAAAACTGCTAAAAACAGGAATACTTAAATTATCCCAACCTGATTCAGCAACAACTCGTAAGTATACTTTATTCTGATAACACAAACTTCCTTGAACTGAACTGTGAAGTAAAAGCTTTAGGTCTCTTGGTACTTAGTTAACATTTTTTAGGAGTTAGAGAGGATAATAAGCTTTATATGTCATTTTGCATGTATAAATTTTTTAAAACTTAAAAATTGTAATGTAATTGAGCATTTTTCAAATTAGATTTTTTCAAAACTTGAATTGTTGACTTTTGACATTTAAAAGCTTAACTAGCACTTTAACAGACTTCATAGTTAGAGTTTCTTACTGTATAAATTATGACATCAGTCATACTTTTATTAATATTTACATAGTGATAATAAGCAAAATTGGTAGGCTTTAAAAATACTGCTCCTAGTAGTCTTTATGCCTTTAATATTTGAGTTCTTTGTAAAGAATCCATTCAAATATTTTCAGAATCTATTAAGAAATGTGTATTTTTTTTTTTTAATTAAAGAAGTAAATGAAGTTGCAACACAGCCTCCTCCTGAGGAAGAAGAAGAAGATCAAAGTGAAGATCAAGATGTTCCTGACCTCACTAATTTCACAGTTGAAGAATTGAAACAGTATGTATACTAATGACAAACCCATATTAGTTCAGTGAAGTTTTGGCTTTAAAAAATTGTCAAAAAATCAAGTGCAATGGTTTTACTATAAAACAGCACTGCTTTTATTGCATTCCCAAAACAAGGGCATTTTAAAGATATTTTAAAATCTAATCTCTTTAATTATTAACACTTGTTAATCTATTTGCAAATTCAGTTGGTAATATGTTCCTTACTATTGATGGCATAATAGGATTAAGTCCCTGTTTATATATGCTGCTGGACTTTAGATTTCCAATAGTGTTTAGTTGGGTGGTATTTTTTTCCCCTTGATTTTAGGTTGTTTTGATAATATTTATGCTTATAATAATAGGCTTGGGAACTGCCGGTATGAAGGATAAATATTAGGTAGTATTATTTATTTAGTCTCTTAATCTCAATAAAAAAGTTAGTCTAGTTTATAATCAACAGTGTTAGTTTTGACCTGGGCTCCATTCCTGTCACATAATAGTTAAGTGACATAAAGCAACTGAATTTCTCAGAACTTAAGGTAACTATATTAAGCAAATTGTAATATATACTATTAGGAGTTCCTACATTGCTTAAATCACTATTCTTGATATATTGGTAAATTAATAGCTCAGCCACCATTTATGGTCATTTTCCTGTTTTAGAAATCTTTTAATAACTTGAAAGTGGGGGAAAGTGCTAAGGAGTTTAAATAGCTTCTGGAAACCTGTTAATTTGGATTTCTTGTTACTCCTTTTTTTCTTTTGAGCTTCTTCCCAGTTAACCGTCTCATTTACTGTTTTCATAAAATTCATTACTGTGGACTTCTTTCAGGTTGTAGCTGGGTTATCAACATCTTCAGAAGTTCTGAGGAACTAAGTCATAGCCCTTGGGACCCACTATGTTGTCTACAGGCTTGACTTCACTCCCACTCCAAGAATAGCCTTGCTGTTGTCTTATTAGCTGGCAGGTGGCTGGGCTATTTTTAATCTGGAGTGTAGAAAAGGCTTTCAACCAAAAGAGAAAGGGGACCCCCCAGTTAGAATATTTGCCTAAGTTTTTTTTTAAATCCAATTTGTACTGTGGGAGTGGTGTATTAAAACTATCCAGACTACAGTGGAGTGTTTGGGAAACGTTTTAAGGTTCCATACCATAATAGTAGAGAGAACAGATTTAGATTTGATCAACTTTAGTTCAAATCATGCTTAGATACTTTCTAGCTGCATTTCTTAGTTTCCTAATGTATAAAATTCGCTACCTAATGGGTTTAGAAATTTTAAAGATATTGTATGTATGTGATTTATTTATGTGGACTATTCCAGAATGAAAGCCATCCATGTCATTCTAGAAATCTTTTTTAGAGGATCCATTCAATTCTACTAGAGACCTTCCTCTGAATTGTAATATTTTGTATGTAACAGTGTGGTGCTGATTTTTCATTTGTATCCAAAATTTTTTTTCATGCCATTACTTACATACAAATCAATATAGGCAATATTCTTTTCTCACCATTCATCTTTCTATTGCCATCATTATTATGTTAAAGAGTCTGATTATTTTATAATTTGTTTTATTGTGAATGCAAATAATTGGAATGCAATAATTTGAAATCAAATTATTGTAAATGTAATTATTTTGATTTTGAGCACCTTATGAAAACTACATAAAGATGCTTTTTTTTAAAATAGGCGTTATGATAGTGTTATAAATCGCCTGTATACTGGTATCCAGTGTTATTCTTGTGGAATGAGGTTTACAACATCACAGACTGATGTCTATGCAGACCACTTGGACTGGCATTACCGACAAAATAGAACTGAAAAGGATGTTAGCAGAAAAGTTACACATAGGAGGTGGTACTATAGTCTAACGGTAAGTAAGCTATACATGGTATAGTATATTTTTGATTTTTATTGTAGCATTCAAATGATTTGTTTTTGGTTTTCTTTTGGAATGTGTAAGCAATGGAATCAAATCAAAAATTAATTCCCAGCTTGAAGCTGAATAAAATAACTTAGTACAGGATTGTTTAATCAGAATTAATTATTAATTAATACATAATTAACATTATGTAATCAATATAATAACAATTAATTTACGTTTTATTTGTTAATTTTCTGAATAGGATTATAAACAGACAAACAATAGACCTTAATTTAGGTATTCTGAAATAAGTTTTTTAAAAAATTGGATCTGAAAAACTTTGAAATCATCTAGGCCAGGTGTTTCTAACTTTTTTGTGTCAAGGAAATCAATATTGAAACACCTGTATTGGAACATTTTGAAGTTTACAGATACTGGTTAAAAATTCTTAATCTGACCTATCATTTCCCAGCTAGGAAAATAATAATTGAGAGATGAAACAACTTGCCTAAAACTAAGTTGAATTAATGGAAAAGTTGAGACTAGAACTCTGCTTTGGACACTGGACTGAAAAAAGAAGTAGGGCATGTTGAAACCATTGTTGGACTGGAGTTGAGACTTGGGATTTGATTTTAGTTCTTCTGAGGTCTGACTATGTACATCATCTTATAGGCCTGAGTTTAAAGAGACCATAAATAAAATTATGTCATTTCTAGTCTATGATTGATTGTATGCTTTTAAAACTGCATAATAGGGGCAGCTAGATGGTACAGTGGATAGAGAGTACCAGCTCTGAAGTCAGAAGGACCTGAATTCAAATTTAGTCTCAGACACTTAATACTTCCTAGCTATGTGACTCTGGCCAAATTAGTTAATCCCAATTGCCTGAACAAGAAAACAAAACAAAAACCTGCATGATATAGTATAACCTTGTTAGTAATTAATGGGTGTTTTTCTAGAACTAGAAAGAATAGTTACTGATATTCAGTGAATTTTTGCTTGCAGCCATTTTGACACATCAAGGATTGACATGATTTTAGAATAGTTTTACTAGCTAAGTTTATATACTTGATGAACACATTTACAAAAAAAGTTGTCTTTTGGTTAAAGATTTTTTGTTTTTGTGGTGGTAAAAAGTTTCTCATCAAATGTAGACAAACTTTCACGAGATGAAACACTCTAATATTGCTAGACAAGTTCCCAAAGCTTCTCCCACAGGTTAAACCTCTGAGAGGAAGGTTCTGCTTGAATAGACTTTAGAACCTTGGCTAATTCCCCCAATTTGATGCTTTGAGAGAGTGGTGTCAAACTTGCATAGAAACACTGATCCCTGCATTTAGCATACAGCACATAGCATTATAGTTTGAAATGCATTTTTTTGTTGTTTGGGAGTCCTAGTGCTAGTGGCTGCATGGTTTGACATCTCTATTTTAAGCATCAAGATTATAAATTCTTTCTTCTTTCTCCTTAGATCTGCTTCTATTGTCTTTGCTTCTATACATGCTCCCCTACCCTGATTCTTCCTTTTGCACTTTTTTGGGGGTACTAACATTGTATTTTTAAAGGGTTCAAACACAAACACACAAGTGTTCAGTATTAGGTGGAAAAACCAGTATTTTGATATAGAGTTTATGGTAATATTTTTTTTAAAGGACTGGATAGAATTTGAGGAAATAGCTGATTTGGAGGAACGTGCAAAGAGCCAGTTTTTTGAAAAAGTACATGAAGAGGTTGTGTTGAAAACTCAAGAAGCTGCTAAAGAAAAGGAGTTTCAGAGCGTCCCTGCTGGACCAGCTGGGGCAGTTGAGGTAAGGGAGAGAGAAAATTCAGGTGCTTTTGCCAAAAAAGAAATCCTAATAATGGTTTTGTAAAAATTGCCATTCAAAAAATTATAAATTTCTATGCTGACATTTTATATAACTGTTATTAAATTCCTTGCTTCCTTATATGTAATGGAATTTTGACAGTGATATTACTAGCTACTAGCATGTTGTTTTTTTGTTGATTATTATTTAATTTGTCCCGTTTTCCAGAGCTGTGAAATATGTCAGGAACAATTTGAACAATACTGGGATGAAGAGGAAGAGGAATGGCATTTAAAAAATGCCATCCGAGTAGATGGAAAGGTAATTTTTGGATACTTTTGATAACTGTAATGAAATTATGTGGAGTCTATTTTTTTGGTTATTTGGAAATTTAAGGCTTGTAATTGATAACTTTAAAAATTGCACTATGGCAAAAATTAACTACAGTTTTTATATTTAATTATATAACTATAATTGCGTTTAAAGTACTGGTAACTTTAAGAATTTATATTTTGAATGGAAAGAAAATTTAGTTTTTTAGCTACGATGATTGAAATATTTAAAAAGAAAATTGTAAATAGAATTTCTGGTCCAGATTGTTTCCAATTAAAATAAATGCATGTGAAGAAAATAAACATTGTAGCTTAACTGTCTCTTTCCTTGCTTCAGATTTACCATCCATCATGTTATGAAGATTATCAAAATGTAAGTTCTTCTGATTGTTTTGTTTTCATGTTAACATATAAGCCAAATGTCTGCTAACAATTTTTCTCTTATGGAGTTTTCCCCCTAGTGACAATTTCATCTTTTCACCTCAATTTAAGCCCCTAGTGATTGGCAGAATTGCATAATAAGGTTCAATGGCATTTTGAATAGCAGATTAGATTTGGACACTTGGATACTAGGAAAGATTTTTTTCCTCCTAGGTTATTTTTTTTTTAACTGGATTGTTGCTGCCATATGTCAAAGCAGGGAAAGGAAGCAAAGGTAGAAATGGCGTTGAGATAGATTGATTTTTTTTTTCTCCTAATTTTTCTTACTTTGTTCAAGTAATCATGTAGAGCGTGACCTGCTGATGTTGATGTTCTGATCGTGATTTTTAAAATAAGGGGTTCAAAAGAACACATAAAGGAAGTATTCCCCTTCCCCCCAAAAAAAATCTTTATTGTTTTTGGTGTCATTAAGTTTGAAACCCTAAGTCTTTTTTTCCTATTCTACACTAAATTCTGTTGATTTCACTTCTTGCCTTGTATGATTTTAATAATCAACACTACCTAGTTTAAAGCTTGAAAGCAGGTCTAGTTAGTGTAGATCAAGAATAATAGCTTTGACATTTCAGGAGATCTTGATTTTAGTTATTTTCTGTGTGATCTTGGGCCAACACAATTTCTGGGTATTAATTTGTTCATATTTAAAATGTGAAGTCTTTTTCTGAAATCTTCTTACAACTGATCTTTCCACTTTTTTTCCCCCCTCCATCACACATATTACTGTTAGATGCTAAGTGAAAAATTCCTTTTTAGCAATTCAAGCCCCATAATATAGCATAATGGGAATAGGTTTTGGATGCATATGATGGGTTCAAGTTCTCCCTCTGCCACTTAGATGAACTTGGAGCTAGTCTCTTTATTTTTCCAGGTCTCAGCTTCTTTATCTGTAAAGTTAAGAGATTGGACTCAGTGATTTTTTAAGTCAAATAATGATAAATCTCCTGAGGAGTTTTCAGTCTTCAATTTCCCCACTCCCACCGTATTCTGTGTCCTAGATTTTTTGGAATGTTTTCTTCCTTCTGCCTGTTGAAATCTTAACTTTTTTTCCAGAGACTAACTCAAATGCAACTTTATCCACAAAGTCCTAAAATTAATTTCTTTCTTATTAAATCGGAAATATTTTAAGCCAGCTTATTTTCTTTGTTCTCTTTTATAGCTTTTGCCATATTTCTTGTTCCAATTGTCTCACTCTTTGTGTACCCATTTGAAGTTTTCTTGGTAGTGGTTTGCCATTTCCTTCAGCTCACTCATTTTTAAAGATGAGAAAACTGAGACAGACAGGATTTAAGTGACTTACCTCGGACAATAGTCACGAAGTTAGTAACTGACTCAGGCCAGATCTGAATTCAAGATGATGGGTCTTTTGGCTCCAGACTTTATTCACTGTGTCACTTAACTGCCTTGCCATAGTTTTTATTGGTATTTATTAAATGTACTTTTGTTGAGGAGTAGGCAAGGCATTTTCCTTCTCTCTTCCTCCTCCCTCCCCTACTCCCCCATCACTGCAGAATAGGTATGTATAAGATTTAATAGCATGGAAGTTATAAACGTTATTAATATTTGGGTGATACTCTTACTTTTGTAGACATCTTCATTTGATTGTACACCATCTCCCAGCAAGACACCTGTTGAAAATCCCTTGAATATTATGTTGAACATTGTCAAAAAAGAATTGCAGGAACCTTGTGACAGTTCCAAAGTTAAAGAAGAACCAGTTGATATCACACCAGCTTGTACAGATGACAGCATAGATACACCTACTGAAATTAAAACAGAACCTGATACAGTTGAGTCAGTTTAAATAAAATGAGAGGTATGTTTTTCTTTAAAAAAAAAAAAAAAGGAGCTGCTGTGTTATAGTTGAATCTAGAAGGTGGAGAATTTTTATATATGTGTATATATATCTATATATATATATAAGTATATATATAAATTACTTAGCTGAGGCAGGGTCCTTAGCTATCATTTGGTTAATAAATACATTTTAGTATTTGCATTTCCTACTGCCTGCACAGTTTCAGGTGCTCGTTGTGTGAAAGTTCTGTAGATGCGTGCAAATTTAACAAAATGAAATTGTATGTGTAAAATATGTACAATTTTCACTTGTGGAACTGTAAATTATAAATAAAAATATTTTTGCTATCCATGGAGTGTAACGTTTATGCACACCAACAAATAAAGACAGTGTTTCTGTACTTTGCATTGGGTGGAATTAAATAGCGACCTCAGCATAGACCTTTTTTTTTTTTAACTAGAAGCCTCCCATGATTAAAAAAGAAAAGAACGATAACCAAACGAACCTGAAGTTAATTTTCATCCTTCAAAAGGGGATAATCAGCACTGCAGGGCCTTTCTCAAGTAGTAAAGTCTAGAGTTCAAAAAAAAAAAAAAAAAAAAAAAGAAAGAAAGAAAGTTTTAAACTTAACAAGACAAACTTACATACATATCCAGATTTAAAACAAAACCAAATGTCAGTTTTACAGAAACAAATGAAGCAACTTTTATTCTTAAAAGTGGACACCCGTGCCATCAAACATTTGATTAACAAACAAGTATACTTAGTAGCTGAAGGTGATTTTAAATGACACTTTTCAATCTGTCAGCAATTAAAAGATGAACATAACATTTTTTATTTTAAGTCAAAGGGGGGAAATGTAAGAATGTTCATTTTGAAGCATGGTTAATCTTTTCCTTTGTTGATTTTGACTGGATTAGATGATAAATCAGATACCGTGAGATGTTAATATTCATACATGTAATAAATAGAATGATGAAGTAACTTTAAGGTTGTATCTCTTTTTATTTCATGAGTGGCTTTAGAATATATGTCTAAATTTTAATCTTGATAACTTCATACTTTAAAATACTATTATAATATGAATATGAAAATATTGTGATTAGTTGGGATTGTTTTTAAAGGGTGGTTCTTAAATTTATTTTGATTTTTAACCTTTATAACAAGTTCTTAACATGGGACCTACAGATCCATCCTGCTTAGAAGAGGAAAAATGCCATTTTTATTTCAGTATAATTGATTTTCTTTTAAATTCTATATATTTCATTTTATGCACTGAAAAACCTAAAGAGGCTCATAGGCTTTATCACGTCAAAGCAATTCAAGACACATATATTTGTGTTAATTTCCTATATATTTTTAACAAAACCTCTTATCAGATTTCTCTCTTACAAAATGAGGAAATAGACTAACAATTTATTCACTTTATTCAAGCTCACATTCCCAATAGTGGAATTTAGACTTAAATATAGGTTTCCTGGCCTGGAGTTCAGTTTCCTTTTATACCAGTATAATCTTATTTGGAAAACATACTTGAATGCCTAACATGATCTGTTATTCTGGGACATTTACTTTCACTAATGTGTACTGAAAGATTCCCTAAAAGAATTTTTAGCCAACAGGATCTATAAACTTAAAAAAAGAATAAAATTTTCAGTACGATTTCCTGTGTAATTCCATGTATTTTTTTTTTAATGTTTATAAAGTGATCCAAGAATGTCATCTAGAGACTGCCAAAGTTCCTTACATAAAAATGTTTAAGCCCTACTCAATAAATTAGTAGATAGTTTTAGTTTTAATATCTAAAAAAATCATCATGTTATGGTCAAACTGATACTGGTGCTATTCTGAGCTAGCTATTGGAAATACAAAGACAAAAATATATTAGATCTTACCCTCAAGGAGCCTATATTCTAGAGAGAGGGATATAATTTCATGTTAAATAAATAGAAGGTAAGAAAGAAATGGCTGGTACCTGAAAGCCTTTTTGGTTTGATAGATTGTATTAGACCTCAACTCAAGTAGACTTGTGAGACTTCAATGCCACCTTACGTCATTAGGTGGGTACTGGGTGGGGTATTAAGTGGCAGATACAGAACTAAAAGGAACCTTTGAAGGCTATGTAGTCCAAAAGTTAAGTGCCTTGCTGCAGAGTCACAGCTATAAAAGTATCAGTAAACATTAACTGAACTTGTGTGTTCCAGACTCGGAGCCAAGACTATCTTATATGCCATCGTGCCTCAATGATTTTTTTAATAGCAAAGTGCCCAGTAAATACTAGTTGAGTGACATTGAGAATTTGTTATATGGCTTACAACAAAATTGACATGTTGAGTGTCAATCTAAATAAACTGTGATTAGATCCACTGAACTATGTATGATTTAAATAATTGGTTTTATTAAAACAGGCTGGTAGTAAACATTTTAAAGAACTTTTCTAATATATGTCAGTTCTAATATATTCAGTAGGTGAATTAATATTGTCTAAAATTTCAAATTAGAATTAAAAGTTTTCTTATGTTAGTACCTTTTTAAATAATGTTTACCTGTTAAGTGATGGTCTTCTGTCGTTTCTATGTCCAACTCTGTATGGACCCTATTTGGGGTTTTGGCAAAGATACTGAATTTTCTTCTCCAGCTAATTTTATGTAGGAGAAACTGATGCAGTATTAAGTGACTTGCCCAGAATCACACAGTTCAGTGAGGTTGCATTTCAACTCATGAAAATGAGTATTCCTGATTGGAAGCCTAGCACTTAATGCACCATCCAGCTGTAAAGTGACTTGCCAGAGGTCACACCAATAAATGATGGTAAAGCCAGAACCAGAATACTATCTTTATTAGTCGAGACGGACTAATACACACACAGACACACACAGACACACACGCACAGAGTTTTAAAATGTCACAAATTCTAGCTATATATTATGTGTATGGTACTGTGGAAAGTGGGGAATACAAGAGAAATTTTAGTAAAATAAAGGATCTGATCTTTCCTTCCAATTCTAAATTTACATCTTATAGCACAGTCTCTGCATACAATGTTTAGGATCTTGTACAAGATTACAAAAAACAACAAAACAAAACCCCAAACTTTATGTATAGTATTGCTGTTCAGACATTTAGTCACCTCCCACTGTGACCCAGTACTGACCACACTTCATTGGGTTTTCTTGGTAAAGATGTTGGAGTGATATGCCATTTTCTACTCCAGTGGATTAAGGCCAACAGATTAATTGACTTGCCCAGGATCACACAGCTAAAATGAGGCTGAAGAGGATTTGACTCAGGAAGACTCATCTTCCTGACTCCAGATGTGACACTCCAGGTGGGTCACTCTGATCCCGGGCAAATCAATTCACCCTGTTTGCCTCAGTTTCCCCATCTGTAAAATGAGCTGGTGAAGGAAATGGCAATTGGCTCCTCTATCTCTGCTACACAACGGGACAAAACTGAAGCGATGAGAAACTTGTAGGCTCCAGGCCCCAAGCTCTATCCTTCCGGTCATCTAGCTGCCTCTCTGTATATTACCGTTCCCTCATCAGGGCCGAGGAGAATGGATTATTCAGGGTGGCAGGCATGGATCGAGGTGCTGGACTCCCAGTCTAAGGCTTTTGTCTGAATCCTGTCTCAGATCCCAGCTTGGGGAACCCTGGGAGGGTCCTATTAACTCTTGGCACTGGATCAAATGAAATAAAACATGTAAGGAGCTTTGCAAACGTCGAAGTGTTCCATAAGTACTAGTTATAAAATTCTGAGCAGAAATGGACAGTGTAGCTCAATACCTTCACTTTTTAGATAGGAAAGCTGAGGCTCCTAGGTGAGACTTGCCCCAAGGCTGAGCTAGGAACATGTTTTCTGACTCCAAATTTGGCAGTCAATCCTGGATTCTTTTCGCCCTTTTGCTGCTTTTCCCACCCTCCACTTCGTCCCTCCCTTTTTTTCCTTCCTCTCGCCTCCGTGGGGTGTTACAACCATGGTTTTTGTCAGGAACGGGGGCCGAGGCTCTGAGTTGAGCAGTGAATTGTCCGAGGTCACACAGCTAAGAGACCGGCGGAGCGCCAGTCCCTGATCCATCACATCGAACAGCCCCCCGCGCCCCACCCCCGGGCCGGGCACCTACACGGAAGGCAGTCCGGGTGGTCCCAACGACGGCGCTATTCACACAACCAGCGTCTCGGGACGAGAGAGGAGCAATCGGAGGCTGCTCCGCCACGATTATTTGAGCAGATGAAGTTAACAGACCTAAGGCCGAGCGGGGGGCAATCCCTCGGGGAAAGCTACCTCTCATTCAGCCTCCCGAAAGACACGCAGCTCAGCCCACGGGACAGTAGGGTGGGGTTGGGTGGGGTGGGTATATATAAATATATATATATACGGGGGTGGGGTGGGTGGGTTCAGGAAAAGTGGTCGGCCTTCCAGGAAGCGGAAGTGACGTGACTTCCCCGGATGTTTACCCGTTCCCGAAGTAACCTGTACCCTCCAGATTCCTGACTACGGGGAGTTGGAGGTTGAAAGCTGGAAACCGATAGCGAAGACAGAGACGACTGTGTCGCCGAAGGCGGCTGGGGGTCGTCTCAGTGGCCTCAGGAATACCCCTTGCCCGTGTCCATCGCCACCCCCCTCGAGCCCATGACCGTCTCGAGTGAGTCCGCCCAGCTGGCTGCTCTCTTGGGCACGGCTCCTGCTGCCTTCCGGAAGGCAAAGGGTTAACCGTTTTTTCTTTCCTCCCTCCCTCCTAGCTGCGATCAGTCCCGGGGGCAACTGAGTCGGCTCTCCCCTGAACTCCAAGTCAATTAAAGCGTTGGGGAGCGCTTTTGGCATCCTTCCCCAAAGGGAACTATCTTCTCCCCTATCCCTACTGTAGGCGCTCGCAGCCTCCTCCTCCACCCTCAGAATCTCCTCCCCCAGACCTCTTCTCCGGGCTTTGCTTCTGTGACTCTTCCTTTCTGGATGCCCCATTTTCCCGACTCTTTTCTCCGCTAAGTGGGTTTGTGTGCCCTACTCCGGGAACCTTTTTCTAAACCTTTCAATGTCCAGCTCCCTCTAGAGTCTAGAAGTATCCCATGCCTCTTACTTCCCCTCTACTATCTTCCAGCTTCGGAGAGGATGTATGTGAATTTTTTTAAAAAATTGAGACTGAACCCCAGCTGCTTCCCCGCCCCCCCTTCATCCCTTTTACACCTGTTCGTTCTTTCTCTTTCAGTTTTTACTGTTCTCTGTTCAGTCCTATGTTCAAAGTTCAATTTTTAAAAAAAACATATTGTGAAAGAAGACAGAGACCCAAAGGCATAGCTCTAATTCTTGTTAGTATTTTTACTAGTTAGTATTCTAGTTAGTATTTTTTAAATGCTTACTGTATACCAGTATTGTGCAAAATATTTTCTTAGCACACAGAAAGGCAAAAGACAGCCCCCACTCCAAAGGAACTCACAGTTTACTGAGGGTAAAAACATACATTAACTATCCACAAAGGAGATATAGACAGAATAATTTGGAAGTAATTAACTGAGGGATCAGAAAAGATTTCTTGTAGAAGGGGACCCAGTAAGTGGACAAGTGGAAGGAGAACATTCCAGACATGAGAAACAGCAGTGGAAATGGAAAATGAGAGTGGCTTGTTCCAAGAACAGCTGGGAAGCTAGTATCTTGTTTAATTAGTCAAATAAGAATTTTCTTTAATATATAAATGATAAAATGAGATGTTTTGTTATCTGTGTATGCATATGATAAGCGAATCAGCCTTGGAGTCCAGAAGATCTGGATTTAAAACTCCAGCTTTGACATTGACTAACTGTGATAATAGTCTCGTATTAGTCTTAGTGCTCCAGGTAATTGTAAGACTATAAATTACCGATGTTGCATATTTGTTTGCATGGATAGAGGAAATTTCCACTAGAGATCCTCTACATTGATAAAATTACTTGGTTTGATCCAAAAAGAATTTGTGCATGTGTGAGTCCTCCTTCCATCCAAGTCTTCCTCTTGTGTCTTTATTTGCCCTTATTTCTCTGTCATGATATGGAAGTAACTCTGGGTCCTCAAAAACTTGGCTAGTGGAACACAAAATCTTTTGTACCTCTTGCCAAGCTAGAAAAACTTTTTTATCCACAGTATACCCCTGATGATAAAGGAATAATAGAATTAAGATCTGCACTGGTGAAGAATTTCAATGAAATTTCAGATAACTTTAATTCAAAGGCTAAAGAAGATCATACTTTATACTTGAATAAATAAATAGGGGTATTATAGTTTAATGATATGAACAAATGAGCTTAATAATGCCAGACAAATTAGAGATAATTTACAAAGGCTTGACATATAGTGTGTGAAACTGGATTTGAATTCAGATCCTCCTGATTCCAAGGCTGGTGCTCTATCCACTGCACCATCTAGCTGCCCTTTCTATCACACTACTCATCTGATTTTCTTTCTATCTGATTGTTCTGTCTTCTTTCCTAGATTTCCATGGAGCTTTTTCCTGGGCTCTTTCATAGTATTTCATTTGGTGATTAGCTTCCAGTTTCAATTATTAAGAGAAGGTACTTATTAAGAGAAGTTTTCTTGTAAACTGGGATTTTAATTTGGATTTAAAGGAAGCAGGGGAAGTCAGGAAGGTAGAGATAAGGGAAGGAGGGAATTCCAGGTTTGGGGAACACAGCTAAAAGACATGGCCAGAGTTAGGGGATAGAGTATCTTGTGTGAAGGACAGCATCACTGAATCATAGAATACATGTATAATACTGGAAAGATAGGGAGGCAGATTATGAAGGATTTTGAATGCCCCACAAAAGATTTTATGTTTGATCCTGAAGGTGGTAGAGAGCCAATGGAATTTATTGAATAGGGGGTGTATGGTTAGATTTGTGCTGTAAGAAGATCAGTCTGAAAAGATAGACAACAGTGGCATGAGACTTGTACAAGAGAGACCAGTCATCAGGGTACTGTCTAGATATGAAGTGATGAGATTTTGAACTTACTATTGTGGCAGTGTCAGAGGAAAAAATGGGACATGGTATATGAGTGAACAATGTTATACAGATAAAATTGATAAAACTTGTCAACGTATTTGATATGGGGAATGAACATAAGGATTCAGATCCGGTTTCACACACTTAACACTTCCCATCTGTGTGACCCTGGATAAGTAATTTATGTCTACTTGCCTCACAAAAAAAAAAAAAAAAAAAAAAAAAAAGAATAGTGTAATGGAAACCTAGAGACCAGCTGTGAAATCTCCAGTGCAACTACAGAAGGCAAATTATGAGCCCTTGAACCCCAATATAGCAAGCGGGACTTGACTAAGCCACTCAGAATGGAGGGCAATCTGCAGCACTGGCTCTAGTGCATTCAGTGAGAAGCTCCTGTCGCCTTGCAGAGGAAGCTTGGGACAATCTCCTTTGTGCCCTAAGAGCAGATCAATCTTTAAAAATGAGGAAAAAAATAAAAGGAGCTGTGACTATAGTTACTATGGAGACAGGAAAGACCAGAACACAAACCCAGAAGAGCACAGCAAAGGCAAAATGCCTTCTGGTCAACTCTCAAAGGAGCATATGAACTGGTCCCCAGTTCAAAAGGCTGTCTTGGAAGAGTTCAGAAAGGATCTTAAAAGAAATCAAAGAAAATTAGGGAAAAAAATGAGTGTTGTAGGAGAGTTATGAAAGTTTGGAAAAGGAAGCACAGCTATTGACTAAAGAAAACAATTCCTTAAAAAATACATTTGGTGAAATGGGAAAAAAAGTACTGAAAACAACTCTTAAAAAAAATAGAATTTGCAGAATAGGAAAACAAAATCCACTGAACAAAACAGTTCCTTTAAAAGTATAATTGGCCAAATGCAACAGGTTAAAAAAAAGCTAACTGAAGAAAATAATTCACTAAAAATTAGAATTGGACAAATGTTAGTGAATGACTCAACGAGAAATCAAGAAAAGCCAAACAAAATAAAAATGAAAAAAAAAAAAAAAAGAAAATAGTGTAAAATACTTCATGAAAAACAGCTGACCTAGAAAACAGATCCAGGAAAGAAAATCTAAGAATTGTTGAACTACCTGAAAATCATGTTGACAGAGCTTAGACAAAATTTTTCAAGAAATCAAAAAGTTTTCAAAAGAAAACTACCCTGATATCCTAGAACCAGAGGATAAAATATTCATTGAAAGACTTACTAATTAGCTAGTTGGCACAGTGGATAAAGCATCAGTTCTAAAGTCAGGAGAATCTGAGTTCAAATCTGATCTCAGACAAGCAACACTAACTGTGTGACCCTGAGCAAGTCACTTAACTCCAATTGCCTCAGCAAAAAAAAAAAAAAAAAAAAAAAAGACTGATCACCTCCTGAAAGAAACTACAAAGTGAAAACTTCAAGCAATATTATAACTAAATTCCAGATTTATCAGATTAAGGAGAAAATACTGCAAGCATCCAGAAAGAAACAAAACGTTGAGGAATCATAATCAAGATTATTCAAGATGTAGCAGCCTCCATATTAAAGAATTGGAGGACTTGGAATATGATATTCTGAAAGGCAAGGGAGCTTGAACTACAACCAAGAATCAGTTCTCCAATAAAATTAAGCATTATCTTTTAGGGGAAAAGACAACATTCAGTAAGTTAGGAGTTTTTCAGTCATTCCTGAAAGAACAGAAAATTTGTTCTCCAAATACAAAATCCAAGAAAACATGAAAAGGTAAAAGGAAAAAGAAAAAAAAATATATTTTAAAAGTTATCATACATCCTAGTATGGGAAAAAGATATATGTAACTTTTAAGAAGTGTTAATTCATCAGGACAATTAAAAGGGATATTCTTAGAGAATGTAGTTAAAAGTTGACTTTAATGTGATATACAAAAGAAATTAGGGGTGGAAAAGTGATTGTCCTGGGAGAAGAGGAAAGGAGAGGTAGAATGAGATAAATTATGCCACATGAAGAGGCACAAAAGACCTATTATGGTTGAGACAAGGAGTGGAGGGAAAAATGAGTATTGTTTAAACCTTAATCTCATCAGATTTTATTCAAAAGTAATAACAAATACTTAGTTTGGCATAGAAATTTATCTTACCCTAGTGTAATAGGAGGGGAAAAGGGAAAGGAAAGGGGGAGGCTAATAGAAGGGAAGGAAGAAGTAGAAGATAATAGAGAAATGAAAGGGGGTGGTTGAAAAAGAAGATTGAGAGAGGTAGGGTCAGAAGCAAAACATTGGTGAAGAGAAAATGGGTAAAAGGAGAGAGAAAAGTATAACTTGGGAAAACTATGATGGAGGAAAATACAGAATTAGTAATCTGTTGTAATGATCGTGTATTTAAAATCAGCCGGAGTCAGGAACTCAGGTTAAGGGAAAAATCTTCAGTCTTTATTCAAGTGAAGAGGTGAAAAAAGATTGCGATAGCAATATGGGCAAGAAGGATTGCGACAGCAATATGGGCAGCTGCGACAGGAAGCCAGCTAGCAGAGCAAGTGAGGGCTGAGCTCTCCTCCCTTTCCTTTTTCACTCCCCTGCCTCCACCCACCAGAATCGACATTTCCTATACAACACATCAGGACTTGCACAAAGAGTAGGCGGGGGCCATTCTTTCTCCAAGCTTATATATTAATAGAGTATGGTCCAATTACTATTTAGCCTCATGTGCTTGGGACCTCAGTGCATCAACTCAAGCCTCAGCCCATTACATCTCCCGCTTTCTTTTGTTTTTGAACACAGGTGATCATGCCATCCCTGACTCCTCAGGGAGATCAGAGCCCCCAAGGGGAGATGATCACATCCTCCCTGACTTCCCAGGAAAGGAGGTGAAAGCACCGAAAAGGAGGTGATCACGACCCCCCTGACTTCTCAGGAAGGGAGGTGAAAGCATTAAAAAGGAGATAATCACACCCTCCCTGACATCTCAGGAAGGGAGATGAAAAGCACCAAAGGGAAGTGGGGGTTGCTAGCAGGTTTCTGGGCTCAAGGGTCTTATTATGCACAAACCCATCAGCATGGGAAATATTACACAAGCACATAGCAACAACGCAGAGGCTATTAGTGATGATTCTCCCCACAGTCAGTGCAGGCTTGATGTGGTGTAACAAACATGAATTATTCACCCAATTAAGGGTATAA
Organism: Antechinus flavipes; assembly: GCF_016432865.1. Lineage (NCBI taxonomy): Eukaryota > Metazoa > Chordata > Mammalia > Dasyuromorphia > Dasyuridae > Antechinus > Antechinus flavipes. Next base: position 530,593,241 of record NC_067400.1, read on the forward strand.
CAAAAAATATGAATCAACATTGTGTTGTAAAAGATTGCCAGAAGTCCTAGAAGGAGAGTATGTAAACAGCAGTCACACATAAATCTTCTTCAGAAGCCAAGAGATAGTCCAAAACCAATCTATTGTCCATTGCTTCACATATCAGGGAATCCAATGATTCCCCCCAAGTTTTTGAAGTCCAGCAAAAGTCTTTTTATGTCTTAGGGAATCCAATGATTCCAGCAGATTTTGAAGTCCTGTAACAGTCATATCATTTCTCAGAGAATCCAATGATTCCTGAGCGCTTTCAAGTCTTATGTCTCAAAGAATCCAATGATTCCTGAAGGATTTAAAGTCCTACAACAATCTAATGTCTCAGAGAATCCAATGATTTCTGAGGGTTTTGAAGTCCAATGATTTTCTATGTCCATGAGTCAAATGCCATAACTGCCACACTCTTTCAGTGGTGAGCACAATCAGCAACAGAACCACCCGATGTTTCTTGGGTCTTCTCCTTTGTTTCAAGGGTCTGCTCTGTCTCTCTGCAATGGACAAGGCAAATATGGCTTGTTGGCACCCATCTGATTCCTTCTCCACCTGTAGAGATACAAGCAAACCCTCTCCCCCAAGCAATTAGCCTATCTGGTCCCTTCCATTCACCACTTTCTGGGTCTCTCCACATCACCTGGCGATTATCTAAAGATAGTGGAGCTGCTCGCACTGGACACTGCCCTTCCGGTGGGTTATAAAACCTGTCTGCCAGATCCAGTGCATCTTTGTCAAAAATCAAGAAGTTAATAGTATAAAGGGCTAGATTTAGAAGCTCTCTAGGGTTACCTGTGGCTCCCCCTTTTCTTCTCCCTCTCACAAAAGGGAATACACTCTCCATCTTTACACTTTCCTAAATCCAAGCAAACAGTATCATCTGCAGCATTTCCAGGAGGGGGACATTCACTGCGGTTACCTGTACAGTAGGATACACCTTTGCAGGTAGCATTAATGGCCTCTTGGCATTTCTTCTCAGCTGTCTCAAACTGACAGTCTTTATAGCAAGGACTATTTCTATCACTACACTGAACTCCTTTTTTCAAAGTACAGTTTGCATTGCAACAGGTGTCATTGTTCAGATACATAATGCCAGGATCACATTCTTCTCCTTCATCCACTCTGGAATTCCCACATACATTGTTGTTTCGTTCTTGAAAACATTCCCGAGCCTTACTTTCAATAGTCTTGAAGATGGATTGTTTACTGCAGTTTGAAAACATCTTATTATTCTCATGGTCTCCACTCACAGCTATTGGATACATAACGTATTTTCCTCCTTGATCTTCATTTGGGGCACATTCTGCTAAACCATCAGGATCATGTTCTGCTCCAAAATTGTGTCCCAGTTCATGAGTTGTAACCAAATCAGCTTCCTTTGTAAGGATGGTTTTGCCATAATTTTTTGTGCTGGTCAAGCCACTATTCAGAAAGATGTTCTTTCTCCCAACTGAGCTATAATAAGCTTTTGGACAAACACCTCCATGACTGTTTGTTCTGGGAGATCCAACATATGCTAATCCAAGAGTTCCCATGTCAAAATCTTGATATGTGAAAAGATGTGCAAGACAAACTTTTGATGCATCTTCAGCTATATCAAAGCTGAATTGCTCTAGTAACAACTTCACATCCCAAGCATCCTTCTCTTTTTTGGGATAACTTTTTGCCATGTTAAAGTGCTTTTCACCAGGTTTTACCTCTTGAGGTGTCTTGAGGATACGAATCTGCTCTATCTGTATGCTATAACCTTTAAAACCTGCATTGTCCCAAGATGTATTTCGATAGATGTCATCAACTCTGTCAATCAATTCAATTAAGTAATTTGTAGTTGTGCTCTCTTCCCCTCTGCCCATGTACTTGTAAAAACGATGGTCTGCTACCACCAGTAACTTGCATGTATTCTTCATTGGATTTGGAGGAGCTTTTTTCTCTCGAACATGTACTGTATGTTGTTCCCTGTTTGTCTTATACTCACTTAAGTTCCTGGTCGCTGGAGACTTCTTCAGTGAAAGTAGGGTCCTTGGTTGCCACGATTGGGTGCCAATTGTAATGATTGCGTATTTAAAATCAGCTGGAGTCAGGAACTCAGGTTAAGGGAAAAATCTTCAGTCTTTATTCAAAGTGAAGAGGTGAAAAAAGATTGCGATAGCAATATGGGCAGCTGCAACAGGAAGCCAGCTAGCAGAGCAAGTGAGGGCTGAGCTCTCCTCTCCTTCCTTTTTCACTCCCCTGCCTCCACCCACCAGAATCGTCATTTCCTATACAACACATCTGGACTTGCACAAAGAGTAGGCGGGGGCCATTCTTTCTCCAAGCTTATATATTAATAGAGTATGGTCCAATTACTATTTAGCCTCATGTGCTTGGGACCTCAGTGCATCAACTCAAGCCTCAGCCCATTACAATCTGTGAATGTGAATGGGATGAGTTCTCCCATAAAATAGAAGCAGATAGCAGATGAGATTAAAAGCCAGAATTCTACAATATGTTGTTTACAATAACACAGTTGAAGCAGAAAGATACAGAGTACAGGTAAAAGGCTGGAGCAGAATCTTTTATGCTTGAGCTGAAGTTAAAAAAAAAAAAAAGCAGGGATAAGGATCCTGATCCCTGATTAAGCAAAAGCAAAAAAAGATCTAATTAGGAGAAGGAAACTACATCTTGCTAAGGTACCATAGATAATGAAGAAATAGCAGTCCTAACCATATATACAACAAATGATATAGCATCGAAATTCTTGGAAGAAAAGTTGAATTGCAAGAAGAAATAAGTAGCAAAACTATATTAATGGGGAAATCTTACTCTCTCTCAGAACTAGAATAAAATAAACAAGAAAGAAATTAAGGAGGTTAAGAATTTTAGAAAAGTTAGGTATTGATAGACATTTGGAAAAAAATTGAATGAGGATAGAAAGGAATATACCTTCTCAGCGGTACATGGTACCAACACAAAAATTGGTCATGTATTAAGGCATAAAAACCTCACAACCAAATGCAAAAGGGCAGATATACTTTTCAGATCATGAATCAATAAAAATTACATGTAATAAAGGGCCATGGAAAAATAAAACCAAAAAATTAGTTGGAAACTAAATAATCTAATTCTAAAGAATTAGTGGGTCAAGCAACAAATCATAGAAACAATAATTTCATGAATAACAGTAATGAGACATTTTACCAAAGCTTATGGGATTCAGCCAAAGCAGCTGATTTTATGTCACTAGATGTTTATGTGAATAAAATAGAAAAATGAATTGGGCATGCAGCTTTAAAAAGCTAGAAAAAGAACAAATTTAAAACCCCTAATTAGATTCTAAATTAGAAATTTTGAAAATCAAAGAAATTCATTTCAATAAAATTGAAACTAAGAATTTAGTTTAGGAGTGATAGCCTGAGAAAGAAATGAGAGTTGGGAGGATTAGACATTACGGAGATTAAATAACAGTTGGGATTAAGAGGAAGAATGAGAGATGGAATGACAGATTGTTTTAAGAGAAGGAAATTTTACAGTTTATGAACATGGAAATAGTACATTTGTGGTTGATAGCAAGATCAAGGATATGGCTATCTCTGTGTATAGATGAGGAAGAGTGGAGTAGTAGATCATGGCATGAATAAATTGTGGACCTGGGAGGACAGGGCATGAGTATTGGAGAGTTTAATTTTACTAGTATTAGGACAAGAATTGGGAGGAGGGGAGGAGAAAAGATTGTGACCCAAGCACTGAAACTAGAGGGTTGTCTTTCCAGAATTTCAGTGTAGTGGTAAATATGGATTGAATGAACCTCTGAGGAAGAGGTAACCTTGAGGAAGAAGGTTACCAAAGGAGAGAGGAAGAACCTGGAAGAAGCAATAGGAAACGAACATTCCATGAGTATGATTGGAGGGAATGAAACAGTGCTGGAGAGGATAGCCATTGAGACATTTCAGGAGTGATCCTGGTCTTATTGAGAACCAGAAGATGAAAGGAATGGGGAAGGAAAAGATGGAAGATGAAGCATGTTTGTAAGTCATGGATTAGGCATATTCACTTAACAAACTATTGAAATACAAGTTTGTGTGAAATATTTTGCTATTAAAGCAAGGGCCAGAGAAGATATATTCTCTTCAAGAAGCTTACCTTATATAATATGACCTGTCGTTACTTTGTTTAAATTGTGTCTGTCCTTTAAGGCCTCTATTCCCACCTTTCTATAAAGATTTATAGACCTAAAAAAACTGAGGCTTACAGAAACCAAGTCAGTCATTTATTTGGTGCCTTCATCAAGTTTAGTGGAGCCAGGTTGAAAGTCCTCATTTTCATGCTCCCCAGTTGAATGTTTTTTCCATCTTACTAATTATGATCAATTACCCTTGACAAGGTATTCTTAGAAATGAGAATGAGTTGAACCACTGAATCTGGGATGTGTGGGGTGCTATTCTGCTCCCCCATTGCAGTCTGTGTCCAGGCTGTAGAGCAGCACAACATAATCATAGATTCATGCAAATATTCACATCTCTTGTCCCTCTGATCATTTCCTCAGGGGACTGATGACAATCCTTGTGCATCTAGAAATTGCATTAGTTACCTTGGGGCCTCAGACTTCTGCAACAATATTATTTCTATGAGTTTCACCCAATCCTAGCTTCTTGACTTTTTTCACTAGATTTCTGCACATTGGATTAGTATTAAATAAACATTTCCTTATTCCAGAAAAGCAGAATCCTCAAGGATCCTAGAATGTAATTGATTCAATCATGCCCAACTCTTCATGACTCCATTTAGAGTTTTTTTAGATTAAGATTCTAGATGGTTTGGCATTTCTGTTTCCAGCACAGTTTACAGATTAGAAACTTAGGCAACCGGTTAAAATGATCTGTCCAGGATCACATAGCTAATGAATGTCTGAAGCTATTTTTGAACTTAGAAAAACTAGTCTTTTTGACTTTAAGTCCAGAACTCTGCCCACTAAGATCCATACTTACCCTATAGCTAAGGCATAGGCATAAATAAAATAAAGTTGACTTTGCCAAGTAATAAATTAATGGTATAGCCTTGTCCCCCAAATTTTAAGCTCTTTGAAGACAGTAACAATATTACATATTTTTTTTCCTGAACTTGACAGCATCTAGTATAGTGAAAGGTGATTTAAATACTTTTATAAATATCTGTTGTCTTTTCCTTTGCTTAAGTTGACATTCTTAGTATTTTCTTTTTAGTGACTTCTCATCATTCTTTTCCTATTTAGATACCTTTACACTCAGTTGATCTAATATACAAAGCAGTTTGAAATAATTTGCAATATGTTATATCACATAGCTGGTGTATGATATATTGTTTGACACAATATGAACATATGAGTGACTAATTGGTAGATGTATTACTGTGAGTTGGTTAACGTTATACTCTTGTACTTCCAAACTCTCAGAGAGAATTGCTTGGGAGCATTGAGAACTTGGAGTTAGGAGTGATTCATTCAGCTAAATACTAGGGACACAAAAAGAGGCAAAAGACAGTTCTTACCCTCAGGGAACTTATGATCTAATAGGGGAGGCAATATGAAAACAAATATATACAAAGAAGTCTGTATATAGGATAAATAAAAGATCATTAACAGAGGGAAGGCACTGGAATTTAGAGAAATCGAGGAAGGTTTCCTGTACAAGATGTCATTTTAGTTTGGACTTGGCCAAGGAAGCCAGGGAGGTCAGTGGTTGGAGGGGAAGATAAACAGCATTACAGGCATGGGAAAGAACCAGAGAAAATACCCAGAACTGAGAGATGGAGTGTCTTATTCATGGAATAGTCAGGAATTCATTGTCACTAGATCAAAGAGACCCAGAGGTTCTGTTAGGGACCCAGAAGTTCAAAGCCTTCTTCTGATACTTAGAAGCTCTGGGAGCCTAGAAAGTCCTTTTCCCTATTTTGAGTAGTATAATGTTATTCTTTGGCAAAGTGGCAAAAATAATTCTTGTAGTGTTTATCACCTCATAGAGTAATTATGAGGATCAGATGAGGTCAGCTATATAAAGTCTATAAACATTATAGAATCATAAACTTTTTTTTTTTTTTTTTGGCTGGGGCTCTAATCATCGTGCCACCTAACTGCCCCTAGAATTGTATATGCTTTTTTTTTTTTTTTTTTAGGATTTTTTAAAGGTCTTTTTTTTTTATTTTAATTTTTTAAAAATAATTATAACTTTTTATTGACAGAACCCATGCCAGGGTAATTAGAATCATATAAGCTTAAAGGATTATCTAATCTACCCCTTACCCCAAACATAAATCCTCTATAACATTCCTGACTTTTAAGTAGTGATCCTGCCTCCTTAGAATATGTATATCAGTATCTCCTTGATGCAGCAACAATTTTTGAAAGAAAAAACTGAAAATTGGTAAATGTTTACATCAAATTCTAGCTACTTGCAATTTTGGTATCACTAATGAAATAGTAGGAAATGGTGTAGGATAGTATATACAAAATCGTCCTTAGAGTTAGGAAAATTTGGAATGAAATCCTGCCAGCTATGTGGCCCTTTTCTGTGCTATGAGCAGTTTTCTCTTTGAATTCTTCCAAGAGAGCTTTGTGAGATGGAGACCAACTCATATCACCCTTTGGGGCTTCATCTAGAGATGGTTTGCCTTTGTGCCCTCAGAGTTTGAGGTCTGTTCTTCTCTATCTCCATAAAAGCTATCTATGATCAGAGCCCTTTTTTTCTTTTTTGATCATTTTTAAAGATTGAGGTCTGCTCTTAGAGCAGAGGGGAGATTGTCCCAAGATTATTCATCTTCAGGCAACAGCAGCTTCATGCTGCCCGGGTGCTAGTGCTGCTGGCTTCCTTCACATGCTGGATGAGCATAGCCAAGTCCTCGTTATTCTGGGGTTCAGGGGTTTACTATTTGCCTTTTGTATTTGTGTTGGATGTCTCACAGCTAATGTGCTGATCCATTGGCTTCTGAACCAGAACATAGTAGCCAATGTAACTGTATTTTTGCTAAGAGCCTCTTGGTAGATTCCCACAGTGTGTGAATGCCACAACTACCTGGGTCCCTGTGCTATACCTGTGCTGGCCACCTCCCCTATTCCTATGCTGGCTACTTCCCCTGTGCCTGATTGAAACAGACCTTTTCTGAAGTTCTTCCAAACTATTTTCTGCTGAAAATTTGTTACACTCCAAATATTTATGAATTCTGTCACTACAAAACTAGTTCAAAAGCTTCATCTGGTATTGATCTGAGGGAAGCCAAGAAGAGCTCAAAGACCTGTCTATTCTCCACTAGTTTGGCTCTGCCCTGAGAATTCTCTAAGACAGAATAGTTGCCAATTTGAGTAGTAGAGGGAATTTCTGTACCATAGTGTTCCTACATTGATGAAATCACACACCCAGACTAAAAAATGAAATGTATTTCAGTAATTCTTATCCTATAATAAGTTAACTTTTTGTAAACAGTGATTTAAAAGCCATGTGATTTTTGCAGTTCTTTTCCTCTTTCTTGATGCATTCTTTTTTAAAAAAAAAAAATCTATTTTTTTATATGCACAGGTAATTTTTCAACATTGTCCCTTGCACTCACCAACTTTTTTCCCTTCCCTCCCTCCACCCCCTCCCTAGATGACAGGCAGCCTCATACATGTTAAACATGTTAAAGTATATCTTAAATATATGTGTACAGATTCGTACAGTTCTCTTGTTGTACAAGAAAAATCGGATTCAGAAGGTAAAAATAACCTGGGAAGAAAAACAAAAATGCAAATAGTCCACATTCATTTCCCAGTGTTCCTTCTCTGGGTGTAGTTGATTCTGTCCATTATTGATCATTTGGAACTGAATTGGATCTTCTCATTGTTGAAGATATCCACTTCCATCAGAATACATTCTCATACAGTATTGTTGAAGTGTATAATGATCTCCTGATTTCATTCAGCATCAGTTCATATAAGTCTTTCCAAGCCTTTCTGTATTCATCCTGCTGGTCATTTCTTACAGAACAATAATATTCCATAACATTCATATACTACAATTTACCCAACTGTTCTCCAGTTGATGGGCATCCCTTCAGTTTCCCGTTTCTTGCCGCTACAAAGAGGGCTGCCACAAACATTTGGCACATATAGGTCCCTTTCCCTTCTTTAAGATATAAGCCCAGTAGGGGCTACAGGATCAAAGGATATGCACGGTTTGATAACTTTTTGAGCATAGTTCTAAATTGTTCTCCAGAATGGTTGGATCTGTTCACAACTCCACCAACAATGCATCAGTGTCCCAGTTTTCCTGCATCCCCTCCAATATTCATCATTATCTTTTCCTGTCATCTTAGCCAAAAGGTGTATAGTATCTCAGAGTTGTCTTAATTTTCATTTCTCTGATCAATAGTGATTTGGAACACCTCTTCATATGAGTAGAAGTAATTTCAATTTCATCATCTGAAAATTTTTCATATCCTTTGACCATTTAAATTAATGCATTCTTGTAGTGTCCCCTTTGGGCTATTCTTAACTGCCCACCTGTTGGTGGCACAACTAGGCTAACTTACCAGTCTTTGGGCACCAACCTGGATCCAGACCAACTAGGAGGTAGAGGTTAAGTGAAAGAAGACTTTATTCTTAGATAGCACATATTTATACTCCCCTGAGGATCTGAGGTAGGGGAGGTCCTTTAGGAACTTGGACAGGCAGGTCATAATGAGATTGATCAGAGAAGAGGGAGGGAGGTGTGGTAGGCTTTGAGAGCACTAAGGAGGGAGATGGGGCTATGCCCCACCTTCACGTAGAACTTGCCTGAGTCCTGGTCCTTCTCATCCTTCAGCTCTTCCAATATGCCTTGAACTGCATTCCTTGCTCCTAGAGGTTTTTTAACCCATATATCTCCCTTTTTTTGTTTAATGCAGTGTCTAGGGGGTGGGGTCCTCAGGAATGTCCTGTGAGGTTAAGGTATTCACTTTTAACCTGGTGTATAGATTGTGGAAATATGCAGAAAAAACAGCTAATCATGACTGGTAAGCAAAATAATAGCAAGAAAGCAAAAGCTATCATAGCACCAATATGTATAAAAAGGGGGCAAATGGTGAGGAGGTGTGCTTGATCCATTCAGCCAGTTGTACTATAACATCTCAGGACTGTTTTTATGACCATTGATTGGTGTAGTTAGTTGTTAAATAGATAAGTTGTCACAAAGATTGCAATTCCATAGTGAAATCTGTGCTTTGAATTTCAGCCAATGTTTGTGATGCATTGCACCAGTGCTGTGAGAAGGGAAAAGGAGACGCATTGCACATCTTATTAGAGGGTAAAGAGGTTACACATATTTGAGAGTATCTTCCATCAAATGAGATACTTCTCAATTCTATCCAAAGGACTTCATTACCCAGTTATTGAGTAATTTCTGCTAAACATTGGATTTGTCCTTCCAGTATATTATCTAATTTTGCCTGCACTTGAAAGGCTTGGGCCATTTTGGGGGCTAGATCCTGAATTTGGAAAACTAGGTTAGTTTGTGCATAAAGTTCTCGAATTTGAAATTCTTCAAAAACAGACATAGCTAAAGCTAGCCCTCTTACTACTCCTCCCAAGTCCCTTTTGTGTCTCATAGGCAGAGCCTGACTATTTCTGTGCCATGCTGCATCCTCAGTGGTGGCAAATTAAGGTTCAGGGGAGCGAGCCTTCAGGAGAGTAAACCGCTGAATACCTATTAGAAATAAGGTAGAATTTGGAGGATATGCTTGGGATCTTATACTATCTGAAATTATGTATATCTACCTGGAACACAGGTTTGTCTAATTCGGGGTTTTTCGAGGTAACGTTGTAATTGGAATTACTGCATATTAGGAATCTGTAACTTGGTGGGGTCACACCTTGTGTTTCAGAGGAGTAAACCATGATATCACAACCTATATTAGACTGATGTTCATTGGTATAGTTAGCCCCATCATGACCAAAGAGGGATCTAAATGCCTGGAAAGTCGGGTCTTTGCATGGTTTCAAATTATATCTACATATGTGATATTCACATATGTTCCCAGAACAAAAGCTGCTACAGCTTTCCAGAGTCCTGGGTGTTATACTTTTTGATATTGCATTACTGGTTTTGGAATCTCAAGTGGTCTTTGAGTGATTGCAGTATTGGGTCATCTATTCAACTAGGAATATATCTGAATTCCCTGTGTATCATTATATCAGGTGTCTTGGAGATAGCCCCGTGCTGTCCAAGCAGTATGTGGGATGGGCCTATGGCAATCCGAGAAAGAGGGGCCATAACAGGGTTACAGGTCCAAAGGTGCAGTCTAAAAGGCGGGGTTCAGAGTAATCAGCATACACCTTCCACAGTACCCCACCCATAGTCAAGTTTATATAAAGAGAGTGCTGAACATCGTATCCACAATCAGTATTCATGATGTGCCATGCCCCAGGAGCCGAGCCACTCATAAGCAAAGTCTTTTTGTTGTTGGGGAAGGCACTTGGTCTGTCATACATATAACAATACCCCTGATAATAAATATAAAGTCTTTTAAGGTCTTAATTCTTGATTCCCTGAGGGGTAGGTGCTTACTAGAATCTTCATCAGTCAGGGAGGTAACATTACCACAGAAAAGTAAATCTGGGGAGGGTTCATCCCAGGTCAAAAGTCGTCTGAGGCCCACATTCACTAACACCCATATCTCTCTACCTTGTTGTTCTTCCTGCTTTAGTTCTACCATAGGTATAGAGTCTGTCTGAGCTAGGGCTATTTGACACAGAATGGAGAAAAGACATGTTAATGTCCTGAGATCAGCGGTCTTAGTCCTTTTATTCCTATGAATCCTCCTCTTTCCCCACTGTTTCTTCTTTAGGTGTCTCTGTCTCCTCACCTTGTCCTTCTCTTCTCTCATAAATGGTTTGGGTCCATTAAGTAGGGAGCCATAGCTCTTTTCCATCTGCATCTGTAACACATAAGAATACCAGCCCCTTCAAAAGAACTCAAGTGGAGCCATGCCATTTCCCATCCTCATCTTTCCACATAATGCTATCATAAGTCTTATTAGGAGCCTGAAGTGCTGTTCTCATAGGAGTGTCTTTTCTTTCATCAGGGGCATTTATCATATGTCTTATGGCTGGAGATAATGCATCTTCCCAATTGACACACAAAAAGTTATATGTAAATACAGCTTTGTCTGTATCTGACTGGTTTAGCCATCAGGGGCTAATGAGCACAATGTTTTACTATATTACGGGTTTGTTCCTTGATAAGGCCATAAAGGCATTGTAAAGCAGATGCAGGAAGGTGAAAGGATTCATGGACTATTCCTTTTGTCTTTCTCTCCCTTTCTTTTGTTCTTCCTCATCACTCCTTGCCTCACTTCTTTACTCATCTTCTAAATTTATGTCCATCATATTGATATTTGCCTCGTGGACACTCCTTTTCTTAATTATGGAACACTCCAAGGTAGGAGCCCATTCAGTTCCATTTATGTCCATCATATTGATATTTGCCTCGTGGACACTCCTTTTCTTAATTATGGAACACTCCAAGGTAGGAGCCCATTCAGTTCCCTTTTCCTTTTTGCTACTTTACTTTAACCTTTTTGTTTAATAAGGAGTCTTTTCAGTGTGTGATGGGCATCTTCTACAAGGGCATGGCCAGTAGGATTGTATGGATTACCAGTAACATGGATAATCCCAAAGGTGGAGAGAAAGGTTGCAAAATGTTTAGAGGTAAAAGCTGGCCCAGTATCAATCTTTATGGCTGCTGGGATCCTTTAAGAGGAAAAACAGTGATGTAGATGTTTAATCACAGCTATGGTTGTTTCTTTAGGGGAAGCTATGGCCCACATAAATTTGGAAAAAGAACATGTAATATCAACTCGCCCCATATGGCCATTCATTTGCCATAGCTCATTAGGGGCTCTTTCACAAGGGTTAACTCTAGCTGGAGGTAGTGGGGGGGAGGAAAGGCACACAATGAGCACAATGTTTTACTATATTACGGGTTTGTTCCTTGATAAGGCCATAAAGGCATTGTAAAGCAGATGCAGGAAGGTGAAAGGATTCATGGGCTATTCCTTTTGTCTTTCTCTCCCTTTCTTTTGTTCTTCCTCATCACTCCTTGCCTCACTTCTTTACTCATCTTCTAAATTTATGTCCATCATATTGATATTTGCCTCGTGGACACTCCTTTTCTTAATTATGGAACACTCCAAGGTAGGAGCCCATTCAGTTCCCTTTTCCTTTTTGCTACTCTTGCAATTCTCCTTTTCTGTCTGCACTTCAACATGCACTTTGAGAGGGTTTAATTTAGTGCCCTCAGTGGTGCTTCGTATTACTTAATATATCAGGTGATGTTCAGGGATTTCCCTGGGATTTTCTCTTTTATAAGAGGCCATCTGATGTCCTACTGTTCCCCATCTGTTTAAAAGAAGGCTGTTACACCCATGGGCAGCATAATTGTATAGTATCTATAAATTCCTGCGAGGTCCTCATGTCTATTTCTATCCCCACTTTCTTAATGATCCAACATACTTCTTATCCCAATACTTCCCGGTCTGAGACTCTTACAACAGTTTGTCCCATCCCTAACTTTCTACTCACTAGAATAGAGTTCTGTTTTCTTCTCACCCTGTAGGCCTGCTACACGGTGAGGTCCTAGCTAAATTGTCCCTGTTCGGGCGCCACTTGTAGCATCCCCTTTGGCTTACTCTGCCCTCCCATCGGTGGCACAGCTAGGCCAACTTATCAGCCTGGATCTCACAAATACAGATCGACCAGGATGTAGAGGTGAAGCAAAAGAGATTTTTATTCTTAGATAGCACATATATATACCCCCCCTCAGGATCCAGCGAAGGGGAGGTCCTCTAGGAACCGATTACATAGATGAGCAGGTCATAACGGGATTGGCTCGAGAAGAAGGAGGGAGGTATTCTAGGCTTTGAGAGCATTAAGGAGGGAGATGTAGTACCTGGAGTCAGACATGCCTCTTGGGGCTATGCCCCACCTCCACACAGAACTCACCTGTGCCTTGGTCCCTCTCATCCCTCAGGTCCTTCCACATGCCTTGAACCACATTCCTTGTACTTAGAGGTTTTTTAAACCCTTACACATTCTAATCCAATTTTGATTGTGATAATGTAGATAAAAGGACTTTATGAAAACTCTGATATTCTGTAATCTTTTAAACTTCATGATATTTCAGATTCCAGGAAGAAGATTCACTTTGTTAGTATACATGATGCAGTGAAAGCTGGTGATGTGAAACAGCTAGCAGAAATTGTAGAGAGTGGAATCAACATTAATGAGGTTGATGTCCTCCATAAATTTACCCCTTTACATTGGGCAGCACATTCTGGAAGTTTGGAGGTAAGAAGCTTTAAAAATACTTATTAAAAGTGGATGATCTAATTATTGAATTTTAGCAATATCATGCATCCAGGTGATTTTTTTTTTGGATTGGATCTGTGATTCATTGATATCAGAAATTTCTTATTAGCAGATTGTATCCTGTTGCATAATCTAAGATAGCATTGAAGCATTGAAATGTCAAATAAATGACTTAAATACTCACCATATATAAAGTTCAAAATAAGTATTTGCATCTGAATTGGGTAAAAATAGAATAATTGATATGCCTTCTGCTTATTTTTCCCTTGTTATCTATAAAATACTTCATTTTTCATATAGTATTAATGTTTTTCCTCTGATTCTCCTGAGCTAGCATATGTTCTAAAACAGAAGACAGTTAAAAGTACTTTAAAATTGTTTTTAGGGGCATCTAGTTGGCATAGTAGATAGAGCACCAGCCCTGAATTCAGAAGGACCTGAATTCAAATTTGATCTCAGACATTTAACACTTCCTAGCTATGTGACCCTGGCCAAGTCACTTAACCCCAATTGCCTCAGGGGGAAAAAGATTGTTTTTGGTATGGTTGTGTAATTTGACTGCTTTAAAGGAATTCATGGTGAGAGAATCCTCTTCTACTAATTCAGGTTAGCAATTGCTTGGAAGCTTAGCCTCAGAAAGAGTAGCTTGGGGACTCTGAAAAGATAAGTAATTTACTCAGAATCATAGAGCTAGTGAGTGCCAGAAATATGAAGACCTTTTATCCAGGTTTTCTTGACTCCAAGGTCAGCTCTTTATCCACTATGTCATACTGCTTCTTGCCTAAGATTTATAAACTAACATAAAATTATACTTTTTAATAAGTGGTAAAAATAACTGACTGACAGTTTTGGGCTTTAAGGATACATTTATGATAATTAAGTAGTGCTCTGTCAGTCTTTTATAGTTTATAACCTGCCCTTACTCTTGGATTCAGTGACACTAGGTTCCAGACTGTTCTTTGAAGAAGACACTGTATGTTTTTACTAACAGTTCTCCATTCAAGGAATATTCTCTCTCTTCATCTCTACCTCTTTACTATCAAGAAGTTTCTGTAAAGTCTAGTCCTGGACTAATCAAGCCCCCACTTTGTCTTTGTTGTCTTTTAGGAAAAAAAAATTAAGCCTAACCCATGTTGGGGGTTATGTATAAATACCAATTACATACCACCCCATCATGGTGAAGTCCTAAGAATTCCACCATTTAATTTAACTTTTACTGTCAAACCTAGCATAGGCAGAGATAAGAGAAAAGGAAAAAGAAAAAAAGTATAGCCTTTCTACTTGAAGAAATCATCATAAAGAAAAAGAAAAAAAGAAAAAATATAGTGAAAAATAAAGACCAAAATCTTAGGCTTTTAAAACTTTCCTCACTTTGGAAAGACCAAATGTCAGATTTCAATAATCTAGTCTCTATGGTGGGTGATACTACAACTTTTCAATTTACATTTGGTCTTCTAATTCAAGGTGGTGGTGATAAGTCGGAAGCACCAGGGACATCAGGACTACTATACAAATGATGTTATGTTGGGCACAGTTATAAATTATTTTTCATGAATCAGGGTCATCTGTAGTAAAGTAGATAAGGTATCTAGCATCTAAGTTTATATAGCAAGATTTTTCCTTTACAAATACCTACTCAGTATTCCCTGGCCCCAGAAATTCCATCAGAGAAATGATAGCAAATCTTTTTCCCTTTAGAGACTTCTGCTGAAGTGATTCCCCTCTTTTTTTTCCTGCAGGATCTAGGTATATCTCTTATCTTTTTCTAAGGACTCAGGATTATCTTCAAGAATATCCTTTTTTTCTGTACAAATTCATGGTAGTCATAGGAAGGCAGAGTTTCACCTTCCTCATGTCATTAGAAAGTAGGGCACCTCCCCAGAATTCCATTATATGGTGTACTAAAACCTCTCTGGGAAGGATTTGTTTAAACCATTTCCATAAAAAGAGATATGCCAATTGGGGGGAACTGAGATGTTTCTTCAGAATATATGGACCCCCTGAAGCATCAGGATCATTGAGGTCCAGGGGACTCCATGCAGGGAGTGGAATAAGGAAGGTCCTGACAAGGTGAAACTATGTATCAAATAAGTTATCTTGGAGGCTATAATGTCACTGAAATGGAGAACCCTCCTCCTTTCTAGGGTTGAGGAAGTGACTTCTGGGAGATGGGCAACTAACTGTGATAGGGGCTGAGTAATGAAGCTGTTTTTCAAAAGGCTATTCCAAAATCTAAAAATGTCAGCTCTCAGAGGTAAAAGAGGTGAAACCCAACAGGTGGGACATAGATAGACCTTCTTGTGGCTTTTCTTCAGGTCTTTGGGACAGGAAGCTTATAAGGAAGGAGAAGCTATCTTGTGAAAGCTTGATGCCTGGGAGGGGAGGGGAAGGGGGGCAGACTTAACCAGTACCAAAATGCCTTAGCTTCAAAAGGCGTCATCTGCAGTAAGGGCAAACCTCATGCCTCGAGATTGTGAAAGGGATTAATGCTATAAACTGATTACTTGGAAGTAAGTTAGGACTCCAGTGTGATCAGGCCAGACTTCTTTTTCGAAGGGGTGCTCTAATTGATGTGAAGAGCCAAAGAGGCCACCTTACCCCTTATTCTTTGTTGGAGGATTATGTGGACTGGCATCATGGTTCTTATGTCCAGATTGGGATGGATCCCTCCTACCTGTGCTGTTCTGCTAGGAACATTGATCTGGTTGGGCAGTTTTGTCTTTGCTGGCCCAGAAACAACTGTATGTGATGGAAGGCAGCTGCAGAACTCATCAATTTGTTCTGACCCCAAAGTGGGAAGAACTTATGGTTGTCCAGGCTTGTCCTTTCCAGGTTCCCAATACTTGGCCACACTCATAACCACCGCCCAGGAATCAGCATAGAGATCTTATCTGTCCCTCCCTTAAGATATGCCATCTTGACTGAAACAGCAGGGTCCTGTGATGAAGTGATAGGAGACTGCATATACTTCACTACCTTGACCACTATCTTTCCCGGATCCTGATTGAGTCAGCTCCTGCTCTGAGCCCAAGAGCGTTGGGAATAGTAGTTCAAGTGCACATTCTGTAGTCATTATTTTGGGTGGTAACTCCTATGGAGATGCAGCCTGATCTCTGCTCCTGGAGTTGTAAATCCAAGCAAGAACATTCTTGTCACCAAGTCCTTGGTGCTTTTGGATGGCTCAGTATCAGAAACTGATAGGATTTTATCTGTGAAAATGTTATTAGAGGGGGGATATCACTATCTGCTTTGCTACTGCATCTTAACTTCATCTGATTTGCTTATGAAAACTTCCATATGGGTTGTCTCTCCTAGTAGAATTCAAATTCCGAGAGGAGAGACCATCTGACTTTTCTATTTGTATTCCCAGCACAGGGCTTTTCAAATAGTAAGTACTTAATGAATCATCAATTCATTCATTCGAAGCTTTCTCATATGCCAAGTCTGCAACCTGCAACTCAGCCTCCTGGGAGGAATTGCCAGCTACCCTCATCCCTCAGAGTAGTCCCAGTTACTGAATTACTGAGTGTTGAAGTTGTTTTGTTTTATTCTTTCATAATGGGTAGAACTGTCAGCTTACCAGGTAGAATGGGGAAGAACTCAAGTTCTTGTAGCTATCTTTGGAATTTCTGGAGAATTATTGAGGTCAGGACAACATTCTGGGTTTAAACAATCTCTGATTATTTAAAACTATATTTAAAAAATATAATTTTCCCAAACAATATAATAAATGATAATAATTCACAGTCTTAACTATCCCTGTCCCAGATAATACGAAGCAGTTTTATTAATATCCCCATAGACATGCTGATCAATTACTTTTTCAATCTCCTTTTTTCAGAAGCCACATTCAAAGCTTCCTGGAGGAGGAGATGTCATTTTCCCTAGGAGGGAAGTAGATGTAGGGTCATCTTCTTCCATCCTTGGGCCAGCTATTTACACTCAAATCAGTATTTTCCCTAATGGCAACTACTATTCAATCTTCCACCCATTTTGTCAGTTGACATATATGGGTTCTCCAAAACGTTTGCTTTAATTGATCCTGAACTAGGATGTGCAGACCTTGGTGGTGATGGTGAGAGGTTATATAGATAAAATCTATCAAACCCTTATTCCCTTTAAGAACTTTTATTTCCTGTCTGGGAGATCCCCATGGGAAGTCAGCTGCATTAGGAATTCATATTTATGAGGCCAGATATGATAACTCCCAATCTCAATCAGCTCCAAAAAGGGACAAGGGAAGTTCTGGTCTGGAGCCTTTGATTTAGGTGCCTTTGTTCCAGTTAGTCCTCAGAAAGCTTCTCAAACCTATGGAACTCTGCTGCAGAAAGATTCTACATTAGCTTCATTGGACTGCACTCTCAGGAGCCATTGCTCCCCTGACTCATCAGGTTTCTATTTGATCTTTTCTTGTAACTTCCTCAGCATCAGGGGATGAAAGCCAACTCAGTGGAAGCAATCCCATTCTGGGGTGTATAGGATAAAGCTTGTAGCAAATATGTGCAATTTAGTTAATTCTTTCATTGACCATGTCCCCAAACCCCCTGTCTCAGTTTGTATATATCCTGAGTCAAATCATCTCTGCCTGGAGGGCGGGTAGCATCCTTTATCATGAAATCCTTATGTTGGTCATTGTTGGTCAGAATTCTTAAGCATTTAAAAATTGTTATTTGTATACATTTTCTTCCTAGTTCCAGCAATACTTTTAAATGTACAAACTTCAATATCAACCAGTGAGCCTAGAGATGTAAGTGTGGTTGAGTAGGAATGCAGAGTTTATCATTATAAAAATAAATGACAGTTATTTAGAGCAGAATAATATGTATGATATGTGCATTTTAATATTTTCTTTCTCTTTAATTTAGTGTCTTCACTGGTTGCTGTGGCATGGGGCTGACATCAAGAGTGTAACCCCAGGAGGTTGGACAGCTGCTCACATTGCTGCAATCAGAGGTCAAGATGCCTGTATGCAGGTAAAGAGAAAAAAATTCTTGTTAAATAGATTTAAAAATATATTAATGAACCTATTCACTTGGATGAATTCTTATTGGAATGCTTTTATTCTCATTATTTTATTTGAAAGGTGATAGTTCTTGGAATTTCATTACTTAGGGGCTCTTGTTACCAACTTTCCATTTACTGAACTTGATGTAAGACACAGATCCTACCTAACCTTTGTGGTATGTTTTGACAACTGCCAAAAGCCAATATCTGTGTACAAAATATCAATCCCATGGCTTGTCCCTGAATCCTAAGTAAGACTCGACTTGTTCTCCTAGAATGGAGCTACTTACAGCTCCCACTCAAAGTTTTTGGGAGACTTCTGAAGAGCCCGAGAAAACTTTCTGTAATGTGGTCAGCTGAAGGCCCCCATTCCACTATGTTCTCTCCATTGGTTACTACTAATAGTTAAGATCTGGTTTCATTTAAACCAATTAACATCAGTCAGCTTTTACAGAAGGCTATATAGATATCCTCATGCAGACAGAATAAGAACCAGAAACACAAATATTTCTTTCCTTCCCTGTCCCCATTTGTGGCGAGAGTAGTGGGCTCAGATTTAATGCAGCTTCTTAATTAAGATGGAAAGTTTACTTCCTGTTGTAGCATAGCCATTGCATTAGTCTGGTTTCAGCTGCCGCCAGGTTTAGTCAGGTGGATTCTTTAGTACTTTGTTTCTCCCACTCCTGGACCAATCCAGCTTTCTGGGCTGATCTTTTGAAGTTCACAGGGTCATAGTCATTGCCACTCTTCTTTTGCCTAAATGCAGGAAAGGATAGATTCAGCAGGGACTTGTCGCCTTGACTTTTGTTGGCACCATGGAATAGCCAGCCCAGGCTGCTCACCTCAGCAGTGGTCGTGGTGGGGCCAGGGACCAGGATGGTGTGTAAATGTGGAATGCAATTCTGGTTACAGAGCCGATTCACAAGCCCTCTCTTTATCCAGTTGTTAGTGAACTGGAATTAGTCACTGAATATATCTAGTTGCTCCAAAACAGGAAGCCAAGCACTTCCATTATAGGTCATCAGGCCTTTCTAGAAGTATACTTCCCACTTCTTCTAGTTCTAACAGTTAATTAGCAGGATATCCACACAGGGCCAGACATTTCTGCTTGGATGGCTCTTATCCGCATAGGCAGGGCAAAGTTCTAGCTACATGACACAGCCTGTATAAAATCAGGCCTGAAGACAGGAAAACCTGAGTTCAAATATATCCTCAAGATATCTAGTTATCATCCTCGAGAAATCCCTTACCTGCCATCTGCCTCAATTTCTTCATCTATAAAATGGGGATAATAATGGCACCTATCTCCAGGGTTATTGTGATCAAATGAGATAATATATTTTTTAATATATATTTTATTTTATTTTATAATAACTTTATATTGACAGAACCCGTGCCAGGGTAATTTTTTTTTTTTACAACATTATCCCTTGCACTCGCTTCTGTTCCGATTTTTCCCCTCCCTCCTTCCACCCTCTCTCCTAGATGGCAAGCAGTCCTATATATGTTAGATATGTTGCAGTATATCCTAGATACAATATATGTTTGCAGAACCGAACAGTTCTCTTGTTGCACAGGGAGAATTGGATTCAGAAGGTAAAAATAACCCGGGAAGAAAAACAAAAATGCAAATAGTTCGCTTTGATTTCCCAGTGTTCTTTCTTTGGATGTAGCTGCTTCTCTCCATCATTGATCAATTGAAACTGAGTTAGGTCTCTTTGTCAAAGAAATCCACTTCCATCAGAATACATCCTCATATAATATCGTTGTTGAAGTATATAATGATCTCCTGGTTCTGCTCATTTCACTTAGCATCAGTTCCAAATGAGATAATATTAATAAAGGGCTTAGCACAGTGCCTTAGCATAGGACCCAGTAAATACTATATAAATATTATTATTTTTAGTTCAAAATTTAGTTAGGTATCCTAGGGTTAGTATTTTGAAAGGACAATATTCTCTTTCTGATATGAAGACTGATCTATTCCAAGGTTTGGGCTTAGTTGCCAAAGTTCCTTGGGACTAGGAGATTTTGAATTGTTCAGCAACAAAGCAAAGGAAGCAGATGGAAGAAAGAATAAGCTAGCCTTCAGGTCCACAGAAGAGAAATGGAGCTAAGTAGAGAAATGGGAAAAGAGCAGCAGGATTTTGGGTCCAAATCTGTGTCAGTATCTTTCAATGTGTGCTCTAGGATTAGGGAAGAACTAAGAGTAGCAGATGTGCTAGTAAGTAAAGGAGTCAGGAAAACCTGAGTTTAAATTCAGCCTTATATACTTAGCTGTGTGACTGTATACAAGTCACTCAATTCTGTTTGCCTTTGTTTCCTCATCTATAAGATGAACTGGAGAAGGAAATGGCAGACTTCTTCAGTATCTTTACCAAGAAATCCCAAATGAGGTCACAAAGGATCAGATATGACTGAAAAGATTGAATGACAACAGCATCATATAAAAGGCTGCTGTAAGGCCCACCCTCTGCTAGGTTAGCAGAGGTTTGGCCTGAAGATTAGTGTTTACTCTTCTCAGGTGCTCTTCCAGAGGCCTACTTGCTAAGAGATACTTATTCTGTTTTTTAATTATTTCTGTTATGGGCCAGAACTTGAAACAAGGTACTAATTCACTGGAATTGATAGAGACAATGCTTGTGTACTTAGTTTATACCTTTAGAGTTCACACCTTTAAGAGAACATATATAAGGAGGAGCCCACTAGAGACTTCGAGAGATTCACAATTCAGAAGCCCACAAGCTCACTCTCTCAGAGGCGGAGTCAGTTCATTCCACATTCCACCCTTGTGCTGGCTGGAGACTTTAGATTCGGAAGGAGCTAGAGGCTAAAGCTGGAAGACAAAGGATGCTCTTGGAACGAAGGAGAGAGATAGTCTCTAAGAAAGCTAACTGGGCTATTTTGAAAGAGACAATAAAGGGTCTGAACTTTTAACTTCTGGCTGCATTTGAGGTGATTCTTACTTTGAACTGAAAGGAAGGCTGCTCCCAGAAGCCCCCAAGAAATCTGCTCCTGGAGAACAATATATTTTAGAGAAGAACATTACATATTTTATAAGCTATTTCTTTTTACTGATTTTGTTTCATAAAAAGCCCATGATTGATTAAGACTATTTTGTATTGCATATCTATCTATACTGTGCTGGGTAAAGAGAAGACCTATGATTAGCTAGGAAGTACACAACATTAAGAGGGTAGGTCAGGAGCCTAAAGATCTGTACTGGTAGTTAGAATTGGTTTCTGATTAAAGAACTTCAAAGCTCAAACAAGAGAATTTGGTGATTTTTATGATGAATAATAGCATCTATTTGTAAGCTCCTTAGGACTCTAGGGAAAAGGATACAAAGGCACTATGTGGGCTGTTCAGACCACAGAAGCCTTAGGCAAATCCTCAACCTCCAATAGGAAAAGTACCTTGGACCTGTGGGCCAAAGGAAAGGTATAGCCCACAAGGTTGCCTAGTAAACAGAAAAAGGTGTGGTCTGGGTTACAGTCATTAACTATTCCTATAAGAAGAAGAAGCACATGAAGTATCCAACTGAACTTTGCCTGATTTTCTTCATTTTTTTTTTGCTGCTTTTTTGAAGAGCTCTTTTTAAAAAATCATTTTTATGTTACACATGTACATCCTTTTTAAATATATTTCCATATGTATCATGTTGGGAGAGAAAAATAGGCATAAAATAGAAAAACCACGAGAAAAAAAGGTAGGTGAAAATAGAATATGTTGATCTACATTCAGTCTCCATAGTTCTCTCTCTAGAAGCAGATGGTGTTTTCTATTCAAAGTTTATTGGAATTGCCTTGTATCATTGAACTACTGAGAAGAACCAAGCCTAGCAGAGTTGATCATCACACAATCCTGCTGTTGCTGAGTACAATGTTTTCCTGGTTCTGTTTGCTTCACTCAGCATCACTTCCTTTAAATCTTTCCAAGCCTTTCTAAAATCAGCCTGTTCATCATTTTTATATAGAACAATAATATTCCATTACTTCAATGTATCATAACTTATTTAACCATTCCTCAATTGATGTGCATCTGCTCATTTTCCAATTCCTTGTCACCACAAAAAGAGCTGCTACAAGCATTTTTGCACATCTGGGTCCTTTTCCCTCTTTTATGATTTCTTTGGTATGATATAGTACCTCATTTCTTCTTACCTACCCTTAATCACTGACGGAGTGTTGCGTCAGACAAACTGAGACTTGGGGAGGATCTTAGCTTAAGAAAGCCAAGGTGGTCTACTGCAACTGGGGCCATCTCCAGTCATCCTGATATATGTCTTGCCACTGGATCAAGATGGCCCCAGAGAATAGAGACTAGTAATTTTGTACAGTCCTGCCTCACTTAAATCCAGTTTACTTGCAAGTCATGAAATCACTTTCTTGATGTCATGGGACAAAAAACAATGAGCATTTGCTCTTGCCACATGACTGTTCTTCCTTTTTTATATATGTCTCTCTTTATAGCCCTTTACAAAGTTTCTCTTGTTTATTTCTTGTTCATAATATATGATATATATATATCTCATACCATCCAGCTTTTCATTGCCTTTTGGGTGACCCAGAACTTGATTTAGGGATCATAATGTTTCATAACTCACAGCTATGGGCAATTTTTTTGGTAATTTAAAAAATTTATTTTAAATTTAAATATAAAATGAGAAAAGAAAAAAGAAATACAACATTGCTTTGTATACTACAGAACAATAGAGGATTCAGTACAAAACAAATTTTCATTTCAACAAAACCCATATAATAAATACTACTTGTTTTCAAAGCTGGACAGCTTTTCTTTCCTTTTTTGTAGGTTTTCTTTTGTTCTGTGAACTTTAAAATTTTTTTTTTCCTTCTCTCCCCTTCTCTCCAATATAAGCAGGCTGTAATAAAGTGTGGATACATCTGCATAGATATCTATAAACATACACATATATACATATATACATTTATACACATATGTGTAAGAGCATACTATGTTTATTTCTGCTTGTCATTTGATTGTCAGGAGGTGTATAGCATCTTCCTTTATAAGTCCAAGTCTTTCCATTTTTTTTCCCTAAATCAACCAACTCATTATTTCTTATACCATAACAATATTCCAATCTAATGACTTCCTATCTGAACGATTCTTTGTAATTTTTTCCCCAAATTTTCTGCTTCCCTTCTACTCTTGGCTACATAGGTTTCAATATTTTAATTTAAAATAAACAAAATTACTCATTTTATACTTCAACAATGTTCTTACCTTATAAGAGAGTTTAAGGGCAGACACTGCTGAATCTACTCCTTTTACATGATTTTCTCCATTTTTTTGACGTTTCAAATGAATTATGTTAATTTTTTCTAACTCGGTAAGATAATTTTTAAATGATTTAATTGGGATGAAATTTAATGAATAGATTAGTTAGGCAAAAATATCATTTAAAAAATTTTATTATCTTTACCCATGAACGATAAATATTACTCAATTTATTTAGATCTGACTTGTTTGTATAAAGACGTTTTATGTTTATGTTCATATAGTTCTGTGCCTGTTTTGGCAGATATATCCTTAAGTATTTTATATTGTCTAATTATTTTAAATGTGTAAAACAATATTGAATAATATGGCTGAGACATAATGTAGTTTTCCTAGTTTTTTCTTATGATTAAATTTGTTTTAGCTTTAACTTTGTTTGAGATCAAATGATTACTACCTCTACTTTTTTTTACATAATAAATTTTACTCCTGCTCTTTATTTTTTCTTTGTATATATTTCTCATTTTGATTGTTTTCTGAAAGTAACTTATTATTGTATTCAATTTTTAAAATTTATTATCCCTTTCCCTTTTATAAGTAAATTTATTCCATTTCACATTTTAAGCAATAATTACTTATATATTTTCCTCTTTCCTATTTCCCCTTATTATCCTTCTCACTCTATTCCTGTTCTTCTTCTCTCCTTTTCTTTATTTCTACCTGCTGTCTTGCCCTCTATTTCTTAACTTACCCACCCTCCAAAAGTCCCTTCCTATCCTCTCCCTCCTTCCTATCCCATTACCTTCTTACTTATGAGTTTTGAAAACATGCATGTGCATGCACACACACACACACACACACACACACACACACACACGTTGTTCCCTCCTTTACATATTCCTGATGAAATGTTTCCAATAGTTACCATCCTCCTCCCTACTAGATTCATCTGTATCAAGTGCCATGCCCCCATCATCTATGTATATGCTTCTACTGTGTCAAATTTTTTTTTTATGAATACTTGGAGAACCCTCATCAATGTGCCAAAAGAGGACAAGTTTATAATTCTGAGTGACTTTAGTACCAGAATGGTCACAGACTACCAGACATGACAGGGAGTCCTTGGGAGAAATGGAATCAGAAATAACAATAGCAGTGGTCACTTACTATTGAAGACTTGTGCATTTCATAATCTTTTCATTGCCAGCAATCTTCTATTTATCTAAATACAATAAAACTTAATAACTTAATGGATCCAT
Organism: Antechinus flavipes; assembly: GCF_016432865.1. Classification (NCBI taxonomy): domain Eukaryota; kingdom Metazoa; phylum Chordata; class Mammalia; order Dasyuromorphia; family Dasyuridae; genus Antechinus; species Antechinus flavipes. Next base: position 530,618,096 of record NC_067400.1, read on the forward strand.
TCTTATAGCAGACATTGACATTTAATAGACTATGCCATTTATAAGAAGACACAGGATGTGAGAGTGATGAAGGCAATTTATGTCACAGTGCTGAACCCATCATAGATTTGTCATTACTTTCTTTTTCATCCCAAGTGAAAATCCCTGCTCCTTTTGTCTTCCTTTTTCTCCTAGTGAAGCTTTAAAAAAAAGGCATCTCTTTTTGTTATTACTTTCCTTGTCAGTTTCTGTTCTTTCTGAGTTTTAGCATTGTTAGCATTATAAATATCATGCTATACTTTTCACATTCACACAGGTTTCATGAGGCTACTCCTATTTTTCCTCCTTATTGGAACTGTTTATCTTTGTGTATTTAGAATTTCATTGTTAAGTATTTCCCATTCCCCCGGGCTTATGTCTTAGGAATTATTTTGCTTCATGGCTCCTATGTTTTCTCTGAACTAATTTTAGATTGTTTTCCTCAAATAAGAGGTGCATGAGAACAGTTGTGAAAATTATGTATTGAATTTTTTTATCTTTTAAAAAATTATTTTTCCACTTAGTAGTTACTTTTTTTCCAATTATATATACAGATAGTTTTCAATGTTCACTTTTTTTAAAAAAAGATTTTGAGTTCTAAATTGTTTTCTACCTTTCTTCCTCTTCTTCCTCTTCCCCAAGATTATTTAAATTTCTTAAATATTCAAAAAGAAAAGTAAGTCCTACGTAGTAGTATTTTATATTTACTGTATACATGTATATTTATATACAATACTTTCTGTTCTAGAATATATGGAAATGCTATCTTACTTGGTGTTTGTTAAGTTTAGAATTTTAAAAAAACCTTCCAAAGTATTTGTTAGACATTATCTTAATTTTCTCCTGACAAGCTCTAGGATGGAGTGGTGACTGTCCTCAAGAGTTGAAGTCATATTCCACTTGTCCATTTCCCAATACAATAATCAATTCCTTTCTCTTTGTAAATAAAACACAATTTTCCCAGGTTAGTTCTCCCATCTTTTGAAGGTCTAAAAAAAGTTAGGACGTTATTAGCTGTTTTGCTTTTGGCTGAAGGATAACTGCAGTAGATTTTTATTAATTGAACCTCCTCATCACTATATCATATGACTGTGCCAAAGTTTTAATCTGTTTTCTAAACTACTCATTGTTTTCCTCTTTCTGTCTAGATGATCTGTAGTATACTCTAGTGACAAAATCACTTCTGTCTCTTATCTCCTTGACCTTCACCCAAATACCCTTATACTTCTTCCCTCTGGATCTTCAATTTCTTCACATGAATATATTCCCACAACTTTTACTTGTCCTGTTTTTATGGGTTTCATCCAACCAAGCCTCAGTGATATATATGTATGAAGTATTCCTAATTCCTCTTGTTTGTTACTTAAACTTGAAGAATTTATGTGTAGACCCTTGATACATTTACATACAATACATTTTACATGCTTTTTTCCTTGTATTTTGTCTTGTGAATTTGCAGATGTCCCACTTGCTATTCTTTCTTACTTTGTGGCTTTATGTTATGATATTTAACTTTCTACATAATAGCTTATTCTTTACCCTGTTTAAAAAATTTTATAATTGTTTTGATAAGATTCTTATCAACCTTTCTTAAGTGTATTCCATTTTTATAAGTAGTTGAAAAATATGAACAGGCAATTTTCAGATGAAATTAAAACCATTTATAGTCGTGAAAAAATGGTCTAAATCACTATTGATTACTGAAAAGCAAATTAAAACAACTCTAAGGTACCATTTCATACCTATCAGATTGGCTAAGATGACAGGAAAAGATAATAATGAATACTGGAGGGAATGTGGGAAAACTGGTACACTGATAATGTATTGATGGTAGTGTTGCGAACTGATTCAAACATTTTGGAGAGCAATTTGGAACTATGCTCAAAAGGTAACTGTGCATACCCAGTGTTTCTACTGAGTCTATATTCCAAAGAGATCATAAAAGGAAATGATGCCTATATGTAAAAACATCTGTAGCAGCTCTTTTTATGGTGGCAAGGAATTGGAAATTGAATAGTTGCCCATAAGTTGGGAAATGGCTAAATAAGTTATGGTATATGACTGTTGTGGAATATTATTGTTCTACAAGAAATGATGCTCAAGCAGATTTCAGAAAATCTTGGGAAGACTTATATGAACTGATGCTGGGTAAAGTGAACAGAATAAGGAGAACATTGTAACCAATTACAGCAAGATTATATGTCCATCAACTATGATAGACTTAGCTCTATTCAGCAATACATTGATCCAAGAATATTCTAATAGACTTGGGATGGACAATGCCATCTGCATCTAGAGAGATAACTATAGAGACTGAATGAAGATTGAAGCATACTATTTTCACCTTTTTGTTGTTTGCTTTTTCTTTTTCCTTTTTTCTTTTGTTCTGATTTTTCTTTTATAACATGACAAATATGGAAATATGTTTAAAATGATTGTATACATGTAACTTTTATCAGATTGCTTGTTTCTTGGGACAATGGGGAGATAAGAGAGAGAGGAAGAAAAGAAAATTTGGAACTTAAAATCTTACAAAAATGAATATTGAAAACTATTTTTACAAGTAATTGGAAAAATAAAACACTATTAAAAAGAAAAAAGAAACAAAAAGATACAAAAATATCCTGTTTTTAGCTAGAAATCTGTCAACCTAATATTGTAAATTGTTATCCAGAAATCCAAATATTATTTTCAGAAATTGCCTTCTTGGCCAATTGTTCAGTTCCCAAATAAATTTTTTTTTGCTTCTGTATATATTGTTTTCAGTGGGCAAAAGTGAAGCAAATATAACCTGTGTCTTCAATTTCTTTTCTACTACTTCAAAATTATTAACCATCAAGGCATTAGATTGGTTTCTTCCAATTGAGAAGGAACCTTCTAGTTAGAGAACTTTTTGTCTTCTACAAAGACCTATTAAGTACATTTTTGATGCTAAAAATGGGAAAGGTATAGAGTTTAGTTCATATAAATTTAGTTTATATTGATTTTAATTTAGTAATACTGATTTCAAGAATTTTATGTTGAAATTTTACTGAGATAAATCATTTATCATAATGCAGAAACAAAAAAGACTAAAAACCAGTTGAGTAAGCAAATACTTGGCTTATTTGCTATTGGAAAGTCATAGCAATCAAGGACAATGCCAATTTAGAAGATAAATATATTTTAAAATTTTATGTAGTAAAATGATGAGTATTAAGCAGTTCCTTAAGATGTAGTTAAGCAATGTCCTGAGGGCATTTAAGAATAAAACTTTTAGGAGAACAGATAGAAGGTAGAAAAGATCTGCCAAAGTTTTTACTTTTGAAAAATTTGCCATTGAGGACAGTGAAGTCATCACTTTTGAACTCCCTGTCCTTATGTGCTTCTTTAGGAAATGAAAGTGGCATTGAGGAAGACAAAGATGGGAAAAGAGGCTGGATTAGATCAAGTATACACAAAGGATGTTTATGATGGAGATACATTGAAAGATCTGAAGAAGATGTAGACCCCAAAGTTATGAAAAACAGTTTGGACTATATTAAATAGTGATCAAAGAAACTGGAATGAGAAGATGCCCATCAGCTGAGGAGTAGCTGAACACATGACATATGAATGTGATAGAATACTGTTTTATTTTAAGAATTGGTGAAGGGGAAGGCCTTAGAAAAATTTAGGATTATTGCATGAACAAAAGCATTATAAGCCTACAGACGCACATATGTAAATAATATCTAATAAATTTATTTAAACAATGCCAACATTTTTCACCTAAATATTTTTGAGAATAATCTACATGTTCAACAATGCCATAATTAATCAAGATATTAGATGTGAACAGACAGACTTTCAGATAAAGATCCCTTCTTCAATATTATTGCCAATTTAATATTTAATATTGCTGAGTACAGGCTATGGAGAATTTATAAACCCACTATATTTACCAAATACTAACACTAAAAAAGCTCTGGGAAGACCAAAATGCTGCTTCAAAGGTTTCCTTCAAGAAGGTGCCTTCCATCCATATATCAAAATTATATAAGATTCTTTGAAAAGCATACCTACAGAGATAACCTTAAACAGATATCAAAATGTGACATCTACTGATAAATATCAAGTGAAACAAAAGCAGGGAGATATGTGTTTACTAAAAATGTTAGCTGCTGTCTTGTAGGAGATCCAGTACTGAATCTGGATTGAAGGATGATTTCATGTGGGATGGTGAGTTTTTGGAATGACATCACACTGGTTTCATTAAGCCTCAAAACATTGTAGAGCCTTTTAAATGAGAACCATAATCACTCAAAAAGAATTTGTGGTTGTTGTGCTTAAAGGAACAACCAAGTAGATGAAGAATATTTGTTGTCTAGTCTATAACATACAATTAAATGTATAACCTACCAAGCTCATTTATCAGTATTTATGTCTTGTGCATATCCTAGAAATGGACAACGAATTTAGTCTAGCATTTAACAGGAAGAGAAGTGAATTCCTTTGCCTTTGAGAAATTGCCAAATTCTTTTAATGAACCCAAGATTTTTTTAGAAACAAAAGTCTTGTTTTTTTTAATACCAATAATTCTATTTGTATTCTATGAATTTGTGTCATGAAATAATATAATCTCCAAAGAAATGAAATTTGAGTATCACCTTGCATTATGGAGATACATGATAGATTTGATTATTCTCCAACTCATTACAAGTGAGGATTTACAATGGAGAAGCAGTGTAAATAATACAAAGAAATATGTGAATAAAAAAATATGGCCTGGTTATGTAAGCAAAATGAGAGATAACTAATGGACAGCTGTATGCTCTTTTTGAATCTTTTTGATTCCTTGATGAGTCAAGAGAACTCAAGGAAGGACTCCCAATATATTGGGGTAGAGCCCTTGTGGCAAACTTAGTGGAGAACATGGACAAGAGTTGCACAGGAAGGGTAGACATGACTTGGTTTTGATTGTGTTCATGGAAGGAATACTCACATTTATGAGATCATAGATCCATTTGAGTTGCTCAGAATGATCCTACATGAACAGCTTGTGAAAGGAAGATACACAGAAAGAGAGAGAGAGTGCTGTCAGAGAGCAATCAATGACCCTCTGATGGTAAACATTAAGTGAGACACAAAAGAGGGAGATATGTATCCTTATCAGAAATATTTGTAGGTATGATGAAGGAGATGAAACCTGGAGTTCAGTTAGAGAAGGATTCCCTGTTGATGGTAAGATCTTCAAGGTGGTGTGGACAGCATTGAGTAATTACATTTAAGCCCAAAGAGTCTGCAGAGCCCCCTCAAAGAGTTTAGTCACTCACAGAAGTTTGGCCTGTCTATCCATACAGGAAAGACCAAGTAGATGAATAATGTCTTATTTTTTTTTTTTTAATTATAGCTTTTTACCGATAAAACATATGCGGGAGTAATTTTTCAACACTGACCCTTGCAAAAACTTTTGTTCCAACTTTTCCTTTCCTTCCCTCCACCCCCTCCCATACATGTTAAATATGTTAAAGTATATGTTAAATACAATATATGTGCATATTTATACAGTTATCTTGCTGCATAAGAAAAATCAGATTTAGAAAGAAGATAAAAATAAACTGAGAAGAAAAACAAAAATGCAAGCAAACAATAACAGGAAGAGTAGAAATACTATGTGTTGGTCCATACTCACTTCCCAATGTTCTTTCACTGAGTGCAAATGGTTCTGTTCATTACTGATCACTTGGAACTGATTTGGATCCTCTCATTGTTAAAGAGAGCCATGTCCATCAAAACTGATCCTCATATAGTATTGTTGTTGAAGTGTATAATGATCTCCTAGTTCTGCTCATTTCACTTAGTATCAATTCATGTAAGTCTCTCCAAGCCTCTCTGTATTCATCCTGCTGGTCATTTCTTACAGAACAATAATATTCCATAATATTCATATACCACAATTTACCCAACCATTCTTCAATTGATGGGCATCCATTCAATTGCCAGTTTCTGGCCACTACAAACAGGGCTGCACATTCTTGCACATACAGGTCCCTTTCCCTTCTTTAAGATCTCTTTGGGATATAAGCCCAGTAGTAACACTGTTGGATCAAAGAGTACGCACAGTTTGATAACTTTTTGAGTATAATTCCAAATTACTCTGCAGAATGGTTGCATCTATTCACAGCAACACCAACAATACATCAGTGTCGCAGTTTTCCCACATCCCCTCCAACATTCATCATTATCTTTTCCTGTCATCTTAGCCAATCTGAGAAGTGTGTAGTGATATCTCAGAGTTGTCTTAATTTGTACTTCTCTGATCAATAATGATTTTGAGCACCTTTTCATGTGAGTAGAAATAGTTTCAATTTCTTCATCCGAAAATTGTCTGTTCATGTCCTTTGACCATTTATCAGTTGGAGAATGGCTTGAGAATGTCTTATTTCTCAAGAGTTCAACATTTAGCTGAATGGTCTCCTATAGAGGTTGTCCAATGTTATGCATATATAGAACCAATAGTGCAGATAAACAATGAGCTAGAACTAAAGTTTAAAGGAAGAAAGGAGCAAGACAAAAAGCGTCTCTCAGAATTATGGATAGGAGAAAAGTTCATGCCCCAACAGTGAATAGAGATAATCACAGAAGATAAAATGAGTAATTTTGGTCATTTTAAATTCAAAGGATTTTTCCATAACCCAAACTAATGAAGTTAAAATTAGAAGAGAAACAAGTTAGTAGGAGAAAAAAAAATCTTTGCAACACGTTTTTCTGACAAAGGTTTCATTTCTAAGATATATAAGAAATGAATTAAAATTTATAAGAAAAGATCTGTTCCCCTATAGGTATTGATGATCAAGTCAGGCAATTTTCAAAGGAAGAAATCTAAGCTGTTAACAACTGTGTGAAAAAAGTGTTTCAAATCCACTAACAATTACAGAAATACAAATTAAAACAACTTAAAGGCTTTACCTCTTACCCATCAACTTGGAAAAGTTGACAAAAAGAAGAGAATGAAGCATGTTGGGGGCATTAATAAAAAATAATCATTTGAATTAGAATGGTCCAGCTATTCTGAAATGTAATTTGAAATTCTGCCTAAAAAATTACTAAACTTTGTGATAATGTGTGATGACCATGCATTTAAAATCAGCCAGAGTCAGGAATTCAGGTTAAGGGAAAAATCTTCAATCTTTATTCTCAGCAGAGGTGAAGAAGGATTGCGATAGCAATATGGGCAGCTGCAACAGGAAGCCAACTAGCAGAGGTGAAGGGGGATTGCAGGTGAAAAGGGGATCGGAGGTGAAGGGGATCAAAGGGGATTGGTGGTGATAGCAATGTGAGCAGCTGTGACAAGACTCCAGCCAGCAGTCTCTCTTTCCCCTTCCCTTTCCACTCCCCTGCCTTCACCCACCAAAATCATCATTTCCAATACAACATATCAGGATTTGCACAAAGAGTGGGCGGGGGCCATTCTTTCTCCAAGCATATATATTAATAGAGTATGGTCCAATTACTATTTAGCCTCATGTGCTTGGGACCTCAGTGCATCAACTCGAGTCTCAGCCCATTACATCTCCCGCTTTTGTTTTAGAACACAGGTGGTCATGCCATCCCTGACTCTAGGGAGGTCAGAGCCCCCAAGGGGAGGTGATCACGCTCTCCCTGACTTCTCAGGAAGGGAGGAGAAAGCACTAAAAAGAAGATGATCACACCCTCTCTGACATCTCAGGAAGGGAGATGAAAAGCACCAAAGGGAAGTGGGGGTTGCTAGCGGGTTTCTGGGCTGAAGGGTCTTATTATGCACAAATCCATCAGCATGGGAGGTACAAGCACACAGCAATAACGCAGAGGCTATTAGTGATGACCCTCCCCACAGTCAGTGCAGGCTTGATGTGGTGTAACAAACATGAATTGTACATGCAAGCAGCGGCATAACAAACAAGATAAATCAACATGGTGTTGTAAAAGATTGCCAGAAGTCCTAGAAGGAGAGTATGTAAACAGCAGTCACACATATGCCTTCTTCAGCAGCCAAGAGATAGTCCAAAACCAATCTTTTGTCCATTGCTTCACATATCAGAGAATCCAATGATTCCCCCCAAGTTTTTGAAGTCCTGCAAAAGTCTTTTTATGTGTTAGGGAATCCAATGATTCCAGCAGATTTTGAAGTCCTGTAAGAGTCTTATCATTTCTCAGAAAATCCAATGATTCCTGAGGGCTTTCAAGTCTTATGTCTCAGAGAATCCAATGATTCCTGAGGGTTTTGAAGTCCAACAATTTTCTATGTCCATGAATAAAATGCCAGAACTGCCACGCTCTTTCAATGGTGAGCACAATCAGCAACAGAACCACCCAATATTTCTTGGGTCTTCTCCTTTGTTTCAAGGGTCTGCTCCATCTCTCTGTGATAGACAAGGTATTCGAATACGGCTTGTTGGCACCCATCTGATTCCTTCTCCACCTGTAGAGATACAAGCAAACCCTCTCCCCCAAGCAGTTAGCCTATCTGGTCCCTTCCATTCACCACTTTCTGGGTCTCTCCACTTCACCTGGCGATTATCTAAAGATAGTGGAACTGCTCGCACTGGACACTGCCCTTCCGGTGGGTTATAAAACCTGTCTGCCAGAGCCAGTGCATCTTTGTCAAAAATCAAGAAGTTAATAGTATAAAGGGTTAGATTTAGAAGCTCTCTAGGGTTACCTGTGGCTCCCCCTTTCTTTTGTTTTTGGAGCAGCGTCTTAATGTCTCTGTTTCTCCTCTCTACTATTGCCTGTCCTTGAGGATTAAAAGGTATGCCAGTGGTGTGTAAAATCTTATACTGTGCACAAAAGTATGCAAAATATTTTTTTAATTTTATTTTTGTAATAACTTTTTATTGACAGAACCCATGCCAGAGTAATTTTTTACAACATTATCTTTTGCACTCACTTCTGTTCCGATTTTTCCCCTCCTTCCCTCCACCCCCTCCCCTAGATGGCAAGCAGTCCTATATATGTTAAATGTGTTGCAGTATATCCTAGATACAATATATATATGTAGAATCAAACAGTTCTCTTGTTGCATAGGGAGAATTGGATTCAGAAGGCAAAAATAACCCAGGACGAAAAACAAAAATGAAAATAGTTTACATTCATTTCCCAGTGTTCTTTTTTTGGGTGTAGCTGCTTCTTTCCATCACTGATCAATTGAAACTGAGTTATGTCTCTTTGTCAAAGAAATCCACTTCCATCAGAATACATCTTCATACAGTATCGTTGTTGAAGTATATAATGATCTCCTGGTTCTGCTCATTTCACTTACTATCAGTTCATGTAAGTCTCTCCAAGCCTCTCTGTATTCATCCTGCTGGTCATTTCTTACAGAACAATAATATTCCATAACATTCATATACCACAATTTACCCAACCATTCTCCAATTGATGGGCATCCATTCATTTTTCAGTTTCTAGCCACTACAAATAGGGCTGTGTGCAAAATGTTTGGAGGTATATGCAGGACCATTGTCTGTTTTTATTGCTTGTGGCATACCCATAATGGCAAATGCTTGTGTGAGGAATTCAGTGACCACTCGGGCTGTCTCTTTTGTTGCTGGTATTGCAAAAGTGAATCCCGAAAAGGTGTCTACCACAACGTGGATAAAAGACAGATGACCAAAAGATTTATAATGGATCACATCCATTTGCCAGATTTCATTGGGTCTCAAACCACGAGGGTTCTTCCCTGGAGGCAGTGTAGGAGCGTGGAAAGGAAGGCAAGCCATACACGCTTTTACTATGCTCCTAGCTTCCTCTCTTGTTATTCCAAATTGTAAACATAAAGCTCGTGCAGTCTGATGATGTTTATAATGAGATGCCAGTGGCCAACATAGTTAGAAGGCTATCTGCCTTTGAATTACCATCAAAAATGGGACCTGGAAGTCCACTATGAGAGTGGACATGCAAAATATAAATCTTACCTGGATGCTTTCTCACTTGCTCTTGAAGTTTCTTAAAGAGCTGATATATATTAGAGGCTACAAATTTTATTTGGGCTGTGGCAATTCTTCGTACCACACCTACTGAATAGGCCGAATCAGATATTATATTTATGTCTCCTGGATAATAAGTAAGAGCTAGAATGATCACATACAATTCATTCTGCTGAGTGGACTGAAAAGGAGTTCTGACTACTCTCTTTATAGTTAAGTCATGAGAGTATATAGCACAAATATTATGTTTGGATGCATCTGTAAAGATAGTTGGTCCTTTAAGAAGAACTTTCGAAACCTTTTTGTCAAGAATCCATCGCCAATTATGTAATAGTCTGGTTATCTTTAATGGAGACCTATGTGTAAAATTTGGAGTCATGGCTAATAAAATTTGTCACTCTGGTATGGTCTCACAGCACACATTAATTTGTGTATTTGTGTAAAAGGTGTATATCTTGTCAGGTCTTGTGCCAGATAATTGTACTACTTGCTTAATGGCCTTTAGTAAAATTCTAGCCACAAGCACTGGGTAAGGAGTAAGGCTTTGTTCTGATTGTGCCTGGAAGTTCTATCACACTGTCTCTTTGATGAAGGACTGCTGTGGGTGACTCTAGTGTGGCAAAAACTGATATTTCCAAGGGTTTTTGAGTGACTCTTTCAACCACATTGGATAAAGCCAGTTCAACTTTTTCTAAAGCCTCTTGAGCTTCTTTTGTAAGCTGGCATGGTGAATTTAAAGCACTGTCTCCCCTTAAAATGTCATATAATGGTTGTAACTGAAAGGTAGTCAAGCCTAATACTGGTCACATCCATTGGATATCTCCATCAATTTCTGAAAATCATTTAAGGTGTTTAGCTTTTCTTTTCTTAAGGACAGGTTTTGTACTGTAAGCACCTTAGGATATACTTTGTATCCTAAATATTGAAAAGGAGCATGTCTTTGAATTTTTTGTTCAGCTATGTACAATTTGTAATTCCTTAGTGTTCTATGGTCTTTTGTAGACATGCTTCTAACATTTGTTCCTCAGGTGCACATCCCAATATATCATCCATATAATGTAATAGCATAACTTTTGGAAATGCTTTTTTTACTGGAGCAAGAGCAGCAGCAACATACATTTGACACATAGTAGGGCTGTTTTTCATTCCCTGTAGCAAAACTGTCCATTCATGTCTTTTATAAGGCTCAGCTAAGTTAATGCTGGGCACTGAAAAGGCAAATCTTTTCATATCCTCCTTATCCAGAGGGATAGAATAGAGAAACAATCCTTAATATCTATGACCCAAAGAGGCCATTCTCTAGGCAATTGAGAAGGAGATGGAAGTCCAGGCTGAAGATCCCATAGTTTCCATCTGTTCATTCACTTTTCTTAAATCAGTCAACATCCTCCATTTTTCCAGATTTCTTTTTTACAATGAACACTGGGGAATTCCAAGGACTTAGAGAAAGCTGTAAGTGCCCTTGTTCAAGCTGCTCCTGTACTATATCTAATAAGGCCTGAATTTTATCATTACCTAAGGGCCACTGTTCTATCCACACTAGTGTATCAGTTTTCCATTGGATAGGAACAGGTGAAAGTGTTGGCAGGCCTTCAACAGCAGCCCTGCTTAAAAAACCGAAGTACTCATTTTTAACTCTAATTGCTGTAAAATGTCTCTTCCCCACAGATTGATGGAGATTTTTTCAACTATAAAAGGAGTTTTTACTCCTGTTTTGCCTTCAAAAGTCCATCTCATAGGGGCAGCACTAACTTCAGCTGCTTTTAATCCTCCTATGCCAGACATGTAGGTGTCTGCTTTAATCTTTGGCCAGTGACTGGGCCAATTGGCATCTCTAATAATTGTACGATCTGCACCTGTGTCTACCAATCCTTCTAATAGTAGGCTATTTATATAGATCGTGAGCATAGGCCGGTCAGCTGTTACAGCTCCTGTCCAGTATATTCCTGGATTTTTTGGTCTGGAGTCAGAATCTGGGTGACTATCACCAGCTTGCTTATTAGGATTCTGAATGAGTAAACCTGATGCTACTACTTCTCCTGGGTGATAAGTCACACATTGTCTACCTGTATGAGTGACTGGGATATTATCTATACATTCCCCAGTTTCCCACATCAGTGTGTGGATAGACACTATTTTGTACATATAAAAAGGAAGTGAAATGGTCAAGCCTGCTGTGCCTGGAGGCAAGGGATCCATAGGCTGGAGAGGAACAGATTTCACCTCTCCAGGGAGGTATCTCAGTTGTCCCAGCTTCATACAACTCTATTCTCCTCAATTGTAATCCCTTTCTCCCATCAGGTTGCTTCCTGGCTGGTTGACTGTGTAATCCCCTTCTCCCATCATATGGCTTTCTGGCTGATTGGTCATGTCTGGGTACTGGACTTGTAGGCACTCTCTGGGTGCACCATTGACTGCCATCATGCCCCAAGTGTTTTTTGCCTTGGGCCCTGGGGCTGGGCCCCTCATCCCGTTTCCCTGAATCTGTCTACATTCTGAGGCCCAATGGAAGCCTCTGTTGCATTTTGGACATGGGGTATTGGGTATTGTTCTCCCACCCTGTTTTCTCATTCTGTCTCTGTACCAACACTGAGCTGTCAGATGCCCTGCTTTACCACACTGAAAGCATCTATGAGTCTCTCTGGAAGTCCTTTGCCAGAAGGGACCCTGTCTCCCCATGTTGGGATCTTGGGAAGTCTGCATCATAGCCTGGCTATAAAAGGCACTTGTGCCCACTGTGGCCCAGCACCTTATGATCTCTAAAGGAGCATCCTTGCGCAGTCCTAGTATAATTCTTCTGCAAACCTCATTAGCATTTTCCTTAGCAAGTTGTCTTATAAAAATGTCTGTTAGTGCATTTTCCCCATTTGTTCTTGTGATAGCTGTCTGCAAACATCCCACAAAGTCAGCAAAGGGTTCATTTGGCCCTTATGTTATTTCTGTGAAGGCCCACCCTTGTCATCTTTATTGTGGAGAGAAGCCCACGCTTTGATAGCATTAGCAGCAATTTGCTCATATGCTGCTATAGAATATTTAATCTGTACTGCGACATCTGCATAAGGACCTACACCTGTTAGTAGGTCACAGGTGATTGCAGCATGAACTCCACTTGGACTATTTTGTTGGGCTTGTATCCTACAGAGCTCACTATATTCAGAAAGACACAAGTAGTTCTGTCCAGGTTCTAGGCATATTCTTGCTATACATTTCCAGTCATTAGGGGTCAAGATTTCAAAAGCCAAATTCTGTAATAACATCTTGACATAAGCTGATGTAGCCCCATAAAGAGTGCAAGCCTTTTTCAGGTCTTTGAGGATTTCTATATCAAAAGGAGAGTATCTTCTACTTTCTTGACCTGAAGAGTTAAACTGCTGAATTATAGGAAAAATGTGGTGTTGAAATTACAATACATTTCTCCCTTCCTCTTTGGCCTTAATTAGTCCCTTTTGCAATCTAGTCATAGGAGCAGCTGGATGCTGGGGGGGAGGTGCTGGTGCTGTCACTGCCCCCCCCACTACCCCTCCTCCCTCCATCCCAGAGGGTGAAGTTGATGGAGGAGAGTCAATTACCTGCTCCTTAGGTGGGGCTGAAACTGCCTCAGATTCACCCCACCCTTGAACCTCACTTAGGTCTCCATGCCCTGTGGGGATATGGCCATTAATCTGTTCTTTGTCTTCCTCCTTTATCTCAGGCTTCCCCATTTGGCTATTCCTAGAGTTTTTTCCCTTTCTTCTATAACTTATCCAATTTCTTAAGGCCAACTATATGATATTGTATAAATAGAATGCCTCGATGGAAATTGAATGAGGACCGTTTTCATTGTAATATGCGGAGAGCTGTTGCCCAATTAATGTCCAATTATCTGGAGAGATTTGCTCTTCCTCTAAGAACCAAAGGGAGATGCATTTTAATGTACCCAGAAGTCTAGTTGTCTGTTACCAAGTTATAAGTAGCCCTTGATCTTCTATCAGCTTAAGCAGGCTTTCTATAGCACCACTCCTGGGTGGGGCTGGGAGTGGGGGGGTTGAGGTGGGGGATGGAGAATCTTTAGCTAGGATCTGTCCCATTTCAGCCAAAAAAGCTTATACTCACCTAAGTTCCTGGTCACTGGAGATGTCTTCAGTAAAAGTAGAGTCCTTGGTTCCCACGCTTGGGAGCCAAATGTGATGACGGTGTATTTAAAATCAGCCGGAGTCAGGAATTCAGGTTAAGGGAAAAATCTTCAATCTTTATTGTCAGTAGAGGTGAAGAAGGATTGCGATAGTAAAAAAAGGAGCTGCGACAGAAAGCCAGCTAGCAGAGTGAAGGGGGATTGCAGGTGAAAAGGGGATCAGAGGTGAAGGGTGGTCGTGATAGCAATGTGAGCAGCTGTGACAAGACATCAGCCAGCAGTCACTCCTTCCCCTTCCTTTTCCACTCCCCTGCCTCCACCCACCAAAATCGTCATTTCCTATACAACACATCAGGACTTGCACAAAGAGTGGGCGGGGCCATTCTTTCTCCAAGCTTATATATTAATAGAGTATGGTCCAATTACTATTTAGCCTCATGTGCTTGGGACCTCAGTGCATCAACTCAAGCCTCAGCCCATTACAATAATGTTATTAGGTCTATATCTTAAAGAGATCAAAAAAGAAGGAAGAGCACCCTTATGATAAAAATATTTATGGCATTTTGGTGTTTATATATACACATACAAGCACATATATGTATACACAAAGAAAATGAGAGAGCATAAGAGACTGAGTGCTTTTTTAAACATTTATTTACTTTTTATCTCAATTAAAATTTTTTTGAGGCTCAAATTTTCTCCTTCCAGACTCTCGATTTTAAACATTGAGAAAGTAAACAATATATCAAATATACATGCAGCATGTTTCCATATTTACCACATTGCAAAAAAAACTGAAAAAATTAAGCTTTCAATCTGAACTCAGACTTCATCAGTTGTCTCTCTCTGAAGCTAGATCAGCATTTTTCATCAAGTTTCCTTTGGGGGGGAAATTAAAATTAAAAAAAAAAAAAGAGTCCTTTGGAATTGGATCCTTGTCTTAATCAAAATAGTTAAGTTTTTCACAACTGATCATCATTATAATACTGCTGTTGTGTATACGATAATTTCCTAATTCTACTCACTTCCTTCTGCATCAATTCACATAAATCTTCCTAGGTTTTTCCCAAAAACATTATTTCTTATAGCACAACAGTATTCCATTATAATCATATTCCATATCACAATTTGTTCAGTTATTCCTCAATTGATGGATATCTCCTCAGTTTCCAATTCTTTGCCATCACAAAAAGAGGTGCTATAAATATTTATGTACTTATGAATAATTTTCATTTTTCTTTGATCTTTCTGGAATATAGACCAAGTAGGCATATGTGTTACTATATGTATGCACAGTTTTGTAACCCTTTGACCATAATTTCTGCTTAGGGGGAAAAATGATCAATTCACAGTTTCACCAATAATGAATTCATGTTCTTATTTTTCCATATTCTCTTAGCATTTTTCAATTTCCTTTTCTGTCTTGTTTATCAATCTGATAAGTATGAAGTGGTACCTCAGAATTACTTTAATTTTCATTTTTCTAATCAGTAATGACTTAGAGGATTTTTCATATGACTATAGATAGTTTTGATTTCTTTTGAAAATTGTTTGTTCTTATCCTTTGACTATTTAGCAATTGAAGAATGGCACTTATTATTTATAAATTTTACATTTTCATGTCCCTCCTCTGTTTTGCTCCTGATTATTGCTTTCTCTAATCTGCCCTCCTTTTTATCACTCTAATCTCCCTTTCATCAAATCTATTTTGTAAGGAGTTTTCTTCAGATAATTTCTGTTTTTCCCTTTCCATAACTCTTGCAAAAATCTCATTTTCTTAACCCATTTTTCTTGTAAGATCTTTTTTGAATTTTTCCAAAAGAGCCTTATAAAATGGGGACCAACTCATATCACCCTTTGGGGCTTCAACTGGATCTGATTATCCTTTCGGATTCTCAGAGTGTGAAGTCTGTTCTCTTTCTCCATAAAAACTGTCTGTGGTCAGAGGTTTTTTGTTTTTTGTTTTTTTTACCTTTTTTGCTTATTTTTTTTTTTTTTTAATTTAAAGATTGATGTCCGCTCTTAAGGCAAAAGGGTGACAGCTGCTTTGGTTTGCCCTTGGGCTGATGCTGCTATCTGACTTCCAATGCTGGGCATTCATGGCCAGGTCTCATGCTCTGAATTTCAGGGGCTCACACTTTTCCTTTTGCATTTGGTTTGGGTAGTTTACAGCTAATATGCTGATGCATTGGCTTGTAGTCAGGAAAGAGTGCCTTAGAGACTTGCTGTAGATTCCCTGGTGCACTGATACTACAACACCCCGGCTTCCTGCCCTGGTCTTCCCTATGCTGCAGTCTGGCCTCTGGCCTTAGCAGCCTCTCCCCCTGCCTGATTGAAACAAACTTTTTCTGAAGTTTTTCCAAAGTATCTTCTTCTGGAATTTTGTTGTACTCCAAGTATTTGTGGGTTCTATGACTCCAAAACCAGTTCAGAGGCTTAATCTGCTGTTGATTTGAGGGAAACTCCAAGTGCCATCTTGGCTCTGCTCCCCCCCCCCCCATATTTCTGCTAATCCTTAAACCCCATTTACTTCCCTGTTGGATAATAGATTTCTATACCAGATTTAAAAAGACAGAAAGAGGGGAGGAGGGAAGGAGGAAGAGAGATAGAGACAGAGAGGGGGGGAAAGGAGGGAGGGAGGGAGAGAAAGAGAGAGAGAGAGAGAGAGAGAGAGAGAGAGAGAGAGAGAGAGAGAGAGAGAGGAGAGATAAATAGAGAAACAGAGACAGAGAGAGAGAGACAGGGAGGAGAAGGAAAAGGAGAGGGAGAAAGAGACAGAGGGTGGGAGGGGGAGAGAGAGAAAGAGAGAGAGAGAAAGAGGAGAGATAAATAGAGAAACAGAGACAGAGAGAGAGAGACAGGGAGGAGAAGGAAAAGGAGAGGGAGAAAGAGACAGAGGGTGGGAGGGGGAGAGAGAGAGAGAGAGAGAGAGAGAGAGAGAGAGAATATTTCCTCTTTGAATTAATTCTGATGATTGATTCTAGCTTTACCTAATATATAGGTCTCCCTTCTCCCTGATTCCCACTTTCACTGCAAAAGGTCTTTTTTGCATCCTTTCATATGTCAGACAGTCTTCTCCATTTCCATCTCTCTTCCCTTCTCTCAGTGTATCTCTTTTTTTAATTCCGTCTCCTTTTTGCAAGACCATCCCAATATAATTGACTTACACCTGTGTTCTCTGTCTATATGTAGATTCCTTCTAATTGTGTCTTAGTCTTCTCTATCACCATAGAGGCTGTTTATTGTCAAGTTCTTTTTTGTTTATTTGTTTGCTCATTTTTCTAGTCTATTTCTTGACTTTGAATTTTATATTAAAATTGGGCTTTGCTTCTCTGGTGGGAATAAGGGCTATTTTCAGAGCCGGTTATGGGGGGGGGTCTATATGTTTTTGGTGCTTCCAAGATGAAATGATCTAGGGAGAGATGTTGTCACTGTTTTCCTGGTCTGCCCTTTTGTCTTTCCTTAGGAAGGGCCTCTGCTCCCCTATAATTGCAAGTACTAGGGCTGTACCTTTCCACCCTGAACATCTTTTGGCTGAGAGTTCTTAAAGGTGCTATTGCTGCTGCTGTCACTGCCACTTCCAAGGCTTACCACTGGTATTGCCTTAGCATGCATGGTGGGCTTGGTGGCCCACCTCTTCTTCCAATCTTTTGAGATGGAAAAATGTCTCACCCTAACCTTTTGTTGGCTATACTGCACCAAATTCAATTTACCATATTATTTTAAGATTATTTAGAGGATTTGGCTAGCTTGCTGCCTTTATTCCACCATTTTGGTTCTCTTATGTACTAGCTTCCAAATAGTATTTATAATAGTGCTTGTATTCTTCCTCCCTTCCTCCCTTCTTTCCTCCCTCTCTCTGTACATCCCCTTCTTTCTTTCTTTCTTGGCAGTTGGGATTAAATGACTTGTCCAGGGTCATACAGCTAGGAAATGTTAAGTGTCTGAGGTCAGATTTGAACTCAGGTCTTCTTGACTTCAGGGCCAATGCTCTATCCACCGCACCACCTAGCTTCTCCCCAGTGCTAATATTCTCTATGAAAATATCCATTAATACTTTTGGGAAACAAAAATATAGCATCAACATTGAGCATACATTGTAATCACAGATTCTATTTTGTGTATTTTTAGGCTCTTATAATGAATGGAGCAGATCTTTCTACTCAGGATGTTCGCGGCTGCACTCCATCACACCTTGCTGCAACACATGGACATTCTTACACATTACAAGTTATGCTCAGAAGTGGAGTGGTAAGGAATATGTTTTGTAACATGTAATTTAGTAATAAATGTAATGATGATAATGATGATAATTTACTTTCATAGTGCTTTTCTCAGAACACCTCAGGGGGTACTGCAAGTAGAATCATTATCTCCATTTTTCAGATAAGGAAATTGTAAAGTACTAGTCACACAGCTAGTAACTGAAAAATCTATAATACAAATCCAGATTTTCTTATTTCTTTAGTGTTCTATACCCAGCTGCCTCTTTGTAATAAGGAATCAGCCTAGAGTATAATTTGAGTCTTGTAATCACGTTCTAAGTCTGTCCTTGACTTGCTAGGGAATTTGTAAGTGTCAGTGAAAAATGAATACAATGGTTCTATAGTTCTAGACAAGGCAGATAATTTTGGATTGTTGGTGTAGACTGGAATCACTTTCAGTGTGCTTAAAATATTGGTGAAGCACCACAGGCAATATAAGGTGGGACTTACTGCTTGAGTACTCTGCTAAATCAGATTTCTTATACAGAATCTTACAAAGAATTACAGTATTAGTACTGGCTAGGAACCCTACAATTCATATAGATCTAGAAATTTTAAGCTTGGATATTTCCCAGTGTCTGAAGAATGGAAGGATAATTTAGGAAAGAAACTTAGTGTGAAAACTAGTTGATTGTTGGGGCATATATAAAAAGGAGCAATGCATACACTGTATCTTGGAGACTTTTAACTTTTCAGATTTCATCTTAGATTGTTATTCTCTCAGAAATGGACCTCAGGAACCATTGTCAATACATGTTAATTATTATCATTCCAAAGTTCTGTGGTCTGTGTGCCTATTGTGCTGATTAATAGCAGAAAATGTGGAAGATTAGGATGTGGGTAGAGCTTTGGCCATCAAATAAAAGAATGAAGGTGAATCAGTATACCATACCATGGATTCAGAATGCTCTAGACTGTCTGCCTGGTAGCCAGTCATTTCAGTATTGTATTTGTGAAGCTGTATACTATTTGTTCCCCATGGTGCTCCAGATGACAGGAAAAGACAGGTTTCACCTATCCAGTAGTATTTTACTAGTCACAGCACATTTTTCATTTGATTTTTTCAAAATGCATTAACTGTCTGTATTAGTATATCTTGTCCAAGATAATGGGAGAGCATTTGGAAAAAATATTGAAAATATTAGATTAACAAGAAACCACTGCTCTAATGTTGTTAGTGACAAGTATCAGTTCTGTAGAATCTTGTCCCGTAACTTATTATCAGGCAATGAGTACTGACCTTGAGAAAATAAATGTGTTTTCTTGTCACTTAGCCATATCTTTGGAAGTTATCATGAAGTGAAAGTTTTTTCTACAATCTGATGTTTGTGATCTGAAACTTGAGAACTGTACTGTCACAGTAAATCCCTCAATAATCTCATCCATAACTGGTTAAGAACCAAAAGCAGAAAGAGAAGAAGAGGATAATTTATACCTTCTGCTTAACTGCTTTACAAATGTTATCTTTTGTAAATCCAGGCAATCCTTTTGTGTTATACACTGATTCCCGCTGAAAGTTCTTAGGAATAATTTTATTCTAAGAGAAGGATGGCTATTAAAAGTTACCCATTGTATTTGTTATTATTACTGGCCATAAATCTTGGCGTTTTACCCACAGTTTGAGATTGTTAACATTGAACGAGGCTGTCAGCAATAAGTTCTAAAATCTTAGATATAGCACTTGATTTCAAGTATGGACAGAAAACAATCAAAGACTTATATTCTGACAATTGCCAAGTTGGACACCGTCTGCTAGCAAAGATAGTTGCGCTGGTTAGCTATGAATTTATTGTGTATTTTAGAGAAAAAAGTCCAGTGGGGATGTTTATGCCCTGCCACTTAGCTGCAACTTTGATGGTTTTGATGAAGGGATGAAGGTAATATGACGCAAAAGGAGCAAGAATACTCCTGGATAGGGAAAGAAAGGGACCCCGGGAAGCTCAGGCTTATGTTCTTATCGATACTGTACTGTTAAGATAATAGCAAAAATTGGTAAAATGAAGTAGGGTGCCGTATGATTGGGGTTAAAAGGCAGTAATTGATTCTACCAAAGGCCTACCATAAAAACACTACATTATGATTTTGGATTCTTGGGCCAAGAGAAGACTCTGGAGCTGGTATGGAATGGTTGTATGGGTTCAGGATAGAAGCAGGTATGTTTAAGAAGTGTGTAGCCTGTCCTTAGTTGATTTAAAGGAATGTGCCATCATCTTGGACAGCTAATCTGGAAAGCATAAAGAGTAGCAAGACTTGAGAGTAAATATAGACCTGTTCTAGAAGAGAATAGAAAGAACATAAGCAATATCCTAAACTGAGGGGATCTCATATTGTTCGCAACTGATTAACTTTATTTAGGAAGTGTGAATTATTTTGATTACTTTTTTGGGGGAGTGGCAGGGCTGTTATTGGAATATTTCCTTGAAGTTTCTTAGAAAACTTTTTGAGGTGTAATTGCTTTTAAAATGTCTATCTCTTGCCTTAAAACAATATCCTCAATTTTTTTCAGTAGAAAATTCTGGTTTATAGAAATTTTATTTCACTTTCTCCAGTTGCCCTTTATCTCCTGTGAGAAAACTGCTCTGATCTTGATTACTATTTCTAGATAGGCTATTTAAGTTTTTCTTTAAACAGGTCCAGCTACTTTTTTTCTTGTTATTATTGTGCCTTTTCTGGGGAATCCTTTTCAATTTTCATTTCCAGATTGGCTCCTTGAGAAGGAAAGTTCTGCCTGCCTCTAGTCAAGGTACTCCCTGGGTCTCTGTACCTAAATGTATGACTTACAAACCTCTTAATAGTGTGCTTACCTTTAGTAGTTTAATAGACATAGGTAGTGCAAAGCAGAGTCACTGACTAAGATACTCTAATAAGATCTATACCTATCAAACACTGTCCCATCCCTATATTAAGATATTAGCAAATTGTCATTTCTTTTATCTGCCTCTTCCTCAAATTGCATTACTTTGATTGAAGGGTAAATCACTTTGTAGGATGTCCTAAGCAAGTCCTCCTTTCTATCTTCAACTCCTTTCTCTCCCAGTTAAAACAGTTGTTATACTCAACAAATAACCTGAGATGCTTTGGGTCTAGTTTTCCATTTTCCCAGTTCTAGATAGCATTCTAGGGACTTGGGCAGGCTCTAGAATCTCTTAAAAAAATTCATGTGATGAAGTCAAGGCCCCTAGCAATGGTTAAATACCTAGTTTTAAAATAATCCAAAAATTAATAGTGTTCTGTGAGAGCCCAGACCTATGATAGCTAGAATTACTAGAGATTTATTTTTACCCCAAATATAAGTTTATACAAGTCAACAATCAAAAATAATTTTATGAAACTATCATAGATTATTTCTTGTCTAGCTTGTTAAAAGTCTGTATCATCCCAAACATAATATGAAGAAAATTGAGTCTTCCCCTCTCAAAGGGAAGGCCTGGTTCCCACAGAGCTCCCAAAAGACATGGAAGACCTAGAGTTAACTGAGAATTATCCCTTCACCTTTAGGTGAGGAACCAAACTGTCCTGGGTGAAAATTACTTTGGGTCCCTATATCACATCAAGCCCCTGAAATTTCTTCAATGATTCCACACAACTCACATGATATTCTGTGTGGAGAGCCAAACTTACCCTTCACTAGGACAAGTAGATTAGCTTAAAAAGAAATTAAACAAATTCAGAAAAGTCTCAAATAGGCATGAGGCTCCTAAAAAGGGTTTAAATGCCTTCCCTCTGAGATTATCTCTAATTTATCTTTTGTAATCTTGCTTACATGTATTTGTTAACATGTCTCCTGCATTAGATGTTGTCTTTTTTGAGACCAGGGACTATTTTTTGACTTTCTTTGCATCCTTAGTACTTGTATCCTCACAGTATCTGTCTAATAGAAGGTGTTTAATAAATGTTTTTTGACTTGACCAAACAGTAAGTGCCAATTACCCAGGTTTTCTAGAACAATAGGCAAAGTTTATCTTATGAGTATGAAGTATATAAATATTTTAGGTTATATGTAATAATAATAATAGCTAACATTTATAAATATGTTAGGCTATATGTAATAATAATAGCTAACATTTACATAGGATCTGCTATGTACTAGGTCTTGTTCTAACTAGTCGTTTGATGCCCTACCACAATTCTGAGATGTAGGTACTATTATTATAGTTTTACAGATGGAGAAACTGAGGTAGACAGTTCAAATGACTTGCCCAAGCTCACACATTTAGTAAGTATCTGAGGCTAGATTTGATCTCAGGTCTCCCTAACTCCAGGTCCATTAATCGACTACTGTGCTACTTAACTGCCACCATGTCACAATAAAACAAACAATCTAATAAGTCTCCTTGAAAATTTAAAGAAAAAAAAATGAACATAGATACCTATAGGATGCTTTAGATAAGGGATGTGGCATCTCATCCCTTATGTCACTCATGTCAGCTGCCTTCTAATAGATAATTAATATAGAAGATATGAGTAAATAAGTTTTTAGCCATGTAAAAATTGTCTTCAAAGCAGGTGGTTTGACTTATAAAAAAATACATCAGAAAAACGATTGTCTAATCATAGTCTGGAAATGAAATGAAAGAAACAATACTAACTTTTTCTCCCAGTGGATCCATGCAAAACTACTATATCCAAGAAGGAAGAGTCCTGGGGAATCTCTCCAATGAGTTTAGGGCAATCCAAATATATCCCAGACAAAGTTTAACTCACAGTGTTAGCACTCCCTCCAGGAGTTATTCCACAACTTGTACTCCTAGGTTGAGTACTCTCAGTGGGTAGCTACCTCAGATTCAGGGTAACCTATAGGCCAGCTTTCCTAAAACTATTAACTTAAATAGACTTTAATAGTCAGCTAGTAAATTGTTATAGTAACAATGGTAGCTACAAAACATTTCTCTCCATAAACCTGAGATTCTTGCTCTAATCAGTCACCTTATTTTATAATTGAGTAAACTGAGACCCAGAGTTAACTCATAGATTTGCTCTTGGTTAGTCAGTTACTTTAATTCCTAATCAGGATAGTAAATTAAGATGTCATAGTTACTAACTTTTGAGAAAGTTAAACTTTTTCCAATTGCAACCCCCTTTTTGCCTAAGACATTTTACATAACTTCAGGGATATAGATACATAAAAGAGGTATATAAATCAAAGATTTACTGATAATCATAATTTCACAACCTTTACATTGAGTTATGAGATGCCATATATGCTTGCTGTTCATAGTTGAAGAAGCTTTACTATATTAGAATGCTGGGGGCAGCTAGATGGTGCAGAGGATAGAGCACTGGCCCTGAAGTCAGGAGGACCTG
Source organism: Antechinus flavipes (assembly GCF_016432865.1). Classification (NCBI taxonomy): domain Eukaryota; kingdom Metazoa; phylum Chordata; class Mammalia; order Dasyuromorphia; family Dasyuridae; genus Antechinus; species Antechinus flavipes. Next base: position 530,641,723 of record NC_067400.1, read on the forward strand.
AGTTCAAATCAGCCTCAGATTTTTAACACTTCTTAGCTGTGTGACCCTGTGCCAGTCACTTAACCCCAATTGTCTCACAAAAAAAAGAAAAAAAAAAAAAAGAATAGTTCTCGATGTGGAGAAAAAAACTTGTGCTGGAATCTTGCCCATGCCTCTAAGTAGTTAAGTACCATGGACACATAACTTCATTGAGTCTTCACTTCTTCATCCACAAAACTCAAATACTACTATTTGCATTATCTGCCTTAATAAGATCATTGCGATAAAAGCACATTATAAATAAATCTCAAATAGCCATATATACGTGAAGGCAATGGAATGATAGATAAATATTGGGTAGAAGCAGATTGCAGCATATCTTCTATTGATGAGCTGTATGTGAGAAGTGGCAGAAAAGACATAGATGCTTTGAAAAAGTGGGCTATCTAGTAGTGAGAGTGAGGGATAATCATTGCTGCACTGGTATCTATAAAATATCTAAAGAACCAAAAGAAGGTCTCTTACTCAATGGAGAGATTTTCTGTGGAGGATTTACAGAAAGTTTTAGTGGGATTGAATGGGCTGTAGAAAAATCATCCTGATAAAATCATGGCTCTACTAAAGGACTGAAGTAAAATTGATATTGTTCATAAGTGAATAATTGTTTTGTTTTTATTCAGGTACTGCTTTTTTGTTATTAATATTTTGGAGGCAGAGTTAAATGACTTGCCTAGGCTCACACAGCTAAAGTTAATTGTCTGAGTCCAAATTTGAACTCAGGTTCTCCATACTCCAGGACTGGTACACTATGTCACCTAGCAGTTCCTGATTTTTATTTTTAAAAGGCTACAAGCCACTCTAATTTATAGAATTAAGGTGTTGGGGACATAAAGTGCTTCCTAAATTAAGGGCAGAAAAATTTAGTAAATGTGAATGTTGTCTCTAGGATCCCAATGCTTCTGATAAATGTGACTGGAAACCTGTGCATTATGCTTCTTTTCACGGGCGCCTAGGCTGTCTGCAACTTCTTGTTAAATGGGGAGCCACTCTAGAAGATGCGGATCAGAATGGAAACCTTCCAGGTACAGCTTTAAAAGAAAAAGAAACAAATCTTTCTTTGGTTCTATAGTAGAATATTTAATTCCTGACAGTGTTCTGGAGTTTGAACAATGATTATTTGACAGCCTATGAAAAATTATGGAAATATGTGGTTCATATGAAAATTAAATTATTATTGAATGTTTATATTAACATAATATATAGAATTATAATATAAAATAATATAATAATTATTATATATTATAATTACATAATTAATATATCAATATCAATTATATTAACAATATTTATATTACTTATATTTATTATAATTATATTAACTATATGTATAATATACAATACATATGCAATATATAATATATATACTATATGATTGTTATATATAGTATATATACTATATGAGATATATATATAATATATAATATATAATATATTATTATATGTTAATATATCAATATTAATTATATTAATATATGTAATGTATTATACATGATACAATAATAGGTATTAATAATGCAAAATAATATAATATATTGACTTATATTAATATTCAATTGTTATTGAATATTAATATATCATTATTATTCAATTAAAATTCAATCAATGATATTTCCAAACATTTATTAATCAGTTACCAAAGGAGATATGCAAAGATAAGTAAGACATAGTCTTTGTTCCCAGAAGCTTCCAAGTGTTGGGGTGAACAGAGATGAATAGAAAATACAGGGAAAATAAGACACAGATCACAAGTAAAACACTAGAGAGATATGAGATTTATTGGAGAGGTGCAAAAGAGGGTTTAGTACAAGGGGACAGGACATTTTGACTGGAGATAATGAAGGAAAGCTTCATTTAGGATGTTGCTTTTTTACATTTTGTGGGGGAGGTACAGGCAGAAACCTGTTAGGGACTATGGATGGGCAATTGCCTTTCAGACAAAGGGCATGAGTAAGGATGTAGAACAAGTATAGGATATGATTTTTAAAAATTATGAATTTAGTAATATTTTTATTTATTCTTTTAAATCAAATTTTATTTTTTCAAGTAACTAAATCGATAATTTTTCCTTTCTGCCTACCTTACCCTCCAATTGAAAAAGAAAGAAAAACAAACTTTTGTAAAAGACATGTCTAATCAAGCAAAGTAAATTTCTGCATTGACCAAGTTCTAAAATATACATGTTTCATTCTGTGTTCTGAGTTCAACTCTCTGTCAGAAACAGGGAGCACAGTTCATCTCGAATCCTTAGGAAGCATGGTTGGTTATTCATTGTGTTGATCACTGTCTCTAAGTCTTTAAAAATTGTTTGTCTTTGCAATCTTGCTGTTGTTATGTATTATTTTCTTAGCTTTGCTCATTTCACTCTGTTATCAGTTAATACTAGTCTTTTTTTTTTTGAAACTATCTCCTTTATAATTTTCTTTAAAAATTTTTTAAATTTTTTCCTAGTTTTATGTAAAGACAATTTTTAATGTTCATTTAAAAAAATTTTAAATTCTATGATTTTTCCCTACTCTCTCACAGCCTTCCCTCTGAAGACTGTAAGCAATTTGATATATTTATGTACAACCATGTAAAACATTTCCATATTAATCATGTTATGAAAAAATAAATATTCCAAAAGAAAACCAAAAAAAAAAGTGTAAAATAGTATGCTTCCTTTTCTGTTTAGACTTCTTTTTTTTTTTTTTTTTTTTTTTTTTTATTTTATTTAATAATAACTTCGCATTGACAGAATCCATGCCAGGATAATTTCTACACGACATTATCCCTTGCAATCACTTATGTTTCGTTTTTTCCCCCTCCCTCCCTCCTCCCCCCCCCCCCAGGATGGCAAGCAGTCCTATATATGCTAAACATGTTGCAGTATATCCTAGATACAATACATATTTGCAGAACCAAACAGTTCTCTTGTTGCACAGGGAGAATTGGATTCAGAAGGTAAAAACAATTCGGGAAGAAAATCAAAAATGCAAATAGTTCACATTCATTTCCCAGTATTCCTTCTTTGGGTGTAGCTGTTTCTGTCCATCATTTCTCCAATGAAACTCAGTTAAGTCTCTTTGTCAGAGAAATCCACTTCCATCAGAATACATCCTCATACAATATCGTTGTCGAAGTGTATAATGATCTCCTGGTTCTGCTCATCTCACTTAGCATCAGTCCATGTAGGTCTCTCCAAGCCTCTCTATATTCATCCTGCTGGTCATTCCTTACAGAGCAATAATATTCCATAACATTCATATACCACAATTTACCCAGCCATTCTCCAATTGATGGGCATCCATTCATTTTCCAGTTTCTAGCCACTACAAACAGGGCTGCTACAAACATTTTGGCACATACAGGTCCCCTTCCCTTTTTTAGTATCTCTTTGGGGTATAAGCCCAATAGAAACACTGTTGGATCAAAGGGTATGCACAGTTTGATAACTTTTTGGGCATAATTCCAGATCGCTCTCCAGAATGGCTGGATTCGTTCACAGCTCCACCAACAATGCATCAATGTCCCCGTTTTCCCGCATCCCCTCCAACATTCATCATTGTTTTTTCCTGTCATCTTAGCCAATCTGACAGGAGTGTAGTGATATCTCAGAGTTGTCTTAATTTGCATTTCTCTGATCAATAGTGATTTGGAACACTCTTTCATGTGAGTGGTAATAGTTTCAATTTCTTCATCTGAAAATTGTCTGTTCATATCCTTTGACCATTTATCAATTGGAGAATGGCTTGATTTTTTATAAATTTGAGTCAGTTCTCTATATATTTTGGAAATGAGGCCTTTATCAGAACCTTTAATTGTAAAGATGTTTTCCCAGTTAGTTACTTCCCTACTAATCTTGTTTGCATTCGTTCTGTTTGTACAAAGGCTTTTTAATTTGATATAATCAAAATTTTCTATTTTGTGATTGGTAATGGTCTCTAGTTCATCTTTGGTCACAAATTTCTTTCTCCTCCACAAGTCTGAGAGATAAACTATCCTATGTTCCTCTAATTTATTTATAATCTCGTTCTTTATGCCTAGGTCATGGACCCATTTTGATCTTATCTTGGTATGTGGTGTTAAGTGTGGGTCCTTGCCTAATTTCTGCCATACTAATTTCCAGTTATCCCAGCAGTTTTTATCAAATAATGAAATCTTATCCCAAAATTTAGAATCTTTGGGTTTGTCAAACACTAGATTGCTATAGTTGACTATTCTGTCTTGTGAACCTAGCCTTTTCCACTGATCAACTAATCTATTTCTAAGCCAATACCAGATGGTTTTGGTGACTGCTGCTTTATAATATAATTTTAGATCAGGTACAGCTAGACCACCTTCATTTGATTTTTTTTTCATTAATTCCCTTGAGATTCTCGACTTTTTATTGTTCCATATGAATTTTGTTGTTATTTTTTCTAAATCATTAAAATATTTTCTTGGAAGTCTGATTGGTATAGCACTAAATAAATAGATTAGTTTAGGGAGTATTGTCATCTTTATTATATTTGCTCGGCCTATCCAAGAGCACTTAATATTTTTCCAATTATTTAAGTCTGACTTTATTTGTGTGAAAACTTTTTTGTAATTTTGCTCATATAATTCCTGACTTTCCTTTGGTAGGTAGATTCCCAAATATTTTATGCTATCAACAGTTATTTTGAATGGAATTTCTCTTTGTATCTCTTGCTCTTGTATTTTGTTGGTGGTGTATAAGAATGCTGAGGATTTATGGGGATTTATTTTGTATCCTGCTACTTTGCTAAAATTATGAATTATTTCTAATAACTTTTTAGTAGAATCTCTGGGGTTTTCTAGGTATACCATCATATCATCTGCAAAGAGTGATAGTTTGGTTTCCTCATTGCCTACTCTAATTCCTTTAATCTCTTTCTCGACTCTTATTGCAGAGGCCAGTGTTTCTAATACAATATTGAATAATAATGGTGATAGTGGGCAACCTTGCTTCACTCCAGATCTTACCGGGAAAGGTTCCAGTTTTTCCCCATTGCATATGATGCTTACTGAAGGTTTAAAATATATGCTCCTAACTATTTTAAGGAAAAGTCCTTTTATTCCTATGCTCTCAAGTGTTTTTATTAGGAATGGCTGTTGGATTTTATCAAATGCTTTTTCTGCATCTATTGAAATGATCATATGGTTTTTGTTTGGTTGGTTGTTGATATAGTCAATTATGTTAATAGTTTTCCTAATATTGAACCAGCCCTGCATTCCTGGTATAAATCCTACTTGGTCATAGTGTATTATCCTGGGGATGATTTTCTGTAATCTTTTTGCTAATATTTTATTTAAGATTTTAGCATCAATATTCATTAGGGAGATTGGTCTATAATTTTCTTTCTCTGTTTTCAGCCTACCTGGTTTAGGTATCAGTACCATATCTGTGTCATAAAAGGAGTTTGGTAGGACTCCTTCAATCCCTACTTCTTCAAATAGTTTATTTAGCATTGGAGTTAGTTGATCTTTAAATGTTTGATAGAATTCAGATGTAAATCCATCTGGTCCTGGGGTTTTTTTCTTAGGGAGTTGATTGATAGTTTGTTCTATTTCTTTTTCTGAGATAGGAGTGTTTAGGATATTTACTTCTTCCTCTGTTAGTTTAGGTAAGCTATATTTTTGGAGGTATTCTTCTATTTCATTTAAGTTGTCGAATTTATTGGCGTAAAGTTGGGCAAAGTAACTCCTAATTATTGCTCTAATTTCCTCTTCGTTAGTGGTGAATTCTCCCTTTTCATTTTTAAGACTAACAATTTGATTTTCCTCTTTCCTTTTTTTAATCAGATTTACTAAGGGTTTGTCTATTTTGTTGGTTTTTTCATAGAACCAACTCTTAGTTTTATTAATCAATTCAATAGTTTTTTTACTTTCAATTTTATTGATCTCTCCTTTTATTTTTTGAATTTCAAGTTTAGTGTTTGATTGGGGGTTTTTAATTTGTTCCTTTTCTAGCATTTTTAGTTGCAAGCCCAATTCATTGACCTTCTCTTTCTCTATTTTATACAAATAGGCCTCTAGAGATATGAGATTTCCCCTTATTACCGCTTTGGCTGCATCCCATACATTTTGGTATGATGTCTCATTATTATCATTTTCTTGGATGAAGTTATTAATTATGTCTATAATTTGCTGTTTCACCCAATCATTCTTTAGTATGAGATTATTTAGTTTCCAATTATTTTTTGGTCTACTTTCCTGTGGCTTTTTATTGAATGTAATTTTCAATGCATCATGGTCTGAAAAGGATGCATTCACTATTTCTGCCTTACTGCATTTGAGTTTGAGGTTTTTATGTCCTAATATATGATCAATTTTTGTATAAGTTCCATGAACTGCTGAAAAGAAGGTGTACTCCTTTCTGTCCCCATTACATTTTCTCCAGAGATCTATCATATCTAATTTTTCTAGTATTCTATTTATCTCTTTGACTTCTTTCTTATTTATTTTGTGGTTTGATTTATCTAATTCTGAGAGTGCAAGGTTGAGATCTCCCACTATTATAGTTTTACTGTCTATTTCTTCTTGCAGCTCTCTTAATTTCTCTTTTAGGAATTTAGATGCTACACTACTTGGTGCATATATATTTAATATAGATACTTCTTCATTATTCATTCTACCCTTTAGCAAGATATAGTGCCCTTCCTTATCTCTTTTGATTAGATCAATTTTTGCTTTAGCTTGATCTGAGATCAGGATGGCTACCCCTGCTTTTTTGGCTTCACCTGAAGCATAGTAGATTTTGCTCCAACCTTTTACCTTTAACCTGCATGTATCACCCCGCTTCAGGTGTGTTTCCTGTATACAACATATTGTAGGATTCTGGCTTTTAATCCATTCTGCTAACCGCTTCCTCTTTATAGAGGAGTTTACCCCGTTCACATTTATGGTTAAAATGACCAATTCTGTATTACTTGCCATCTTGTTAACCCCGGTTTATGCTTTTCTCCCTTCTTACTCCCTTACCCCCTCCCTTACCCCCCTTCCCAGTATTAAGCTTGTGAGCTCCCCTTGCTTCTCACAGCCCTCCCTTTTTCAGTATCCCTCCCCCCCCTTAGAGTTCCCCCCCCCCAACTTACCCCTTTCCCTCCCAGTTACCGTATTCCCTTCCACTTAGCTTATTCCTTCCTTTTTCACTTTTCCCTTCTCACTTTTCAATGAGGTGGGAGAAGTTTCACCATAGATTGAATATGTCTAAAATTCTTCTCTTACTGCCAATTCTGAAAGCAGTAAAATACTCACTATTTTCATTCCTCTCCATTCTTTCTCTCAGATTTACTAGGTTTTCTTTGCCTCTTCATGAAATGTAGTACCCCCACTTTCCCTTTTTTCTAGTACAATGTCCTTTCCACACCTAGTTTCTAGAACAAGGTATACATGTATTCTTTATACATCTTTACAGCCGAAATATAGTTCCCAAGATTAATCTTTACCTTTTTAGATTTCTCTTGAGTTCTGTGCTTGTAGATCAATTTTTTGTTAAGTTCTGGCTTTTTCATCAGAAATAGATGAAATTCGCTTATTTCGTTGAATGTCCATCTTCTTCCCTGGAAAAAGATGCTCAATCTCGCTGGGTAAGTTATTTTTGGTTGCATACCAAGTTCCTTAGCCTTTCGGAATATCATATTCCAGGCCCTTCGATCCTTTAATGTGGATGCTGCCAGATCCTGGGTGATCCTTATTGTGGCTCCTTGATACTTGAATTGGGTTTTTCTAGCCGCTTGCAGTATTTTTTCCTTTGCCTGAGGGTTCTGGCATTTGGCCACTATATTCCTTGGTGTTTTGATTTTAGGATCCCTTTCAGTAGGGGATCGATGAATTCTTTCAATGTCTATTTTACCTTCTGTTTCTATGACTTCTGGGCAGTTCTCTTTGATAATTTCCTGGAAGATAGTGTTCAGGCTTTTTTTTTTCATCATACTTTTCTGGAAGTCCGATGATTCTCAGGTTGTCTCTCCTGGATCTGTTTTCCAGGTCTGTTGTCTTCCCCAGAAGGTATTTCACATCCTTTTCCATTGTTTGATTTTTTTGGATTTGCTTGACTGATTCTTCTTGTCTCCTCGAGTCATTCAATTCCAATTGTTCGACCCTGATTTTCAGTGAGGTATTTTCTTCACTCACTTTTTTAAGATCTTTTTCTAATTGTCCAATTGAGTTCTTTTGTTCTGTGGAATTTTTTTCCATTTCGCCAATTTTGTTTTTTAGAGAGCTGTTTTCTGTTTCCAGTTCACTAATCCTATTTTTCAAGGATTTGGTTTCTTTATCCACTCTCTCTTTAACTGACTTCTCCAGGCTCTTTTGCCAAGCCTCCCTCTCCTTTTGCAGAGCCTCCCTCTCCTTTTCCCATTTTTCTTCTAGCTCCCTTGTGAGAGCCTTTTTAATTTCCTCCATGAGATTCATCTGTGCTGAGGGACATAAGGTCTCTTCCTTCGGGGATTCACCTGGGGACTGTTTGTTTTTAGTCTCCTCAGGGTTTGGAGTCTGCTCTTTATCTGTATAAAAGCTGTCCAGGGTTAAATTCTTTTTCAGTTTCTTGCTCATTCTGTCTATTTATCAAAGACAAACTATCAAAGAAACAGAAGGAAAAAAAACCCCTTGAATGGAGGCTGCTTTCTTTGGGGGAGGGGCAGGGTATTCGTGAGGCACAGGTCCTACTGTGCTATGGCGCCTGCGCACTGAGATCCGAGCGGGCTAAGACACTGTGGGGGAGGGGTGGCCAGGTCCCGAGAAACTCCAGCTGTTTGGGATTGTATTCTTCACCCCCGGTGTTTTTAGCTTCTCTGCTGGGCTGCTGACTTGCTCCTATAGCAAAGCTCTCACTGCAGAGACGGCTGCGATGGCGTCCTACCCCCTCTCCGCTCCACCCGGTTCTGAGCTGCTGTCTGTGCTCTGGTTGCCGCTGCTGCCCGCAGACTGCTTCCAAATACCGTCCCCGCCCTCGCGCAAAAACAGACCTTTCTTGACGAGTCTCAAGGATGGTTTCTCTTGGTAAGTAATTGTATGGTTTTTTTTCAGTCGAGCATTAATTCAGAGGCATGAAATGAAATGAATAGTGAGAGAAAAACACGGAGATTACACAGAAGTGTATTTCCTCTCCGCCATCTTGGCTGGAAGTCTTCTGTTTAGACTTCATCAGTTCTTTCTCTGAAGGTGGATAGAATTTTTCATCATTTGTCCTTTGGAGTTGTCATGAATCACTGTATTTCTGAGAACAGCTTAAGTCATTTACAGTTGATCATCATACAGTATTGATGTTTCTATGTGCAACATTCTTATGGTTCTGCTCACTTTATTTTTCATTAGTTCATGTAAGTCTTTGTGGTTTTTCTGAAATCAGTCTTCTCATTTTGATGAGTTTTGTGGCAGTGCAGAGAGTTGTGGGAATCCCCTTCTGGTCGGCACAGGTCCTTTGTGAAAGAATTCATCAACTCGAAAAGTTTAAGTAGCAAAAGGAAAGTTTATTGTTGGATGAAAAGTCAGCTTTGCTAGGAAGACTGACTTCTGAGTGGCAAAGTCCTATTAGGGAAATGGGGCTGACACTGAAAAGAGAATATCTTCACAGTGGGTAGGGTCCTGGCAGTTATGCCAAGGAGTCAAAGCTGCTTTGGACCTTTTGCAAAGAATGAGTGAATAGAAACCTATTTTATGAGCAGATCTGGGGGCAGTTTGAACGGATTGTCAGACCAGCATCTCCCAATTGAATGAAAATAGTTTCCTGAATGAGGATGCTACTCCCCAAAAATCAATGGGGTTGATTTACCCTTGAATGATACTACTTATCTCACTCTGGGAGGATGTGCCTTCTTTCTAGACTCTCTGGAGCCTGGGAGACCCTGATATCTCTTCTTTTACAGATCAAAAGGGGACACAATTTCAGAGTGATAATTTTACAGATTAAAGGGAACACTGTTTCACACCCCAGTCAATTTCTTATAGCACAATAATATTCCATTACATTCATCTACTACAACTGGTTCAACCATTCCCTAGTTGTGGGCATTCCTTCATTGTCCAATTGTTTGCTACCATAAAAAGAACTACAATAAATATTCTTGTGCACATAGATTTTCCCCTTTTTATTAAATCTCTTTGATATGCAGATCTAGTAGTGGTATTCCTTCATTTAAGGGTTTGCACAGTTTGAAAGCCCTTTGGGCACAGTTCCAACTTGCTTTCCAAAACAGATGAATCAGTTCACAACTCCATCAACAATGCATTAATATCCCAGTTTTCCCATAGCCTTTCCAACATTTGGAATTTTCCTTTTCTGTCATATTAACAAATCAGATAGGTTAGGTATAAAGTAGTATCTCAGATTTGTTTTAATTTGCATTTCTAAAATCAATAGTGAGTTAGAGCATTTTTTCACTATAGATGGCTTTGATTTCTTCTTGTGAAAAAGGGACTCTTAATATTCTTAATATTCTTTGTCCATTTATCATTTCCCCCTCATAATTTCTTACAGAGCAATAATATTCCTTCATTTTGTATATATCTTGATTTATTCAGTGATTTCCCAATTGATGGTCATCCCCTCAATTTTCTACTTCTTTGCCATCACAAAAAGAGCTGATATGAATATTTTTGCACATGTGAGTCCTTTTCCTTTTAAAAAATTTTGGGATATAAACCTGTTTGCAATATTGCTGGGTCAAAAGGTATGCTCATTAAAATAACCTCTTAGACATTGTTCCAAACAAATTGAGGTAAATTCAGGAAATGGCAACTAGTCTAATATAAATAAAATTTAAAACTATTGCTTAATAAAATTCCCCAAACTCTGATTAATAGTCTTGAAAATCCTATAATTTTCAATAGCAGCTTATATTTACATAACCTGTTAAGGTTTGTAAACTACTTTCCTCATAATAACCTTGTGAAGTAGGTAGCATAAGAAGGAGTATTCTACTTTACAGATTAGAAAATAGGTTTCTTAATGTAGGAAGGAAGAAAATAATGAAGAAAAGCTGTTTTCAAGTACCTATTGTGTACCAGGAACTGCGCTAAGTGGTTTACTAATGCTATCTTACTTGGTCCTTATAATAGCTCTGAAGATGGGAATAGGTGCTATTATATCCCTATTTCATGGTAATGGAAACTGAAGCCAACAGAAGTTAATGATTTGCCCAGGGGTCATATAGATTGTGTCTGAGTCAAGTTTGAAATCCAGTCTTTTTCATTACAGGCCCCTGCTCTATCCACTAAACTACCTAACTGCCTTTCTGTAGATATTGTAGTATGGAATGAGACTCAAAAGGTAGTTTGGGTTCAGATTGTTGATACTCTTGAATTTTTTTCAGTCGCTAATGGAGATAATAGGATGATTCCATGGTAGTTGTCTATTAAATTAATTAGTTGCAGAGGGAAGATGAATGAGAATGGGGAGAACTTGGAAACAGAACTTTTAGCTAGTTTTTCATTCTTTTATAATATTTTGAAATTTCCATTACCTTCGAACTTTTATGTTTTTCTTTTTACATGGAATTAACCCTTTTTATTTTTTTTTGAGGGGGGACCATATTATGTTATGGATTATTGGAACTAAGATGTAGTGAAAGAATACTAGAAGTAATGAAAACTGGAGTTTGAATATCTCCTCTAGTACTTCCTAGCTTTTTAAATATGGGAATGCCACTCACTATCCCTGTGCTGTGGTTTCCTCTTCTGTTAAAAAAAAAAAAGGTGATAAAAGCTTTAGAACCTTTCTTGTAGTTCTTTCAAATGAGATGATATACGCTTTGCATTCTACAAACCTTAAAGTGTTCTATAAATGTCACCTTTTATTAGTAATAGTAAAATAATCATTAGATTTTACTCTTCTTTACCAGCTACCAATTGCTACCATTCATAATTCTTGATGATTTTATTTTGAACAATGTAATAAACGTTTGTTCAGTCCAGTTAGTAGAGTGCAGACCAGTTAGAGGTCTAGGTTTAACTCTAGCTTTATACTTAAGTTCATATAAACTTGTCAGTCTTCCCTCAAAATTTTACTAGCCTTTCCTTTCTCTAGTTATCAAAGTCATAATGATGATATACCTGATGGTTACTAATATATCTAAAGAGGTATACCAAGACATAATTAATTTAACACTTAAAAAATCTTAAGATTTAATACATTTGGGTTGTCCCTGCAGATGTAGAGATAAAACTTTCAGTAGAAAGTTTTTATGAATTATAGTTGAAAAATTGGGCTATCTTTGTGCTAAATACCTTTGCACTACCACATGGTGCTGAAGTAGAGTATAAGTGAAGGAGATAAGAGTTATGTTTTTGATTTTTAAAATGTTTTTACAAATCATCATTTGCCCACTGAGTATTTTAAATTTCAACTAGATTTCTTCAATGTATAAACATCATAAATATTCCATGGCTGTTGTAGCCTCATAAAAAGTCTATCTTCTTAGAACCAGAACAAAAAGGAGGCATTCTGACAACCTGCTGATGAGTTTTTGCCAAATAAGCTATTGTGGGATGGGAAAGCTTCAAAAACTGTGGTTAAATTTACTTAAATACTTATTTTTTCATTTATAGTGTTACTTGGAGGGATTGAATAGAAAATTCCAGTAGGAATAAAATGTTGCCTAAAGAGATACATACATACACACACACACACACACACACATATATGTTTAATTTAAATACTTATATATGTGTATAATTATATTTAATTTAAATATATATAAACATACATACATATATGAGATTAGAATTTTCCCAATCTGCTCTCTGTGAATGAGGAATGACATTAAAGATGTATATATTAACTGTAGCCAATACAATATAATCTGAAACCTAAATTAAAATAAGAATTGGTATTTACAGATTACCAAATATGATATTAAAAATCCATCAGCCCATATTATAAATAGAAAGGAAGTAGATATCTTTTCACTCCATATATTAATTTAAATGATATCAAATTTAAATAAAACTGTTGTTTATTGCCAGTCAACAAACATTATAAAGCATTTACTATTGCCAGTCAGTCAACAAACATTATAAAGCATTTACTACTGAGTTAAGCCCTGGATATATAAAGAGAGGCAAAAATAGAGTCCCTGTCCTCAAGGAGCTCACATTCCTTTTTTTTTTTTTCTCCATAGTACTTTATTTTTCCAATTACGTGTAAAGATAGTTTTTTCCCCCAGTAAGGGAACAGTTTATTGAAGTTTTGTTTGTGTTTGTCCAATTCAGTGAGCTCAGATTTATATGGGTTTTTCATATTTCAGAATTCTCATTTTTTCCTCTCTCCCTTTCCCCTCCTCCCGATGGCAAGTAATCAAATATATGCTAAATATGTGCAATTCTTCTATACATATTTCCACAACTATCATGCTACACAAGAAAAATTATGTCAAAAAGGAAAAAAATGAGAAACAAAACAAAATGCAAGCAAATAAAAACAAAAAAGTGAAAATACTATGTTGTGATCCACACTCAGTCCCCACAGTTCTTTCTCTGGGTGCAGATGGCTCTCTTCATCACAAAATAATTGGAAGTGTTCTGAATCACCTCGCTGTTTAAAAAAGTCTTGTCCATCAGAATTGGTCATCATATAGTCTTGTTATTGCCAGGTACAATGATCTCCTGGTTCTGCTCATTTTACTTAGCATCAGTTCATTTAACTCTTTCCAGGCTTATTTGAAATCATCTTGCTGTGACTACAGAGAGGACTGGCGAGACTTACATGAACTGATGCTAAGTGAAATGAGCAGAACCAGGAGATCATTATATACCTCAACAACGCTACTGTATGAGGATGTATTCTGATGGAAGTGGATTTCTTCGATAAAGAGAGCTAATTCAGTTTCACTTGATCAAGGATAGACAGAAGCAGCTACACCCAAAGAAAGAACACTGGGAAATGAATATAAACTGCTTGCATTTTTGTTTTTCTTCCTGGGTTATTTATACCTTCTGAATCCAATTCTCCCTGTGCAACAAGAAAACTGTTCGGTTCTGTACATGTATATTGTATCTAGGATATACTGTAACCTATTCAACATGTAAAGGATTGCTTGCCATCTGGGGGAGGGGGTGAAGGGAGGGCGGGGAAAAATCGGAACAGAAGTGAGTGCAAGGGATAATGCTGTAAAAAATTACCCAGGCATGGGTTCTAGCAATAAAAACTTATTAAAAAAAAAAAAAAAGAAATCATCCTGCTGATTGTTTCTTATAGAATAATAATATTCTATAACATTCATATACCATAACTTATTCAGCCATTCTTCAACTGATGGGCAGCCACTTAGTTTCCAGTTTCTTGCCACAAACATTTATGCACATGTGAGTCCTTTTCCCCTTTTTATGATCTTTTTGGGATATAGGTCCAGTAGAGACACTGTTGGATCAAAGGGTATACACAGTTTGATAGCCGTAAAGATAGTTTTCAACATTCATTTTTGCCAGATTTTGCTTTCCAGACATTTTCTCTCTCTTACCCTTACTTCCCTTCTCCCCAAGACAACAATCTTATACAGATTTATATACATATAATCATTTTAAACATATTTCCATATTTTTCATATTGTGAAAGAAAAATCAGACCAAAAGGAAAAAAAAAAGCTATGAAAAAATAAAAGTAAACAACAAAAAAAAGGTGAAAATAGTATGTTTTGATTTGCATGCAGTCTCCATAGTTCCTCCTCTGAATGTTAAATGGTATTTTCCAGCCCAAATCTATGGGAATTGTTTTGGATCACCGTATTGCTATGAAGAGCTAAATCTGTTAATAGTTGATCATCACACGATCTTACTGTTACTGTATACAATGGTTTCCTGGTTCTGTTCACTTCACTTAGCATTAGTTCATGTAAGTCTTTTCAGACTTTCCTGAAATCAGACTGTTTATCATTTCTTATAGAATAATATTACATTACATTATATTCATATTCCATAACTTGTTTAAGCCATTCCCCAATTGATGGGAATCTACTCAGTTTCCAATTCCTTGCTACTACAAAAAGAGCTGCTACAAACACTTTTGTGCATATGGGTCCTTTTTCCTCTTTCATGATCTCCTTGGTATACAGACCCAGTAGAGACACTGCTGGATCAAAAGATAAGCAATTTGGTAGCTCTTTGGACATATGTCCTCCAGAATGGTTGGATCAGTTCACAACTCTATCAACAATGCACTAGTGTCCCAGGATTTTCATAACTTCTCTAACATTTAACATTATCTTTTTCTGTCATGTTAGCCAATTTGAGAGGTGAGAGGTGGTATCTCAGAATTGTTTTAATTTGCGTTTTTCTAATTAGTAATTTACAGCATTTTTTTCCATATGATTATAAATGGGAGTTCAGATTCTTAAGGAAACTATATACAACAAGAAGATATACACAGAGAAGAGGGAAGGTAATCTTGGACGGAAGGCACTAGTAGGGTTGGGGGGAGAAAAGGAAAGGCTATAGAAGATAAGATTTGAGTTGAGTCTTAAAGATATCCAGGAGGTAGAGATAAAGGAGGGATAGCATTTCATGCATGAGGAAGTGTTAGAGAAAAAGACAGAGAGCTGAGAGATGAAATGTCAGATGCAAGGAAGAATAAGAGAACTAGTGTATCTGGATTATAGCATGTGTAGAAAAGAGTGAAAATGAAAAATAAGAGAGTTGGAAAAGAAGGGGCCAAGTTGTTATGAGCAAACAGAAAATTTTGCATTTAATTCTGGAGGTGATAGGTAGCTATTGGAGCTTACTGATTATGGAGGTGACAAGTCAGAAATATGTTTTAGGAAAATCATTTTAGGAACAGTATAGAAAATGGATTGGAGTGGGGGAAAACTTGAGGCAGGAAAACAAGTTTGCAGACTAGCTATTGCAGTAGTTGAGATGTGAGGAGGTACTTGGTCAACTATTTTATTGCTTTTTGGAAAATGACAGGAGATTAGAAGTGGGATAGAAGGAAATTCTGTGTTCACTGTTGCTCAGGTTGGCAAAGCTATTATTATGGGAAGACTCCTATATTTTTGCAGTCCTTTGAAAATGAAAACTGGTATATTATGACTACTTTTTAAAGCAAAAAATTCAGTTTTGATACTAACTTTGCCCCCTTCATTTGACAGTTCATTTTGCAGCAATGGAAGGTCACCTTTACTGTTTTAAGTTCTTACTCAGTAGAATGAGCAGTGTGACGCAGGCCTTAAAGGTCTTCAATGATAATGGAGAAAATGCAATGGACCTAGCACAGAGATTCTTCAAAGACAACATTCTACAGTTTATACAGGGGACTGAATTTGAAGGAGATAATCAAAACAATCAGGAAAGTAAGTAATTAATAAATTTAGAATTTTCCAGTTTGTTATACCAGGTTTGGTTAATGGATTAGGTTTATGGATCTTTTGATTTTTTTCCCTGTGGGGATGTTTCCCTTTAAGTTCTAAACCTTTTGTTTATTTCCAGTATGCACATTCTTAATCTGTATTTTTCCCTAAATCCTTCATAGAAGATCCATCCAATATGGAAGTAGTTCTCCCTTTGAGTCAGTCAGTCAGTAGGCATTTTTAAGTGTTATACTGTGCCTGACACTGTGCTAAATACTGGAGATACAAAAAGGGTCAAAAGACAGTCCCTGCTCTCAAGCCTGTGATCTAATAGCAGAGAAAACACAAACTTTTACATGTAATCAGTCAGTGTACAGGATAAATAAGAAATAATCAACAGAGGGAAGTCTTTAAAAGAGGGTTGAGGAAGGCTTCTTACAGGAGGCAACAGTTTAGTTGGGATTTGCAGAAAGCCAAGGAAGCCACTAACTGATGAGGAGGAAGAAAAAAGCATCCTAGATATGGGGAAATGGTCACAGAAATCCTGGAGCAGAGATAGAAGGTCTTTTTTGAGGAACATCTAGAAGGCCAGTGTTACTGAATAGAAGAATAAGTGGGATGGAAGAAAAGGTGTGATGTGAGGAGATGTGGGGGATAGGTTTTTTTTTGAATGAGATAGAGATGACAATGTTGGACCTGTGCTTTAAAAAAATCACTTTGGTGGCTGAATAGAGAGTGGATTGAAGCTCATGGGGAGAGCCTTGAAGCAGCCACCCCACCAGCAGGCTATTGCAATAATTGAGGTGGGAGGTGATGAGGGCCTGTACTAGAATGGTGGCTGTGTCAGAAGAGAGAAGGAAGCATATATTGAGAGATATTGCAAAAGTGAAATCAGCAGGCCTTGGCAATAGATTGGATGTGGAGGGCAGGAAAGAGTTGATGATACTTAGGTTTCAAGCCTGGGGAACGTAGACAGTGGTGATAACTTTGATAGTAATTGGGCAGTTTTCAGGGGAAGAGGGCTTGGAGGAAAGATAATGAGTTCAGTTTTGTTTGTAATTGAGTTTAAGATAAATATATGTTAAATATCCAATTTATTTTTAAAATTAAAAAATTATTTTTTGTTTTTTGGACATCCAATTGAATGTGATTTAATAAGTTATTGGAGATGAGAGACTAGAAGTCACAAAGTTTATAAGGTTATATAGAATTAATAAGTAAGCTTAATAAACACAGGCATACTTTAGAAATAATGTGTTGGTCCCAGATCATTGCAATAAACTGAATATTGCAATAAAGTGAGTTGTACACATTTTTTGGTTTCCCGGTGCATATAAAAATTGTTTACATTCTATTGTACTCTATTATGTGTGTAATAGTATTGTCTAAAAAAGTACATACCTTATTTAAAAATACTTTATAGTTAAAAAATGCTTCATAAGAGCCTTCAGCAAGTTCTGACCTTTTCATTTAATAGAGAATCTTGCCTCATTGTTGATGGCTGCTGACTGATCAGAATAGTGATGCTGAAGGTTGGGATGACAGTGGTAATTTCTTAAAATAAGACAAGAGAAGTTTACCACATCAATTGACCCTTCCTTTCACTTGAACATTTAGAGGTCATTGTAGGGTTATTAATTGGCCTAATTTAAATATCACTGTGTCTCAGGGAATGGAGAGTCTGAGGAGAGGGAGAGAGATGGGAATGACCTGTTTGTTGCAGTCAGAACACACCAACATTTATGGATTAAATTTGCTATCTTAAGTGGGTATGGATTGTGGTGCCTCAAAACAATTAAAATAGCATCTAAGACACTGATCATAGATCATCATAACAGATATAACAATAATGAAAAAGTTTAAAACATTATAAGAATTACAAAAACGTGACACATAGATATGATGTGATCACATGCTGTAGGAAAAATGACTCTCGGTCAACACAGGATTGCCATGAGTCTTCAGTTTGTAAAAAATGCAGAGTGAAGTACAATAAAACAATATGTGCTTGTAGATTTGAGAAACATCAGCTCTGGGATGCTTATTGAATCCATGGTAGTTGACAAGATTACCAAGTGAAGTAGTTTAGAGAAAGAAGTGAAGAGGGCTCAGAACAGAGATATGGTTAATGAATCTTTGAATGTTTTCAATGCACTACTTGGCTTTCTATTTATTTTCCCTCGATTCTTATAATATGAGTGAATGACCTCTTTTTTTCAAGAGCACTTGACACTGATGATATCTTTTTTTCCAGTTCTTGTGTGTAAATAATCATTGGTAATGTGGTATTGCCTGCTTAAGAAATAGTGTGTCTATTTCCATTACCTTTTAGGTGACTTGCAATTTTTATTTTCTCAAGATGCTGATGATTTACATCCTTATAGAATCTAAAATATTTATGTTAACATAAGTAAAATAGCATCCAATAATGAGCATTTTTGACAGGGAGCAACTTGAGGTCACTGAAAGTACTCTGTAATTTTTCAAATGTGATCCAATTTCTCCTTCAAACGCTTTTATAATTTTCTGATTTAACTGAATCTTAAGCTAAGATTTATTTAAAAAAAAAAAACTTTTTTCTGAACTATCCAAACACCAACAAATATGAATACTTCCATATGAAAAGAACAGAAAAAGGGGTCTGTATATATAACCAGAAATCTCAGTACATATATCTTTCCCCCAAAGCACATTATTCGCTAGCTGTCTAACTTGCCCTTTTTTCCTTTTAGTTCTTTTCTGTGCTTTTTCTTTGTTTATTGCCCTCACTGGTTAAGGGGAAACCTACTTTTTTCCATTTCTTTCATTTTACAAGACTCTCCAGTACCCATGATATCTTGAGTACATATGGTAGAAAGCCAGCAGAGTTGATGAATTATCCCAACATGACTGCTATCTTGATTTTGAAGTCTTGGATGAATGACAGTTTGTGTGTGATAAATAATACTCTAACTTTAGGATTTTGTCTTTATTGCTTCGAAGACACATGGCTTAATTGGAAAATACTGAAATTTGGGGTCAGAAGACTTGTATTTGGTCTCAATTTTTTCATGAATTGGCTATGATTTTGGATGTCAACCTCTCTGAAACTCAGTTTCCTCTTGTGTAAAATGAGATTAATAATTCTTACCATACCTACTTCACAGAGTTATTGTGAGGATTAAATAAGATGATGCATATAAAGCATTTTATAAACTGCTATATAAACATTGACTAATTTTTGCTTGACATTACATTTGCTAAATTAATGTCAAATGTGTATATTTGAGATAATATTAAGAGGCAAAATTTGAAACTTCATGGAAAGGCAGAGGATACGTGTGTGTGTGTGTGTATGCATATAACATGTAGCCCATAGTAAGTTTTTGTATTTATGTAGCCCATATGTGTATACATATAAAATTTTATACTTTGCCTTTCTATAAACAGTTTAAAATACATATAAACTATATATGTATATATGTTAAAATGTTTAACATTTTCTTGACATCTTATAAATTTTTTCTTCAGATTTAGCATTTCCAGGTCATGCAGCTGCTTATAAAGGAGATTTGGAGATGCTTAAAAAATTAGTGGAAAATGGAATAATTAATATCAATGAGCATGATGATAATGAATCTACTCTTCTGCACAGAGGTCAGTAATTATGTTTCTCATTTCTTTTTAAAATTATTTAATATTTTATTTTTTCCTCAGTTACATATAAAAACAATTTTTAACATTCACTTAAAAATTTTTGAATTTCAAGTTTTCTTCCTTTCCTCTTTCCATCTTCATTAGCAAACAGCTTGATATAGGTTTTACATCTGTAGTCATGCAAAATGTATTTCTATATTACTCATGTTGTGAACAAAAGAGACCCCCCCAAAAAAAAACCCACAAGAAAAAGTAAAGAAAAATGTGCTTCAATTTGTATTCAGACTCCCCATCAGTTCTTTCTCTGGAAATGAATAGTTTTTCAACATAAGTTCTTTGGAATTGTCTTGGATCATTGTATTACTCAGTTTAGCTAAGTCATTCACAGTAGATCATGATACAATATTACTTGTACTGTGTACAGTGTTCTCCTGGTTCTATTTTTTGCATCATTTCGGGTAAGTCATTCTAGATTTTTCTGAAAGCATCCTATTTGTCCTTTTTTATAGCACAATAGTATTCCTTCATAATCATAACTTGTTCAACTATTCCCTACTTGATGGGCATCCCCTCAATTTTCAATTCTTTGCCACTACAAAAAGAGTTGCTATAAATATTTTTGTATATATAGGCCCTTTTACTTTTTCAAAAAATTTCTTTGGGATACAGTCCTAGTAGTGATATTTCTGGGTCAGAGAGTATGAACATTTTCATAGCCCTTTGGGCATTGTTTCAGACTGCTTTCTAGAATAGTTAGATCAATTCCCAACTCCTCCAACAATACAATTTCCTAGTTTTCCCACATTCCCTCTAATATTTTTCACTTTCTTTTTTCTATCATAATAGTCAGTCTGCTCAGTATAAAGTAGTATCTCAAGAGTTATTTTAATTTGCATATCTTTAATAAATAGTAAGTTAGAGCATTTTATCATATTACTATATAAATAGTTTTGTTTACTTTGTCTGAAAACTGTCTATTCATTTTCTTTGGCCATTTATCATTGGCAATTGGGAAATGGCTCTTAATTTATAAATTTGACTCAGTTCTTGATATATTTGAGAAAGGAACCCTTCACAAAAGAAACTTGCTATAAATAATTCTTTGTAGTTATGATTTACCAATTGTATTTTCTTCATATTATTTTTTCTACTGTTTATTCTCCTCTCTTTTTTTCCATTCCATCCTCAAAAATGTTTTGCTTCTGGATACTGCCTCCCCCAGTCTCTTCTTATATATGAACATTTTCCCTTTCCCCTCTGTCCTTCTTATCTCTTTCCTCTTGTAGTTTCCTGTAGGGTAAGATAGATTTTTATACCCATCAGAGTGTGTGTGTTATTCCTTCTTTGAGTCACTGCACTCTTACTCGGTGCCAGAGATATTTTCTGATGACCTTTTAAGTTTTCTTGGCTGGAAAATTGCTTTACCCCTTCCCTTTTGTGGGTTCCCCGCTTCCAGAATTTGTTTTAGGGATTATTTAAAGTTGTATGAAGGAGAATTTGGGAAAACTCTGATGAGTCCCTGCCTTTTTCTGTCATCTTGGCTCTGCTCCTATAGTTTTCATTTGTACTTGTTAAAATTGTTGCTGACTTAGAGTTGTACTGAAATAATTGCCCATCACAAAAATTTAATGAAACTGACATTGATTTTTCTAAGACTTTTGGAAGACAAGAGTTCATTTTACAGATGACAAAACTGCTTGAATTTCAACTAAAATATAATTAAGTTCTATTTGTATTATGAAGAATATCACCTTAGTTATTAACTCCAAAAGTTAGAAGACCTTGTTTCAAATTCTGTCTCTGTTCTTATATATTTGAATCATATTCGCTATTATTAATTTGGGTAAGTCCCCTAAGCTCTTTGAGCCTCAGCTTGCTCACCTATAAAAATGAGGATAATAATACTTTCACTATCTTCCTCACAGAGAATTGTATAATGATTAAGTGAAAACTTTTGGATTATAAAATAAAGCTATAATTTAGGTTACATGTATTTTACAATGAAATTTTATGTAAATGTATTTAATTTTTATATTTGTTGAGCACAACCTAGATTCAAAGAACAATGCTAGGCATCTGGGAGTGGTGGTGAGAAAATGAGTAAGCTACAATCCATGCTTCTAAGGAAGTCACATAATTGTGACAAAAGTATTTTGAAGATCTTAAAATGGCTCTGTCAGTATGAACTTTGACCAAAAGAGGACTTGTGATGTTAAGATTCCCAGAGAAAAGCTTTCAGTGTGTAGATTGTACTCCCATTGATGATTGGTGAATGGATATATTCAGAAGTTGCATGGAATTAGAAAGCATGAATGATTGTGATCTTCTGCATGAAAGGGATATACACATTCAAAGATTGCAGATCCATTAAAATGTTAAAGTATTTTTATCATTATCATTTCATTTCTGTCTTTTTCAGTGGATTTCAGATAGAAACAGTTCAGGGACAAGCCACTATTCGGCTATATTCTTATATGTAATGTTTATGAGATGGACTTCTGGGTCACATGAGCAACAGGATAAAGGACTCTACATCCTCATGATCTCTCAGACTTTTCCAAAGTGTAAATTTTATATGCTAAAGATAAAACTAATTCAGATGTCTTCATGGTCTGGGATATCCAGAATCCAAAAGAAGGTTAAAAACCCAAACAAACCTTAATATCTATGAACAAACATTTATTTACTTCCCATACTACCAGCAGTAAGTTTATACTAGAAGATTCAAGGGTATAACATAGGCTGACAATAAAACCCATCCTTAGACTCTAGTCTTCCCTCCTTCTTTTCAGTGCCATGGAAATCCTAGCTTCATGCTGCTGAGATTTGCTTCGACCTTGACAGTCAGTTAGACCTTTAGGAGCAAAAACCTTCCAAGAGTGGCAATTGAGAAGCACCAGCACCACAGAACTGACAGTGCTGCACAAAACAGTCCTGCAAAGCTTTGAACTTCTGCTGCTAAGCCAGAGAACTGAGCAAAGAGGAATAGGAGTCACACTGTGTTTGTGTGTGTGTGTGTGAATTTGAAAGAAAGACAACAGCATCCAATTGGGACAGTGACCTAGGCTAATGAATAGTGAATTAACTAGCATGAAAAGAGATCCAACCTCCAAAGAAAGCACAATTAGATGAGAGGAAATAGGAAGTTAGTGATATGGAAAATAAGCTAAAAAAGACTAAAATTGCCAAGGATTTCAGAAAGAAGAAAACTTAAAGACCTTGAACTTAAACAGTAAGGACAGGAAATAGGACCTCCAGACCTCATAAATAAGTTCAGGAATCTATAAATAAATACTGGGAAAAAAAAAAAGGAAAGTGATTCAACACTTGATGAAACAGAGGATTCTATGGGATCTGAGGAGAACATGATACTACAGCATGCTTTTCCTAAATGATTCAAAAGAGAAATGAGAATTATGAGAACAGAATTTATGATCTGCTCAGCAAAAATAGTAGACAGAATAGAAAAACTGTAAGGTGCAATGATGAGCCTTACCAAAGAAACAAGGGCTGATCTTAGAAAGAGAAGAGTTTACAGGACAGTTGTTGAGGAAGACAGAGGAAAGATTGAAACAGAAGGAAGGAGGACTTACGTTAGAAGTGGGAGAAAGTTCCACTGATGAATGTTCCTGTGGATGAAGAAAATAAGGATCTTATACTGGATGAGGCTTAGGGATTTGATGCTTGTGAAGTCTACTTGTCCTGCATCAAGAGGGAAAGAGTTGAAATGCTTAGGGGCAATTGGCACATGGAGAGTGGGGAAATACGGCATAATGAGAAGATTTTTAGGCAAATATAGAAGATCAGCAGGAGAGAGTATAGATCAGAGGTGACCTGCATAATCAGAGTTGTGGTGGAGAAGTTGTAATGCCAAAGAAACTGAGGCGAGATTAGAGAGTTTTTAATATTTGAGAGGGAGAGATTGTGCTGGGGGTATGTTGCCCCTAGGGCTGATGTCTCAAAGCATCCAGCAGGGAATGTGAGTTTCCCATGAAATATATATATGGCTCTAAGCGACCGGGGTAGAGTGGGAATGAGACCGAAACAGAGGTAGAGTCTGAGCACTGAGAGTGGGAACAGACCATAATCCGGTTCTGAGAGGGTAGGACTATAAATTCTTACAAATTGGGAGTAAAGGAGATAGTTAGACTAGAGCCAGGAAGTCTGAAGGGACAGAGGTAGACAATACCAATTAGGTATCTGAGATAGGACATCTGGAGTTTTATCTTTTGGAATGCCTGTGTGGCCACAGCCCTAATTATCTCAGTCCTAATGAGCAGGAGGGGGAGGTGTTACAACCAGGGAGATTTAGGCAGAACAACAAAAGGAACTAAGGCAGAACAGTTCAGGGAAACTGAGGCAGGACAATAAAAGGGGACTGTGGCACAACAGAGTCCTACTATAGAGCAATTATAACCATTTTCTTGCTATATTTTGTATTCCATGTATTTTACCTAGAAATATAACCAAGATAATTATCTTTTTTGCTTTCATCCATTGTTTCAATGCTCCAGATTCAAGCTTGATGCCTTTAGTCTCTATGTTTCCTTAGTATATATTAAAAAGTTTATATTTTCCCAGCCTAACTGACATTTAGATGTTATTGGAGATTTACTGAAAAAAAAAAAAGGAACTTTTATTATTGTTAATAATATTACCAATATAATTGATAGGGAAAAACAAATACACAGGAGAACTTGAATATAAGGCGGAATATGATAAATACCATACCTTCACAATGTCTACATATGGCTTTGGGATTCTATAGAAATACACATATTAAAACTATTTTAAAAGAAACAATGGACAGGTCTTGGATTCAGAAGGTCTTAATTCAAGTACCTGTGGCCTAGGGCAAATGAGTTAATTTCTCTGAGCTTCAGCTATAAAATGGGGATTACAGTATTTTCTTTGCTCTTTTTGTAGGGTTATTCTGAGGAAAGTTCAGAGCTTAAAATTTGTGATTCTATCATTGCTTTAGTAATTCAATCTCAATCTGAGCTTTTGCCATTTGGGTACCTTCTTCCATCAATACAGATCACAGTTTTAGTTTATTGTAATGGACAGTTATTGAGAACTGCTTTAAATAAAATTTCATCATCTTATGATCAGTCAAGTAGACAACAATCAACACCTACTTTCTAGATCAAATAACAAGTATTTTTTTTTCTTGAGGCAATGGTTAAGTGACTTGCCCAGGGTCACACAGCTAGGATCTGTTAAATGTCCGATTTGAACTCAGGTTATCCTGAATTCAGGGCTGGTGCTCTATCCACTATGCCACCAGCTGTCCCTCAGCAAGTATTTCTTAAGTGTTTATGAGGTACCAGACTTTGAATCTGGACATGGAATTAGAGGCAGCTGAAGGCACAGTGGATAGAGCACTGGATCTGGAGTCGGGAAGACCCAAGTTCAAATCCAACTTCAGACCCTTATTAATTATGGACGTGTCAACAGTCAATCATAACTTCATGAAACTTATGTGAAAATGCTTAATAAATAAGTTTGTTTCAAGAAAATGAACATGCATGTGAAATCCAGGGAGTTCACCATCTATATAGAAGTTTGCTTATTTATGACAGCAGGACAAAAGAAGGAAGGAGATAGCAGAATCTCCACCCCAAGATGTATGGCATGGGAGGGAAAATGTGCCATAAAATTGGGAAAAGGACAAAATCCTTCAAAGGAGAGGAACAAAGTAATGGCAAAAGCCACATTCTTTTCCTTTGGGAACTGTTAGACCATGAAAATATTATGGCCTATATATGTCAAGGGTTCCAACTACACAAGCCAGTAGAGACTGTCTGGCTTCTATCTTGATTCTCAAGGACACACAAGGAGTCCATTTTGGGATGCATCAAATTTTCTCAGTTTGGGTGTGGTGAAGTTCATCCCTTGACACATTCAGAACCTCTTACATATCTGGGTCCAGTGTTTCTGGAAAATATGGCAATTCAAAAAGACAAGTTCAGTACCCTCTTAATCTTAACAGACCTTGACATCCTCTGAGCAAATCATTTAATAGCTGTCTGCTTCAGTTTCTTCAAGTAAAGTGAGGATAATAATAGCACCTATTCTCCATAAGAGTGTTTAGAATAGTATATGGCATATGGAAGGTGCTATATAATTTTTGATTTGATGTAATTGTACTATTAGCTAGCCTTCATAGACAATTGGCTAGCCTTCATAGACTACTGGTTAATCTTCATATACCCATCTTTTCCACAAGAATAATATGAGAGGTTTTATAAAATGCTTTGTTAAAATCGAAAAGACATATTTTTAGAATTTTTAGAATTTTCCTTAACTCTGCCCCTCTTTTAACAATAAGAAAAGGAAATGAGATTAGTTTGGTATAAATTGCTTTTTTCTTTTTTCTTTTTTTTTAATTTTAAATTTCAACTTTAAAAATATCCTGATGTACATGATATACTTTCTTCCTTTGAACTTTTCTTGCAGCATAGGAAAAAAAGTTAGTAAATGTAACAGTGTATGCTACATTCTACATCTGTAATGCTTCCATGTTTCTGCTAAGAGGAAGAATATGTCTTACATCTTTGGTTCTGTGGAGTATCCTTTGCAACTAAAAGGAATTTAGTTGTCTTTTAGGGTTATTTTGGTTGTCATTATCATAGTCCTTTTGTATAGCCTGTTCTTCATCCTTTCCATGGCTTCTAGTTCCATGACAACTCAATTCTGCCCCATGCCTACACTGGTCACATTTTGCTCCTTTTCCCATCTTGATCTTTCGGTGAACCTGTTCAACTCTATACTCTTCTTTCAAATTCCTTGTCCATTTATCTTATTATGAATCTTGCCCTGCCAAGATTCAGCATTAAATTACTCTTCATCTTCTGCCTTTGCTCCAACTCATGTGCAAACAAAGCTGGAGAAAAATCACAAAACCATACTGTTTAGATCCAGTACAAATATATGTTACATTATTTTAGCTGAGCCCTCATTGCAGCAAGGCAGTTCTTTTATAGCTTTCTCATTATCTCACTATCCCAGTCACCACAATAGCTATCTCATCCCACTCTCTTTCTCACCAACCCTCCTCAGCTAAGATATCTTCTGCCTCTGTTCCCTCCATTCCTTACCTTACATAATAAGGTGGCCCTTTGAAAAGATGTGGTCTCCTTTGCTGGATCTTCCTCCAAGTCGTGCTCATTAAGGGTAGATAAACCCTAGAGCTTTGTTTTTTCTCTCTACTGTTTTACTTGATTATCTCATTAATTCTAATAGATTCAATGATCATCTGTGTATTGATAATTCTCAGATCTACTTATCTAGGCCTAATCTTTCTCTTCTATGTATAACTGCCTCTTGGACATCTTGAAATTGGATTATCTCATAGACATCTGCAATTCAACATGTCTGAAACTAAACTCATTTTCTTTTTATCCCCAAAACTGAACAACTCTATTAATTCTCTAGAAATCACCATATATCAAGTCATTCAGACTTAAAATGTATGTGTCATCCTTAACCACTCACTTTGTCTCATGCTCCAGATCCCCATGTGTTTCCAAGTACTGCTAGTTTTAGTTTTATAACATGTCTTAAATATCTGCTTCTCTCATCTGATACTGGTAAGACCCTTATCATCTCACACATTTTGTTGGCTCATTTCAGTCATGTCTGACTCTTTGTGATGCCATTTGAGCGTTTCTTGGCAAAGATATTAGAGTGGTTGGCCATTTCTGTCTGCAGTTTATTCTCCAACTCATTTTACAGATGAGGAAACTGAAACAAATGGGATCAAGTGAGTTGCCCAGGATTCATAGCTAGTAAGTATCTGAGGCTGGATGTCTTCTGACTCCCAAGTTCAGCACTCCATCCAGTGGCCCAACCTCACACTTAGACTGTTGGATTTAACCTGCTGGTTCGTCTCCTTGTCTCAGGTGTCTTCTCATTCTGGTCCGTCCTCCACTTAATTTTCAAATTAATCTTCCTGAAGTACAGATCTGACCATGGTATTCTTCTGTTCAGTAAACTTCAGTGACTTCCCATCACTTCTAGGACCAAAGGTAAAATCATGTGTTAGGAAAAAAAGTCCTTCATAACTTTTCCTCCTCCTACCTTACCAATCTTCTCATGCCTTACTCACCCCTATGTACCCTATGCTTCAGTGACACTTGGCCTCTTTTCTCTTTGTCACACTAGACACTTCATCTCCAGACTCCAAGCAGTTTTTTTTTTTAAACTATATCCTGATACCTGGAATTATCTTCTTCCTTACTTCCACCTTCTGATTTCCCTGACTTCCCTCAACATCATTAAAAATCCCACCTTAAAAAAAAAAAAAAACCTTTCTTGATATTCCTTAATTCTGGTATCTTCCTTTTGTTGATTATCTCAAATTTATCCTATATCCACTTTGATTGTACATAGTTGTTGGCATATTGTTTCCTTCACTACTAGAATATGAATTCCTTTAGAGCAGAGTCTGTCTTTCTTTGTGGCCCCAATGCTTAACACAGCATAATAATTCCATTATTTTCATATACAATTTATTTAGTTGTTTTCTAATTGATGAATATTTTGTTTTCAATTTTTTGTTATCATAATATGCTAAGAATATTTTGTTATATACGGGACCTTCCTTTTTGTTTTTTAATCTTTTTGGAGTATATACTTAGTAGTTGGATCACTGGGTCAAAAGCTATTTTTGCTGCACACAAAAAAAGTAAAAAAAACAGATTTCTCTTGCATGTTTCCAAATTATTTTCCAGGATATTTAGAAAATTCAGAGTTCCATAAATTTTAAATTTATGTCTATCTTCATATAACTCTTTCAATATTGCCTATTTTCATATTTTATCATCTTTGAGAATTTGATAAGTATGAACTGAAACATTAAAACTTTTATTTTCATTCCTTTTAATTTTGCTAACTTGGAACATTTTTTTTCATTTTTCATTTTGAATTTATTCTTCTGAAATCTATTTGTATACTTTGACCATTTAATTATTAGGGAATAGCACTGGTTCTTATATATTTGTATCAAATCTCTATGTATCAGACTTTTATTAGAGATATTTGGTACAAAGATTATTTTCCTCTAGTGACAATTTCCCTTATACTAGTTTCTTTGATTTTGTTAATTAAAATTTTTCATGTTATGTAAATGAAATTTTCTTTTATCTTTTATGATTATGGCAAATCAAACCACCATCACCACCATTATGATCACTATCTGCTATCAGATCCCATTGAAGACAACTCAAGATCCTGACCAAGTGTCTTAGGAATATCAGTTCTTCCAGTCATTATCCTGAGAAAGCAGCCCCTGTGAGATGCAGCCTGGCAACTGCTCCTCCAGGTGCTGCAGCCCCAGCAACTGAAGACTCAAAAAGGAAAGTTTTTGCTACCAAAGTTCTTGGCATTGTCAGATGGCTCAACTTCAGAAACAGATAATTTTATCAGCGGAAATGAAATTAAATTAGCATCTTTTTGGTGGCTGTACCCAAAGGACCATGAAACCTTCCCATCTGACTTGGAACTGAAACTTTTATGCATGTTATTTCTCCCATTAGAATGTAAGCTTTCCAAGAGCAGAAACTGCATTTTCTGTTTGTATCTTTAACCTTTAGCAGAATGATTTGCTTATAGTAAAAGTGTGTAATAAAATTTTTTTTCATGCATTTACTCTCTTCATTCTTCCATTCATTCATTCACTGACTCTGTTCCTTGCTTAATTAGGAATTTTACCCCTGATCATAGATTTGAAAGATTTCAACTACCCGTTTTTATGGTGAGAACTTTCATATTTAAGTTGTATATCAGTTTATAGCTTATTGTGATATAAATGTAAGTGTTAATTTATTTAATGCCAAGATGCTCTACAGTTTTCCTAGAAATACCTGTCAGAGATAGTGTTCCTCTATAGTTTATGTTCTTAGGTTTATCAAGCATTAGTCTTCAGTGTTTGACTGTTTTATAGTCTTATTAATCTAGTCTGTTCAACTGATCTATTTTTTCTTTTTTTTTAAAGTAGTGTAAAATAGTTTAGATGATTAATGATTTTCTTTTATGATCAAATAAGCTAACGATTTGCTTATTTTAATGTTCTTTTAAAAATAACTTAATTTCATTTATTATTTATCTTTGTTCTCAAATTTATTTCCTTTTTTATTTATGGAATTCCTACTTTTGCGCTTGTTTGGATGTTTTAATTTTGTTGATGTTCTTATTCTTTGCTCTACATATTGGTCTATTATCAGTAAACATTTGATTTGCATACCTATTTTTATAACTATATACCCAAGGTCATGTAAAATTTCTTGAATAAATAGGGATCATGGGTAGAAAAAAAACTTTTTGTTTAAGAAGCCCTATTTTAAAGTAGCCACTTCAAGGTCTTGTGTTATTCTAATTGTGACTCTGTTGAATTTGAATTGTTCTTTCTTTCTCTTTCTTTTTTCTCTTTTTTTCTTTCTCTCTCTCTCTCTCTCTCTCTCTTTATTTTTCTTCCTTCTTTCCTTTCTCTCTTCTTCCCTCCCTCCCTCCCTCCCTCTCTCTCTCTTTCTTTCTTTCTTTCTTTCTTTTTCTCCTCTGTCTCTTTCTTTTCTTCCTTCCTTCCTTCTTTCCTTCCTTCCTTCCTTCCTTCCTTCCTTCCTTCCTTCCTTCCTTCCTTCCTTCCATCTATCTTTCCTCATAGCATCTCTTTTAGATGATAATTAGTGGATTTTTTTTTCTATATTTACTTTTCCCTCTTGTTCTAATACTTCAGCACAATGTTCTTTAATTATTTCTTGTATTGTTGTATCAAGATTCTTTTTTTAATTGTAGCTTTCAGTTATTTCAATTATTCATGTTTTCTCATCTTTATATGTTTCCCAGATCTGTTTTTTTATGAGATATCTCATATTCTCTTTTGTTTTTTCATTCTTTTTATTTTGTTTTGTAATTTCTTGATCTCTCATAACTTCACTGGTTTCCCCTTGCCTCGTTCTGTTTTCAAGCATTCATTTTCTTCCTTAAGATTCTAGATTTCCTTTTTAAATTGGCTATCTTTTTTTTTTTTATTAAATAACTTTTTATTGACAGAACCCATGCCAGGGTAATTTTTTACAGCATTATCCCTTGCACTCACTTCTGTTCCGATTTTTCCCCTCCCTCCCTCCACCCCCTTCCTCAGATGGCAAGCAGTCCTTTACATGTTAAATGCTAACTATCTTTTAATAATCTTCCTGTTTTTCTTGGATTGTTCTTATTTTATTTTAGTTTAGTTTAGTTTAGTTTTTCTTCCATATTTTAATATAAGTTCTTTCAATTCTTTTTGGGCAGGTGACCATTTAACAATACTCTTTGGTGTAGAAGAGGCTTTTTATTTTTTTTAACTTCATTATTCTCCTGTGAAGATGAACCTCAATATTCCCTCTTCCCATAGTAACTCTCTATGGTTGGGTTCTTTCTCCTTTGCCTGCTCTTTTTTTTTTTTTTTTTTTAAAGTAGCAGATTGTCCGTATCCTCATCTCTTGGGGAATGGAGAATAGTACTTCTGACTTCAATTCTTTAATTCTTCCCTCTGACCTGGAATCCCAAACCAAGAACTCTGCCCTCCTATAAGTGACCCCAGCCCCTAGCATCCTTGCCCCATTGCTGCTGCACTCACCTGGCCTAGCTGGTTAATTCTTGCCAAATGCCATGTCTTAGCAGCATAATTGGGTCTGGCATTCTTTATCAGCAGAGGTTCCCTCCGGTCTTAATGGACTCAGACACTGTCTGGAAAAGGAAAATTCCTGGGGTTGGGGTTGAGGCTACCTCAGAACCAGCTGGTGCCAGAACCTACCACTTATTGTTTCATTGAAGTAGCCTGCAGGTGTTTACATTTCACACAGACCAGACCTTATCTTTCTTTAGACTCCTGTTGTCCAGGAAGACCACTGTTCTGTCCCAATTCTGCTGATTCTTCTTCTTTTTTTTTTTTACATCCTGTACTACTTCAGAGACTCAATTTTGTCTTGTTTACGAGGGAAATCTGGAGAGCTTGGAATTTTCTGACCTACTCTATCACTTTTCCAAAATCCTCTGTACATTTCCTTTGTCTTCTCTTCTACCCTTTCCTTGCCTAGTCCCCCTCCTTCACTATATTTCTATTTTCTGTTATTTTAATTTATTATTATTTTTACAAATTTCTTTATTTGGTTTAGATACAAATAAAGTTAGGAAATTTCTTACTCTTCTTATTTCATCTTTATGTTTCAATAAAATTGCCCTGTAGCATCTCAATTATATGATATCATTAATACCTCTCTCCTCACCTATCTTTTCTTAGAACAGTTACTTTATAGTTGTTTGTTTTAATACCAAAACTCAGAGATAGTTTCTTTTTGTTTCTTCATTCCTCCGATAGTTTCTTCTTCCCCTTTCAAGACATAGAAATCTGATTTCTACTTTATTCCTTTCACATTTTCCAAACTTGTTTGCCTTTACTTCGTTCTTTTTGGTTTATTATGTTTTCCCTTTTGAAGTCTCCCTATTCCAGTTTTCTTAGTAGGAATGCTGGGAAGTCATATGTTAAAAATTCATTTTTCCCCTCAATAGGGTTGCACTCAACTATACAGTTTATTCCTCTGTGATACTGAGTGGGGTTTCATGGCATGTGTTCTGTCTCTTCCTAGTATAACAATTAAAAAAACTAGAAGTATGCCTAAGGGGCTGACACATAGTACCTGCTTCCTTCATTACTAAGAAGTCCATCTACTCTAGAACTACAAAAGTTCATGCTGGAGTTAATCTTGGGGAGAATGCTCTCTTAACAAGTTATGTACCTTTTTCTAATACTTTTTTAGCTCATTATATTTAACTCTCTAAGGAAGAATTACTTCTAACTTGGTCTCAGGTCTAAAAGCAGTGTGAATCAGATATGGAATAGCTATTTATGTACTTTCACAAAATAAATGCAAATAGACACAAAAGATTCCTAGCACACATTAATAAAACTTAAGCAATCAATAACATAACTTATTATGACTGTTGAACTCTGCTAGGAGTCTATCATAAATGTTGGAACATAAAACTAGCAGTGGGTGGAGCTATCAAATAGGTATTCAATTTTTAAAAAAGTGAAAAATAGTATGCTGTGATGCACATTCAGTCTCCATCAGTTCTTTTTTTGAGGGTGGATAGCATTTTTCCTTCAGAATTGTCTTGGATCTTTGTGTTGTTGGTAGTCACTATTATTTCTGTTGATCATTGTACAATATTGTTGTCACTGTGTGCAATGATTTCTGCTATGCTGTTTTATGACAAACTGTATCATATTTTGGAATTATCCTTCTGCTAGTGGTCACATTTTCCAAGATGCTTTGGAGTTTCTTTGGTGATATCTCCCCTTTGGTACCAGTGAACTCTCAGCAAAGGACAAAGGAGCACTGAACTTCTTGAATGCTGAAGATGTTCAGAGTTCTTTGGATATGTCCGTCTTGGGGCCAAAACTTATTCACCTGAAATCAGGAAAAAAGTAGCTGTCACCTCAGGACCAGGATTACTTGCAGCACATTGGCCAGCTGCCATGTACTTAGGGCCACATAATAGCCACTCTCTGTGGAAAGTCCTGGGGCTTCAAGATGCTACCTGGATTGTTGAAGGAAAAGAACACAAGGGTAAGAACCACTGAGGCATCAACTTTTCCTTGTCCTTCAGCACTGAGTTATGGAACACGTGATCAGCCACAAGTGGAAAAGGAGGCTCTGTTTATGCTTTATTCAAACTCTATTTAGATAGGTTATTTACAGTATGGTACAAAGGGAGACACATTTTTTAATATAAGAATTATTTCCATATGTATCATATACACATGCATGGATATATACACACACACACACATATATATATATAATAATATATATATATATATACACACACATACATATATGTATACACACACACACACATATATTCACACTCTTTTCTCCCTTGAAACTCTAAAAAGTAAAAAAACTAATATAGTAACTAGGTTTTGTATTATGCATTGAACAGCCATAGTCATCTAACCTTTGGACTCATGATTATTATCACATTTATCCAGAGTGTATGTTTGTGTTTTTATTTATATTATTATGGTTGCTTATATTTTTCTCTTAATTTTGCTTCTTTTTCTATCATTTTATAAAAATTTTCCATATTTATCTTCAAATCTTCATATTTTGTTCTTTTTTATAGCATATTATCCTAGAGCAATGTATTCTTTCTTAAGACCCAGATTCTTCCAAGTATTGGCTTCTAACTTGCAATCTTACCCCAATTTATAGTTGCATAAAAACAGACTGTGTCTTGGGGTTAATTTTGTATAACTATTCAGGGATGTGACTAATTTTTTTTTTTTTTTTTTGGCATTCAATGGCCTTGCTCCATTCCAACTGAATTAGATAGAAACATTCATGCTTTGCAAAGGGAATATTCAGGGTGTCAGCACACTAATGAAAAGTTAATGTTTTCATTAAGTTAAACTTAAACATAGTTAACTTTAATTAACTGATATATCATAATATATATCTGATATATCTGACATATCCATTAGATAAGCATGAATCAAGTTTCAGAGGTAAAACTGAAATTATGTAAAAGAATGAGGAGACCAGCCTTTCTGATATGGATGGGTCATTTTTTTTTTTAATTTTTTATTTAATAATTACATTATATTGACATTCGTTTCTGTTCCGATTTTTTTCCCCCTCCCTCCCTCCACCCCCTCCCCTAGATGGCAAGCAGTCCTTTATATGTTGGATATGTTGCAGTATATCCTAGATACAATATATGTTTGCAGAACCGAACAGTTCTCTTGTTGCGTAGGGAGAATTGGATTCAGAAGGTATAAATAATCCGGGAAGAAAAACAAAAATGCAGATAGTTTACATTCGTTTCCCAGTGTTCTTTCTTTGGGTGTAGCTGCTTTTGTCCGTCATTTATCAATTGAAACTCAGGTCTCTTTGTCAAAGAAATCCACTTCCATCAAAATATGTCCTCATACAATATCGTTGTCGAAGTGTATAATGATCTCCTGGTTCTGCTCATTTCACTTAGCATCAGTTCATGTAAGTCTCGCCAGTCCTCTCTGTATTCATCCTGCTGGTCATTTCTTACAGAACAATAATATTCCATAACATTCATATACCACAATTTACCCAGCCATTCTCCAGTTGATGGGCATCCATTCATTTTCCAGTTTCTAGCCACTACAAACAGGGCTGCTACAAACATTTTGGCACATACAGGTCCCTTTCCCTTCTTTAGTATTTCTTTGGGATATAAGCCCAATAGAAACACTGCTGGATCAAAGGGTATGCACAATTTGATAATTTTTGGGGCATAATTCCAGATTGCTCTCCAGAATGGTTGGATTCGTTCACAACTCCACCAACAATGCATTAGTGTCCCAGTTTTCCCGCATCCCCTCCAACATTCATCATTATTTTTTCCTGTCATCTTAGCCAATCTGACAGGTGTGTAGTGGTATCTCAGAGTTGTCTTAATTTGCATTTCTCTGATCAATAATGATTTGGAACACTCTTTCATATGAGTGGTAATAGTTTCAATCTCATCCTCTGAAAATTGTCTGTTCATATCCTTTGACCATTTATCAATTGGAGAATGGCTTGATTTCTTATAAATTTGAGTCAGTTCTCTATATATTTTGGAAATGAGGCCTTTATCAGAACCTTTAACTGTGAAAATGTTTTCCCAGTTTGTTGCTTCCCTTCTAATCTTGTTTGCATTAGTTTTATTTGTACAAAGCTTTTTAATTTGATGTAATCGAAATTTTCTATTCTGTGATCAGTAATGGTCTCTAGTTCGTCTTTGGTCACAAATTTCTTTCTCCTCCACAAGTCTGAGAGATAAACTATTCTATGTTCCTCTAATTTATTTATAGTCTCGTTCTTTATGCCTAGGTCATAGACCCATTTTGATCTTATCTTGGTATATGGTGTTAAGTGTGGGTCCATGCCTAATTTCTGCCATACTAATTTCCAATTATCCCAGCAGTTTTTATCAAATAATGAATTCTTTTCCCAGAAGTTAGGGGCTTTGGGTTTGTCAAACACTAGATTGCTATAATTGACTATTCTGTCTTGTGAGCCTAGCCTTTTCCACTGATCCACTAATCTATTTCTTAGCCAATACCAAATGGTTTTGGTGACTGCTGCTTTATAATATAATTTTAGATCAGGTACAGCTAGGCCACCTTCATTGGATTTTTTTTCATTAATTCCCTTGAGATTCTCGACTTTTTATTGTTCCATATGAATTTTGTTGTTATTTTTTCTAGATCAATAAAATATTTTCTTGGAAGTCTGATTGGTATAGCACTAAATAAATAGATTAGTTTAGGGAGTATTGTCATCTTTATTATGTTCGCTCGGCCGATCCAGGAGCACTTAATATTTTTCCAATTATTTAAGTCTGACTTTATTTGTGTGGAGACTTTTTTATAATTTTGCTCATATAATTCCTGACTTTCCTTTGGTAGATAGATTCCCAAATATTTTATGGTATCAACAGTTATTCTGAATGGAATTTCTCTTTGTATCTCTTGCTGTTGGGTTTTGTTGGTGATGTATAAAAATGCTGAGGATTTATGGGGATTTATTTTGTAGCCAGCTACTTTGCTAAAATTATGAATTATTTCCAATAGCTTTTTGGTAGAATCTCTGGGGTTCTCTAGGTATACCATCATATCATCTGCAAAGAGTGATAGTTTGGTTTCCTCATTGCCTACTCTAATTCCTTTTATATCTTTCTCGACTCTTATTGCCGAGGCTAGTGTTTCTAATACGATATTAAATAATAATGGTGATAGTGGGCAACCTTGCTTCACTCCAGATCTTACTGGGAAAGGTTCCAGTTTTTCCCCATTACATATGATGCTTACTGATGGTTTTAAATATATGCTCCTGACTATTTTAAGGAAAAGTCCATTTATTCCTATGCTCTCAAGTGTTTTTATTAGGAATGGATGTTGGATTTTATCAAATGCTTTTTCTGCATTTATTGAGATGATCATGTGGTTTTTGTTTGTTTGGTTATTGATATAGTCAATTATGCTAATAGTTTTCCTAATATTGAACCAGCCCTGCATTCCTGGTATAAATCCTACTTGGTCATAGTGTATTATCCTGGTGACAATTTTCTGTAATCTTTTTGCTAATATTTTATTTAAGATTTTAGCATCAATATTCATTAGGGAGATTGGTCTATAATTTTCTTTCTCTGTTTTCAGCCTACCTGGTTTAGGTATCAGTACCATATCTGTGTCATAAAAGGAGTTTGGTAGGACTCCTTCAATCCCTATTTTTTCAAATAGTTTATATAACATTGGAGTTAATTGTTCTTTAAATGTTTGGTAGAGTTCACATGTAAATCCATCTGGTCCTGGGGATTTTTTCTTAGGGAGTTGATTGATAGTTTGTTCTATTTCTTTTTCTGAGATGGGACTGTTTAGGATATTTACTTCTTCCTCTGTTAGTTTGGGCAAGCTGTATTTTTGGAGGTATTTTTCTATTTCATTTAAGTTGTCGAATTTATTGGCATAAAGTTGGGCAAAGTAACTCCTAATTATTGCTCTAATTTCCTCTTCGTTAGTGGTGAGTTCTCCCTTTTCATTTTTAAGACTAACAATTTGATTTTCCTCTTTCCTTTTTTTAATCAGATTTACTAAGGGTTTGTCTATTTTGTTGGTTTTTTCATAGAACCAACTCTTAGTTTTATTAATCAATTCAATAGTTTTTTTACTTTCAATTTTATTGATCTCACCTTTTACTTTTAGAATTTCAAGTTTAGTGTTTGACTGGGGGTTTTTAATTTGTTCCTTTTCTAGCATTTTTAATTGCAAACCCAATTCATTGACCTTTTCTTTCTCTATTTTATACAAATAGGCCTCTAGAGATATGAAATTTCCCCTTATTACCGCTTTGGCTGCATCCCATACATTTTGGTATGATGTCTCATTATTATCGTTTTCTTGGGTGAAGTTATTAATTATGTCTATGATTTGCTGTTTCACCCAATCATTCTTTAGTATGAGATTATTTAGTTTCCAATTATTTTTTGGTCTACTTCCCCCTGCTTTTTTGTTGAATGTAATTTTCATTGCATCGTGGTCTGAAAAGGATGCATTTACTATTTCTGCCTTACTACATTTGAGTTTGAGGTTTTTATGTCCTAATATATGGTCAATTTTTGTATAGGTTCCATGAACTGCTGAAAAGAAAGTGTATTCCTTTCTGTCTCCATTACATTTTCTCCAGAGATCTATCATATCTAACTTTTCTAGTATTCTATTTACCTCTTTGACTTCTTTCTTATTTATTTTGTGGTTTGATTTATCTAATTCTGAGAGTGCAAGGTTAAGATCTCCCACTATTATAGTTTTACTGTCTATTTCTTCTTGCAGCTCTCTTAGTTTCTCTTTTAAGAATTTAGATGCTACCCCACTTGGTGCATATATGTTTAATATAGATAGTGCTTCATTATCCATGCTACCCTTTAGCAAGATATAGTGTCCTTCCTTATCTCTTTTAATTAGGTCAATTTTTGCTTTAGCTTGATCTGAGATCAGGATGGCTACCCCTGCTTTTTTGACTTCACCTGAAGCATAGTAGATTTTGCTCCAACCTTTTACCTTTAACCTGCATGTATCTCCCCGCTTCAGGTGTGTTTCCTGTAAACAACATATTGTAGGATTCTGGCTTTTAATCCATTCTGCTAACCGCTTCCTCTTTATGGGGGAGTTTACCCCATTCACGTTTATGGTTAGAATGACCAATTCTGTATTACTTGCCATCTTGTTAACCCCGGTTTATGCTTTCCTCCCTTCTTTCCCCTTTCCCCCCCTTCCAAGTATTAAGCTTGTGAGCACCCCTTGCTTCTCACAGCCCTCCCTTTTTAGTGTCCCTCCCCCCGCCTTAGAGTTCCTCCCCCTATCTTACCCCTTTCCCTCCCAGTTCCCGTATTCCCTTCCGCTTAGCTTATTCCTTCCCTTTCCACTTTTCCCTTCTCACTTTTCAATGAGATGGGAGAAGTTTCACCATAGATTGAATATGTCTTAAGATTTTTCACTTAAAGCCAATTCTGAAGGCAGTAAGATACCCACTATATTCATCCCCCTCCATTCTTTCTCTCAGATATAATAGGTTTCCTATGCCTCTTCATGAGATGTACTACCCCCACTTTACCCTTTTTCTGGTACAATGTCCTTTCCACATCAATTTCTAGAACAAGGTATACATGTATTCTTTATACATCTATATAGTCAAAATATAGTTCCCAAGATTAATCTTTACCTTTTTAGATTTCTCTTGAGTTCTATATTTGTAGATCAAACTTTTTGTTAAGTTCTGGTTTTTTCATCAGAAATAGATGAAATTCGCTTACTTCGTTGAATGTCCATCTTCTTCCCTGGAAAAAGATGCTCATTCTCGCTGGGTAAGTTATTTTTGGTTGCATACCAAGTTCCTTAGCCTTTCGGAATATCATATTCCAGGCCCTTCGATCTTTTAATGTGGATGCTGCCAGATCCTGGGTGATCCTTATTGTGGCTCCTTGATACTTGAATTGGGTTTTTCTAGCCGCTTGCAATATTTTTTCTTTCACCTGAGGGTTCTGGCATTTGGCCACTATATTCCTTGGTGTTTTGATTTTAGGATCCCTTTCAGTGGGTGATCGATGAATCCTTTCAATGTTTATTTTTTCCTCTGTTCCTATGACTTCTGGGCAGTTCTCTTTGATAATTTCCTGGAAAATGGTGTCCAGGCTCTTTTTTTCATCATGTTTTTCTGGGAGTCCAATGATTCTCAGATTGTCTCTCCTGGATCTGTTTTCCAGGTCTGTTGTCTTCCCCAGAAGGTATTTCACATTTTTCTCCATTGTTTGATTTTTTTGGATTTGCTTGACTGATTCTTCTTGTCTCCTCGAGTCATTCAATTCCACTTGTTCAATTCTGATTTTCAGTGAAGTATTCTCTTCACTCACTTTTTAAAAATCTTTCTCTAATTGTCCCATTGAGTTCTTTTGTTCTGTGGAATTTTTTTCCATTTCGCCAATTTTGTTTTTTA
The DNA here is from genome assembly GCF_016432865.1 of Antechinus flavipes. Lineage (NCBI taxonomy): Eukaryota > Metazoa > Chordata > Mammalia > Dasyuromorphia > Dasyuridae > Antechinus > Antechinus flavipes. Next base: position 530,681,717 of record NC_067400.1, read on the forward strand.
GAGAGCTGTTTTCTGTTTCCAGTTCACCAATCCTATTTTTCAAGGATTTTACTTCTTTATCCACTCTCTCTTTAACTTTCTCCAGGCTCTTTTGCCAAGCCTCCCTCTCCTTTTCCCAAGCTTCCCTCTCCTTTTGCCAAGCCTCACTCTGCTTTCCCCATTTTTCTTCTAGCTCCCTTGTGAGAGCCTTTTTAATTACTTCTATGAGGTTCATCTGTGCTGAGGAACAGACGATCTCCTCCTTTGGGGAATCACCTGGGGACTGCCTGTTTTTAGTCTCCTCAGGATTTAGAGTCTGCTCTCTATCTGTGTAGGAGCTGTCAAGGGTTAAAGTCCTCTTCAGCTTCTTGCTCATTCTGTCTATTAATCAGAGACAAACTACCAAAGAAAAACAGAAAAAACTGGAGTCTTTCTTTGGGGGGGGGGCTGGGTGTGTTATCGAGCTTCCTCTACAGACTGCAGGGGGCAGCAGTGAGGCACTAGCAGGACTGTGCTGCGCCTGCGCTCTGAGGTCCCAGAGCGTGCTGAGTCACTGTGGGGGGGGAAGGGGGGGGCGGCCAGGACCTGAGAGACTCCAGCTGTTTGGGGTTGTATTCTTCAGCCCCGGTGTTCTTAGCTTCTCTGCTGGGCTGCTGACTTGCTGCCGGAGGAAAGTATCCAAACCTGTAGCGAAGCTCTCCCCGCAGAGACGGCTACGATCACTCTCCACCCCCTCTCCAGTCTGCTCCTGTGCCCTCACTGCCGCTGCCCGCCGCCTGCGCCCGATCTAAAACTGCCCCAGCCCTCCAGTAAAGACAGACCTTTCTTGGTGGATCTCAAGGATGGCTTCTCTTGGTAACTATTTGTGGGTTTTTCTCAGTCAAGCATTGATTCAGAGGCTTGTAATGAAGTGGATAGTGAGAGAAAGCGCGGAGCTTATGCAACTGTGAGCCTCCTCTCCGCCATCTTAACCGGAAGTCAGATGGGTCATTTTGAACATATAGGATTGGATAGGTAACATGGAGCACAATTTTCCAGAACTTTGAATGCTGTTTTCAATACTTCAAAAACCCCCATGATTTTATAGGTTTGGAAGCTACCTCCATTAGTGCAGATTGTAAACCTTCCATGTAGGTGTACTTCAATACATTTTGTGTTCAAAACTAATGCTATATGTTATCATTTTGTGGTTATCAGCTTTTTCATACTTTCCATACTCTGTCTGGGAGACAGATTCACAGTCAGGGGCCTTGCTTATACTTGAAGCCTTTTCAACATTGCAGGACTTGTCAAAGCTTGTATAATTAGCAAAGCCTTTGAGAACTCAGGATAATCTTCATAGCACAATGAGGCTCTTTAAAGAGGTTCTCACATTTTAGAAGAAAAGAAAGCATAACTGCTTATTTGTTTGATTTAATAATCAGTAACTACCTCTCTGTTATGTTTTCTGTTTTACTTTAGCTGCTGGTCAAGGTCATATAGAATGTTTGCAGTGGCTGATTGAAATGGGAGCTGATGTTAATATTACCAACAAAGATGGGGAGACTGCAGCTGACACAGCTAAGAAGTATTCAAGACCACTTATTTTATATACATTTTTTCCTCTAAATTTTATATTTGTTCTCCTCTGTACTCTTCAAAGCTAACAGATAACTTGTTCTAAAAAGAATGAGAGACTATCAAATAAACTAATATATTTAAAGCTCTTTAGCAGCCTTACAAGGCTAACTCCTCTTTTCCTTCTCCTTCTAACTACTCTTTCTCCTCTTCTCTACCTCCTCCTTTTTTTTCCTTCCCCCTTCCTCCTCCTCATTCTTTCCAAATCACTTATTTTCTAATGTGAAAAAGTTATATATACTTGTGTTTGAGGTATATTTTTATTCTTGAATTTGGATATAAGTGCATTTGAAATTTAGAGAATTAACCAATGAAACTGACTTTGAATTGTCAAATAGCAAAGAGGTCTACAAAGTTACCTAGATTTTTTCCTTTGCTCTCCTGCTTAATTGTATCCTTTTTATCTCTTCATGTTGAAATTGGATAGAGTTAACTCTCTGGCAAAAACAGTATACTAGTTTACACAAAGCTATACTCTCTCACCAAACTTCCTCTCTTCCCCTTTCTATCCGATATCTTTCCTTGAGGAAAGAGAAATAACTAAATGCTTTGTTATGGAAGGCCTTTCTTTCCATTTTTTTTGGTGGAGCTGAAGAAATGGTGATAACAAAGAATTTAGAATACAAATTACATGATGAGATCTAAAATTTGAAGGTAAGATTTATCCTTTGCACTTGTACTGCAATAATAAGCCTTCATTAATTATCAATCATGAATCAATACAATTAATATTATTAATGATTAAGCATTGTGTTAATATAATTTAATATATTCACTATTATATATTTATAATTATATATTATTCAATGTATTTGATAACAATATTATTAACATTATAAATTTATCAATAAATTACTAATGATGCAAATTAACATTATTGATGATCAATTATTAATACCAAGCAAAGTACTATAGTAATAAGCCTCCAGGAGATAGCTTAATGGTTTCTGCTATAGCAGTTGATCTTTCAAAAGCTTTAGATTAAAAAGGGTAAGATAATAATGCACTGGAGTAGATTCTTATGCCTTGGCACCTATACATATATTTTTCTCTTCTTTTCAAAAATAATTTGGAAACTTGCATCTGTCATCTTTGATTAAGAAGAATTAAATTGAGCTGGTAATCTGGAGGTAAAATATTAAAATATTTAACCTTGGAAGCAACTCCCTTTTCTTTTGATTTCTTTTCTGAAGTCAGCCATATGACATTCCTTTTTCAAGGTTACAGTCAGGTTATAATAGGCATTTTAGTCAAAATCAAAGAGGCAGAGAGCAGATGGTGGGTACTCCTAATCACAAATAGCTCTCACCTGTTTAAATCTTTCTTTCTTTTATAAAACAAATAACTAGATTCTGTCCTTTTGACCTAACAGCAAAATTCTCTAAATGCAGCTGAGTGAAAAAATGAACATAACCACACAGTCCCAAAAAACCTTTTGAAAATTAAGATGCATAAGCTCATAATAGAAAATAGAGGAAATTGAACTGTTGGGACAAAGTTGAAAAGATCTAAATTGAACATCAATTGTAGGAAGTGGCTTTGTGGAAAAGTTCTTGGCTAGGATGAATAACCAAGTCTTAATACAGCTGACACAGTAAGCTTCATTACTCCCTAAAAGTTAGCTTTCCTACATTTTTATCCCCAAAAGCATTACTGTGGTAAGTGATGAAGTCCTGAATGGTGTTTTTGATAGAGAAAAACTAAAGAACTGATCCCTGAGGCAAGCAGGGAGAAAACACTGATAAAGATCAGTTTAGCTACATGGTCCCACTCTCTGGGGCCATTATCTTGTCTGAAATCCAAGTTATGTCAAACTCTTGAGACCCACCCTCTGTAGAGGGCTTGGACAGTCTCACCCTTGCCATGTCCTGTCGGGAAGCCTAGTCATGTCCCTGAGGTTAAATTTTCCTTATAAAATTGTAAGCCATCCTATGGCTGCTCTGTCCCATGGTATCTTTCTCCTTACCTCTCTTTCCCCATGCATGTGGTGTCGCCCCTAACTCCACTGTGCCTCCCAACCCCTAACTCTTTGGGGGTACTGAGTTGCTTTCAGGATTTAGCTTGCCAACTCAGGGGGTGCTCCTTTTCTACTGCGTAATTGTAATTCCACCAAGGAACTTGTCTTTCATATGCTCTCCCATTCTACCATTCCCAGTGTCTATTTTATCCCTCCATTTTGTTTGTAATCTCTTCCTTTAAATAAATCTACCTTTTACCAAAGGGATTGACCAATGTGAATTCTTCACATGATGAAGCCCTGCCATCATTTGCCAAATCCTACATCATAGATCACATCAATAAGGACCCAACTTTGTATAAGTGACATTGATCTTCACAGAAGCTACTGGTTAGTGTCATCTGTGGCTTATTATGGCTAGTCTGACAAAAACAATTCCTTTAAGGAAACTTCATTTTTATAATTGCTTCAATTATTTTAACTGAAACTAAGCAATATTATAGTGACTGATGTTCATTTATTAGTTATCCACATACAGGGCACTATACTCATTCCAACTCCCACCCCCCTCCATTCTAGAGATATTACAAATAAAGACCCACATCCTAAATAATTTTTCCCTATATTCATCTTTTCATTCATTTAACACACTACATATATGTGTATATGTATATATGTAAGGGACTATATTCTTAAGTCTTTTCTAACCTAAACATGCCTAAATTCAGCTCATCTCCAATCTTTGTATGACATGTTTTTTTTTTTCCCTACAAGTTGAATGGCATTTTATAAATGAATAATTCTCATATTTATGGGGAGAAAGGAAAACTAATAAAAACATTTATTTATATCTTGTAATTAGAGTATTAGAATATTCTTTCCCAGTGATCATTGTGTCTATAAAACTGTGGAAACAGTGTTTGACCTTTAGTATCTTGTAACTTTATGCTATCACCTGATCCACTTCAAATTGTCATTGATTGTTATACTTTATCTTTAATAGTCATTTTTTGATTGATTTACTGGTAGGTAGTCATTAGGAGAGCCCTAAATTTTGTGTAGTTAATTGTGTAGTGTACTTACTAGAACAAATTGGTAGCTCTTAATATGATGAGTAGTTTAAACTATATCACTTTATGATATTCAAACATATATCTCATATCAGCTTGTGATACACACTCCCCTCATTTTTAAATTAAATTAAAATTTGTTTTTGGTCTCCAGGTTTGCCCATTTGTCAGCAGTATCACTTTTAGCAGGGTTACAGAAATATGAAGTTGAAGATCATACTGAAATTGATGACCAGGATGTGAAGTTTTTTGAAAAACATGGTGTTGAAGGAAGCACTGATGCAAAGAATGAGTTATCTCAGAGTGAAGCTGAAAAAAGAGATGCACGAAGTGAGCCTGCTTTCTTTATTGTAATGTACCTTTTATCATCATCAGTATTATTAGCCTTGAAGAAGGCTATATATAACCAAAGCCTCTTCTTGTCTCTAATGTAACTGTGTTCTGCAAAGATTTTGACATGATTCTAAGGAAAATTACAGTTCAACCAAATAAAAAAAAGTATTTTGTACCAGTTGGATGCAATGCACTGTTTTTGGTGCTCTGGGAATAATACAAAGATGAATAAGGCAGAGGGACCATTGTTCAAGAAGCTTGGAGTTTTTGAAGGGAGATACATAAACATCCATTCATTCAGTAAACTATATATAAAATGTTATATGAGAGAGGATTGTGCTATGCTTTCAAGTCTTTTTCTCCTAGACTTAAAAAATCTAAATTAATGATTCCAGATTTCATTAACAACGGAAGCATTGTTACACAGTAGTATATGATTATTTGCAAAATGAATAAGAGTTTAGAGAAGAGAAAAGTCACTTAAAGTTTCATGGCTCGGATCAAGCTTTACAGAGGCAATGGATTTTAGTCTCCTGCTATTTGATTCACAAAATAAGAAACTTAATGATGTCTTAGGTCTATATAATAATAATTTCCCAAAGTTATTCTATGTTTCTGTATTTTTAATTTTTCTTTTTGTTCATTTCATGACCTTTCTTGTTATAAAAAAGTATGTCAGAAGTTTTAACTTTTTCTAACAGAGTTAATTAAAATTTAATTAATTTAAAATTAATTTAAAATTTGAAAATAAAAGTATTCAGAATTAATATTTGTAATACTAATACTAATTGTATTCAAAAATAATAGTTTTTGTTAAAAATTAACAGGATAGAGAAACTTATCACATTGGCTGATATTTCTGTAAATCTCTTGCCCTAAACCATTAAGAGAACTTTCTTTCTTAGAACCATCATCAGAGCAATTTTACAGTTCCACGAAATATTTTCTAACATAATTTAACTAACAAATTTTGATTCTCAAGGCAAGCAATTGTCAGATCTTCTGCTATCCTCGAGTGATGGTGATGGTAGTAGAAGGAGAATGGGACTGATAAGGCAGGGAAATAAGTCAATTCATTGAGTTCCAATAAAAGAATCCTGGAGAAAGAGAGCAGCATCCAAATCACATTTTGCTAATGTAAACATGTCAAGCCAAGATTCTTAGGGTAACAAATCCAAGGACTAGGCTGGAAGCAGGAAAAGTGTTCATAGTAATAGGTGAGAATTAAGGAAGTCTAATAGACTCACATGGAACATTAATAGGAAAGAGATTGATAGGTATTGATGAAATAATACTTTTGTTTCACACACTTTATCTGCTCAAGGCAGTAAATAAATTATTGTATTGCTGTATTAGCTATGGTCCCTCTTTAGCCTTAGTATATTATGAAATAATAATACTGATGGCATCCCTTTATAGAACACTCTAAGGTTTTCAGAGCACTTTGAGCACAGCAACCACTTAATGTAAGGATAGGGTTTTTGTTTGTTTTTTTAGGTAGGACCTGTGATTTCATTGGTGTAGAGAGGACATGATGAGAAAACTTGTCTACTAATGCAGACCGGCAGCTATTTAGGACCTCATAATCATAAGAGTTTTGCCCAGGGTCCTGACATAGCCAGTATTTAAAATACAACACAGTAGTTGGAACTTGAAACCACAACTTCCTTTCTCTGCTTGCAATCTATTATTTCATATCGTCTCTCTATTATTTCATATCGTCTCTCAGATATTATTTCCTTCATCTTCCCAAGTAAGGAAATTTGAATGTTAGGTGACTTGCCCTTTGACACTTAGTCAAGGGTCAGAGCTAAGAGATGAATTTTTGCTTTATATGGCCACTTTGGGCAGATTAAGTGAACATGTATTTAGTGCCTAATGTGTGCCAGGCACCACAATAGTTGCTGGGGATCCAGATAACAAAGTACTCTGCTCTCAAGGAGTTTATTTTTTTCTTGGAGGAAAACAACATGACTACAGAAAACTAGTAATAATTATAACACACAAATAATGCTTTAAAATTACAGAACATTTTATATATATTATTTCATTTGATCCTCACATCATCGTCTTGAAGTGGGTAGTGTTATGATCTCCACTTAATAGATTAGAAAACTCAAGGTGAGAGAAATTAAAAGACTTTCCTAGGATTGTGAAGCCAATACATATTTGAGAAAGGATTTGGGCCAACTCTTTCTGATTTCAAAGTCTAGCACTTTATCCACTATACCAGGACCACATGAAGCCCTCTACCTGCTTTTGAATGGCCTCAAGAATAGTCCAAAATAATGTACTGGGACACATTTGGTCTTTGAGCTACTGCTCAAAAGTTAGCTGACCCCAGTACTACATCATGTTCTATATACTATTTACGTGATTTTCTACATCCTTTCAAGTAAACATAAAGCAGATATAGAAGTTATACAAAATAAATGTGTGTGTGTAGAGGGATATTTTTAGGTAGGTGGCAAGGGTGGAAGGAGTGAGTAGTGGCAGTCAGAAGGATCAGTATAGGCTTCTTGTATAAAGTAGCATTTGAACAAAATTTTGAAGGAAATTAGGAATTTTTAGAGGCACCAACTTTGGATTCATTTGTGTGATATAATGTAGTGTACCTAGGATGGGTCCCAGGATGTGGAATTGTATCCACATGGAAGGGTGAAACATGGATGATGATTCTGCAGAGTGCTGTGGTAGGAGAGATTTCTATTTAAAAAAATGAGAACATGGTGCCTTCTATTATAGATTACAGCCTAGGAGCAGAGTAAACCCTGCCAGGTACTTCAAACAGTTCTATGGATTTGTGCTGCTGTTGATATGGCTGCCAGTAGCACAGGAGACCCCTACCTTCTTAACCTATGCAGTTTTTGTACATCCCTTGCCATAAATTGGCAGCAAGGTGCTTCCCATTTCTCAAGAAGACTTTCTCTGGGTCTTTTAACATATTATTCAAATGTAGCCCTTGGGCTGTCCTACTATTTTTATTCCTTGCTGTTGCTATACAACTATCCTATTTCTTTTTTTAATCATGTACTTCTTGGATGGCATCCTTTTTTTTACTTCTTACATAAAAGTTAAAATTACTAATACACTGTATCTTACTCATCATATCTTCATTGCATTTCTGTCTTCTTGGATTGCCTATAGTTAAGATCCAGTGTTTGGCACAGCACAGTCCTTGGCACATAAGCACTTGTTGTTCAGTCATGTCTTATTCTTTGTGACCCCATGGACTGTAGAATGCCAATATTGGCCATGGAGTTTTCTTGTCAAGATACTGGAGTGGTTTGCCATTTTCTTTTCCAGTGGATTAAAGCAAGCAGAAGTTAAATGAGTTGTCCAGGGTCACAGCTAGTAAGGTTAAGAAGTCAGATCTGAACTCCGGTCTTCCTGACTGGAGAACTGGTGCTCTATCCATTGAATCACCAGGCTGCCTCCACGTAGGTGCTTAATAAATAATTATTAATTGATCTTTTGCAGATTGTGGTATATTGTGCAGTATATCTGGAAGATTACTGGTTTAGAAAGATATTTATATCATAGAAAAGTTTGGGATCATTGAAATGCTGTGTAACTTTCCAAATACAATTCAACTTGCTTTTTTCTTTCTCTTCTTTCTATTCAATTTTAGGTCCAGGTGAGTGCCTATCTAAGAGGGATATCTTAGTACTGACTCATTCTGCCCTTCTAACTATATGTCATGGTCTGACCCATTGACATCCTTCATCTCTTTGGTTTTTCCTGTGTAGATTTAAGTAAGCCAATGTCTTTTGCATGACTAGAGCCTCAGCAGTACATTGGAAATGCATGTAATTGTTATGATGACTATAGAAGAGTTATCTGGAAGAATTGTTACTAATAGGCTCTCCCTGTTCTATCTGGATTCTTTATAAGGGCATCCTCCAAAAAAGTGAAAAGGTCTATTTGTATCACCATCTATTTGTATAGGATATACACTATGGGAGGTGAGTCTATTATAAGACTGCAATTTTGTTGTATAAAGTCAAATGTTTTTTGTGTAGAACAACCAAGAAACAGAGAAGGGGGGAGAAAGAGAGAGAGAAAGAAAGAGACATGAGAGAGAAAGAGAAGAAAGCTCTTAGTTTCTTTTTATCTTTTAGTCAATAAAGATGTGATCCACTATAGCCTGCCTTCTTCTTTTTGATGTTTTTTTTCCAAGAATACTCCAATATAGATAAAGATTACTTTCATGGAATTAAAAAAAAAAAAAAAAGGCCCATAGATGAACTTTGACCTATTAACATTTTTTTGATAGTAACAATAATGTTCTTTTAAAAAAATTGCTCTTATCTTCCACTATTAAAGTATCTTGAAAATTGATCTTTGAGGGCCTGCAAAACAGATTTATCATTGATGATTAGACTAGATTTCTTTTGAAACACTGACTTCTATTCTAAATCCCATTTATTTGTTGTTTTTCGTCTCAGTTTCATTTATAAATGTTCTTGGCATGATCTGATTTATTTGGATCTCAGTCAAACTTTGTCAGATTGTTTTCCTTTTCATTGTTTTCTACTCTTTTTAGAAGTTACCTGCTTATTGTTTTACCAATGAAATTGTTGCCCTTGACAACAGTATTTCTCTGCTTGGCATAGAGATAGGTTTTTCTGTCCTCTTTGTTTTGGTATCTTTTACACAATTGAAACTTCTGTAAAAAATGATGATAATCTTTACTTTTATACATTTCCTCTAAATCAAAATCTTATTTAAATATGTGAGATTAAAGCTGTTATAATTACATAGAATACCTTTACATCTTTATCCTTTTAATTAGGTGCTAAATTTGAACTTTGTTCTAATTAGTTGAAAATTGACTTCTTACAAGCTGATTTTTTGATGTCCTTTCCTGGACTCATTTTTGCATTGATGTTATTACTTACAAGTTTATATGTCTATATGTAGAATTGCTTTGGAGAACTTGGTTAAAAGATGTTGATGGTATGGGATTCTGTTGTTTTGATCTTTTTTTCTTATCCCCATCATAGGCACAGAGAGTCAAGAGACCAAATGAATCATAAAATTTAAAGTAACTTACTCTGCAAGATAGTTTATTTACCTCTCCAAGGTGACAAAATAAACCATCCTTCCACTTAGTTGCAAGATCCTTATTGTTTTCTGGTTTGACTTATAATAGTGAAGATGTTAGTATAGTAATATATATGCTATTGGGCCTTTTAGTAACATAGCATCAGTTTGCTATTAGACAAAGAGCTCACATTTACAGGGTCAGAAGTTAATGTTATAGATGATCTAGAAGCTATACCTTTTTCACATCTCTTTGCCAATGTCATGGTGGAAATGGAAGGGTGGGCATATGGGCCCGAAAGTTATTTTATATCTCTATGTCGTTATCATAATGAAAAAAATTGCAGTTTAGTGGCAAGCTTTCTGCTATATGTGCACTTAACATATTAGTTAGACCTATCAGAACTTCTGCCACATCAGTATAGCTTTTGAAAACCCAGGGCCACCTCTGTTGCATTTTCAGATATCAGAATGACATCTGGAATGGGGAACATACATAGATGATGGTAGTCAATGAGATTGAAAAGTAGAGTGCTATTTGAGGAAGCAATTCTTTACTGCCTGAGAACTGGGGAATACAAGAAAGGTATAGGCAGGGATTTTTATTTATCATAGCATATCCTTTCCTCTTTTCTCTTTCATTACACTGAAAACACTGACAATTAGTAGTATATATTGATAGTAACACAATAACTGAATTATCCAACATCCCAGAATTCTTGATCTAACAAACTCAGTACCAGTTGACCTTAATCTTTAATCTGCATTTAGTTCCTCCACTGTGCACAGCTCTCCATTTGTTATAAAGGAGAGGTGCACACTAGGCAAAATAGCATCCTAAGGAAGAGCATTTGGATGTTACTTAATCAAGATCACATCACATTTGTTTTGCAGTAAGAGCTTATCAGAAGATTGTAGAATTGAGACATCTTCTAGAAATTGCTGAAAGTAACTATAAACATCTGGGAGGAATATCAGAAGAAGACATAAAACAGAAGAGAGAAGATCAAGAGTCTGAAAGGTAATGTCCCTAGGGGGGATTAATCATTAAAAAAAAGTTTTTGCATACTTTTCCCAAATACTAGTTGAGAAGTTGTGGACAAGCAATTTTTCCCTGTACCTACTAAAATCACATTAGATTTAATCCTTTATATTTCCTCACACTTCTGATAAAGGAAAAGAATCTGATATTTTTCCAGAACCTATCTAACTTTAAGCTGTAAGATAGCAGGGCCTCCCTTCAGTTTGATTGACAAGGATATATGGAATCCTTGTGCAGTGACGATGGAGTGCCTACCTCATAACCAGAGAGCTACCCCAATCTTCTGGTCATTTCTCTTCCCCTCCTCCCCACTAAGGGATGATGCCAGCTGTGCTTTATCTCTGACCTTTCCTCTGCTCTGCCATGGTCCTCCTTTCTCATTGTTCGGCCCTTCTTGGGTTCTCTGTCCTGTGGCTCACTGCTTGCCCTTCCTCTCCCTTTAATTTAGTTCTAATGCTAAGATTCTGATTGTTGCCACTAGAACATGAGAATAATGATCCTGCAAGAGCAGTGAGTCTTTCCTCCCACTACTAACTTGCCTTCCTCTCTTCGAGATAGAGTGTGGGCAGGATCGAGAGCTTACAAGGTCCACAGCTTAGCACCTTCCATTCTTCTGGGGGAGAACATGGTCTCTTTTAACACAAACCTTGGTAAACCAAGCTGGATGGTTTTAAGGCCTCTTGCCTACCCCACTTTGCCTTTTCTAAATCCTTTCCCACCATAGTGTTACTTATTCTTCTTCCTGAGTCTTTTGATAACCTCTTAGGTCTTTCTACTGTCAAATAGGCTTTCAGAAAGGGAACTGATACACTCACATAAAATTAAAATTACTGATAAGGAATTCATTCTTTAAGGAATATTTTCATTTTAAAATAAGACAAGTTCAGACTACTTCACTAATTATGAAGATTCATATCTGAGGAAGCTAGAAGAAGAAATATTTGGGGGTGGGAGGTAGGGCTGCAAGACCTTCCAGACTATTTTGGAGTTACCTCCTGAAGGGACTCTTTTCCTGCTTAGAGAAATCTCTTTCTATTTAGCAATGTTCATTATGGGTATTGGCAGTGTTTCCAACATGATCCTGGTATCAAATGGGAAGTTTTACAAAGCATTTCACACAGATGGAGTACTTTCCTAGATGATATACATATCAATTTCTCTTGATTTTTAAAAAAGCATAAAATCAGACTTTTATTTTTAGATTCATTAAGTTTTTGATAGATTTTAATGGAATAATATTAATAGCCCATATTTATATGGCACTTTAAGGTTTACAAGGTACTTGCTTTACAAAAATGCTTTAAGGTATGTCATTTTCTACAGGAGCATAGTCAGGTTCACTCATAGGAGAAGTTACCCAGTGATGGAACTAAGATTTTGGATCTCTGACTCAAAAGACCAGTGTTGTGCTATCCTGCCCTTGATTATAATATTACTGATGAAATGATTGTGATGCTGATGCAAATAGTTTTTTAAAAAATATGTTTGAGTGTGTGTATATGTATTTTATTTTTCTTCCAATTACATGTCAAAACAAATTTTTAACATTTGTTGTTTTTTTTTAAAGTTTTGTGTTCCAAATTTTATCCCTTCTCTTCCCCCTCCTCCAAAAGTAAGATATACTATAGATTTATAATCATGTAAAACATTTCTATATTAGTTATTTTGTATGAGAAAACTAGAATAAAAGAAAAAGAATGAAAAAATAAAGTTAAAAATCGCATACTTCAGTTTATATTCAAACAATATCAGTTCTTTCTTTAGAGGATAGTATGTTCCATTAGTCCTTTGGATTGTTTTAGATTATTGTATTGCTGAGAATAGCTAAGTCATTCCCAATTATTCATCGAACAATAATACTGTTACTGGATACAATGTTCTGGTTCTATTTACTTCATTCAGCGTCAGTTCGTGTATGTTTTTCTAGATTTTTCTGAAACTATTCTGCTTGTCATTTCTTATAGCACAATAATATTCCATTACAATCACATGTCGTTTAGCCATTCCCCATTTGATGGGCATCCTTTTGATTTCCAAATCTTACTGCAGAAAGAAGTGCTATAAATATTTTTTAACAACTAAATCCTTCCCTCCCCCATTTTTATGTCTTTGGGATATAGACCTTGTAGTAGTATTTCTGGATCAAAGGGTATGCACAGTTTTATATCCCATTGGGAATAGTTCCAAATTGCTCTCCAGAATGATTGGATCAGTTCATAACTCCACCAAGAGTGCTTATTTCCCAGTTTTTCCACACCCTCTATGATATCCATCATTTTCCCTTTTTGTCATATTAGCCAATTTGATAAGTGTGAGGTGATAACTCATTTAATTTGCATTTCTCTATAATAGCAATTTAGAGCATGATGTAAATGATTTTCAGAGGAATTTTTTTTTTTGTCCATGCAGAGTAGCAATCTTTTTTTTTTTTAAAGAGTTACTTTGTATTATACCAGTAATGGCCCCTGAAAAGCTTTGGTTTCTCTCTTGAATCTATTGCTTGCATTTTTTCCCTTATGTTAATGACAGCAATCAATCTTTAGGGTAAAGGTTCCTTATATCCAGTTGTACAAAAACAAATATTTGAACATCTACTTGTAACTTCTGATTCTGATTCTAATATTTCAGCAAATATTAAGTGTCCATTATGTGGGCTCTGGGGATATAAATACAAAAATGAAACTGGCCCTGCCTTCAAGCAGCTTACATTTTTGGAGGCGTGAAGGGTGGAGGAAGATGGAGTATGCAACATGTACAAGGACAAATAGGTGGAAATTTGTAGATTAAAAAGACCCCTAAAATCTGGAGGGATTAAGAAAGGCTTTGAGAGGGAGGTGATATCTAGATAAACCTTGAAGGGATCTAAAGATTCTAAAAAGTCTATAGCTAAGAGTGTTGAGATTGGAAAAGGGACCCCAAAGTTTCAGGGTCACACACTGATGTTGAGGTATCTCAAAAAATTTGCCAAGGGGCAAAGTTTATTATAATTACAACGCTATTACAAGCAAACTGAATTCTAAGAGAATTCAGCAGAGAAAGAGAAGCAAGGAGACACATTTATCCAGCTTCTATCATTGACATGCTAATTCTAAGGCTCAGGGGTGGTCTCCAGAATTTGATTACCCCTGAAAAGATTGTCATTATTGTATCAGGAGTTTGGTCCTTGGGACTATCCTGAGGTCAGAAGCTATTTGAAAGTCTGCAATGAATTGAGGAATGATCTATTCAGAATCAAACAGATTGTTGTTCTTAGATTGGAAGGGTGGGAGGTCCCTGAGGCAGACTCCAAAGCTAGAAGATTTAGGATTACTAATTTATTGTTAGAACAAAAGCCCCCCTAAAATCAGGGGACCACAAAATCATATTACATCAAGAAGAGAATGAATTCTAGACATAGGTTATAGGTTACCCAAAGGAACTGAAGTAGGAGATAGAATATGGAGTTTGGAGAAGGCCCAATGTGGTTGGAATTGGAGAGAATGAACAAAAACAGAGTGTATGATTCTAGAAAGGCAGAGGGCTTTAAATACTAGGCAGAGGAGTTTGGATTTTATCTTGGGAGAAATGGGGAAGAAAGTGAAGATTTTTAAGGGAGTGAAACAAATGAATGCATGGATGTGTTGAGGTGAAGAAGGGGGGACCCCAAAAGTCCTAGACCCATGTTGCAAGGTGTCTCAAAGAATTTGCAGGCTTGAACCCATCTCCTAATCAAGGGGCTAAGTTTTATTAAAAGTAATGTATGACATAACTAGGCGAACTGAATTGTAAGGGAATTCAGTAAAGAAACTGAAACAATTAGATATTCTTATATAGCTTTCAATTATAGATATGCTAATTCTATGACTCAAGGGCCAGGCAGTCTTATTATTGTCTTGTCAATTCTATAGACCAAGACTAGAAAGTAGTCTCCAGATTGAGGGATGGTCTTACTCACTATTGTCTCAGGAGTTTGATCTATGGGAGTTTCGTGAGGCCAAAAACTATCTAACTAAGGAGTGGTCAGATTCAGATAGATTAGGTAGTTTCCTGAGGCAGATTCCAAAACCAGAAGACCCAGGACCGCTGATCCATTAGAACAGAAGCCTCCCAAGATCAGAGGACCACAAAATCACATTACATTAGATGTATGAATGAATAAAGAATTTTGTTAGGCTCTATGTGCAATGTACTGGAGGTACAAATAGAAAGGTAAGGCAGTCTCTGTTCTCAAGGAGCTCATATTGTAATGGGGAGACAATACATATGGAAGTGGATAAGATGGTAGTGACCAAGTATGAGTGTAGAAAAAAATTTCTTTCTTTCTCATGAGAAAGGAGTAGTTTCTGACACACAAAGTATAGTTTGAGAGAAACACCCACACAAGTGATGCGGTTAGTGGCAGTGCAGAGTGGTGGTGGGAATTCCCTTCTGGTCCGTGCAGGTTCAGCATGAAAGAATTCATGAACTCAAAATATTAGACTGGCAAAAAGGAAGTGGCACTGAGAGGAGGGTCTCTTCACAGCGGACAGGAGTCCTGGCAGGCAGTACGCCAAGGGGCAAAGCATACTACTTAGGACTGCTGTAAAAATGTAGAGTTTTGAATTGCCCTTTTATAGGAGTCTGAGACTAATAAAGCTCCCAGTTGAAAAGAAAGTCAATGATCCCAGGCCTAGATATTTGGAGTTTCAAGCCACTCAGTGTCAGACCCAGGTCTCCCAACTGAGAAAATCACTTTGAAGGCTTCCTGAATGGGATCCAGTTACCAATGGGGAGTGGGATGGGGTGGGGTGGGGTGATATGCTTTAGAAAATATGCCACTTAACTTGTCTAGGGAGATATGCTTTCCAGGAGGGCTTGAAATTCCAAATCTCCTTCTTTACAGATCAAAGGGGACACAGCTTTTACAGATTAAAGAAGACACAGTTTTATCTCCTTTCATCCCCGCCTCAAGCAATTACCCCCAAATTCATTTGGGATAAAGAGCCCAAAGTCTCAGACTTCTGTAGCTACTTCAAGCTGACAAGGGTCGCAGAGATACTGGCAGGAGGGGTTTCAAGCTAGGAGTGGGAGTGTGTGAGATCTGAAGACAGCAGTAGCTGCATGGTCCCATGATCTGCAGTTTGAAGAGCAGTTGAAAATTCGCATTTTGAAGCCCAAGAAGTAAAAGCTGGACTACTTGTCTCTCTGCAAGGAGCTTAGGCTGGCTTAGCAAGTGCCTTGATGCCTTCAGGGCCTTTTCAGTCCTACAGAGAAAAGCGTTAAGAATACCAAAAGCAGCTTGGAACCCTTTGCAAGGGGGGGTAAAGGCTATTTGCCAGTCTCCACCTGGGTATGTGTCCCTTCTCAGAACAGCTGCAAGAGAGGGGGAGGTTTAACAGCTCTCTCAGGATTCAGTTGGGCACAATGGGCAGGCCTGGTGAAACCAGCCAGAAGGAGAAAGGGTGTACCCTTTTTCTTCTGCAAGGGTTTTTTTCCTGTGAACTCTAGGAAGGGGTATAAGAATCAGGGACTTGAGGGATTAAAGGTGCCACAGTCAGGGATAAATAACTTTAGCCTCTGAATCTGCAAGTCTGTTTCCTTTGGCCTGAAGTGAATCTCCCGTCTGGTGTCCTTTGTAAATATGACTGAAACTTCCGTGGGTTCGTGGACAGCTTGCAACAGCTGCAGGATTTCTCCTGCGTGTTTAATAGGAGAATTCTTTGCTATCAACAGACCCCTTTCTTTCCAGATAGCCCTGTGAGCATGCAAAATATGAAAAACATATTTGAGTCTGTATAGATGTTCACTTTCATTCCCTTTCCCAGTTCCAAAGCTCTGGTTAGGGAAGTGAGTTCAGCCTTCTGGGCATCACAATTATGGATAATTCTCCCGGTTGGGAGGTGTCAGGAAGCAGGGTAACAGGATTAAGGGTGTGACATGCCCAGAGAGTCTGGTCAGGTAGGAGACCCTAATATCTATTAGGTCTTCCACCAAACCACTAATGTCCTGTGGCTTCTAAAATGAACCCCAGGGGTTAAAACCTCTAATGACCCTCCCAAAGCTTGCTTTGAGGCCTCTTCAATTAAAAAGGCTGTGGCAGCTACTGCTCTAAGGCAGGAGGGCCATCCCAGGGAAATCGAGTTTAGTTTTAAGAGATAGATGACTGGTCTGGGATTGGTGTGCCTGTCAAAACTGCAAATCAAGAAGCTTGGTAAGCTTCTCAAGATGTCCTAACTTTCTAACTAAAAGTTCCTGTGTGAAAAAGTTATCTGGAGGTCTGAGAAGAGAAAATTGGGTCCCCAATCCCACCATTAAATTGTGCCCCATTAAATGACAAGTTGCCAAGCAGAGGAGAAGTCTCAAGACAGCCCACTCTATGGGGAGAGAGGTGCCTGATCGAGAATGAAGGAGAAAGAAATTCAATGGTCTTACTGGCCACATGGTGGGAGGGGAGCGGGGGTTTCCGCTGTTGATGTCATGTTGGAACTGGAATGAGGCGGAGCTTGACCAACCCCCAAACTCCTGCTGGAGGCAGGTCACTGGGGAGATGGCTCAACCCCTGTTCCCTTCTCCAGTGCTCCTTCTGCTCAGCCTCAAACCCAGACAAGGACTGGGGAGTTTAAAGCATGGACCTTGGTGGTTCCCAGAAATAATAGCAGAGAGTAGGAAGTTTTCTCCAAATCTAGCTTTAATCCTGTGGCCTCTCTTCTCGCCTACAACCTGATTCCTATCATTAAAGACTCCAACAGCTATTTTTAAGGGAAGGCTGCGTGGGGTCCTTAGAGTAATGGCCAGGTTTCTCTGGGAGAGATTAGAATCGGCATCCTGAGGAGGAGAAAAAAAAAGCTGGAAGTCCCAGAATTTAGTTCAGGTGAGAAGATAAAACCAGACATAAGGTCCTGTTCTGAAAGGGATTTGGGAGTGTATAGGGATGCAAAGGGAGGCTCCCTTGTCCTAGAGGGGCTGGAAGGAAGGGAGCTTGATTTCCTTCCAGCAAATTTAAGTAGCATCCTACAATGCTGTTTTAATTTAAGCTTTCTAGTTTTGAGATCTTTTAGGCCGAATTTGTCTCTGCTCAAGGAAGTATTCTTAGAAGCAGAGGTGTTTTGTTCCATTTTGCTAAAAAAAAAAAAAAGCCTTAGGTTTTTTTTTTTTTTTTTTTCCAATTCTATATCTCCTTGTCCATCTCTAGAGATGGAGAGATAACAAAAGGCTCCCTGAGTAAGGGATCTTTTGTCAGAGAATGCAGGCATTCTCATTCAGGTGTCCCTGAGAGAATTTGTTGTGCCACAGTTCCCTTTTTATGTCCTAACCTAGTTTCCCTAATTGTCCTATTTAGTTACTCTGCCTCAGCTTATAACCTTTCCCTCTTAATGTTTGATGAGATAAAGGTTTTATATCTTTAGGTTATAATCATTCCTTCTTAATTTTTGCAGGATAAAGGTCTAGCCAGTTTAGACATCATTAGAATATCAGTAACCTCTCCAGTACCTCCTTCCATTGTGTCATCCTAGATACCTCCCCCCATTAGGTTATCCCCATCCAGGTACCTCCCTCATTATGTCATTGTTCTTGTTATCCTATAAAAAATTTTGCTGTCCAGATACTCAGGGCTGGATTCTTTGAGACCATAGTCTTGTTCAGGCCTGGGACCAATCATGGATTCATTTGGTCCCAGTAAATCTCTCCCATTTAATAAACTATTGAATTGTTCTCTAATCTCTGTCTTGCTCAATTTCTCTGGCATTACAAATTCTGCTTGAGCCTGGGGCTCCAAACACCCAAACTTTTCCTGGAAATTTTTGGGTATCCATCTATATATAGAGTAAAACAAGAAAAAAGTCTTTACCTTGTCCAGATTTTCGGGAAACCTGTCCGTCAGGGACCAAAATGATGCTGTTCTAGCAGTAGTGCAGAGAGTGGTGGTGGAAATCCCCTTCTGGTCAGCGCAACTTCAACGTGAAAAAATTCATGTACCTGAAATATTAGTGGCAAATTAGGAAGTTTATTGGCACTGAGAAGAGGGTCTCTTCACAGTGGACAGGAGTCCTGGCAGGCAGTACGCCAAGGGACATTAGGATCGCTGCAGAAATGTATTTTGAATTGCCCTTTTATAGGAGTCTAAGCTTAAAGCTCCCAGTTGAAAAAAAAAATCCAATGTCCTCAGACCTAGAAATTTGGAATTTCAAGCCACTCAGTATCAGACCTAGATCTCCCAATTGAATAAAAATCACTTTGAAAGCTTCCTGAATGAGGATCAGTCTACCAATGGCTGAGGGGAGGGAAAAGAGGGGGCGAGGGGAGAGAGAGGAGGAGAAGAGGGGTGATTTTAGAAAAGCCCCTTGAATGTTGAAGGACACCACTTAACTTGTCTGGGGAGATACACTTCCCAGGAGGGCCTGAAACTCCAAATCTCCCTTCTTTATAGATCAAAGGGGACACAGCTTTTTACAAATTAAAGGGGACACAGTTTTACCGCCATCCCAAGCAAGGGGCAGTCTTTTTTTTCCCCCTAATACAAGCCCCTCTCCCCAACCCCCTGGCTTCTTTTCCATTGACTGGGCTTTCTAAAAATGTGAGATAAGAAAGCTTGAAGTTATCAAATATAACAGGGCAGGGTATTTCCCACTCAATCCTTGCCCCCAAGGATTTTCCTTTCTAGAAGGGAAAGTAACAGTGGAAAGCAGGGGGCAAAGAACTAAAGATCTTTTTCTAATCTCCAGCCACCAGGCCAGATTACAAAACCCTATCTCTACCCCTAAGGAGTTTACATTCTTACATTCTTTGGAAGGAAATAAGCTTCACTCCAGGCCACCATCCTATGTCCCTGTGAGTTTCAGCCTTCCAATTCAAGTTTCTCCATTTCTCCAATTCGACTTTCACAATTGTGGAAACTAACAAATTCCATCTATTTCTCACAGAAGGTTTCATATATGAGGCAGGTAGAAAAGCCCAGCAGGATGCAGCAACAAAGCAGATGTTGATAGTTATTCTTTAATGTTATTTTGATTGATAAAGGTATCATTTTCTGATGTTGAATCATTTGCCATTGTTAAGAAATCTGGTAGCAAGAACTTTCTTTTTTGTGTTTTCAGTAACAACTGGGGTACCTGCAGGAGCAGTTGCGAGGCTAGCCCTCCAGGAGGGCTGCTTCCCGGGATGATGGCTGAGGGCTCGGGGCCAGAAGCACTGCTCATTTCCAAAGCTCTAGAATTCAAGGTCTTTGGCTGTCCCTACTGGGGCCTAAAGGGAGGCAGTGGTTAAGGTGGTGGCAATGGTTTGACTTGCTTGACCAATGCTGCCTTCTCTTTCTTCCTTGAGTTAGTGTGTGGGATGGGTGCTTCACCCCCTTTCCCAAATTAACTAATCAGAGACATCTTCAGGTACAAAGAGAAAGCATTTATTTAGTCCCAGACACACACCTGGGGGCCATCCCAACTCCCACCATGTGCTTGTGAGCCTGGCCAGTTTTAGCTTGTGCAAGATTTAAAAAGCAAAAGACCCAAGACTTTTCCTTAGATAGACTAAAAACACAGAACCATCCTTGGCCAATGGTTACCAATGTTGTCTGCTTCCCACAGGTAACATTACTTTCTGTAACTTCCTGTCACTTCCTGTCTGACCTTTCAGAGATCATGTGACTTCCCAGGGTCTTTCTTGGACCCAGAGTCCAAGGCCTGATCTCCCAGCTCTGGGAATGGGGATCATGTGATTTAGTCTCAATACTGAGAAATACTTCATCCAATCAGATCCATTCATTACTATTCTGCTGCTTTCAGCGAGGCTGGCATGCCTGCTGTGCTTGCCTATATGACCAAACTTGTGCCAGAGAAAGATTATTTTGCCAGTCAAGTGAATTAGAGAGTGGGGAAGCTAGAAGCAAGGGGATCAATTGGTTGGCTAGAGATAGAGTCTAGGTTATAAGTGATGAATGCCCAAATGAGGAGGTGGCTGTGTGGTTAAAAAGAATTACTATCTTGTATCTACCAGATGGCATGAAAACAAAAGTGATAAGGCTGGCTGAACATGAACAGAGGAGGGGAGATGGCCATAGTCATTCACCTATGAATAAAGGGCAGAGGCCCAAATGACTAGTTCCTTTCAGCTGAAATAAAGGAAGTCTGGAGGAGAGTGGTGTTAGGGAAGAAGATCATAGGTTTTGATTTGTTGAATTTGAATGTCCATGGAACATTCAAGTAGAGATGTCTAGTGGGGAAGGGGTAGTAGGAAGGAGGAATTTTAAAGGAGCCTTGCAGAAACACCCAAGTTTAGCAGCTGAGAGATGGATAATGGTGGGGCCTAAGAGGATTTCATTAGTTTAATGCACATATACAGACCTGCGTGCCTGAGGCACTGTGAGCAAGGAGGCTACTGGGTTAATTGATTCAAGGAATTTTATGGTCCCACTTGTGCTATAGATAGGACAAAAAAAAATACATATTTTGTTGGATGCATTAACAGATATTATAATCAAAGTGGGTCTGATGTAGGAAGTGTTTTTTTTTTTTTTTTTTTTTTGAGAAAGCAAAGAAACATTTATTAAACATTTACTGGCATATATGTCAGTTACTATGCTAAGTGAATTTCAAATATCATCTTATTTTATCCTCACAATAATTCTAGGAGGTAGATGTTACCTTTCCTATCTCCACTGGTAATACCTACCTGATTTTTACAGTTTGTGGAAACTAAGATAGAAATTTAAGTGGCTTGCTTAGGTTCACACACAGCTAACTAATAGGCATCTGAGGCAGAATTTGAACTCTTATTTTCCAGAGCTGTTACTCTATTCACTGTTGAAGAAATAAAATATCTTACCAAGAATGCCACTGACTTACTGATAAATGCAAGAAAGATTCATTTTACATTCTTGAAAGAATGGGGCCTAGGTTAGTAGATATACTTTTGAAACAGCAAAGGCAGTGTTTTATTTCTTATTGTAATTACAGAGAAACTGAGGCAAGATAGAGATAAAAGTTTTTTTTAATATTTTAATAGTGTAGAATTTGGACTAGTAAAGCCATACTAGCCATAGCCAGACAGCTGGATGGGACTTGTCTCAAAGCACCCAGCAACAAGCAAGTAATTCCAGAGACTTACCAGAGACTTTTATAGGGCTCCAGCGATCAGAGAAATAGAGGCAAGGGTAGGAGGAGGATGCAGAGGACTGGGTGAATGGAAATTCCATAAAGGACCATAACTTTTTAATTCTGACAGATTGAGGGTCAAGAAGATGGTCAAGCAGGAGACAGGAAATCTGAGACCAGAAAGATAGAGGATGTGATGCCATCTAGGTATTTGAGATAAACTATCTGGAATTTTATGAGTCTTTGGAATGCCAGAGTGGCCAGAACTCCGCAGCCCTAATTCAGTGCTAATGGCCAGGAAGTGGGCCACCACCAGGGAAACTGAGGCAGAACACTATCCTGAAGTCTCTATCCCAAATTTCCTTTAATTGGATCTTAAAGAAATTACAGAATGTGAATCTCCACCTTTTATTATATAGCTAGTAGCTGCCCCCAAGAAGCTTACGTTCTTAAGGGAGAAGATAAGAGGAAGCAAAGTTCAGAGAGCTCTGGTTCAAATCTAAAACTTCAACCCCAGATTACATTTTCTAATTTGTTTCATTTCTCTAATTCAATTTTCATAACTTTGTGGAAACAAAATCCCCATCCATTTCTCACAGTATGCCACCTAGCTGCCTGAGTTATTTTCAGCTGAACTTTGAAGTAGACCAAGGTAATGAAGCATGAGGAAGAAAATTCAGAGATGGGAGATGGAAGGTTTTGTGTGTAGGGATCAGTAAGAAGGCCAGATTGATTAGACTGAACTATTCGTGAAGGGAATAAAATGCAGTCACAATCATCAGTCAAAAGGTGTTTGCTAAAGCACTTAGCATGTGCCAGATACTGTTCTGAATGCTAGAAATACAAAGAAAAAGGAAACCAAACAGCCCTTGTCCTTAAGGAGGCGGGGATGGAGGAGACAACACATAAGGAATTTTATTTTTAAATTATAGAGTGTAAATGGGATGTTGGGAGATAGGGGTGGGAGAGGACAAGGCATAGAGACTGAGAATGGCTCCCTGCTGAAGATGCATATTGAAGAAAGCCTGGAGAAGACTGGTTAGTAGGCCAGAAGAGAACAGGGAGGAAGCAGTGACATAGAAGCTGAAGGAGGAAAGCATGTCTAGGAATTGTAGGTGGAAGATAGTATCAGGAGAGTTCAGGCAGAATGAAGACTGAGAAAAAGCCAGTGAATTTATTAGTGAGCTGATCATCTTGGTGAGAATAGTTTCAGTCACATATCAAAAGTGCCAAATGTGGAGATTTTTTTCTTCACATCCTTCTTGATCTTGTGCTTCTTGCTATTTATCATCTTCTCCTGTATTGCATCCTCTCCAGATTTTCATGATACTATTCTCTCTTGGTTCTCTTTGTTCCTATCTAACTGCACCTTCTTTGTCCACTTTGCTGAGTCTTCATCCGTATCCTGATCTCCAAGGTTTTCTCCAAGGGTCTATCTTGGACTCTCTTGATGACTTTATAGATCTTGTGAGTTTTAATAATCATTTCTGTGCAGATGGTTCACATAATTATATGTACTTCCCAAACTCTCTTTAGAACTTCATTCTCATGTCATTTAGAAATTTTAAACACAGTATGTTCAAAACAGAACTCATTATTTTGCCTCTTTTCCCAAATTCCTTATTATTGTTGAGAGTGTCGTGATTTTCCTGGTCACTTGAATTTGAAATCTCAGTGTCATCCTTGACTTCTCCCTTTCATCCCTCATGACCAATCTGTTGCCAAGGTTGTCACACAGTTACTTTCTTAGTACAGGCATTCATCACTTCTCACTTAAGACTATAACAATGACCTCTTAATCTCCTTAACTCAAGTTCTCCCAACTGCAATCCACCTAGCTATCAAAGTGATTTTCCTTGAATGCCTATCTCACCAGGTCACCCTTTATTTAATTCCTCTTGTCCCTGAGAATCTCTTATTTGGCATTTAAAGCCTTTTACAATTTGGTCCCAACCTATCTTTTCAACTTCATTATGTATTATTCCCTTTTCCATACACTATAGCTCAACTGAACTAGCCTGCTTTCTGTTCTTCCTACATGACACTCCATCACTTCTTGGAGTGGGGCAGCCGGGTGGTACAATGAGTTAAGCTCTGGGCTTGGGGTCAGGAAGACCTGAGATTAATTTTGCCTAAGAAACTTGAGTTGTATGACTCTGAGTGAGTTTCTGTACCTCTTTGCCTCAATTTTCTCATCTGTAAAATTGGGATAATAATAGCACTTTATTTCTCTGGGTAGTTGTGAGGACTTAGTGAGTCAGATAATATTTGTAAAAGTACTTAACACAGTGCCAAGCATATAGGCACGCTTGTTTCCTTCCCTCTTACTTATTTCTTTCTCATAGAATCTTTTTTTTCCCCTTAAATCCTGTTTACTCCTTGTATGACTCTAGACAAATCATTTAATGTCCCTGTAATACAAAAATCAAAATCAAATAGTTCCTACCCTGAAAGAATTTACATCCCACTATCTTTCTATTCTTTCTCTGTCCCCTCTCCCATTTTCTCTTTTCTTTCTCTCCATATATACATACACTATATGCATATATTTGCATGTAGAATGTAAGATTTTTGAGCAATAAGGATCATAGCATTTTTTGCATTCTGTCTCTAAGCATCTAGAACAGTACCTTGGATATAGCCTGTCCTTCATAAATGCTTGTTGATAGATAGACTATTGGATCGAGCATAGATCAAAAGGAAATGGTGAGGTTTGTGAGAACAGAATTATAGGTGATATCATTTGATTTTGTTTCCAGATGATGGCCAAACAAAAACCCTATAAAGGGGGACAATGCAACTCAAGACAAGGAGAATTATACCTTGGTCTAGCAATAGTAGAGTATGGGGAATTGACATTCCTTTGGATGGGGTAACATTGAGCAAGAACAAAAAGATCTTGACAGTTATTAGGGCAGCTTTTTTTTTTTTTTTTGGTCAGCTAAGTATGGGGATTAGCTCCTATGGCATTCTGACAAAAGGACAGAGATACTTTTCCATTGCAGCCTGAGTGATGACTCACACACTCAGCAATAGACAAAAAGATCCAAAAATGTGATGACTGCGTATTTAAAATCAGCCAGAATCAGGAATTCAGGTTAAGGGGAAAATCTTCAATCTTTATTCTCAGTAGAGGTGAAGAAGGATTGCGATAACAATATGGGCAGCTGTGACAGGAAGCCAGCTAGCAGAGGAGGGTCGGAGATGAAGGGCCATCGCGATAGCAATGCGAGCAGCTGTGACAAAACTCTCCTTCCGCTTCCTTCTCCACTCCCCTGCCTCCACCCACCAAAAACATCATTTCCTATACAACACATCAGGATTTGCACAAAAAATGGATGGGGGCCATTCTTTCTCCAAGTTTATATATTAATAGAGTATGGTCCAATTACTATTTAGCCTCACGTGCTTGGGAGCTCAGTGCATCAACTTGAGCCTCAGCCCATTACATCTCCTGCTTTCTTTTGTTTTAGAACACAGGTGGTCATGCCATCTGTTTTGTGATTTTAGGGAAAGGTTCAGATTTGCTCCTACAAAATGATGCTCTCGGACTCAATTAAAGTGAAAGTAAAATTTAATTATACAATGCACGGAATAGATCGCTTGCAATAACAACGAATACAGCAAATAACACATAACAGATAAAAGACAAAGAATAATAAAAATTATGATTAGAATAGCAGAAAAAGAGAATACGTTACATCATATCACCGGTCGAGGGAACTTCAACTCTAATTTACGGCTGGGAGGCCCCGGTATTTCAGCCTGTGAGTCTCGATTGGGGAAGTCCTAGGCAGATCGTCATCTCCATAGGTGAGGCTTCAAAGTGGAGAATGCTTTGCCCACTCTTTATAGGAGTTCAAACAAAGAAGGCTTTGGGCCAAATGAAGACCTCATCTAAGACAAGGATGTACCAACTAGAGCTTCAGGTGGTTATAATCAAATGTTGCATTGATAAGGGGGCCAGTCCTTATCAACAGCAACAGTTCCAAGGAGGGGTGAGTTCTTGGAATCATATAATTGGATTAAAACACAGGTGGTACATGCCTGTTTTATAGATTAAAAAGGAAAGAGTTGAAATATATGTTCTTATGGGTCAAGGAACGGTCAGGTTTTCATAGGAGAAGGAGTTAAAATATATGCTCTTGGGGTGAGAGAGTAGTCAAGTTCTCACAGGGGGAGTCATGTCCTTCCTCGATTGGGTTCTCAAGGTTTACATGGGAATTAGGTTCATATGGGGAAAGTCATGTCCTTACAATGATTTGAAATGAACTTACTACTAATAAGGAGATTTCTTATTCACCATCCCTGACTCCTCAGGGAGGTCAGAGCCCCCAAGGGAAGGTGAACACACCCTCCCTGACTTCTCAGGAAAGGAGATGAAAGCACTGAAAAGGAGGTGATCACGACCCCCCTGACTTCTCAGGAAGGGAGGTGAAAGCACTAAAAAGGAGATAATCACGCCCTCCCTGACATCTCAGGGAGGGAGATGAAAAGCACCAAAGGGAAGTGGGGGTTGCTAGCGGGTTTCTGGGCTGAAGGGTCTTATTATGCACAAACCCATCAGCATGGGAAGTATTACACAAGCACATAGTAATAACGCAGAGGCTATTAGTGATGACCCTTCCCACGGTCAGTGCAGGCTTGATGTGTTGTAACAAACATGAATTGTACACCCAAGTAATGGTATAACAAACAATGTAAATCAATATGGTGCTGTAAAAGATTGAACAGCAGTCACACATACACCTTCTTCAGCATCCAAGAGATAGTCCAAAACCAATCTATTGTCCATTGCTTCACAAATCAGGGAATCCAATGATCCCCCCAAGTTTTTGAAGTCCTGCAAAAGTCTTTTTATGTGTTAGGGAATCCAATGATTCCAGCAGATTTTGAAGTCCTGTAACAGTCTTATCATTTCTCAGAGAATCCAATGATTCCTGAGGGCTTTCAAGTCTTATGTCTCAAAGAATCCAATGATTCCTGAGAATTTTCAAGCCCTACAACAATCTTATGTCTCAGAGAATCCAATGATTCCTGAGGGTTTTGAAGTCCAACAATTTTCTATGTCCATGAGTCAAACGCCATAACTGCCACACTCTTTCAGTGGTGAGCACAGTCAGCAACAGAACCACCCGATGTTTCTTGGGTCTTCTCCTTCGTTTCAAGGGTCTGCTCTGTCTCTCTGAGATGGATAAGGCAAATACAGCTCGTTGGCACCCATCTGATTCCTTCTCCACCTGTAAAAATACAAGCAAACCCTCTTCCCCAAGCAGTTAACCTATCTAATTCCCTTCTATTTACCACTTTCTGGATCTCTCCACATCACCTGGCGATTATCTAAAGATAATGGAGCTGTTTGTACTGGACACTGCCCTGTTGTGTTAAAAGGCCTGTAACCTCCCCAACTGTAATCCTGATTGCTTTTCTGTTGGTTGATGACATCAGAGTCCTGAATTTCTAAGGACTCTCTGGGTGTAACCTCAGTCGCTATCATGTTCCACCTATCTTTTGTTCCAGTACCTTGGAACTGGGCCCTGCCTCTCATTCCTCTGGGTCAATCTACATTCAGAGGCCCAGTGAAAGCCTCGGTTACATTTTGGACATGGGGTTTTGGGTTTTATTCTCTCACCCTGTCTTCTCATTCTATCTCCATATTTACAGTGAGCTCTCAAATGTCAAACTTTTCCACACTGAAAACATCTACGAGTTTCTCTAGAATTACTTTGCCAGAAGGGACCCTGTCTTCCTATGTTGGGATCTTGAGAAGTCTGCATCATAGCCTGGCTATAAAAGGCACTTGTGCCCACTGTGGCCCAGCACCTTATGATCTCCTCTAAAGGAGCATCCTTGCGCAGTCCTAGTATAATTCTTCTGCAAACCTCATTAGCATTTTCCTTAGCAAGTTGCCTTATCAAAATGTCTGTTACTGCATTTTCCCCATTTGTTCTTATGATAGCTGTCTGCAAACATCCCACAAAGTCAGCAGAGGGTTCATTTGGCCCTTGTGTTATTTCTGTGAAGGCCCTACCCTTTTCATCTTATTTGTGGAGAGAAGCCCACGCTTTGACAGCATTAGCAGCAATTTGCTCATATGCTGCTATAGAATAATTAATCTGTACTGTGACGTCTGCATAGGAACCTACACCTGTTAGTAGGTCACAGGTGATTGCAGCATGAACTCCACTTTGACTATTTTGTTGGGCTTGTATCCTACAGAGCTCACTATATTCAGAAAGCCACAAGTAGTTTTGTCCAGGTTCTAGGCATATCTTTGCTACAGATTTCCAGTCATTAGGGGTTAAGATTTCAAAAGCCAAATTCTGTAATAACATCTTGACATAAGCTGATGTAGCCCCATAAAGAGTGCAAGCTTTTTTCAGGTCTTTGAGGATTTCTATATCAAAAGGTGAGTATCTTCTACTTTCTTGACCTGAAGAATTAAACTGCTGAATTACAGGAAAAATGTGATGTTGAAATTACAATACATTTCTCCCTTCCTCTTTGGCCTTAATTAGTCCCTTTTGCAATCTAGTCATAGGAGCAGCTGGATGCTGGGGGGGAGGTGCTGGTGCTGTCACTGCCCCCCTCCCCCCCACTACCCCTCCTCCCTTCAACCCAGAGGGTGGAGTTGATGGAGGAGAGTCAATTACCTGCTCCTTAGGTGGGGCTGAAGCTGCCTCAGATTTACCCCACCCTTGAGCCTCACTTAAGTCTCCATGCCCTGTGGGGATATGGCCATTAATCTGTTCTTTGTCTTCCTCCTTTATCTCAGGCTTCCCCATTTGGCTATTCCTAGAGTTTTTTCCCTTTCTCCTAGAACTTATTCCATTTCTTAAGGCCAACTATATGATATTGTATAAATAGAATGCCTCGATGGAAATTGAATGAGGACCGTTTTCGTTGTAATATGCGGAGAGCTGTTGCCCAATTAATGTCCAATTATCTGGAAAGATTTGCTCTTCCTCTAAGAACCAAGGGGAAGTGTATTTTAATGTACCCAGAAGTCTAGCTGTCTGTTCCCAAGTCATAAGTAGCCCTTGATCTTCTATCAGCTTAATCAGGCTTTCTCTAGCACCACTCCTGGGTGGAGGTGGGGGTGGGGGGTAGGGGTGGGGGGTGGAGGATCTTTAGCTAGGATTTGTCCCATTTCAGTCAAAAAAGGTTATATTCACCTAAGTTCCTGGTCACTGGAGACTTCTTCAGTGAAAGTAGTCCTTGGTTCCCACGCTTGGGAGCCAAATGTGATGACGGTGTATTTAAAATCAGCCAGAGTCAGGAATTCAGGTTAAGGGAAAAATCTTCAATCTTTATTGAAGTGAAGAGGTGAAGAAGGATTGCGATAGTAATATGAGCAAATAGGAAGCCAGCTAGCAGAGGGGGATCGGAGATGAAAGGCCATTGCCATAGCAATGGGAGCAGCTGTGACAAGACTCTCCTTCCACTTCCCTTTCCACTCCCCTGCCTCCACCCACCAAAATCGTCATTTCCTATACAACACATCAGGACTTGCACAAAGAGTGGGCGGGGCCATTCTTTCTCCAAGCATATAGATTAATAGAGTATGGTCCAATTACTATTTAGCCTCATGTGCTTGGGACTTCAGTGCATCAACTCAAGCCTTAGCCCATTACACAAAAAGAGGTTGGCAGACTTAATCTAATTCAGTCTTCAATTGTCTTTTCTGAGATTTCCAACCTAGATTCATACAGGTATCCCAGATTCAACATTTCCAAAACAGAACTCATTATCTTTATCTAAAAATCATCTGTCTTCAAAACTTAATTATTTTTGTTAGAGGCTCCAAGCATTCATCTTAGTCACTCAGGTTAAGAGTCATTTTACTCATTACTTTGCCTCATCTCACTATTTAGTAAGTTGCCAGTCTTACTGATTCTACCTCTTAGACATTTTTCATATTTGTTCTTTTTTCTCTACTAAGATGAACATTATTTTGGTTCAGCCACTTGGACTATTATTATTATTTTTTTTTTTCCTGAGGCAATAAGTGACTTGACCAAGATCAAACAGCCAGGAAGTATTAAGTGTCTGAGGTCAGATTTGAACTTAGGTCCTCCTGACTAAAGGGCTGGTGCTTTATCCACTGCACCATCAAGCTGCCACCTAGCTGCCCCCAACCTAGATTATTATTACATGCTTCCTAATTAGTTTTCTGCAAGTCTCTCTCCTATCTAATCCATTTTACATATAACTGATATTCTTGAAATACAGATCCTTTGCACAGACTGTCTCCCATGCCATATTATGAGGCTTGCTTCACTGTGACTTTCTCCAATTTCTAACTTCTTTCTAAGCTTTATTCAAGTGCCCTTTTCCTGATTTCTTCAGCTGTTGTTTCCCCCTCCCCCAAAACTTTATATTTATTTTGTGTATGCTTTTAAATATGTACATACTGGCTCCACGACTGATTTTGGTTCTTGTATCCTGGAAACATTAAGTGATTTGTCCTGGGTCACACAGAAAGTAAGCAGGATTTAAACACATATCCTCTGACTTCCTTGATTTTAGGAAGAACTTTCTAATGATAAGAGCTATCTAACAGTGAAATGTACTGCTCACAGAGGTAGTAAGTTATTTCTCATTGGAGGTCTTTCAAAGTATCCTGGATGATGATTTATTGAGTATAGTATAGTAGGGTTTTCTCCCTTTCAACACTTAAAATTTTGCGACTTCTTCCTCATTGGATTATAGCAAACAAATTTCTTTCGCCCCTCATTGTACCCTGATCAGCACCTACATTATACCAGTTACTGTGAAGTTTGGGTGATAATTGTCATGGCAGAGGTTTCTGAAGAATTTGTAGGTCTGTAAACTTGTTTAAAAATTTTTTTGATAACTATTTCAATATCCTTAGTTTCCTTTATGAGCCTACATATTTTCCCCCAAGCATTTCAAAACATTCTCAGAAGGAGTTCATGAGCTTTGCCATGTAAAATAGGTACATGATAACAAAAATATGCAGAAACCTACCTTAAGGAAATCATTAACAGCACTGGGGGAGGGAAGCAGTTGGCAACCTTTGGCCTGCCTTTCTCCTACCTCCTTTTAATGTCTCTGACTTTCTCACACATGTATAGTTGTGTGCTAACTGTAGAAATACATTTTTTTTGTTCGTATTTTGAACAGGATGATCAAAGAGCTGCAGGTCCAACTAGAAGGTGAACGATTACGTAGAGAGAAATTGGAATTTCAACTAGATGAATTCCGAGCAGAAGTCAGTCATCACCGAACTCCTGTCGATCAAATTCGCCTCACCAGTTCTGTGGTGAGCTCACCTTGAACTCATTTATATTTCCCATATTACGTTAAGTAAAAATCACTGTCATGATACAGTAATAAGACTTTCTGGGGTTTTATAGTTTTTCTTTATTCCAATTACATATAAAAACAACTTTTAACACTTGTTTTTTAAAATTTTGAGTTCCATATTCACTCTCTCCTCTGCCTCCTCCTTGAGAAGGCAAACAATTTGATATAGATTATACATGGTGCAATCATGTAGAACATATTTCCATGTTATCCACATTGTGAAAGAAAATAGAGAACACCCTCCCCCCCAAAAAAAAAAAACTGAATAAAAATAAAGAAAAGTAAAAAAGAAAAAGTATGCTTTGATCTCCATTTAGACTTTATAAGTTCTTTCTTTGGAGAGGTGGATAGCATTTTCCATCATGAACAATTTGTAATTGTCTTTGGGCATATTGTCAAGAATAGTTAAGTCAATTCATAGTTGATACTGTGTTCATTGTTCTCCTGGTTCTGCTTACTTGACTTTGCATTAGTTCATATAAGTTTTTCCAACTTTTTCTGAAAGGATCCTGCTTGTCATTTCTTAGATAGCACAATAGTATCCCATCACAATAATATAGCACAACTTGTTTAGCTATTCTTCAATTGATGAATATTCCCTCAATTTGCAATTCTTTGCCACTACAAAAAGAGCCACTATAATAAATATTTTTTGTACAAATACAAAAATAAGTCCTTTTCTTTTCTTTTTTGCATTTCATTTCATTTTTTTGTTTTGTTTTCCTTTCTTTTCTATCTTTTTGGGATATAGATCTAGTAGTAATATTGCTAGGTCAAAGAATATATGCACAGTTTTTGATGTCCTTTGGTCATAGTTCCAAATTGCTCTTCAGAATAGTTAAATCGGTTTATAACTCCACCAACAAAGCATAATTTTCTCAATTTTTTCCATATTGCCTCCAACATTCTGATTTTTCTTTAATCTGATAGGTGTGAGTTGGTACCTCAAAGATGCTTTAATTTGCATTTCTCTAATCAATACTGATTTAAAGCATTTTATCAAGTTATTGGAGATAGCTTTGATTTCTTCTGAAAACTTCCTGCTCATATTCTCTGACCTTTTATCATTTAGGGAATACTTGTGTCCTTATAAGTTTGACTCAGGTCTCTATATATTTGAGAAATGAGGCCTTTTTAAGAAAACTTTCTTGTTTTTTTTTGAATAGGATTTTTTCAATTACACATAAAAATAGTTTTCCACATTCATTTTTGTAAGCTCTTGAGTTCCAAATTTTTTCCCCTCCTTTCCTTATCTCTCCTCTCCCCAAGACAGCAAGCAATCTGATATAGCTTCTACATGTACAATCATTATACATATTTCCATATTTGTCATGTTGTGAAAGAAATCAGAACAAAAAGGGAAAGTATTTTTTTAAATTTTGCATCAATATTCATTAGGGAAATTGGTCTGTGATTTTCTTTCTCTATTTTTGCTCCTCATTATTTAGGTATCAGCACCATATTTATATTATTAAAGGGATTTGATAGAACTTCTTTGCCCATTTTTCCAAATAGTTTATATAGTATTTGAATTGATTGTTCTTTAAATTTTTGGTAGAGTTCACTTGTGAATTTATCTTGTCCAGGTGATTTTTTTTTTTAGGGAAAAAGCTATGGCTTGATTTCTTTTTTCTGAGAGAGGGTTCTTTAAATATTCTATTTCTTTTTCTGTTGACCTGAGCAATTTATATAAAGATTCATCCATTTCACTTAAATGCTTAGATTCATATAATTGGCCATAATAGATATTAATAATTGCTTCATTTAGGTGGTAAAATGGCCCTTTTCATTTTTAATACTGGTAATTTGGTTTTATTTTTAAAAGAACCAAATTACAGGATGGTCTATCTATTTTACTGTTTGTTTTATAAAACTAAATTCTGTCTTATGAGTTTAATTTTTTTTTTTTTACTTTCAAATTGATTAATCTCCCCTTTGGATTTTAGAATTTTCAATTTGTTGCTTAATTGGTGATTTTTAATATGTTCTTTTTCTAGTTTTTTTTAGTTTCATGAACAATTCATTGATTTGTTATTTATTTTATTGATATGTGTTTAGAGAGATAGTTTTTCAAGTAACTACTGCTTTGCTACATCTCATACATTTTGGTATGTTGTTTGATTGTTGTCATTTTCTTTAATGAAATGATTGTTTTTTTTTTTTTTTTTTTGATTTGTTCTTTGACCCATTCATTATTGAGGATTAGGTTATTTGGTTTCCAGTTAATATTTAATCTATGTTTTCTTGGCCCTTTATGAAATATAATTTTATTGCATGATGATCTGAAAAGGATGCATTAAATATTTTAGCTTTGGGGAGGATTCTGGAAAGATGGCAGAGTAGGCAGTAAATTTCAAACTGTCCAGATTTCCTCCCCAAACAGTACTATAGACTGGTGAAAAACCAAGAAGACTTGGGACAGAAAAGGGGTTTTCCTGATACAATTCAAGAAGATCTGAAGAAGGACTTCAGGCTGGAGATTAACCAATATCAAATGTGACACCTCCAGGCCAGCTCCACAAAAATACCTAGTGGGGATCCCTGGGGTGAGCTGGGTGTGGCTGGAGCCTAGTCAAGAAACACAGAAACTCTCATTTTCCCAGACTGTGTGTAGAGTTGGGATCTGAGTCTGAGAAGACTGAATGAACATTAGTGTGATTAGGAATGCCAGGCCTGTGCTGCATAGATGGGACCCTGGGTGAGAAGGGACCAGCACATTGGGTGAGTGCAGAAATAGTGGGGCAGGGACTCTGCTGACTGAAGGTTTTTGCAAAAGATGGAGCTTTTGATTCAGGCTTCCAGGTCAGAGGGGAGAACTAAAGTAAAGCTAGAGGCACCATCCCACCCACCACATAATTAGAGGTACTGAGACTAATATTTCTCATTATAAAAAAAAAAAAAAAAAGAATTGGCAAAAAAAGAATGGAACCATAAAAACCTACTGTGGAAATAGGAAAGGAATTATGGGCCAATCAAATCTTTGGAGAAGCACACTAAAGTAAAAAAATCTTCTTCATTAAAGAGTAACACTAAATGGCTCTCTGCCCAGAGAGAATTTTTAGAAGAACTCAAAAAAAAAAAAAATTTAAAAATCAAATGAAAGACATTGAGGAAAACCTAAAAAATAATAAAAACCATCCAAGAAAAACAAATTATAAAAGATTATGAAAAAAAGTTAACCAACTAGAAAAGGAAACACATTCTCTAAAGAAAAAAATAATTCCTTGAAAATTAGAATTGGACTGGGGGAAACCAGTGATGCTATGAGAGAACAAGTAATAATAAAACAGAATATAAAGAATGAAAAAAATAGAACAGAATGTGAAACAAGAAAAATAACAGATCTGGAAAACAGACCAAGAAGAAAAAATATAAGAATAATTAGACTACTGGAAAGTTATGACCAAAAAAAGATCCTTGACATAATTATGCAAGAAATAATCTAAGAAAATTGTCCTGGAGTAATAGAACATGAAGGGAGGTAGAATAGAAAATCCACTGATCACCACCTCAAAGAAGTCCTTTGTAGAAAACACATAGGAATATTATTGCCAAATTTTGAAACCCCCAGATCAAAGAGAAAATTGTGCAAAAATCAAGGAAAAAAAAAAAAACAATTCAGATATGCTGGAGTTGCAATTAGAATTGCACAGATCAAATCAGCAACCTCAAAAAAAATCCTGAAATCATATATATCAAAAAGCCTGAGGCCAAAAAAATCATATCCAGCAAAGTTATCTATAATATTAATGAAAAAAAATGGAACATTCGATAAAGTTGCAAATTTTCAGGATTTTCTTTCATTCAATTCAATAGAAAATTTAACATATAAGAGCCAATATCAAAGATCAATTTCAAGGAACTTAATATGAACAAATTGTTTTTTACATGGACGTGTATATCATATGTTTGAGTAACACAAGCAATTGGATATCTCAAAAGAAGGATTGGGGCAGAATTGAATAGACTAAAAAAAGTGAAACTGCCTAGAAAAAGGTAAAAATAGTAATTGTGTTATAGAAATGAGATTCAGAGTAAGAATAGGTACACAGAGACCCTAGAGTGGGGAGAAGAGGTCATAGTAATGAAAACCTACTCATATCGGGAATGGGTTAAATAAGCAACACTACATATATACCATGAAGGGTACAGCATTCTCCAAAATATTTAAAGAAATAAGGGAGAGGGATGAATAGAAGGAGAAATAAAGAATGAGGAGGAATCCATGAGCAAGGCTAGGTAAGTAATAGCAAAGCAAGTTAAAGAGCAGGATTATAGCAGAAGAATTAGCAGGAATAGGAAAGAAGAGCTAAGTCAGAACTTAAAAGATTCATTTAAAAGAGATATCTACATTATATGTCACCTGTAATGATGATATTTTGGATACATGTTTGCATGTGAATGGGTGCATATTTGTATATATGTGTGTGTATCAGTATATGTAGATGTGTATGCATGTTGTTCCATGTATATGCCTTTAGATGTGTATAGTATATATATGTGTGTATGTATATATCTATATATGTATAGAACATAATCTGACCTTAACTATAACCTGCTTAGAGAAGGTGAGGAGATGAAAGGGGAAAAGAAAGAATAAAATAAAAAAATTGCACAGTAGAGAACAAAATAATAACCTACAAGGAAGGAAAGAAAAGATGGACATTCATGAATATAATTTATTCTACTATTAGATATACTTTCTTGAACTGATAATTTATTGTTATATGCTTTTAATCCTATCTAATGTTCTGCTGGGCACTTGATAATGTTCTGTTCTGTTCTGTTCTGTTTTCCTTTTTTGTTTTTCTTTTTGCTATTCTTTTTTTTTTTTAATAAAATAAAATTTTAAAACAAAAATATTTCTGTTTTTCTGCTTTTGGTTTTGAGATTTTTATGTCCTAATACATGATTAGTTTTTGTGTCGGTGCCCTATACTGTTGAGAACAAGGTATGTTCCTTTCTATTCCTATTCAGTTTTCTTCAGAGGACTCTAATATCTAACTTTGCTAAAATTCTCTTTATTGCCTTAATTTTTTAAAATTGCATTTATTAGTTCTGAGGGGAGAAAGTTGAGATCTTCTACTAAAATAATTGACCGTTTCTTTCTTTCTGTAACTTTAAATAAGTTAAATACTTTTCCTTTAAGAATTTGGATGCTATACCATTTGATGCATCTATCTTTAGTATTGACATTACTTCATTATGTATGGTACCTTTAAACAAAATGTAATTTCCCTGCTTATTTATTCTTGCCTTGTCTGAGATCATAATTTCTACTTTTGCTTTTTTTTTTTTTAACTTCAGCAGAAGCATAACAAATTCTGTTTAAACCTTTGTTTTTCCTCTCTGTGTGTCTCTTACAAACAACATATAGGATTCTGGTTTTGAATCTACACTGCTATCCACTTGTTTTATGGGTGAGTTTCTCCCATTCATAGTTATGAATATCAATTATGCTTCTCTCTATCTTGGTTTTTTTTCTTATCTATTCTTCTCTATCTCCATTCATCCTATTTGTCTTCAAAAATGTTTTGCTTCTGATCACTGCCATCACCAATTTATCCTTCTATCAGCCCCTTCATTCCTCTGATTCTCCTCTCCTTCTATTCTGTACAGTAAGATAGTTTTTGTACCTAGCTAATTATATATGTTTTTCCTTCATTGAGCTAATTCTGATGAGAATAAGTTTTAAGTATAATCTACTATTCCCTTTCCCCACCTTTCCTTTCACTGCTCTTTCTTTCATGTTTCTTTTATGTGAAATAATTTCCTCCATTCTACCTCTTCCCTTTCTTCCTTTGCTCATGGTTTTAGATATATGTTATTTATCATTTTAAGGAAAACTCCATTTATTCTTGTGCTGTTTTTAGTAGGAATGGATGTTGTATTTTGTCATGCTTTTTTGGTGTCTCTTGAGATAATCATATGGTTTCTGTTAACTCTATTATTCATATGGTCAATTATACTGATAGTTTCCCTGATATTAAACCAGCCCTGTATTCCTGGTATAAAGCCTTCTTGGTCATAGTATATTATCCTGGTAATAAATTGCCGTAATCTCTGTGTTAATATTTTGCTTAAGATTTTTGCATCAACATTCATTTGGGAAATTAGTCTACAATTTTCTTTTCTTCACAAAAGGAGTTTGGTAGGACTCCTTCACTATTTTTCCAAATAGTTTATATAATATAGGAATTAATTGTTCTTTACATGTTTGGTAGAATTCACTTATAAATCATCTGATCCTAGAGAATTTTTCTTAGGAAGTTCATTGATTGGCCTAATAACTCTTAAATTATCTCTCTTTGATATATTTTTTAAAAGTTGTTTTTCTGATGAGATATTTAACATTCTTTTTTCATTCCTTTGATGTTATTTTATTGCTTCTTGATGTTTCATGGAATTTTTTGCTTCTACTTGATCAATTCTAATTTTTAATGTATTTTCTTTTTTTCTTATTTTTTAAAAAATATTTATTTAAAACTAAATACAAAATAAGAATAAACAAAATAGAAAAAGAAAAACAAAAGGAAAATTTTAAAAATCAAAACATAACATTGTCATGTACTTAGAATATCAGGGAGAATTCAAAATATGTAACATTAAATTTCCTTTCAAGAAAACATGATAGAAATGATAGAAGAGATTATATTCATGACTGTCCATCTTTTCTTTTCTTCCTTGTAGGTTATTGTTTTTGTCTTTGCTGTGCATTTTTTACTTTATTCTTTTTTCCTGCTTTCATCCCTCTAATTTCCCCCAAGGAAGCTACAGTTAAACATGAAGATTGAGCTGTCTTTTCTATATTCACTACCCAGTGACATACCCATCCACATACATATATCTATATACTCACATTTATGTGCATACATACACACATATACACACCTACATATATATACAGATGCATGAATTTAAAACAATATTAATATGGCTGACATAATGTAGATTTCTTTATTGAATCTTTAAGTTTAACTTTGTCTGAGGTCAGTAATTACTAGCCCTACTTTTAAAAATTTCTGGTCTTTGTTGTAGCATTTGTATATATCTCTGATTATTTCCTGTTCCTGCTAACTCTTCTACTTTAATTATACTCCTTAGCTTGCCTTGCTATATTTAACCTCCATCCACTCATATATCTCTCCTTTATTTTCTCCCCCCACACATTCCTTCCCTTTTTATCCCATTCCCATTAAGCTACACACTTTTATCTTCCAGTAATATAAACACCTTTTTGTATCCTACCTTATCCTATGCCACCTTTTCCCATTAAACTAAGCACTTTGTCTTACTCCATATATCCTTTGATACTCCACCTTATCCTTTAACTCTTCCCCATTAATCTACACATCTTGTCCCATTGCCATAAATCTACCTATTCTTCTGTATTCCACCATATCCTATTCTCTCTCTTCTCCTCCTCCCTCCCCCAATTTATTTTATACCTTTCAGGGTATATATATGTATCGTTCCCCATTTAATCCATTCCCAATGTGGATAGGTTTTCAGAACTACCAGCATTCTTTCCCCCTCATTAGTATTTTTTACCTTTTCCTAGACAATTTTGTTTTTTGAGTCAGATTATACTCTGCTCAATCTTTCTTTTGAGCTACCCAGTTACTGATATCAATCTTGAACATGTGGTAGACATTTCCAAGCAAAAGACATAAATATTTTGTCCACATTGAGTCTATTGAAATTAATCTTTGTTGTTGGCTTTTTAATATGTTAAATTTTCTATTAAGTTTGCAGAAAATCTGCAAATTCATTGAATGTTCATTTTTTTTCATTATTTTGTTAGTTTTGTTGAATGTGATATTTTTGACCACAGGTTTCTTTTTTGATTGCCAATATGTATTATTCTAGGACCTGCAATATTTTATTGTAGCTGGAGATAAATCCTAAACAATCTGATTGTAGCTCCAGCATATTTGAATTGGTTTTTTTATTTGTTTCTTGCAGAATTTTCTTTGACCTGGGGTTTTCAATATTTGACAATAATATTACTCTATGTTTTCCACAGAGAATCTCTTTGAGATGATGATCAGTGGATTTTTTCCTGTCTCTACTTTTCCCTCCTGTTTTATCACTCCAGGACAATTTTCTTAGATTATTTCTTGCATTATTGTGTCATAGTTCTTTTTTTTTTTGGTCACAGCTTTCAGGTAGTCCAACTATTTTTATATTTTTTTCTTCTTGATCTGTTCTTTAGATCTATTGTTTTCTTTTTATAAGATGTTTCACATTCTGTTCTAGTTTTTTCATTCTTTATATTCTGTTTTGTTATTTCTTGTTCTTTTATAGCTTCGCTGGTTTCCCCTTGCTCAACTCCAATTTTCAAAGAACTAACTTTTTCTTTAAGATTCTGTATTTCTGTTTCTATTTGGTTAATATTCTTTTCATAATCTTCCTGATTTTCTTAAATGGCTCTTACTATTTTTTCCCCTCAATCTCATTTGATTTTTGAAGTCTTTTTTGTTTGTTTGTTTGAGTTCTTTTATAAGTTATTTCTGGAAAAAAAAATAAAAATAAATAAATTCTTTTGTGGGAAGGTACCTGTTTAACACTTTGGGGATAGAAGAGGCTTTTTTTTTTTTTTAAACTTCACTGGTTTCTTAAGATGAACCTTAGTCTTCTCTATTTCTATAGTAAGTTTCTATGACTAGGTTCTTTCTTTTTTGTCAATTCATTTTTTAAAAATAAGAAGTATTAGTGTAAGCATCTCTAATTGTGGGGTGGAGGGATGGTAAAAGCTCCACCCTATTGCAAGTACCCATAGCCAGCAGCGTCCCTGTTCGGTACTCACTGGGTGTGCTGTTTTCCGTCTTGCCCAGGCCTTGTCTCTGCAGCACAGCTGGGCCTGGTGTTTTTAATCAGTAGAGGTTATCTCTGTCTTTTCAGACTCAGACTTCCTACTCCCCTTGCTGTCTTGGAGGTGAAAGTTCCTGTGGTTCAGGCTGAGCCTCCATCTGAACCCAGCTAGACCCAGGGCTCCCTGCTTTCTTTTTTCTTTTTTCTTTTTTCTTTTTTTTTTTTTTTTTGAGCTAGTCTGAAGATATTTATACTTCACACAAAATCCTCTTCTTGGGGCCTTTTTTCAGGTTTTCTCAGGTTTCAGGAGAATCCCTGTTCTGCCCCAGATCTTCTTTGATTTTTACCCATCTCTGTTTCTTAGGTGCAAATATGTTCTGTTTATGGAGGAAATATGGAGAATTTGAAATCTTCTGATCAACTCTGTCATCTTCTCAGAGTCTCCCAAATTACAATTTTCTTCAGTGAGCTTTTGTACCTCCTTTTCCATGTGGTCATTTTTTCTTTTTAAGGAGTTATTCCCTTCAATGAAATTTTGTACCTTTTCCATTTGACAAATTATGTTTTTTTAAATATTTCAGTATTTTTTGTGCTTCCTTTACCAGGATTTAAACTAAGTTTCCCCTTTATTTTCTTGCATCACTCATTTCTTTTCCCAATTTTTCTCTGCCTCTTAAAAAAAAAAAAAACACCTTTTCAGTTCCAACAATTCTTTTTTGGCCTGAGACCAATTCACATTTTTTTCTTTGAGGCTTTGAGGTAGCTGCTTTGACTTTATTGTCTTTTTCTGACTTTGTGTTGTGGTCTTTTGTCAACATAGTAACTTTCTATGGTCGAGTTCTTTTTGTTGTCTTTATTTGTTCATTTTTTTAGTCTTATTTCTTGGACTTTTAACTTGATGTTAAAGTTGGGCTCTGCTCCTGGGTAGAAGGGGCATTCTCCCAAGTTTCATTTTGTGTGTTTATGTGTGTGTGTATATTTATTTTCAGAGCTGGTTGTAGAGGTCTGTAAATTTTTGGTTCTCTCAAGGTGGTATGATTTAAGGCACGGTATGATCTCTATTCCACAGATTTGTACTCTGGTCTGTGAGTGACCACAAACATTCTTTTCCATCCTAGAATTGTGACCAGGATTTTCCCTCCTATGAGACTGCATGCTTTTGTGCTCCTTCTTGTGATCTGGAACTGAATATGGACAATGAAACAAAGTCCTGCACCAAGTGCCAGTACAGGGTCCCTTGTAATTTTCTGACCAGTTGTCTGATCCTGCTGTGAGCTGAGAGCTCAAGAAGTCACTACTGCTGATGCAGCCATCCCCAAGATCTATTGGTAGCTTGCTGGGGGTGCAGCCTGGGCTGCACCATGCTTCATTCTCATGCTGGTGAAACATACCTTTCCTACTGATCTTCTAAGTTGTCTTGGTCTGGGTAATTGTTTCATTCTGATCTTATGTTGGTTCTGCTGCTCCAGAATTCATTTAGTCATGAGCAAAATTCAATAAAGTAGACTGAGGCACATTTTCTCTAAGCAAGATAACTTTTTTAAAAAGTTTAAAAATCATACAGGATATTAATATTTTATCTTTTTAAAGCATTATCTTAAATTTTTTTGGAGGGGAATTTTGAGAGCAGATGAGTCTCTGCCTTTAGTCCTTCATCTAAAGACCTCTTTAGGGTGTTTGTATTAAAAGAAAATTTGAAAGGGGCATGGTTAATAGGGTTAATAGTTCCTAAGATTCCTAGTTTTATTCCCCTAATCACACTGGGTTTCATTGAATTTCACCAAATTTCATTTGGTCTTTGGGTTTTGATGGCAGTTGTTCTGGCATGAAATTGAGGATCTTCTCCTTCCAGATTGATTCTTGTTTGCTGGGAAACTAGGTCATCTTTTATCTCAATTCTTACCTAGTACTTCATTATTGAATAGGCATTGCCTCAGATGAACAGACCCCCGAAAGACCTTAGTTTCAAAAGGTCAAGGTAACCTACTGCATCCTGGTCCATCTCAGTTGTCTTGACTTTTGTCTTACTGTTGGACTCTCAGGCCTCTGGAGGAAAGTGGGGCTAATGATATTGAGCAGCTCTGTCTCACTCAAAACGTGGTCACTCAGAAGTCAAGACCTCACTTTTGGGATGTCATTGGCCCTCCTTGAGAATGAAGGATGAAAAATAATTTGTTATGGCACAGTAATAATTCATTATATTCATATACTGTAATTTCTCATCATTTTGGCCTCTGAATGTGACCTCATCATTTGACTGAAACTATTCTCTCCAGAATTACCAGTGATCTTTAATTTGCTAAATTGAATAGGCTTTTTTTTTTCATCTTTAGCCTTTATTTCCCTCTTTGCTTTATTTGACATCATTGACTCCCCACTTTCTTTTAATATTATACTTCTCTCTCCTGGTTCTACTTGTGTGACCCTTCTTCTCAGTCTCCTCTGCTCACTTATCATCCTGATCCCAACCTCTAACTGTGGGGCATCTCCAAAGACCTAAGAGTTTTGTTCTTTTTTCTTATCTCATTGTGCCATGCATGTGTTTAACTGTCTTCTCCATGCAGACAGCTTACAGGTCTACATATTCATCCTCAGTCTCTTCCCTGGGCTACTTCAGTCCCACATCATCAGCTTTCTACTGGACATTTCGAACTGGATGTTCTGGAGATGTTTCAAACTCAGCATGTCAAAAACTGAACTTACTTCCTTTCCCCACAAAACCTCTTCCCTTCCAAACTTCATATTTTTCAGTAATACTTGATTCTTTACTCCATCCTACATACCCAGTCAGTTGCCAAACGTTGCCACTTCTATTTCCACAAGAACTCTTGAATCTGATGCCTTCAGTCTGCCCCCACAACCAATCCTTTGATTCAGGCTTCTTCTTCTTTTACCTAGACTATTACAATAACCTCCTAATTGATTTCCCCTTCTTTAAGTCTCTCCCAACTCCAGTCTTTCCTTCACACAGCTGTCTTAGTGATTGTCCTTAAGTTCAGATGTGATCATGTCATTCCTCTATTCAGTAGGATCATTGAGTTTTAAAGCACATCACTATCTAGTCTATTTTCCAACCATAATTCATATTATCCATCTCCTCAGACTCATAGTTCACCCAAATCTGCCTTCTCTATTTTCCTCACATACTACGCCATTTGAGCATCTAATATGCAATGCCATTCCCTGTGCTTCCTCTTCCTTACCTTAGCCTCATAGAATCCATCTCTTTCTTCAAGATGCAGCTCAAAACATCACATTATAACTTCATCTCTACACTGCTAATGCCTCCCTCTCTCCTTTCTTTTCTTGCTTTTACTTTATATTTATTCTCTATGTATATATATGTGTGTGTGTGTGTGTGTGTGGTGTATTATATATACACATATAACTGTATAACATTATATATGTAAATAGTATTTGGTTTGCACACCAATTAAATATTTATTTAGTGGCAACTAAGTAGCACAGTGGAGATAGTGCTGTGCTTGGAGTCAGGAAGACCTGAATTCAAATCCTACTTCACACTTACTAGCTGTGTAAGCATGTGTGCCTCAGTTTCCCCATCTGTAAAATGGGCGTAATAACAGCACCTGCTTTTCAGGGTTGTTATGACAATCAAATGAGATAATTGTAAAGCACTTAGCACACTGCCATGCACATAGTAAGTGCTATATAAAAGTTGTTATAATTAAAGAAACTATAAATATTAAATGTTTCTTTTCATTTTGGTACAAAAGATATATGGGAGAGGGAAAGTCTATGCTAAAATAGTAATTTTATTTAAAATCTTTTCCACTATACACAGGAGGATGACTCTTCTGACTCAAACAAAGATAAAAGAAAAGTGAAAAAAAAGGTCACATCCTCTGGAGGAGTAATTTTGAGAAGATAATCAGTGAGTGACACTACTTTCAATGAAAAAAATCTGTTTGATTTTTCCCTTTCATGTTAAGTTGACATGTCTCCTATTCATTGCTCAGTATTCTTCTGAAGGGCAAAGATCTGTGCTATTACATGATTGAAAAAAGCAAAAATATAAATGAACTATTGTAAAGAATTTAACGTATTAAATTAGTGTAGTGTCATTCTTCCCCTCTTACCCCCATACACTTTTCAGATATCTTCTTAGGCAATGTCAAAGATTCAAAAATAGATTTATACATGTTAATAAAATTGGCTTTACAAAAATGTAAAGTAAACCAATTTTTGTGATTGTTTCTTTTTTAAACATACAATT
Source organism: Antechinus flavipes (assembly GCF_016432865.1). Taxonomy (NCBI): domain Eukaryota; kingdom Metazoa; phylum Chordata; class Mammalia; order Dasyuromorphia; family Dasyuridae; genus Antechinus; species Antechinus flavipes. Next base: position 530,726,187 of record NC_067400.1, read on the forward strand.
CTTATGACCTTGCAGTAGAGGTTTCTTATTTTTAAAAAAAGCTTTCCTTAATGAATTTTACCATGTAGATAATTTCATTAATAGTGCTATTTATCATAACAACTAAATTTTATTTATACAGTGTTGCAAAGCTCTTTTCTCAGAACAACTTTGTGATATAAGTAGTGCAAATCACTCTGGGAGTAATTAAATATAGAAATTAAATACAGAAATCATACCTGAGATATGATTTAAGGCCATATTTCTGGACTTTAAATCAAGTGCCCTCTCCTTTTTGCTAGTCTGCTTCTCATATACTATTGATACCAATTGCTCATCATTCAGAGAACATCTGCCCTTTACATTTAAAAAAACAACTTTTATTTTTATTATTTTTTAGAAATGGGGCCAAAGTTTCAAATAACGGACAGCATTTTTACTTTGAAGAAGAGTGCAGTATTACACATTTCATGAAATCACTGTTAACTTTCCAGGAATAACAAGTGATCATATCTTCTAAAATAAAAAAAATGCTAAGAAAATTAAAATAATCTATTTTAAACTCATTAGCTTTTATGTTTCCTTACAAATTTATTCAAAGTGCACACTGTATTTTCTTCTCTTTCTCTGAGTTTCAAAATTATATGCTGCTTCATGGGAAAAGAATCCTTGAAATTTCCACTTAGAAATTTTTTTTAAGGTAAAGGAACTTTGATTTCTTATCTGCCAACACTTGTTTTATTTGGTGCAGTAGAAAGGACACTGGGAATCACTGGGATTTGTGTTGAAGTTAGCTTTGCTGCATACAGCCTGTCTAACTATAGACAAGTTATTCCACTTTGCCTGAGTCTTTATTGTCTTACTTGTAAAATAGTATTGTTGGAACTAAGTACTTCAAGAGATTGTTGTAGAAGAAAGCACTTAGTAAATATTTGTTAAATTGAACTGAATATTACAGAAGCCAATCACTTGTAAAGGAAAATTACAGTAAATGGCATAAATTTCAGGAATTATGAGCTTTGTAACCTATTAATAATGTAGTGAACCAATACTAATAGGAGCAGCTTTATGTCTGTCATATCTATATGATAATAAATTGTGTGTGTGTGTATGTGTGTGTGTGTGTGTGCATGCATGCGCATGTGTGTGTGTGAGACACATCCCCCTTGGTAATCCCTCCAGATTTGCAACATGGTTGGCCAGGATTAGAGATTTAATGTGAGGTTTTGGAACAAAAGGGAAATAACCTAATCTACCAGCAAACCTTTATTATGTGCTAAAGCACTATGGGAGCCTTCAGAATACAAAACCAAAAATTAAATGGATCTTGGCTCTCTTGGAAGCTTCATGTATTGTTCTAACCAAACTGAGCTAACCAGCCACAGACTACTAACAATTATCATTGACTAATAATCTATTAACAATTAAGATGAGCCTATAACAAATAAAATTTTTTCTACTCCCAAAAAAATCATCCTTAAGGAAACAGTTGGATTTAAGAATTTCTATGGTATGTATATAAGCTCACATCTATACATACATATACATGGATGCGGTGCTAATGGTAGTGAAGAGGTGTGAGAATTGAGGTGGGTAATCCCCTCTGGTTGGAGCAGGTCCAAATCGAATTTGCAAACCCAAAGTCTGAGTGGAGAAAAGGGAAGTTTGTTGTTCACTAAGGAGGCTTTCTTAGTAGGCAAAACTCCTCATTAGGAATTTGGCAAAGGTGTGTTAACAGACCCCTGGTTATATGGGCAAATGTTGGCCTGGGGCTGGGAGCTGTCTGGGTTAATGCAGATTAAAAAGGACACAATTTCAAGGTTCACCCCCATCACATATACATATTATTTATGTGTACATATATGTATATGCAAAAACATATACATATTATTTATAAGTGTGCATATAGGTGTATCTATATATACATACATACATATATATATATGGGGTGTGTGTGTATGTGTGTGTGTGTGTGTATGTGTAAAAGGTAGATTTCAATTGAATCTTGAAGGAGGAAGGGGAAGTGAGAAGGCAGAGATGAGGAGAAGGGAGAGCATTCTGGACATTGAGCACAGCTAGAGAAAAGGCTTAGAGCCAGGAGATAGCAACTGTATGAGGAATAGCCAGGAGCCCAGTGTCACTGGAGACTAGATTATGTGGAAGAGAGTAGATTGTAAAAAAAAAAAAAAATTGAAAAAGTAGGAAAAGTACAGGTTATGAAGGACTTCAAAAACCAAACATTTGGAAAGTTTGGAAGAGGGGAGGGTTTTTGGGAAAAGATTTTGAGAACCCCTTTTTTGGGGGTAATCTGCCTGACCTCTAGCAGGATCAGGGAGTAAGCCCAAGCAGGCTATTGCAGTCCCTCCACATTCCCATTCCTATATTTTTCAAACACAGATTAGCAAAGTGGATAGAGGAAAGTATTTCTTTTTGTTCTTGGGGAAAGGGGAGTATCCTGCTCCGTAACAGGACCACACCTTTCCTTTAAAGACCAGGTCAGGCCTTTAAGTTGGCTAGTGCTAGTCCCATCAGAATCCTAATTGGTCAAAATCCTTCCAGATTACAATTCTCCCTTACCTGGTAAATAATACACCCAATTCTAAGCAAAATGTGACCAAAACTCTTCCTTTTATTCTTTGAATTCTTGCTTTTGATCATCATCAACGTTCCTAATTCTTTCTTATCCAAAAGGCAACCCCCCATACTTGCAATATGAAATATATTAACTGCAAGCCTAGAACTTGGGATTTTTATCCTTTCTCAAGAACATCCGTGGAAGCAAAACAGCTAAGATTGTAAAATCCCATTTCTTACAAGATGATGAATTTTATTTTTAAAGTGTTGGGTTTGAAATGTCTATAGAATGTCTAAGAGAACCCATAAACTTCCCACCGACCCCAAACTCTTCCTTCTTCCCAGTTTCCCTATTATTGTAAGAGTACCACCATCTTCCAGGAACCCAGTATCACAATCTAGGTGTTTTCCTCAATTTCACACTCACTGCACATATCCAATCTGTTGCCAATTCCTATCCTTTTTTTTTTACCTTTGCATTGTTTTTTGTGTATTCTCTTTTCACCTCTGATCGCCTCCATGCTGGTGTAGTTTCTTTTATCACTTCATTCTTCATTCTTACATTATTTTAATAGCCTTCTGGTTTCTCTGCCTATTCTACTTCCACTCAGCTATTAATCTTTCTAAAGCACAAATATGATTATGTCTCTATCTTCTTATTCAATAAATTCCAGTGATTCCTTATTAACTCCACAGTCAAATACAAAATCCTCTGTCCTTCAAAAGCCTTAATAGCCTAGTTCCTATCATATATCTGCTTTCCATTCTTTTTTCCCCCCCTGAAACATTTGGGGTTAAGTGACTTATCCAGGGTTACACAGCCAGGAAGTGTTAAGTGTCTGAGACCAGGTTTGAACTCAGGTCCTCTTGAGTTCATGACTGGTGCTCTATCCACTGCCCCATGCTTTCCATTCTTCTTGTATTTTATTCCACATATTCCATAATCCAATGACAACTGGTCATTTTGCTTACAAGAAATTGCATTTCTTACACCTTTTCATTGACTATTGGGCCTTATGCTTACAATGCTGTCCTCCTTCATCTCTTCTTCCTTCAGATTGCTCCAATCCTTTTTTGAAAGGAGATTTTCCTGGTTCTCATTCCACCCTATCCCCAAATGTCCATATAGCAATCTCTCTCAGTTTGTCTTTCATGTGCACATCGTTGTTTGCAGAGTGTCTTTCCCATTAGTATGTATATTTCTTGAGGTTAGGGTCTATTTTTTTGCCTTTCTATCCAAAGTGTTTAGCCAAGAATGGATATTTCAAAATTGCTGACTGGATATAGGGAAGAAAATTAACATAGTTTCATTGTCACATGAAAATACTGTGTGCAGAGGAAATGGATCAAGTGCTATTCATTATGGACAATCTACTTGCAGCAGATCATGATTAGACCACTTAGTGGCAATTTGAAAATAAATTTAGGGACAGCTAGGTGGCGAAGTGGATAGAACACCAGCCCTGAAGTCAGAAGGATCTGAGTTCAGATTTGGCCTCAGACACTTACACTTCCTAGCTGTGTGATCCTGGGCAAGTCACTTACCCCAATTGCCTCAGTAAAAATAAATAAATAAATAAACTTAAATGCTATATATGCTTGTAAATATATACTGGCACCAGGAAATTAAAACAGGTAGTCATATATATGAAAAATTATTCTCTGGTTTGCTGACACATCTTACCCTCTAAAATTGGCAGAGTTAGGGACACAAAGGGCATTTGCTTCTTAAAACCCAGAGGACAGAAGCAATAAAATAATGAAACACAATGGTTCTCATTTTTTTTCCAAACACATTTAGAGATATTCAAACAAGGCTTACTGCAACTAAATATTTAGGAGTACAGATCTATTTTTTTGGAACATATTTATTTTCCTAGTGACATCTTTTTCTTCAATTATTAGGAATTTCTTCTTAGTCGTATTTGGTCCTGGTCACATCCAGCATGTACCTTCCCGTTGCTCTCTGAAAATCATTATCAATTCTTCAAAGGCTGTTGTGTCCCATGCCTCCCAGACATATTATAACTGGTAAATCAAAGGAGAGGTATAATAAAATAGAATTTAATTTAGTTAAAAAAACACCAAAACAAAAAATGAATGTCTTGTTTTGCCAGCAATGCAATTGTGCAGCTGCTATTCAACAGCAAATAGGATTTTTATCAGGTTTGCATGGAAAATGAGGGGTGTGGTGACCTGACCTGTATCAGTCTGGACCTGCTTTCACATCTTGATATCCTGACATCCCTTGTACCCTGCTTCTTTCATGGACTTTGTTATCCATGTGTAAAAGGGACAGACATTTGATAAGTGGTAAGTGATTTTGTTTTTTTTTAATGTGCCTGTGGGTTGTAGATAGAGACCAGCCATTCCCCTTAAGGAGTTCCTACCACCTGAGGGTTCCCCAATATATGGATATTGATACTTTAGTGCTGCAGTTTAGCCTTGTTCATTGTTAGAGAGGGAAGGAACTATACATGAGGAGATTAGCACTCTTCTTAAGTTTTACAACCATCCTTCATATTGAAGATGTCTCATAGAGACAGTCATACTTATTCTTCGTTTTCTATTTGGCTGTATCCTAATGATCAAGAGCTTTACTTGCTTGTTTGAACGTAGGAGCTTTGCTGGTGATTCTCCTTTGATCTCTCCTATTAGCTTCTGCACTATTCCTACAAATCCATGATGTTCCATCTCCTTGAGAAACTTTGCTCATTATTGAAGCCTAGCATTGGTCTTTTCTGGGCCTCTTTACTGCTTTCCTTTTTGTGGTTCCTGAGAACTATAGCTCATCTTTTTCTTTTCTGTCACTGGCAGTCTTGTTGTTGGGCTTCCTTACCTGGGTTGAGCCTGAAGGCAATAGTACTAGCTAGGCAACAGTACCAGCTACTGTAGTTTTTGTTTTTATCTTTTTTTTTTTTTTGACCTTTTTTTAATTAAAGCTTTTTATTTTCAAAACATATGCATGGAAAATTTTTCAACATTGACTCTTTCAAAACTTTGTGTTCCAAATTTCCACCTCTTTCTCCCCACCCCCTCCCCAGATGGCAAGCAATCCAATATATTAAACATGTTAAAATATATGTTAAATCCAATATATGTGTATATATTTATACAGTTATCTTGTTGCACAAGAAAAATCAGATCAAAAAGGACAAAGAAAAATGAGAAAGAAAATAAAATGTGTAGAGGACTTGCAGATAGTAGGAGAACTCTGGGAAAGGTATATTTGAAACAAGGATACTTACAGCAGGATGCTTATAGTTAAGCACTTATTCAGTGTGATTGATGAGATAGAGGTTCTCTAGTTCACATATACTTAGTGTGACGAAATGATGTAATCACTCTAGTTGGCATATACTAGTTGGCATATGGTGATGTAATGGCTCTATAGTGTGCTAGAGTGATATAATCATATTAAGGTATTTAAGGGGTGAGAGGACTTGAAATAAACAGAGTCCATATTTGACCATCCTTGTGGTGGCTCTCCTCTACCTAAGACCAAGGCTCATCTAGAGAGCCTCCAGAAAGCTAGTCCAGACACTACATTTTGGCGCCCAACATGAGGTTCTAGACGTGAGGTTCTGGATGTAAGGACCTACACTCAGTAGTTTGACTGATGCGATCGTAAACTCAGTGGAGAAGTCCTTGTGATCCAGAAATAGGGTGAGTATAAAAATAGACAAGCAGGAAACTTAAGGGCTAAACAAATCACTTTCGTTTTTCAGTTGAACAGGGGCAAATACTAAGAAAAGAGCCTCTCCCACCCCGAGGAGAGTATGTAGCATGCATAGTTAGGTTAATAGAGAAGCAAGGTTTGTTGGTAACTCAGAGGCAGATCACTAGACTCTTAAATATATTAGAGTGGATGTCTCCTTGGCTCTCTAATGAAGAAAAATTAGAGCCAGATAGGTGGAAACTAGTGGGAGAGCAACTAATTGAACATTATGAAGCTATGGGTCCTGATTCAATTACTGAGTAAATATTCCTTATATACAATATAATAATTGGCTTTAAAGAATCTCACAAGTTCTAAAACAAGGAAGTATGAGGAAAAAGAGCAGAAGGGGGATGGTATGGACAATGCAGCTGGAGGGCATAGCCAGTTAGGCCAAGTTAAGTAAATAACTACCATGCTGATAAGCTTAAAGTGTGGTGCTTCTCACTTTCAAAGCTCAGTTTCACTTCTGCCTATACATGAGCAGAAGCCCTTAGGGCATTCACCATCTCCTGACCCTCCCCCCTCAAATTCACCTTCATGGGTGGGAGGGAGGAGGAGGAGGAGTGGGAGGGGCAGTGCCACCATCAGCACCACCCATGCAGCAGCTTTGTCTACCCCCTATGACATGATTACAAAAGGCACTAATTAAAGTTAAAGAGTAAGGGCAGGACATATCTGATTTGAGAATAGAAGCATCCCCTGTGATTGAAGAGTTTGACTCTTCAAATCAAGAAAAAAGATACATTTCTTTTAAACTGGAAATTATCAAAGATCTGAAAAAGACTTGCCCTTTTGGCTACATCACCTTATGTTATTATTAGAGAATTTGGCTTTTGAAATTTTAACCCTTAATGATTGGAAATCTATAGCACTGACATGTTTAGGACCTTGACAAAACTTGTTGTGACTTTCTGAGTATAGTGAACTCTGTAGAATACAAGCCCAATGAAATAGGCAACCTGGAACTAATATACCAGTCACCTGTGACCAATTAATAGGTGTAGGTTCTTATGCAGACACTTCAGCACAGATTAATTACTCTATAGCAGCAGATGAGCAAATTGCTTCTGCTGCTATTAAAACATGGGGCACAGGAAGACAAGATAGAGGGAAAGCTTTCATGAAAATAGAGCAAGGTCCAAATGAACCCTTTGCTGATTTCGTAGGATATCTGCAGACAGCTGTCATACGAACTATTGGTGAAAACATAGCAACAGACATTTTGATAAGGCAACTTGCTAAAGAAAATTCTAATGAGGTTTGTAGAAGAATTATACTAGGACTACACAGGGATGCTCCTTTAGAGGAGATCATAAGATGCTGTGGCACAGTGGGCACAAGTACCTTTTATACCCAGGCTATGATGCAGACTTCCCAAGATCCAAACATGGGAAGACAGGGTCTCTTCTGGCAAAGGACTTCCAGAGAGACTCGTAGATGCTTTCAGTGTGGTAAAGCAGGGCATCTGACAGCTCAATGTTGGCAAAAAGATAAAGTAAAAGAACAGGGCAGGAAAACAAGACCCAAAACCCCGTGTCTGAAATGCAATAAGGGCTTCTACTGGGCATCAGAATGTAGACTGGTTCAGGGAAATGGGATGAGGGGCCCAGCCCCAGGGCCCAAAACAAAAAAATACTTGGGGATGATGGCAGCTGATGCTACTCCAGAGAATCTTTAAAAGTTCAGTACTCAGACATGACCAATCAGCCAAGAAGCAATCTGATGGGAGAAAGAGATTACATAATTAATCAGGAAGCAACCTGATGGGAGAAGGGGATTACAATTCGGGAGAATAAATTGTATGCAGCTGGGACAACTGAGATATTCCCTGGAGAGGTGAAATCTATCCCCGTCCAGCCTATAGATCTTTTGCCTCCAGGCACAGTAGGCTTGATCATTTCACTTCCTAAGAGTGCTTACAAAACAGTATTTATTCATACACTGACTTGGAAAAACTGGGGAATATGTAGCTAATATCCCAGTTACTAATACAGGTAGATGATGTGAGACTTATCACCCAGGAGTAGTAGCATAAGATTTACTCTTACAGACGCCTAATAAGCAAGCTGGTGATAGTCGCCCAGATTCTGACTCCTAACAACAGAATCCAGGAATATTCTGGACAACAGCTGTGACAACTGACCGACCTATGCTCATTGTCTATATAAATGGCCTACCATTGGAAGGGTTGGTAGACACTGGTGCAGATCGTACAGTCATTAGAGGTGCCAACTGGCCCAGTCACTGGCCAAAGATTAAGGCAGACACCTACATGTCTGGCGTAGGAGGATCAATAGCAGCTGAAGTTAGTGCTGCCCCTTTGAGATGGATATTTAAAGGTGAAACAAGAGTTTTTACTCCTTTTGTAGTAAATAAAATCCCCATCAATCTATGGGGAAGAGACATCTTACAACAGTTAGGATTACAATTGAGTAATGGCCTCTTTGAGTTATAGACATTAAAGACTGTTTCTATTTTATCCCTCTGGATAAGGAGGATATGAAAAGATTTGCCTTTTCAGTGCCCAGCATTAACTTAGCTGAGCCTTATAAAAGATATGAATGGACAGTTTTGCCACAAGGAATGAAAAATAGCCCTACTATGTTCAAATGTATGTTGCTGCTGCTCTTGCTCCAGTAAGAAAAGCATTGCCAAAAGTTATGCTATTACATTATATGGATGATATATTGGGATGTACACCTGAGGAGCAAATGTTAGAAGCATGTCTACAAAAGACCATAGAAACATTAAGAAACTATTAATTTTATATAATCTCAGAAAAATTCAAAGGCACACTCTTTTTTAATATTTAGGATATGAAGCATATCCTAGGGTGCTTACAGTACAAAAACTTTCTTTAAGAACAGAGAAGTTGAACACATTAAATGACTTTCAGAAATTGATGGGAGATATCCAATGGATGTGACCAGTGTTAGGCTTGACTACCTATCAGTTACAACCATTATATGACATTTTAAAGGAAGACAGTGCTTTAAACTTGCCACACCAGCTTATGAAAGAAGCTCAAGAGGCTTTGAGAGAAGTTGAACTGGCTTTATCCAATGTGGTTGAAAGAGTCCCTCAAAAACCCTTGGAAATAACAGTTTTTGGTAACCTATTTAACATGTAAAGGACTGCTTGCCATCTGAGGGAGGGGTGGAGGGAGAGAGGGGAAAGTAGAAGTGAGTGCAAGGGATAATGCTGTAAAAAATTACCCTGGCATGGGTTCTGTCAATAAAAAGTTATTTAAAAAAAAAAAAAGAAATATCAGTTTTTGCTACACAAGAGGCACCCACAGCAGCTCTTATCAAGGAGACAGTGTGATAGAGTGGGTAAACCTCCCGGCACAACCAGAACAAAGCCTTACTCCTTACCCAGTGCTTGTGGCTACAATTTTATTAAAGGCCATTAAGCGAGCAATACAATTATCTGGGATAAAACCTGACAAGATATATACCTTTTATACTAATACACAAATTAATGTGTGCTGCGAAACTATCCTAAAGTGGCAAATTTTATTGGCCACAACTCCAAATTTTACATACAGGTCTCCATTAAAGATAACTCTGCTATTACATAATTGGCAATGGATTTTTGAAGAAAAGATTTCTAAGGTTTCTCTTAAAGGACCAACTATCTTTACAGATGCATTTAAACATGACATTTATGCTGTATACTCTTGTGACTTAACTATAAAAAGAGTAGTCAGAACTCCTTTTCAGTCCACTCAGCAGAACGAATTGGGTGCAATCATTCTAGCTCTTACCAGGAGACGTAAATACAGTATCTGATCTGGCCTATATAGTAGGTGTGGTACAAAGAATTGCCACAGCCCAAATAAAATTTGTAGCTTCCAATATATATATCAGCTCTTTAAGGAACTTCAAGAGCAAGAAAGTGTCAAGGTAAGATATCTTGCATGTCCATTCTCCGGGTCCTATTTTTTTTTTTTTAATGGAAATTCAAAGGCAGATAGCCTTCTAACCATGTTAGCTAATACTCCTTTATTTCAGGCAGCCCAAGAATCTCATTCTAAACACCATCAGGCTGCTCGAGCTTTACTTTACAATTTAGAATAACAAAAAAGGACGCAAGGAGCATAGTAAAAGCCTGTACAGCCTGCCTTCCTTTCCATGCACCTATGCTCCCTCCAAGGAAGAACCCTTGTGGTTTGAGATCCAATGAAATTTGGCAAATGGATGTGACCCATTATAAATCTTTCAGTCGTCTGTCTTTTATCCATGTGTGGTAGATATCTTTTCAGGATTCACTTTTGCAATACCAGCAGCAAAAGAGACAACCCAAGTGGTCACTGAATTCCTTATATAATCTTTTGCAATCATGGGTGTGCCACAAGCAATAAAAACAGGTAATGGACCTGCATCTACTTCTAAACATTTTGCACACTTTTGTGCACAGATTTTACACACCACTGGCAGACCCTTTAATCCTCAAGGACAGGCAATAGTAGAGAAGAGTAACAGACATCAAGATGCTCCTCCAAAAACAAAAGAAAGGGGGGCCACAGGTAACCCTAGAGAATTTTTAAATTTAGCTCTTTACATCATTAACTTTTTGGTTTTTGACAAAGATGCACTGGCTCCGGCAGACAGGTTTTATAACCCACTAGAAGGGCAGTGTCCAGTGCAAGCAGCTCCACTATCTTTAGATAATCGCCAGGTGATGTGGAGAGACCCAGAAAGTGGTGAATGGAAGGGACCAGATAGGCTAACTGCTTGGGGGAGAGGATTTGCTTGTATCTCCACAGGTGGAGAAGGAACCAGATGGGTGCCAACGAGCTGTATTCACCTTGTCCATCGCAGAGCAGACCCTTGAAACGAAGGAGAAGATCCAAGAAACATCCGGTGGCTCCATCTCTGACTATGTGTGTCACTGAAAAAGTATGGCTGTTAACCCTATGAGTATGGCAATTGACTCATGAACATCAAAAATTGTTAATGAGACTGCTTCAGGATTTCAAAATCTGCACAAATCATAGGATTCCCTGACACATGAAGCAATGGACAATAGATTGATTTTGGACTATCTCTTGGCTGCTGAAGAAGGCATATGTGTGATTGTTATTTATATACCGTCCTTCTAGGACTTATGGACATATATATTCATATTGTTTGTTACATCATTACTAGCCTGTGTTATATTGCTATATGCTTGTGTAATATCTCCTTTACTGATGGATTTATGTATATCTATTTCAATTAATACCCTTCAGCCCAGAGGAAACCTGCTAACAATATCTGGTTTGACTCCCTATTTCCCTTTGGTGTTTTCATTTCCCTTCTTGAGAAATCAGAGAGAGTATGACTCCTTGTGTTCTAAAACAAAAGAAAACAGGAGATGGAGAGGACCACAAATAGTGAGAGAACTCTGGGAAAGGTATATTTGAAACAAGTACTTTCAGCAGGATGCTTATAGTTAAGCACTTACTCAGTGTGATTGATGAGATAGAGGTTCTCTAAGTCACATATACTTAGTGTGACGAAATGATGTAATCACTCTAGTTGGCATATACTTAGTGTGATATGATGACACAATGGTTCTACAGTTGGCACATGCTCAGTTGCTAGAGTGATGTAATTGCACTAAGGTATTTAAGAGCTGAGAGGACTTGAAATAAATGGACTCCATCTTTGTCCATCCTTGTGATGGATCTCCCGCCTTCATCTTTCCTCTACCTAAGCCCAACGCTCGCCCAGAGATCCTCCAGACAGCTAGTCCGGACACTACAAAAATACAAGTAAACAACAAAAAGAGTGAAAATGCTATCTTGTGATCCACACTCAGTTCCCACAATCCTCTCTCTGGGTGCAGATGGCTCTCTTCATCACTGAACAATTGGAACTGGCCTCAATAATCTCATTGTTGGAAAGAATCACATTCATCAGAATTGATCATTGAATAATCTTGTTGTCATGTACAATGATTTCCTGGTTCTCTCCCTTCACTCTGCATCAGTTCATGCAAGTCTCCTCAGGCCTCTCTGAAATCATCCTCCTGATCGTTTCTTACAGAACAATAATATTCCATAACATTCATATGCCACAATTTATTCAGCCATTCTCTAATTGATGGGCATCCACTCAGTTTCCAGTTTCTGGCCACTACAAACAGGGCTGCCATAAACATTCTTGCACATGTGGGTCCCTTTCCCTTCTTTAGTATCTCTTTGGATTATAAGCCCAGGAGTAACACTGCTGGATCAAAGGGTATGCACAGTTTGATAACTTTTTGAGCATAGTTCCTAGTTGCTCTCTAGAATGGTTAGATTCGTTCACAACTCCACCAACAATACATCAGTATCCCAATTTTCCCACATCCTCTCCAACATTCATCATTATTTTTTCCTGTCATCTTCGCCAATCTGAGAGGTAGTGGCTTACCTTGCTTTTCCATATGAAGGCTATTTAGGCTAATTTTGACTCTTCATGGTTACTAGGGGACCTTTCTTCCATAACTAGAAATTATGGATTATAACATTAGCACTAGAAGGGACCTTCAAGGTGAATAAAGGTAAACTCATTATTTTACAGATGGAGAATGAAGAGACAAAGGTTGTGATTTTTCCAGTCACAGAGCCTTTAAAAGTTTGAGGCAACATTTGAACCAGGACTCCCAAATTCTGGACATTGATGGGGCACAATGGGTAGAGTGCTGAGCCCTAGAATCAGGAAGACGTTCTTCTTGAGTTCAAATCTGGCCTAAGACACTAGCTGCACGACCCTGGGGAAGTCACTTAACCCTGTTTGCTCTTGTTTCCACATAGTAAATGAGCTGGAGAAGGAAATGGTAAACCACATCAACATTTTTGCCAAAAAGAGTAAAAATGGGGTCATGAAGTCCTGGATGTAACTGAAATGACTGAAAAACCTGTTTTGTCTCAAGAGCCTGAATTCTATCCATTAAGCTAGTAGCTTAGATAATATTTTAATATTATCTTTTGTTTACTTATCACTTGTGTTTCCCAGGATATCCCACTCATTTCCTTTAGGCAGTCATCCTTTCTAAGAAGAGAATCAAAATGAAATTTTAAAAGTTCTGAAATACTAAACAGCCCATTAACTCTTTGACAGTTTACAGCACCCATAGTTTTCACCTCTTTGCAAAGAAGGGTGGGAAGCTCATTGTATTATCTCTTTTTCTGGGCCAAGCTGGGTCATTAATACTGTTCAGTTTTGATTTTTTTAACTGTACTTTCCATTTGCATGGTTGTAATCATTGTATGTGCTATTTTCCTGGTTCTGTTTACTTCACTTTGCATTAGTTCATATCTTCTCATCCATTTCTGAATTCCTTGTACTGTTCCTCATGGTCCATTACATTAATTTATCATAATTTCTTTAGCAACTCCCTGAGAGATGGGCATCTTTGACACTAGTTTTTTTTTTTTTTTTTTCCTATTCCACAAAAGGCTACTAAAAATATCTTGAAGTATACGGAAAACTTTCTATCTTTGAACTCCTTGGAATGTATGCCTAATAGTGAGATCACAAGGTCAGGAGGTAATATGAAGGACTCTTAACTTCTTGTATGAATACTATGATTTTTATTTTCTTACTTAAGATAAAAGGTAGGGAAAAAAAGAAAAAAATTAGCAATTTTAATGCTACCTTGTGGTACATGAACTTTTAAATGTACAAATAAAACCAATGTAGCCAAGGAGAAAAAACTTTCTTAAGACCATTTCTAAGATAAAGGACACAATGAACAAACTACATGGTTTCAGTTCTGTAAATTATCTACAGATATAAAGTATAAAAAACCTTTCCACCATACTTTAATTAGGTTGTGAATAATAGTTTTTTGGCATCAAGAAATAGATTTACTTTATCAGCAAATCAGAAAACAGATTTATCCATTGACTGAGAAGGCCAAACTGAATTTGTCCCCAGAGTGTTATACAAAAACAAAGATCTTCAAAATATACCAAAAAAGCAGCCTTGTTCCTGCTGATGGTAATACTGAAAAGTTACTGTTTTTTTCCAGAAGCTGTAAAATCCCAGAGCAATTGCCAGGCAAGTAAAAATAGAAGCAGTAAAAAAGAACTAGTTTTTACTACAGTATGTAGAACACTTTTCCAGGAGTGCAGCAAAAGCAATTTTATCCTTTATCTAAATAAGAAGCAAAAACCTAAAAAGTCAACAAGTTAGCCTTCTGGTTCATACTCCATATACTCATCTGAGCAGCAGGTAGGACCATGCTGGCCTGACAATTGGCCACATAAAACAATCTACAGACTTTATAATTCTAGTCCCTTAGAGTATAGGTATATTAAAAATAATCTATAATTGATAGGAAAGCAACATTTTAAAGGACAAGATGATACATTGTGGCAAATTAAAAGAAATTTTGTATGGCTAGTAGAACACAAGCTGATAAGAGTTGAGAGGAGAAAATTTAGTTTGCTTCTAAAATGGAATTTTTCAGATGAAATTTATTTTAATGGACAGGAAACAACTAATTAGTGATGTGGGACACCTAAGTACCTACACAAACAAATCATTGACTTGTTAAAAAAAAAAAGCCAAAGTTAATACAAGAAAGAATAAAAAATGAGACAAGAATATGGCATATAGTTGAACAACACAAACTTGATCTATTTAGAGAAGTTATTATTACTGAAACATGGTATATGGATAGAAGAAAGCCCATCAGCAAAATCATTTTCTATACACAAGAGACAAAAAATGGCAGAAACACCTTAGCAAACAAACACTTGACTTTCATGTCAAGATATGGCAAGCAAGAACAATTCTGCTTGACAATACAAACTTACTTGTAAAATCTTATGAAGAATGGTAGCAAATTGGGCATATTAATATGTGATAAAACAGGCAGTGGAGAAAAAAATAATCTTTAAAAGTCTAACCAAATAAAGTCATTCCAACATCATTTAAAAATGAAACTGAAAGAAAAAGAGATTTGTAAAGAATTTTATAGCAAACCTAAACTCTTTTTCTTTTTTGTCTCAACATTTGTCTCAACATTACAACATTTCCATTAGAAAGTGTGTGAGCTAGCTGCAACACATTACAAATAAATAATTAGATGGAAAATTATATCAAGGATTCCATATTAAAAAATCTAAAAAAGTGGGCAAAGTATGTGGGGTGACTGAATCCCAAAGTACAATGGGAAGATCCTTTATAGTGGATATAGTGGATTAAGATAAGGGAAAAAAATGGTAAAGAAATCTATCAGATGGGCAGCTTGGATGGGGTGTGATCTCTGCTGGCAGGAATCTTTAGATCAAATAAGATTATATATTTATATTCATACTTGTGTTACAAGAGTGAAGAAGGCTGCAAACTACTAAATGAAATGTTTACTAAAAGCTCCAGATGTCAGAACTCTGAGACCTGGGAGTTGCAGAGTCCTATTTAGGCTGGATGTAACAAAGAATTTCCTAACAATCAAAGCTGTCAAAATGCAATTAGCTGCTTCAGGGAGGAAGGTGATCCTCCATCATTAGAAGCTGCCAAGCAATGGGTGACTTTTGTCATCAAGTAGTTGAGAAGACTGCATTTGAGTACAGGTTGGATAAGATGTCCTCTGAATTACATTTCAACACTAAGAATATTTATGGGAAAGCACTTTAAAACATAATAAAACATTATACAAATGTAACATCTCAGGGTAAATGTTTTTGGTATTTACTTCTGAAATTTATTATTTGTACAACATGTACAACTTCCTTCTTAAACAGAGAATATAAAATCTAACTTGGCTTCTTGGTAATGCATGGTTACCATTATTACAATACACAGCAATTAGTGTTATCTGCATTCTCGATCTTTTTTACCATTAGCTCTTAGATCTGAGGGCAGTTAAAAATGTCTGCTCTGAAAACTCTTCCCAACTGCCTTTTGATTTTATTATTTTAAATTTATTATTATTATTATTATTGTGAGTTAAGTGACTTACCAGGGATCACACAGCTGATATCTGAGGCCAGATTTGAATTTTATGTCCTCCTAACTCCAGAACTAATGCTCTTTCCTCTGCCATCTAACTGCCCCCCCCACCTTTTTAATTAGCTATCATTTTTATGGGCTAGAAATAAGCCTTTTAAAAGACCATTGTTAACTAAAAAAAAAATGGCTAAATGAGATTTCAAGAGTGGTTCTTTAGAATTAAGGATATGAACAATAGTGTTCATGTTTTTTAAAAGATAATTCAGTGATGTGTTCTTGAATGAGGTTGCTAAAATATGCCTTCCAAAAAAGTGGAAAAAATTGCTGTTTAATTATTGCCACTAATCTTAAGAACTCCTGGTCTTACTAAATTCAAAAATTTATCTGCAACTCTCCTTCTGAGAAGAGAGAGCAGGGCATCCTAAAGAGATTTAACTTTAATTTTTTTTTTAAAGCATGTCAAATCCAAGGAATAACATTTAGATGGTGAAGAAAGAATAGTTGGTCCGGCTTCAAAAAAAAAACTTCCTAGACAAAAGAAGATAGCAAAAGGAATCCCAAGAAAAAAATGTAGAATGTCAGAGAATTGTAATTGACAAATTTTTATGAATGTTTTAAATGTACATCTATCTCAGGGTGGTTCAGTCTTTTTATGCTTCAAGGTTCTCAATATTAGACAAGTAAAATTTCAGTGGCAATGTCAGGAGTGATATTCTTTTTTTTTTTTTTTTTTTAGACACTTAATAAATATTAATTTAATGAATAAAATAAAAATGAATGAGATTGTCTCCACATTTTCTCAGCATTGGGCTTCCTCTTTTAGAATCTCCTTCCCATTTCTTTTTTTTTTTTTTTTTTTTTTTTTTTTATAATAAATTTTATTTTATTTAATAATAACTTCGCATTGACAGAATCCATGCCAGGATAATTTCTACACGACATTATCCCTTGCAATCACTTATGTTTCGTTTTTTCCCCCTCCCTCCCTCCTCCCGCCCCAGGATGGCAAGCAGTCCTATATATGCTAAACATGTTGCAGTATATCCTAGATACAATACATATTTGCAGAACCAAACAGTTCTCTTGTTGCACAGGGAGAATTGGATTCAGAAGGTAAAAATAACTCGGGAAGAAAATCAAAAATGCAAATAGTTCACATTCATTTCCCAGTATTCCTTCTTTGGGTGTAGCTGTTTCTGTCCATCATTTCTCCAATGAAACTCAGTTAAGTCTCTTTGTCAGAGAAATCCACTTCCATCAGAATACATCCTCATACAATATCGTTGTCGAAGTGTATAATGATCTCCTGGTTCTGCTCATCTCACTTAGCATCAGACCATGTAGGTCTCTCCAAGCCTCTCTGTATTCATCCTGCTGGTCATTCCTTACAGAGCAATAATATTCCATAACATTCATATACCACAATTTACCCAGCCATTCTCCAATTGATGGGCATCCATTCATTTTCCAGTTTCTAGCCACTACAAACAGGGCTGCTACAAACATTTTGGCACATACAGGTCCCCTTCCCTTTTTTAGTATCTCTTTGGGGTATAAGCCCAATAGAAACACTGTTGGATCAAAGGGTATGCACAGTTTGATAACTTTTTGGGCATAATTCCAGATCGCTCTCCAGAATGGCTGGATTCGTTCACAACTCCACCAACAATGCATCAATGTCCCCGTTTTCCCGCATCCCCTCCAACATTCATCATTGTTTTTTCCTGTCATCTTAGCCAATCTGACAGGTGTGTAGTGGTATCTCAGAGTTGTCTTAATTTGCATTTCTCTGATCAATAGTGATTTGGAACACTCTTTCATGTGAGTGGTAATAGTTTCAATTTCTTCATCTGAAAATTGTCTGTTCATATCCTTTGACCATTTATCAATTGGAGAATGGCTTGATTTTTTATAAATTTGAGTCAGTTCTCTATATATTTTGGAAATGAGGCCTTTATCAGAACCTTTAATTGTAAAGATGTTTTCCCAGTTAGTTACTTCCCTACTAATCTTGTTTGCATTCGTTCTGTTTGTACAAAGGCTTTTTAATTTGATATAATCAAAATTTTCTATTTTGTGATTGGTAATGGTCTCTAGTTCATCTTTGGTCACAAATTTCTTTAGGAGTGATATTCTAAAGGAAAGTTGCCACCTTTAGTTTGCACATAGAAATTTAATATAAAAGAAAAATATACCTAATTCTATAACCCAAGAACTAGAGCCCAAGAGGCAGGCTAAGGAAAAACAGCTTATTTTACAAGGGATTGGTATATAATCCAAACACCAAATCACCCCAAAATATCAAAAACTCATGCCACATACCAGATGTAGAGTTCAGTTCTTATACAAAATATTCTTTTTCACTTTCCCAGTAAGATCTGGAGTGAAGCAAGGTTGCCCACTATCACCATTATTATTCAGTATCGTATTAGAAACACTAGCCTCTGCAATAAGAGTCAAGAAAGATATTAAAGGAATTAGAGTTAAAAAAAATATTCTTGTTCAGAACTCAAGTACAGTCCTCTAATGTGCATATTCTAGTATCATTTTTCACTGATCTATTAGCAGAGAGGTAATACATATGATTCCTTTACTTTAAGATTTAATTTATGTCTGGAGGAACACTACCTCTTGCCTCATAACCTTTTAACTTCACCATTTTAATCCTCTTGGAGGACAGGACAAACTTAAGAGGGTTTAGATTTTATAAATAGTAATTCTCTAAAAAAAAAAAGTCATACTATTTAATAAGATTTAAAGAAGCCACCTTTCTCCTCTCTGCAAATGTATTGTTCAAAATCACACCTCCTGTAGTAACATCACTCTTGGTTTCTACCCTGTTGCCTTGACTAATTGTTATCAGAATGTTCTTGGGAAGAGTCTCAATGGATGAAACTCTTTTGTGAAGGAAAAACTTTTCCAGAAATAGTCCAGATTGGTACTCTTTTACCTTGGTGAAAAATTAGAGTCAATCTGTCCTGCACATTTCCAGTTATGCAGCTGGCAATATATAACGTAAGAACTCTAGGAGCTACTAAAAAGGGGGGAATATATAAGAACAGCACCAGCTCTCCAGCTGTGGTTGAGTTTGCAGCTCCAGTCCATACTTAGTTTCTCTGAACATAGCCTATAATGACAGGTGCATGGATGTTCTAGGAGACATATAAGAAAAATGTTAGATTATTGCATGTTAGTTGGTGATTCTTTTCCAGCTTGGAAAGCTGCCCTTTCATGCGCCATATCAGGCACAAGCACATAACAGGGCCTTCTTGTGCTTTATACAGAGAGAGCACTTCATAGGGAAAGAGAGCTAATCTTGGCATCAGGAAGCAATAAGGCATATTATAAAACAAAATAAAAATTATATTGTTTTTATCTTTTATGAGCAAAAATATTCTGAATAAGACAACTGACCTTAGTGAGCCTTGGTTTCCTCCTATATTTAATAAAAAAAAGATATAATATTTCTACTACCTACTTAAAAGGGTTATAAATAAAATAAAAATCTTCTATAAACCTTAAAAGTGTTTTAGAAATACAGCTTAAAATATGAGTTCTTATATCCTAAAACAAGCCTATCTATACATTGTAGCAGTTCTTGGATTGAATTTAAATTGTACAAATCTGGAAAAGTGAACACTATCAAATTCCTTTTCTGCAAGAGGACTTACCTGAAAGATAACAAATTGTTTCAAGTTTATTTGACTCCATGATGTTTTTAATGAAACAATTTCATAATCATTTTTATAACTGGCCTGTGAAATAATATTTCTGATATGGGTATCCTGAAATATAAAATAAAATTTTTATTAATCCAATCTCTTTATGATCTTTTGAAAGAAATTATGTCACAACCCACAATTCTTTTAGCCCCTTGACATGGAAAACCAACTTTTTAAAAGGCTAACAAACATTAAAAGCATAGCTTGGGGAAAGCAAGTATTAGGAAAAGTCAGAAACACTGCAAGAAGAATGTTTGGTAAATACTGTATTGCATAGCAAAAAAAATTCACGAAGTGCCTTCTGGGTCTAGTACATAGTGCTAAGTGCCGAGGATATGCAAACATTAGGTCATAGACTCATTTCCCTGTCTTATGGTCCTCTGAGTATAGCAGGTATCATGAATCCTTCATTGTGAGTCATGAAACCTGAGCCTTTCTCTTTCACTAAGCAATTGTGTGTCTTCTAATGACAATGAATAAGTGTCTCCTAAATGCAAAGAAATGTGACAGGAGAGATAAGATTAGGCAAAGTACTTACTCTCATGCAATATAAAATCTAGGAGATCTGTACAAATTCATAAAATCAGAGTTTAAAAAATCAATATCTCATATCTGACCAAGAATCTGCTCTATGATATGGCTAACATGATCATGCAGGCTTCTCTTGAATGTCTCCAACAAGGGAAAATTTATTACCTCTTGAAGCAGCCCATTTGAGTTTGGGGCACAGTTCTTAAGTGTGAAGAAATTCCTGCTTAAATTGATGCTAAATCTACCTTATAGTCACTTCTGCCTATTCATTTTATTTCTGTCTTTTGAATTTGGTTTCTTATGATTTTCAAAATCTTTCAGTTCAAAATAATTTTTTTCTACATAGAAGTTTTTATATCATCTGAACCACTTCTGAAATTGAAGAATCAGTATTCTAATCATTGTTGAACTTAATTTCTAAAAACTGAAAACATAGGATATAGGTCTGTTTTAATGCTCTATCTGAATATGAAGGATTTAGGTTTTCTAAGAAAAGGAACTTCATTGCATTTTAGATCTTATGGGAAACAGACTCAAAAACAAAGGGCAGTAGATGTGATCCACAATTTTTGGTTTAAAATATTAAAATAATTCATATCCCATTACCTGTTGAGATCAAGTGACCATTTCCTTAATAGACTGTGTCTAGGCTGATATTTGACAGCATAGTTAATATAAACACAATAGTTTCTGCTTGCACTTTCCCAGCCATTAGTATTTAAAAAATTGCAAATCCTTCTCAGAATAAAACTTTATACCAGACTCTAACTTTTTGCAACTTATAACTGACACTATAAATGGAATGAGATAATGAACTATTATATGACTATAATATTAATTCACTTTTGAACTACGTACTCAATAACTGTTGGCTTCTTACCTGAATCCTGAATCACTGAATGGGTATCAAAATTTAATTTCCTTTGCTTTAGAGGAGTTATGTCTACCTTCCTCATGTCATAATTTTTCTTGGAGCCAGTATTTAGCAAACCTGAAAAGAAAAAGATTAGTTTTTTTTTCCTTTATGAAACTGATTTATAAAATGTCAAAAAATTTCTTTTAGAGCCTATAAAAGAAGGGAAAGGCAGCAAAGTAGCACAGTGGATGGAGTGCTAGGTGTGTAATCAGAAAGACTCATCTTCCTAAGTTCATACTTAGCCATTTACTGTGTGACCCTAGACAAGTCACTTAATTCTATCTGTAAAATGATTTGGAGAAAGAAATGGCAAACACAGTATCTTTGTCAAGCAAATCCAAGATGGGTCATGAAGACTCAGACACAACTAAAAAACTAATAAAAACAAAAGGAGAGGAGCTTAGGGATGTTTGCAGACTGCTTCCATGTAACAAAAATACTTATTACCATGCAGTAGATATTTAAGTGCTTGTTATGTGAAGAGTAGTTCACATTCTTATGCTTGCTTTGCAAAACCATCACTCAACAAGGCAGTCTAAAATGGAAAAATGTGATAACCTATGCCTAACTAGAAGGAATACTTCATCAATAGTAAAAGGATGGGGAAAACCTTAAAAAGATGTTTTTAAAAGATGAACATTTTGTATTTTGAACCGATGTCTTGATTATATAGTATATCCGAATAAATCTACCTTGAATGAATTTCCTTATATTTCTTGATCATTTTTTTTTTGTTGAAAACATGAAGTTTATTACCAGCTGTGTTGCTATCTTATATACAATCATGAGAGGCACAGACTGCATAGTTCATAGAGTTGCCTCAGAACCAGACCAACTTAAGTTCAAACTCCATATCTATCACATACTGGCTTTTGGAGCCTGAGCAAATCTATGCTCAAAGTCTCTCTCTAAGGCTTTAAATTGGGAAGTAGACAATGATATGTGATGGTAGAGAAAATCCCCTCATTTGAGAGAATGAAAATCAAAGTCCAGTCTATTTTACTGTTCCTATTAAATTACAGCAAATCTATTTTGACCTATTTAACCAAATTATTGTTAGCAAAATCAATGCTGTGAATAGAAGTGCAGATATTAATTAAAACAATTTTATATATAAGTTTAATTGAAATCACTTGCCCTAATAAAGAAGAAAAGACCCTAACCAATGGCTTTCTGAGCAAAAACTTGTCTTTCCAATAGGAGAGTTATGGAAGCAAAAGGCAATACTACTTTGGAAGAGAAACTTTTTTTTGGTAAAATATTGGAAAAAAATTTTAGACAAGTATAAGAAGTACCATTTTCTAAAACAGAGAGGGAGTGGAAAGTGAAATCAATTTAAAGAAGGACTGGAAAAAGATAGCTAAGCAATGTCAACCTTAGGAACATGTAAGAATGAAAATAGAAGGATGAATATCAAGCAAGAAAAATGGAGGAAATCTGCAAAGATTTTTGATGAGCCACAACACTTTTACTATTATTTTCTCTAGTTACACATAAAACAATTTTTTACATTTTTTTTTAAACTTTGAGTTCCAGATTCTCTCCCTTTCTCCCCAAACCCACACCACATTAAGAAGGCACATGTGAAGAGAAACATTTCCATAAAAGTCATGTTGTGAAATAAGACATAGATCTCCTGTCCCCCCTTCCCACAACACCCTGAATGTCCATTATTTTTCATTTAATATTATGGATAATTTTGTTGGATATGACGTTTCTGGCCCCCAATTCTTTCTCCTAGTTCTTTTGATAGCTGGTATATATGATTCTAGGACTTGCGGTTTTTTCTTATGGCTGCTAAATTCTGTACAATTCTAGTTGTAGCTTGAACAAATTTGAATTGGATTTTTTTTCTTGCAAAATTTTCTCTTTGATCTGGGAGTATTCAGTATAATATTCCTATGTGTTGTCCACAAAAGGATCTCTTTGAGGTGGATTTTTTCTATTTCTACTTTCCTCTCATGTTCTATCATCCTGGACAATTTTCTTGGATTATTTCTTGCCTTATTGTGTTGTTTTGTGTATGTGTGTGTGTGTGTGTGTGTGTGTTTTATCATCACAGCTTTCAAGAGGTTTTTATATTTTCTTCTCTTGATCTGTTCTCCAGATATATATATTTTTTAATAATAAAATGTTTCACATTCTGTTCTATTTTTTCATACTTTATGTTCTGTTCTGTTATTTCTTGATCTCTTATACTTTTACTGGCTTGCTCTTGCTCAATTCTAAATTTCAAAGAATTATTTTCATCTTTAGAGACTCTATATCCCCTTTTCTAGTTAACTTTTTTTCATAATCTTTTCTTGGATTAAAAAAAAATTTCCTCAATGTCTCTTATTTGCTTTTAAAATTATTTTTTGAGTTATTTTATAAATTCTCTCTGTATAAGGAGCCATTTATCATTACTCTTTGGGGTAGAACCTTTTTTTACTTCAGTGTCCTCTGAAAATGAATTCCAGACTTCCCTCTTCCTATAGTAGGTTTAGGTTTACTAGTTCTAAAAAAACATGTATGAGCACTTCTAATTGTGGGGTAGGGGAATGGTGCCTTTAGCTTCACTTCAGCTCTCCCCCTGACCTGAAACCTCAAACCAAAAGCTCCATTCTTCTATAGGAGCCCACACCCAGTAGTATCCCTATCCCACTGCTTTTATACTCACCAGGTGTGCTGATTCCTTCTTGACCAGTGTCCCATTCTGCAGTACAGCTGGGCCTGATGTTCCTAGTCAGCTGAAATTCACTCAGTTTTCCAGGACTCAGACTTTTTGCAGATCTGATGGAGTCTAGATGCAGTTTGGAGGTGAAAATTTCTACAGTTCCTATTGAAGCTCCAGTCAAATCCCACTCACCCCAGGAGTCCCCACTTGGTGTTTTTTGTGGAGCTAACTTCACATTAATTGATACCCTGTCTGGGGTCCTTCTTCAAATCTTCTCAGGTTGTACCAAAAGGACCTTTGCAAGTCTTCCCATATTTTTCGAAAGTCATCTGATGATCAATGCTTATAGCATAGTAGTATTCCATCACAATCATATGCTATAATTGTTTAGCCATTCCTCAATTGATAGGTATCCTCTTAATTTATAGTTCTTTGCCAGTACAAAGGGAGCTGCTATAAATATTTTAGAACATATATATTCTTTTCCTACTCTTCCGAACACCCTTTGAAATAGATCTAACAATGATACTCCTCAGTCAAAAGGTATACACAGTTTTATATCTCTTTGGGCGTAATAAATTGCTCTCCAAAGTGACTGGATCAGCTTACAGTTGAATCAATAACATATTAGTGTGTCCAAATTTGTCCACATTCCAATATCTTTAATACTCCTATAATTCTGACCAATTTAATAGATGTGAGATGGAACCTCAAAACTGTTTTATAATTTATGATTTAGAGCATTTTTTCATGAATATGACTATACATAGCTTTGATTATAAAATAAAAAAACTGCCTATTTCTTTTGATTATCAACTAGGCTATGTTTCAGTCTTATAAATTTGAAAAAAAGTTTTCTATATTTGAGAGTGTGAGACTTTTTTCCAAGAACCTGTCTATAAAATTACCTCTCCCCTCAATTTTCTGTTTTCCTTCTAATTTTGGATACATTGATTTTATTTGTACAAAAGCTTTGTAATTTATAATGGAATCAAAATTGTGCATTTTACATCATGCAATTGTATCATGTTTATTCATAAATTATTCACTATCCATAAATCTGAGAGGAATTATATTCTTTTAATTTACTTATGATATCTCCCCTTGAATCTAGGCCATGTGACCATTTTTACCTAATCTCAGTAAACAGTTTAAAATAATGGTTTATCAAGATTTCTTGAAAGATATATTAGAGATGACTTTGTTTGACAAGCTCCGAATCATAATTATCAGGGAAGGTATAAATCAAAAAACTATATTCTTGCCAAAAGGTATTCACTAATGTCTTAGAAGAGAAATAGCATGGAAATACAAATTGAAGAGGAATTTCCTATAGATGATAAGGTCTTTCAATGATCCTATTTGTGAATGATATTGTGCTAATTGTATCTAACACTAGGACAGTGTTGAGACTCTCAGAAAAACTTCCAATAACACTCAAAGAATATAGCTTAACACCTATACAGAAACAAAACTAAGTGGATGAAGAACGCATCAAATCTAGATTATGGCATGCAAGTAAATGTACAACCTATAAAGCTCATATATTTTGGCATAGATGTTATATATATAAACGTGGGCAATTAGCTGGACCAGAACTAAATAGGAGTGAGCTGTATTGTCTTTATGAAATTGTGAAACTCCTTAAATAACTTCCAAGTTCTCCTACAATGTATTTTTTTTTTTTTTGTGAGGCATACAGCTAGGAAATTTGAAGTGTCTGAGGCCAGATTTGAACTCAGATCCTCTTAATTTCAGTACTGGTATTCTATCAACTGTGCTACCTAGCTGTCCCTTCCTGAAATGTTTTTAATATCAATATAATTCTGGTTGTATTATATAGCTTTGAGTAATGAAACAGAATTCAGATGCATTGATAATGTGTCACATAGAACAAAAGACTGTACCATTCACGAAATAACAGTGAAGAACTAGAATCAAGAATGTTGATCTTAGAGGGATGTATGAGGGAAAAGAAGATAGAACACATGGATAGAGGATGAAATAAGTAATGGACAGCTTGTGGGTTACATTGGTGTCCTTAGGGTATCAGGACAAAGGAAAGCCAGCAGCAAGTTGGGAAATCCCTACATGGAAAACACACAGGGAGGACACAGCATTTGCAGGTGTAAGCAGTGATATGTATCCCTGGAGAGAACATTCACTTTGATGAGATCACAGATCCATTGGACTATTTAACTGTGTTTCATAGCATATATTTATTAGTAGTACAGAAAAAAGGAGTGATTGGCATATTCAGGGAAAGCCATGAAAGACATGGGTCCTGAGATAATTCCAAAGAAGTGACAGGATTTAGACGACTGGTGGAAAGCAGGTTTTCTAGGGCTGCTTGAGTAAGATTATTTTCTATCATGTAGTCAAATATGTATCTTAACACAAAGAAAAATAGTGATATATTGGGTAACAGAATTCATAGAAATCCACTGATTTTTCTTGTTTAGCATGATACATGTGGAAATAGGTATAGAATTGCACATGTTTAACAAATGCTGTCTAAGGGAGGGTGGAAGGAAGGGAGAGAGAAAAATTTGGAACAAGGTTTTGCAAGAGTGAATGTTGAAAACTATCTTTGCACATATTTTGAAAACAAAAAGCTATTATCTAAAAAAAATCAAAACTAACATTCTAGACTGAAGAGGATAAGAGATATTTACTAGAAATGAATAAATTCATTTGCATTAAAATCAACTTCATAACTTTGGGATTAAGTAAATGCTTCTAAAGAACAGTTCATATTAAAAAGGGCTGGGAGACATGTTGACTGGTCTCCCTCTCTCCAATCACAGCTGTCAAACTGAATTTCCTCAAACTGTTGACTCGGGTTTGACCATATCACTCTTCTTCCCTTTCAATAAGTTGTAGGGGCTTCCTGTTGCCCCCAGAATCAAATATAAATTCCTGCTTGGCTTTCAAAGCCTTTTATAACTTGCCCTTTTTCACCTTTCTTTTCTTCTTACACTTTAATTCCTCCAGGATTCTGTGATAAAGCCTCTCTGCTGTTCTTTGAATATGATATTCCATCTCCCAACACATTTTCACTGGTTCCTACTCCTCCCCAAACTTCCTTAGCCAGAATATTTTCCTGCCTCATCTCCACCTCCTAGCTTTCCTGACTTTTAAAAAGTCTCAACTAAAGTGCACTTCTGCAAAAAACCTTTCCCAGTCTTCAGTCTTAATACCTTCCTTCTGAGATTGCCAACATTTTTTGTCCTAACTCTTGTGTGTATATAGTTGTTTGCATGTTTCCTCCAATTGGATTCAGAGCTCCTTGAGAGAAGGGACTTGTTCTTATGTTTCTTTGCATCCCTCGTGCTTAGCACAATGCCTGCCGTAAAGTGGGCACTTAATACGTATTTGCTAACTGTAGGATAAATGTGTCAGTAGCTTGACAGAGATGCCAAACTAATATAATTTGGGTTATGTTACTAGAAAGGATGTGCAAATTGAGGGAGGGGACTGTCTCAGTGTATTCTGTATGGAGTTACCATGTTTATTTGTAGGTATCATATCTTAGATGTGGACAAATTGAAACACATGAAAAATCAGGATTCTGAGAGGATCAAAGATCATGCCATATCAGTCAAAGGAACACTGGGTATGGTTAGATTATGGAAGCCTCAGGGGAAATCCAAATAAATCTTCAGGTGAAGACCTGAGATCCAGAAGAGAGATTACACTTGTTTGTTTTGGCCCGACAAGGAAGAAAAAAAGAAATTACAGGTAGAGAAAGGTAGATTTTGGCTCACAACACAGAACAACTTCTTAATCATTGGAGCTGCACTAAAGTATAAACGACTGCCTAGAAGGAGATTTCTCCATCAATAAGCACGTTTAAATAATCTTAAAAGAAACTTTTAGATAACTATTTCTTGATTATTTTTGTAGAGGAGACTCCTGCTTAGGTAGACAATGGAATTCAGAAACAGACTCTTTGAAGTCAAGATAATGCTAATATGAATGCACAGTTGATATCTTGTTGCTTTGAGGTCATATTCTTTTCAAAGGAATTTCCCTTTTGTAATTGTTGCACAACATATGATCTGATTACCAATGCTTTTCATATCCAACTCTCCATTTGGCCCTGAGTTCCATCTCTATTTCCCAACAATCATAAAATACTCCAGGACAGTGTCTAACATTTTTTTATATCATCATGCCATGGATCCTTCTGGAAGACTAGTGAAACCATAAACTTCTCAAAATAATATTTTAAATTAAGCACACAGTACAGAAAATGAATTCTTTTTTTTTTTAATTTAAATTTTATTTTATTTAATAATAACTTTGTATTGACAGAATCCATGCCAGGGTAATTTTTTACAACATTATCCCTTGCAATCGCTTATGTTTCGTTTTTTTCTCCCTCCCTCCCTCCACCCCCCCCAAGATGGCAAGCAGTCCTATATATGTTAAATATGTTGCAGTATATCCTAGATACAATACATATTTGCAGAACCGAACAGTTCTCCTGTTTTACAGAGAGAATTGGATTCAGAAGGTAAAAATAACTCGGGAAGAAAATCAAAAATGCGAATAGTTCACATTCGTTTCCCAGTGTTCCTTCTCTGGGTGTAGCTGCTTCTGTCCATCATTTATCCATTGAAACTCAGTTAGGTCTCTTTGTCATAGAAATCCACTTCCATCAGAATACATCCTCATACAGTATCGTTGTCAAAGTGTATAATGATCTCCTGGCTCTGCTCATCTCACTTAGCATCAGTCCATGTAGGTCTCTCCAAGCCTCTCTGTATTCATCCTGCTGGTCATTCCTTAGAGAGCAATAATATTCCATAACATTCATATACCACAATTTACCCAGCCATTCTCCAATTGATGGGCATCCATTCATTCAGAAAATGAATTCTTAAAAAATTTCAAAATTCCAAGTTAAGAATCTCTACTTTAGGAATAATATCTCTTTTTAATTACAGGTTGTATCTTCACCAGCAGAATATAAGCTCAAAAGCAAGTACTGTTTTATCTTTGTCTCCCCACTTATGAAGAATGTAATAAATTTGAATATAATACTTCTCTTCCTAGGGAAGTAACAATGAATTTTTCCCAGTTGTGTTTCACTGTATTCTTAAACTATTTTAAGTGCTTTTTAATTAAAAAAATTCACATTTAAGACATTATAGTTTGCCTAGTAAAATCCAAACTTAAAAATTTAGCATTTAAGACCCTCCACAATCTGGCCTAAACCTACTTTCCCTCAACTTTGCTTTAGCTAAATTTGCCTACTTTTCTGCTTTTCTACCACTTCTATACTTTTCTGCACTGGTTCATGTAGATCTTTTCATGCTTTGTATTTATCACTCCTATCATTTTTATAGTACAATAACATTTTATTACATAAATGTCTTTTTTTTAGACATTCCCCAACTGATGAGCATCTATTTTGTTTCCAAATATTAGTGCATCATAAAACAATACTTCTATAAACATTTTGGAGTACTTTTTTCTTATAAATGATTTCCTTTAGGTATAATCCTATTAATAGTTTCTAGTGCAAAGAGTATAAATATTTGTCACTTCATCTACATGATTTCAAATTGCTTTTCAAAATGGCCATACCAATTCACAATCCCAACAGTGTATTAATGTGCCTGTCTTCCCGTGAAATCTCTAATATTGCCTGTTGCCATTTTTAGGTCATTTTTTCCAACTTTAAGGATGTCAGTTGAAATTGCAGAGTTGTTTTTAATGTGCATTTTTGTTGGAACTTTTTTTTTTCACCAGTCAGTGAATATTTTGCAATTCTTTTGTTCATATCCTTTGACCATTTATTTGTAGAGGTATGACTATTAGTCTTATATTTATCCAGAGATTTTTTAACGTTTTTAATATGACAGCATTTGGGCAGCATTTTGAACAAATCTCTGGTCCCCTTCTCAAGGCTTACATTCTGTTCTGTTTTGTTTTTTCCCTTTACAAATTCCTAATTAAAGAAACAATAAATTTCAGGTCAAGGAAAGTGAAATTAAAGATGGAATTATTTTTCCATCCAAGTTCATAGATTCCCTCATCTAGAATCTATTTATGGATGCCCAAAAGATTTGTAGGCTCTAGATTAGGTTTGTAGACCCCGATTAGTCTGAGCTTTTTATGATATAAATTAGAGAACTGAGTCTTGGTAAGAAAAACTGATTTGTCTAGCCGAGTCAGTTCTCAAAAATAGATTCTCTGGCTCCAAATTGATTCTTCATTTTCTGTCAATAGAATATATACTTCTTGATCAGTGTTTTCTCTTGATGCACCTAGGAAAATTAAAAACAAAAAAATTATCAAACTGCTTGCATTTTAACTATTCTTCTTTGATGTTTTAAATTAGGAAAAGAGTAGTAAATGCAACTGGTTTTCTTGCTGATATTGTATGCAGTCATTTGTTAATTGGGCTGCAATGAAACTATTTTGTCACTACATGCCTCAGAGTATGGATGCTTGGAGTAATCTCACAATTCAGAGAATCTATTTTCTTAGAAGTGATTCTTTGTATTGTACTTTAGTCTAATGGTTATATAATCATTAAATGTGCATTTTCTCTTCTCTTTTAAACAACTTTATTAAATATACATGGAACTTAGAGGGGAAGAGGAGAGTAAAGAAATAGATGAGCTTGTGTATGTCTATTAGAATGTTTTCTGTGCAAAATGTCAGAACATACTAGGTTGATTTCAATGACTATTTGGAGCACATGAAATTTAGAACCTGAATATTCCTGGTAACAAAGCTTAGGACATTAGTACCACCTACTCCTTTTCTCCCATAAACAAATAAAATTACAGTGGTATGGCTGGATCAGCCCAGCAGAATAAAACTAATAGACTCGACACAGGGGTCCTCAAACTTTTTAAAAAGGAGGCCAATTCACTGTCCCTCAGACTGTTGGAGGGCCGGACTATAATAAAAGCAAAAACTTTGCTTTGTGGGCCTTTAAATAAAGAAACTTCATAGCCCTGGGTGAGGGGGATAAATGTCCTCAGCTGCCGCATCTGGCCCGCGGGCTGTAGTTTGAGGACCCCTGCTAGAGACTGAAACTGAGTCAACAAGTCTGGAGATACTATAATAGAAGTAAGATATTCAGGAACATATATGTTTATGTGTATAATCTATATTACATATAGATATGTATAAGTATGGGTACACATGTGCACATATAATGTGGCTGATGTAACAAATGATGTGGTACCTGGTAATGTGCTTTACGAGATGCACCAAATGTTGGGGTTTAGTCATCTGAAAAATTCACAGTGGCTATTCTCTTTGGCAAAAGGTAGGTTTATTTACAGACAAAATGAAGAAATACAATGGACACCAGGAATGGTAAATATGAAATAGAGTTGGAAGAATATAGAAAAGGATTTTTTTTAATTTTTAAAAAATAATTATAACTTTTTATTGACAGAACCTATGCTGGGTAATTTTTTTACAACATTTTCCCTTGCACTCACTGTTCCAACTTTTCCCCTCCCTCCTTCCACCCTCCTCCCCCAGATGGCAAGCAGTCCTATACATGTTAAATATGTCACAGCATATCCTAGATACAATATATGTGTGCAGAACCAAACAGTTTTCTTGTTGCACAGGGAGAATTGGATTCAGAAGGTAGAAATAACCTGGAAAGAAAAACAAAAATGCAAGCAGTTTATATTCATTTCCCAATGTTCTTTCTTTGGGTGTAGCTGCTTCTGTCCCTCTTTGATCTGAATTAACTCTCTTTATCGAAGAGATCCACTTCCATCAGAATACATCCTCAAACAGTATCGTTGTTGAGGTATATAATGATCTCCTGGTCCTGCTCATTTCACTCAGCATCAGTTCATGTAAGTCTCTCCAAGCCTGTATTCATCCTGCTGGTCATTTCTTACAGAACAATAATATTCCATAATATTCATATACCAAGTTTACCCAGCCATTCTCCAATTGATGGGCATCCTTTCATTTTCCAGTTTCTAGCCAATAGAAAAGTGTTTTAATAATTAATGATGGAAAAGACAAGTTTCTTAATGGAACTCACAATTACCCAGGAGAAAGGGAGCATCCCATGAGCCTGGGGCATGCCCTTAGCTGGCGGGCTAAATCCGGAAAGAGGCTTAGCCCCCTAAAAGAGTTAGTTGGCCATAAGGAGAAGAAGAGGGGTTGAGGAACATAGTGGAGTTAGGAGAGCTATCACATGGCTTGGAGGAGGGGCAAGGGGAAAGACACCATGAGACAGAATGTCTTGGTAGGCTGATCCAAGGAGGGCAGTAAACACAGCATGGGCCATAAGTAATTTATAGAGAAAATGTAAGCTCAGGGACATGACTGGGATTTCTGATAGGACATAGCAATATGAGGTTGCCCAACACTTCCACAGAGGGTGGCCCCAGAGGCTTGACATAACTTGGATTTCTGACTGGATGACCTCCAGAGAGTGCGACCATGGAACTAAACTGATTTCTATCAGCCTTTTCCTTGCCTGCCCCAGTTTCTCTCTGCCAACCACACCCACCATTCAGGAACTTATTACATAGACATGTTTACATACACACATGCACATACATATACATACGTACATTCACACATAGAAAAACGTAACCCCCTCATCCTCTCATCTTTGGTGTCTAATTCTTTTAAACATTTTGGCACATGTACCCTTGGTCACCTAAGCACTCTTTTTACTATTTACAATGCTATCCCTAGCTCTCTTCTTACTAAATTCTTCCAGACTCCAAGTGATTTACCTTCAAATGATGGCTAACACTGGATACCATCCAAATTCTGATGTGAGACTTAGCACTCACTGGACACTTTAGTCATCTCGCTTCTGGGTCTTCAAAGTCATCACCCCTTCAAGGAGGCCTCAGAAGGCAGGAATAATTATATGTCCAATTTCATCAAGCAGAAACTTCAAAAGCCAAGACCATTGCCTCATATCTCAAAAGATTTTGGATCCCATTTATTTGAGGGGGAACAATGATGGGGTGAATGGACTCCAGCAAAAGACTGTCCTTGGCAGCAACCAAGTATCTGAGCAGGGCCCCAGTGAGGAACAAACAAACTGACCCTGCAGAATTATCTTATACAGACAGAGCTATCCTATACTAATGCCCATAGCTACTTTACACAATCTGTACGTTAAGCAATAGATGTCATCTCCTGATGGTTACTAGGATGACAAATTGATTTACTGAGATACACAATTAGCATAGCTCTGGGTTTTTCCCCAGAAAAGGTACCACCTCTCCTTTTGTAAGTTGCTGGCTCCCCTAGGGAGCTTAGTCTGCTTGATAGTGTATAAGTATAAAGCTTTGTCCCTTGTCTTGGAGATGGTCTAAGTCTATGTTAGAAAGTTTAAAATAAGACTTCTTAGAAAAAAATTAAAAACAGTAAAATATTTAAGGGGAATTTAATCAAATATATAATAGAACTATTAAACTGCTCAATAGCAGGGAGAATAGTGGTAAATGAACAATTGTAAAAGTGTCTTAAGTGCTAGCCCCTCCTCCCCTCCATCACTTATACCAGCAGTATGATTTTGGCCAATTCATTTAACCTTTCTAACTCTCAGTTGTTTTATCGAATCTTATATCTGGAAGGCAGAAACTGAACAAGATGAGCTCTTTTGTTCTTTCCATTTCCAAGAGTGATGAGTTACAAAATAAGGCATTACATTTATTTCTAACATAATATTATGTCATGAATTACGGTAAGCTAGAATCAGAATGGTTCTCATATATTAGTTGTCATCTTTTCTGCAAACCTTAAAGCAATATATAGATGTCAATTGTCTTCCTTTTTATGGTTGTTATATCATTCCTATTAATGACTCTAGCATTCAAGAACCTATATGATTTAGACTCCAGTCTACCTTTCCACAAGCTATATTATCTGCTATTCATATACAAACCATGCTTTTGTCAAGCTGGATTCACTATTTTTTGAGAATGCATTGTGATGTGCCTTTAAAATGGCCTTTAACAACTTCCTCCTCCTTTCTCTTTCTCCTCTCCCCTTTTTTTTTCCAAAAAGCTTGCACAGTTGTTGGTGGAGTTGTGAACAAATCCAGCCATTCTGGAGAGCGATCTGGAATTATGCCCAAAAAGTTATCAAACTGTGCATACCCTTTGATCCAGCAGTGTTTCTATTGGGCTTATACCCCAAAGAGATACTAAAAAAGGGAAGGGGACCTGTATGTGCCAAAATGTTTGTAGCAGCCCTGTTTGTAGTGGCTAGAAACTGGAAAATGAATGGATGCCCATCAATTGGAGAATGGCTGGGTAAATTGTGGTATATGAATGTTATGGAATATTATTGCTCTCTAAGGAATGACCAGCAGGATGAATACAGAGAGGCTTGGAGAGACCTACATGGACTGATGCTAAGTGAGATGAGCAGAACCAGGAGATCATTATACACTTTGACAACGATATTGTATGAGGATGTATTCTGATGGAAGTGGATTTCTCTGACAAAGAGACTTAACTGAGTTTCATTGGAGAAATGATGGACAGAAACAGCTACACCCAAAGAAGGAATACTGGGAAATGAATGTGAACTATTTGCATTTTTGATTTTCTTCCCGAGTTATTTTTACCTTCTGAATCCAATTCTCCCTGTGCAGCGGGAGAACTGTTCGGTTCTGCAAATATGTATTGTATCTAGGATATACTGCAACATATTTAACATATATAGGACTGCTTGCCATCTTGGGGGGGGGAGGAGGAAGGGAGGGGAAAAAACGAAACATAAGTGATTGCAAGGGATAATGTCGTGTAAAAATTATCCTGGCATGGATTCTGTCAATACAAAGTTATTATTAAATAAAATAAAATTTATTTAAAAAAAAAAAAAAGCTTGCACAGTTTACTGTTTTGTCCTGTGTGGTTATCATTTTTGATTTCTTGAAATATAGCTCTGAAAACACAGGCTTTTAAAAACCCTTTGTATTTTAAATGGGGATTCTTGATTCCACCTTTAAACCCAGATCATTATGGTTTTCATTGAATGATTAATAGGCTTTGATGGCTTAGAATGAGTGTAAATAGCAACAGTTTTCTGTTCTGGATAGAAACTCTGAGAGCCTTTTCCTGCAAGATATCTTTGTGGTCCTAATTGAATCCTCTTTTATCTCACCTCTTAGCCAGCTCTTAGTCATTGAATGGGCATGGCTTCAGACCAACTTGGGGTGGGGGGGATCTTAATTTAGAAAGGCCAAGATCACTCACTGCATCCTGGATTATTGCCAGTAGTCTCTGATGACTCTGGAGGAGATAGTGAGGCTGATGATTTTGAGCAGCTGTGCCCCACTCATATCCAAAAGGAAGGACAAACAGGAACAACAGTAGCATATTATTAGTTTCACTAAGTTTCATTGTAATGAAGGGAGGAAATTTGGGATAGGGTAGGGCTTACAAACTACTAAAATAGTTGTTTGAGATAAAAACAAACATAATCTCATTATTCAGGTTATCCTTGGATTGCGTCCTTTTTCTGTGTGTTGAGGTGTATTTTTTCCTTTTATGATGTAGACCCTGACCTTTAAGGTTATCTTTTTTTTTTTTTCCCCTTTTTTTTTAATTTTATCCACTCTTCTTTCCAAGGTCAAGAGATAGAGATTTTTAGAGCCACCTTTGGAGAAGTAACTTTCTTTTATGCTTAGGTTTCCTCCTTTTGGCTTTCTTTCCTAATTTGGCTTCTTAGTTGTGACTTTGGAAAAAAGGCTCAGCACTATGAGGTGGATAAGATGAGGGTTAGAGTAGAACACTGAGGCCCTAAAATTCTGAGTTGCTTTTGGTCACAGACCTCCTAAGCGACAATGTGGAATGTCAGCGCAGGCCTGCTGATTTTAAGGTCAGCCCTGGGTACTACACTATCACTGAGATTTGAACCTCTTGATTCTAAGCTCGTTGCCAAGACCATTTCCCTTTTTAAAGGATCCCCATTTAGGAACTTAATAATCTACTTTTGGCATGTAGGAGTGGTGGTGGATGTTTGCTCCCTTTTCTCTCATGATCACATTTTAAAATTCCCTTTACATATTGCAAGAAATTTCCTTTTTCCCTTGTTCCTGCCTTTTTGTTTTTGAGCTCAAGTCTCTCTATCTCATCTAGTCTGGAAGCGCAGCCCCTACTCAGGTTGGATCACACTGGCATGGGAGCTTTGACCTGCTTCATTTATTATTTGGGCTGGTTTGCCTCTCCCTGGGCAGCCTGATGCCTCCTTATCTCCCAAACTTGCCATGTTGGGCCTTGACTTAGTTTGAGTACTTAGTTAACTTAGCTCACAGCAGCTCAGATTTAGGTGCCTTTCTGTTCCAGCCTCTTAGCATTAGGGATCACGGGTGTTTGCCACTTCCCTTTCTGCCCTCCCCCACCCAGAAATTTCTGTCTTAACAAGAATAAATGTATAGTTTCTCACTTAATACAAGAGGGATAGAGCAAAGCTTTATTTTAGTGTTGAAATAAATAGTTTCATATAAGTGTAAAGCGTCACCAAATATATACACATAGTCTGGTCTCCTGACACAATGTCTGTAAAATGTCACTAGTGTATATATATTCTGACTCTCTATCTCTTTCTCTTTTTTTCTCTCTCCTCTTACCCTGTTCCCTCTCCTCTTTCCCCCTCCAGTAGCTCAGTGTATAGAGCATTAGGCCTCGAATGAGACATTTATATAGCACGTAGCACAGGGCTTGATATATATCTTCTCATTAAATGCTTGCTTCCTTTCTCCTTCTTTCCTTCCCTGTGTAGTAACTATTTCCCTCCTAAATTTCAGTTTTTTTCATTAGTCATTTATGTAATATTATATGTTATAGTTACCTGTTTCAGTAGCTTAAATTTCTTTTTCAAACTATGAACTTCATGAGGGCCGTAATATAGATTTTGTATTTCTCTCATTGCCTAATATTGTTAATCCTAAGTGGCTTACTAAGTGTTTGTTAAATGAATGTTTTATGGAGACTTAAGGCTAAGTTGTTGATCCTTCAAGAGTCTTAACTAAATTCTCCTTTTACTGCCATCATCTGGCCAGGACTGAAGAATTAAAAGCCTCAGACAAACTGAAACCTAGGAAAAACCTTACTTTACAAAGGCTTAGGTCAACCACGGCATCCTTCATGTCACTCTCCTTTATCCCCTCTGAAATGAAAAAGTGGCTCTTCTTTTCTTGTGTTCCAGCTATTCGTGAGAGGTTTCCCTTTCTGTTATCCCCACTTTCTCACTTATCTGGACTTGCTATTTATTGGCTACTTCCCTATTGTTTAGAGATATGTTGTGGTCTATTCCATTCTCAAAAAATCCTCACCCAATACACTTATTTCTGATAATTATCATCTCATATCTCTCCTTTCTTTCATGGCTAAACTCCTTCAGATAATTATAATAGGTGTTTCCTCCACTTTACTCTTCCTATCCGACTGTTCTTTCTCAGTCTATTTGGCTAGATTGTCACCCAGTTCATATCCACTAACTGTGAGTGTGCGATAGGACTTTATCTTGGGCTCTCTTCCCCATAGGATGATTTCATTAATTCCTATAGAGTCAATTATGATCTCTATGCTAATGGTTCTCAGATTTATTTATACAGCCCTAACTTTTACTGATCTCCAATCTCATAACTAAGAAGGTCCCAACTTCCTGTTGGATGCTTTGAACTGGATGTTCCATAGTAATTTTAATTCAACATGTTCAAAAAAATTCAGTATCTTTCCCCTCAGATCCTTCCCTGTTCAGAACTTCCTTACTATTATTATTGCCTATTTACACCACCATCCTATCTAATCTCCCAAGATCAAAAAGAGGCAAAAATTATCTTATCAGGAAGAATGTTTTGATAATTTAAGCTATCCAAAAATTGTTATCTCAAGAAGTGGTGAGGTTCCCTGTAATATTCTTCCCTAAAATATAATGTTCTCTGGGAGCAAGTTTCTTGGGGGGCTTCTGGAAGCAGCCTTCCTTTCAGTTCAGTGTAATAATCACTTCAAATGCAGTCAGGAGTTAAAGTCCAGTCCTTTATTGTTTCCTTTCCAGTCTTGTCTCCTTCCTGGGACCCGGTTAGCTTTCTTAGAAGCCTATCTCTTTCCTTGTTTCCGAGAGCTCCTGTTGCTAGTCCTTTGCCTCTTCTAGCTTCAGCCTCCAGCCAGCACAAAGGTGGAAGATGGAATGAATCTGTCTCTGCTTCTGAGAGTGGGCTTGTGTCTCTGGCCCTGAGAGTTTCTTGCTTATATGCTGCACATTGAGTATACACCAATCATTATATCACTAGGAATCCATTATTTGGTGTAGGATTAAATCAATGCTAAACTAGATTTAACCATTGTCTCTTCAATTCTACTCAGTACCTTGTTTCAAGTTCTGGCCCATAACATCTCCTTGTAGGATCAGATCAATCATACTGGACCATGCTAAATTAGATAATTATTGTCTCTATCAATTCCACTGTCTCAGTACCTTATAAGAATCTTAACAGTTACCCTTTTTAGAAGTCTTCAAGAAGAGACAATAATTCCTCATTGTGTATGGGTTGGATTCAATATCTGGCTGAAGTTACTTCCAATTCTCTTATTCCTTGAGATGATAAGCTTCTTGACAGCAGGTAGCATGTCTTTATTCTCTTTATATTTTTGACAATGTGGTAGGTAATTATTAAATGTTTTGTGGAATAAATATATGCTGAAAGAGTATATAGTTTAAGCATTTACCACATGATGCTTAAATAGTTTGAATTGGTATTTTATTCTGGTTGCAAAACAATTAAGCATATATTTAACAGTAACTAGGGGGGATAG
Organism: Antechinus flavipes; assembly: GCF_016432865.1. Taxonomy (NCBI): domain Eukaryota; kingdom Metazoa; phylum Chordata; class Mammalia; order Dasyuromorphia; family Dasyuridae; genus Antechinus; species Antechinus flavipes. Next base: position 530,765,010 of record NC_067400.1, read on the forward strand.
TGGAGAAAGTACTGTGCTTGGAGTCAGGAAAACTTGAATTCAAATTCTACCTCAGACACTTATTAGTTGTGTGACTGGGCAAGTTAATTTAACCACTGATTACTTCATTTTCATCATCTGTAAAAAATGGGGATAATAATAGTACCTACCTCCCAGGATTGTTGTAAAATCAATGAGATAACTGTAAAACATTTAGCATATCACCTATCGCATAGTGCTATATACATGTTAGTTACAGCCCTCTACAGCCCATCCTATGTGACTTGTCTGGGGCCTCTCAGACTTCCATAAGTTTGCTTCAGGGAGTATGTGGAAGACTGGAAACCTTTTTCATTTTCTCTTGACATTACAAAGATAGTCATGGGACCCTGAGCTATTATACCTCACTCTTGCCAGATGATCAGCTGGGATACGCTGTGGCTAGGCTTGCTACAGTACCAATGTTTGAACAAGTAGAATCTGAAAAGGGTAGTCCCGAGGCTGTGACACAGCTGGAAATCCAAGCCACGATTGTGGAAACTGGGGAATTAAGTTGGACAAGAGGTCCTGCGGTATAGAGTGGGAATGTCTTTGCTTTAAGTTCAGTGTAATGGAAGGCTACTTAGCAGTAGCTCCAGCATATGAAGCCCCTAATGTAGGAGGCTCAGACCCTTGAAGATTTGGCAGTTTCCTCATCCTGTGTAAAATCCACAATGAGAACACAGCTCAAAAGGGAAAATGGGAACCACAGAAGGCCTGGTGCTCCCCCCCCCTCAGAATTATCCTTGTGTCTAATAGTCATATTCCGACGCCCTCGTTTTGTTAGGTCAGTAACAGGGTGTAGGGAGTTCAGAAAAGACTAGGACCTCTGGTGTGAGAACCACTGGGCCCTTTTCAGGTTCTCATCTACCGTGGTGTCCGTCTCTCTCTGGGGCTCCAGGAAGCTGTAGCAGGCCCAGCAGCCACACCCCGGTAAACCATGTCAGCCAGGAGCTACACCAGGCTGAGGGTAGTAACCAACGGCCCTCACGCCCTGGTGAGCTGGGGGTGTCTGCCACAAGCAGTGAATGTTGGCTGGGCAGATGGGAACCAGTGGCCGTGATGGCAGCTGAAGCAGGTCCAGGGAAGGCACCCAAGAGCACCCAGGCCAACCCCAGCTCTCCTGCCTGTGTCCCGCTATTAGGCTGTGCTGGCTTTGGAAGAGAGAATGAGGTCAGGATTTCATTCAACCCTACGTCACGTAAATCCCAGTTTACCCATGGATCAGAACGCATCACTAACCCTAAATGCGCTGTGGCAACAGGCAAGTGACAAAGCAGTATGTAGAGAGACAGTGGGAGCTGTGGTCACAACTCTGGGCCCGGCCTGGGATCCTTTCTCATGGAAGCACCCTGGGGATTCAGCAGCCCCTGAGGTGTCGGAGCAGCATTTTAAAGATCTCACTGCTCACTTCCTGCTGTGACGAGGGGGCCAGAAAAGGTGCCCTAAAAATTGTCTGCTTTATCCAACCGTGGCCTGTTACTGTGGCACGTGCTTCCTAAATCCCAGAGCATCGAAGAGATAAAGTAATGAAACACAATGCTTCTCATTTTTTCCCCAGATACATTTAGTGCTATCCAAACAAGGCTTACTGCAACTAAATAACAGGAGAACAGATCCATTTTTTTCTGAGTATATTTATTTTCCTAATGACATCTTTTTCAGTTATTGAGAATTTCTCCTTAGTCATATTTGGTTCTAGTCACATCCAGCATTACCCTCTGAAAATTATTATCAATTCTTCAAAGGCTGTTGTGTCCCATGCCTTCCAGACATATTATAACTGGTAAATCAAAGGAGAGGTCTAATAAAATAGAATTTAATTTGGTTAAAAAATGCCAGAACAAAAAATGAACGTGTCTTTTCATCAGTTTTGCCAGCAGTGTAATTGTGCAGCTGTTAGTCAGCAGCAAGTAAGATTTTTATCAGGTTTGCCTGGGAAATGAGGGGTGTGGTGACCTGACCCGCATCAGTCTGGATCTGCTTTCACATCTTGATGTCCTGACATCCCTTGCACCTTCCTTCTTTCATGGACTTTGTTGTCCATGTGTGTAGAGGACTAAAACTCTGAATAGGTGTACTTGAATCTGAGAATGCAGAGCATTTCCAGCTAATTACCTATTCCATGTGAGACAATGGCTTCCTTAGCATATATTTGGATCATGGCTCTCCTCACCTTTGGTGCTTGTTGAATGTGTGGTAGTAAGATAATTCATAGGCGAGGATTGGAGGGCGGAGTGAGAGAAAGGAGAGTGACTTGGGGGCAGGATGAGGAGAGAAGCTGGTGACTCAGGACTCCAGAATCCAAGAGAGATTTTTGGCAAGCCTCGTGGCAGTTTGCCTGCCTCCTTCACTTTCCCCCCTAAAGACCAAGGACTTTTTTGTCCTGACTCTGACTGACCCTGAAGCCTTCCAGGGAGCTAGCCCATACTTTACACATGTGTAAGGGGGACAGGCACTTGATAAATGGTAAGTGAATTTTTTTAATGTGCCTGTGGGTTGTGGATAGAGTTCTCTCTAAAATGTAATGTTCTCTGTTGAGGTTTTCTTGGGGTCTCTGGGAGCAGCTTTCATTTCAGTTCAGTAATCATCACAAGTGCAGCTAGAGGTTAAAGTCCAAATCCTTTATTGTCTCTTTCTAAGTCTTATCTCCTTTCCTGGGGCCTGGTTAATTTTCTTAGAGGCCTATCTCTCTCGTTGGTTCTGTGGGCTTGAGGTACCACCTGCCTTCTTTGGCTTCTGAATTGCCCTGACTCCAAAGGTTTGTACTTCAGCCTCTAGCCACAACAAAGGTGGACAATGGAATGAATCTGTCCCAGCCTCTAAGAGATTCTAGTGTGCTTGTCTACTCTGGACCTGAGAGCTTCTAGCTTATATATGCTCTACACTGAGTAAAAAATCAATCATTATATCACTAGGAAACCATTATTTGTTGTAGGATTAAATCAATGCTAAACTAGTTTTAACCACTGTCTCCTCAATTCCACTTAGTACCTTGTTTCAAGTTCTGGCCCATAACATTTCCTCGTAGGATTAAATAAATCATATGGAACCATGCTAAATTAGATAACTATTGTCTCTATCAACTCCACTGACTTAGCACCTTGTAAGAATGCTTTGTTTCAAATTCAGAGTTCTGGCCCATAACAACCAGCCATTCCCCTTTAGGAATTTCTACCGCCTGAGGGTTCCCCAACATATGGATGTTGATACTTTAGTGCTGCAGTTTAGCCTTGTTCATTGTTAGAAAGGGAAGAAACTACACATGAGGATATTATCACTCTTCTTAAGCTTTACAACTGTCCTACCCACTTTGATTGAAGATGTCTCATAAAAGCAGTCATACTTATTCTTAGTTTCCATTTGGCTGTATCCTAATGACCAGTTTACTTGCTTGCTTGAACATAGGAGCTTTGCTGGTGATTCTCCTTTGATCTCTCCTATTACTTATATCCTATTATTATACAAATCCTTGATGTTCCATCTCCAAGAAATTGTCCATAGAAACTAAGATGGACTACAAATCTGTTTTATATTTTCTGAAGAGGAAGATCTTCTGGACTTCAAAATGACATGTCTTATCATAATTTCCACTGCTCCAATACATAGATTGCCATTTCTAAATAGCATAGAACTGAAAAATCTTTGCAAAGCATTTTGACAACAGGTGTTATTTTAGAAGAGAAACCAAGTCACAGAAATTAAGTGACTTGCCCAAAGTGAAATATAGTAAATAACAGTTGTGATTGGAATTGGTTTTCATTTCTCCCTTCATGTTTCCCTGAGACCACAATTCTTTTAACTTTTTTTTTTCCTGGCTCCACACTGCAAATGCCTTCTAATCTACTTATCTTCTAGCTCTTTAAAACTCACTAAAACTGCAACAAGACCTGAAATAAAATGAATCAAAAGGCAGAACTATACAGAGGTAGGGATGTGAAATTATGGCATTTCCCATCCTTTATTGACTTAGGGTATGTTTTATGTGCTGAGTCATCAGAGTCCAAACATAAATATGGGCTACTTTTGAATTACTTCAGACTGGAAATATAATTTTTAATAATGAATTCATTTTTAGCAAAATTCTATAACAAAATTTAAATGTCCTTTTAGTGTTTGTTATAATGGTTTACATGTATGTACTAAATGAAGGAAGAGGTTTTACAAGAAAAAAACAGGGTTTTATAACACATGGAGCCTGAAGAAGCACAAATTTTCTCTTAAAGTTGTCTCAAGCTGATGAAGTGGACAAGTTCTTTGGTCTTTCTCTGCTTAGCTTCCTTAGTTGTAGTAACTTATACCAAGTGACACATATTAATTAGAATGTACAATAAAAATCATTGTTTTTGGTCACAAAGAGAATAAATTTCAGATTCAGATAGTAAGACTTAAAACTCAATGAACACAATTATAATAATCTTTTATTTAAATATATAAATATGAAAATATGAATTTTTCTTACTACTTAGTGAACAAACAAAAATCAAAACCCCATAAATAGGATCATGTCATGATGAAAAATGAATAAAGATACACTGAGTACTTAAGTTTGGGGAGAAATTTACTCATATGAAACCAAAACTGTGCAGTTTAAAATGAATCCATGTCCAAGATACAATAAGTGAACTATGTTTCCAATTCTGTAAACTAGTTGCAAGGACAAATTATAAAATACTTTCTACCATACTTTAATTGGGATCTCAATGACAGCTTTTTGTCATCAGGGAATAGGGCAAGTGGATTTATTAAGTAGTTGAGGCAGGTCAAAATTAATTTGTACCAAAGGAAATATCTTCAAAATGTACCAAAAAGCTGTCTTGCTCCAGCTGGTGGTGATATTTGAAAAGTCGTTATTTCCAGAAGCGGTAAAATCCCAGTGCTATTGCCAGGCAAGTAAAAACAGATGCTGTAAAAAAGAATAAGTTTTTACTATAGTATGAAGAGTAGTCATAACCACTTTTCTAGGGGCAGTGAAAGCAATTTTATTTTTTAATCTAAAAGAGAACAAACTAAAAAAGCAACAAACTAGCCTTCTAGTCCATATTCCACATACTTGTCCATGCAAAGTGCAAATAATCTATAACTGATAGGATATAAATTGAAAGACAAGATGATATAATTAGATACTGTGGCAGATTAAAAGAAAACTGTTATGTGGCTGGTAAAACCCAAGTAAATAAGAGTTGAGAAGAGGAAATATGATTTGCTTTTAAAATGGAATTTATAGACGAAATTTACTCTATTTTAATGAATGGGAAACAACTAATTACTGATGTGGGAGTTACTGCTGAAACAACTACCACATAGTCAGACCACTGACTTGTTAGAAAAAAGACCAAAGTTAATACAAAGCTAGAAGAATAAAAAATGAGATAAAGAGATGGCATATCTGACCTATTTAGCCAAGTTATTATTTCTGAAATATGACATGGATAGAAGAAAGGCTATCAGCACTAATAAAGTAATTTCTGACTGATACAAATCAACTGCTATACAAAGGAGACCAAAAAAGCTCAGAAACCTCTGAGTTCAGCAAACAACTAAGTTTCTTATCAAATGGAGAGATGTAGCAAGCAAGAGCAATCTTGCTTAAGAATATAAACTTATTTGTAAAATCTTATGGAGAATGATATCACAAGATTAAAACATTAGTGGGTCCAAAAACAGTGAAGCAGTGGAGGAAAAACAAATTATGAGACCCAACCAATCATTCCAAGGACATTTAAAGACGAACCTGAGGATGTAAGGACTCAAGAGATGTGAAAATAATTTTATAATTTGTGATAAATCAATCTCTATCTTAACATTATAAAATTTCCAGTGAAAAGGTATGCAGTGAGTGTGAGCCAGCTATAACACATTACAAACAATAGCTATATGGAAAATTATCCACCAAAGATTCCATATAAAAAACCTCTAATAACAAAATTGGGTAGGATGAGAAAGGATGTAGAGTGACCAATGGGTCCCAAAGCATAAGGATCTTCATCCTCTCTAGTGAACTTAAGGAAGAAATTGACAAAGAAATGTACCAAGTGGGCAGCTTGGATGGGGTGTGATCTCTGCTGGCAGAAATCTTTAGGTCAATAAAATTATATATTTATATTCATACTTGTGTTACATGAGTGAAGAAGGCTGCAAACTACCAAATGAGATGTTTACTAAAAGCTCCAGATGTCGAACTCTGAGATCTGGGAGTTGCAGAGTCCTATTTAGGCTGGATGTAACAAAGAATTTCCTAACAAACAACCAGAGCTGTCCAAAACTGCAATTAGCTGCTTCAAAAGGGAGAGTGATTCTCCATCATTAGAAGCTGCCAAGCAATGGGTGACTTTTGTCATCAAGTAGTTGAGAAGATTGTATTTGAGTACAAGTTGGATAAGATGTCCTCTGAATTACATTTCAACACTAAGAATATTTATAGGAAAGCACTCTGAAAGATAACAAAACAGACAAATATAAAAGCATATTAACATTTCATTTAGGGAAAATGTTTTTGATAGTTATTTATGAAATATATTATTTGTACCAACATGTACAACTTCCTTCTTCAACAGAGGATATAAAATCTAACTTGGCCTCTTGGTAATGCATGGTTACCATTATTATAGTACACAAGTCAGTGTTATCTGAATTCTCCATCTTCTTTACCATTACTTCTTAGATCTGAGGGCAATTAAGAATATCTGTTCTGAATACTCTTCCCAACTGCGTTTTGATTTTTATTATTTTTAATTAATTTTTTTTTTTTTTTTTTTTGGTGAGACAATTGAGGTTAAGTGATTTACCAAGGATCACATAACTGCTAAGTATTAAGTGTTTGAGACTAGATTTGAATTTAGGTCCTCCTGTGTCCAGAGCTGGTATTCTTTCTACTGCACCATCTAGGTGTCCCCACCTTGCCTTTTAATTTTCTATTTCTCATTTTCTAGGGGTTAGAAATAAGCCTTTTAAGAGAACCATTGTTCACTAAAAAAAATTGGCTGAATGAGATTCTAAGAATGCTTCTTTAGAATTAAGTAGATGACCTATAGTGTTCATGTTTTTAAAAAATAATTCAGAGATGTGTTCAAAAGGAATGAAGATGCTAAAATAGCCCCTCCAAATAAGTAAGTAGAATTACTATTTAGTTATTACCACCAATCTTAAGAACTCCTGGTCTTACTAAATTCAAAGATTCATCCACAACAGCAACAATCCTGAGTACCAGAAGAAAAGGGAAGAAATTAAAGGAAAAGGGAAGTCCCAAGAGATTCTGTTACTCTTTACCTACAAGAATCTTTTTAAAAAGCACATCAGTCTGAAGGAGGGTAATATTTGGAAGATAAGGAAAGAAAACAGTCCTTGGTATTGCTTCAAACAAATCTTCCTAAGCAAAAGGAAAGCAGAAGATAGCAAAAGGTACCCAAAGAAAATATGTAAAGTGTGGGAGAATTATATGCCCGTAATTCATCAATGTTTATCAATGTTTTAAATGTATATTTATCTCAGGGTGATTTACTCTTTTTATGTTTCAAGGTTCTTAATATTAGATAAGTAAAATATTTTAGAGGCAACTCCAAAGAGTGATCTTCTAAAGGAAGGCTGCCACCTCTAGTTTATAAACAGAAATTTAATATAAAAGAAAAAAGTAATCAAGCTAGAGTTCAGGTGGCAGACTAAGGAAAAACAGCTTATCTTACAAGGAATTGTTATATAATCCAAACACCAAATCATCCAAAATATCAAAAGCTTATGCCACACCCCAGATGTAGAACCTGGTTCTTATACAAAAATATTCTTGTTCAGAACTCAAGTATGGTCCTCCTAACATGCATGTTCTAGGGGCATTTCTACAGTAGAGCACATAATACATAACAATCCTTTGCTTTAAGATTTCATTATTCTGAAAGAATGCTACCTCGTATTTCAAAAATTTTAACTCCACACTTATGAATCTTTTAATTCTTAGGGTGAGCCATATATGTTACGTTTGAGATGGAGCAAATAAATTACTATCTTGGAGGACAAACTTAAGAAGTTTAGATTTTTATAAGTGCTGATTCTTTTATTTTAAAAAAGAAAAAAAAAAGTCATATTATTTAACAAGATTTAAAGATGTCACTTTGCTCCTCTCTGCCAAATGTGTTGTTAAAAATCATGTCTCCTGTACTAATATCACTCATGGTTTCTACACTGTTACCTTGACTTATTATCAAAATGTTTTTGGGAGAGTCTCAATGGATGAAACTTTTTTATGGAAGGAAAAACCTCTCCAAAAATAATAATCCAAGCTGGCAGTCTTACACTGGTGAGAAATTGGAGTCACACCTGCACATTGCCAGTTATGTGGTTGGCAATGTATAATGTAAGAACTCTAGGAGCTGCTGGAAAAGGGGAATATATGAGAACAGCACCAGCTCTCCAGCTGGGATCTGTACTTAGTTTCTTTGAACATGGGCTGCAATAGCTGGTGTGAATCAACCAGCTGCATTAACCATGGATGTTACAGGGGGTCTACAAGAAAATGTCAAACTATTGCACATTAGGACTACCTATATGTCACAGGGGATTCTTTTTTGGATTGGAAAGCTGCCTCCTCACATGCCACATCTGGACCTTTATTTATGTACTTTGATTAGAGAGAGCACTTCATGGGGAAAGAAAGCTCGTCTTGGCATCAGGAGGTATTAAGTAGAATCTTGATTCCCTTAATGAGGTATTAAGTAGAATCTTGATACCCTTATGAGCTAAATTATCTTGAACAAGTCAACTCGGTTTACTCCTATATTAAAATACACACACACACACATACACGCACACACACACACACACACACACACACACACACACACATAATATTTCCACTATCCACTTAAAAGGGTTATAAATAAAATAAAAATCCTCTACAAACCTTAAGTGTTTTAGAAATATAACCTAAAATATGAGTTCCTACATACTACCACAAGCCTATATATACATTGTAGCAATTCTTGAATTGAACCTTAAATTGTACAAATCTGGAAAAGCAAACATTATTAAACTCCCTTCCTCCAAGAGGACTTACCCGCAAGGTAGCGAATTGTCTCAAGTTTGTTTGACTCCATCAGTGTTTTTAGTGAAGCAATTTCAATGTCAATTTTATTACTGGTCTGTGAAATAATGTTTTTGATATGGGTATCCTGAAATGTAAAATACAATTTTTATCAATTTGTGGTGTCATCTCTGTCATTAAATGCATCTAAAGAAGCTGGATGAGGAAAGAGAATTCAGAAGGGCAAAGGAGACTTTTCTCCTGATAAATCACAAGGAAGAGGCAGTCAGACTGGTCTTTCTTACTGAAACAGAAATAAAAAGATAAAAAGAAAAAGTGTAAAAATATCCTACATTCAAAATAGCCTACAAGAGTAAAAATACCCAAATATTGGAGGCACGAATACTGGCAAGGATTTTGTTTCTTGTTCAAGGTTGAGTTTAAATGTATTCAATTCTAAGAAAGAAGAAAAGGATCCATATGTGCAAAAATATTCATAGCAGTGACAAAAACCTGAAAACTGTGCCCAACAATTGAGGAACAGCTAAATTAGCCAATTAAACTAATCAATAAACATTTATTAAAGACATCTACTATTGCCAGACACTGTGCTAAGTGCTGGGAGTACAAAATGAGTCCCTGACCTGAATGAGCTTACAATGTAACTGGGGAGACAATATACAAACTAAATATGCACAAAGTGAGGTAAGCACAAGATAAATAGGAAATAATAAAGAAATGGCCCTGGAATTAAGAGAGATCGCAGAATGTAGGATTTTAGTTCAGACTTAAAGGAAGCCATGGTGGTGAATAGAGCAGAGGAGGGAGAATGTTCCAGATGTGAAGGATAGCCAGAGAAAATACTTGGAACTGAGATATGGAGTCAGAAGGCCACTGTCATTGGATTGTTGAGTATGTGTTGGAATATGAGGTATATGAAGACCAGAACGGTAGGAGAGGACTAAATTAAGGACTTTGAATGCTAAACAGAGCATTTTGTATTTTGTCCTGGAGGCAACAGGAAGCTAATGGAGTTTACTGAGTAGTAGCTGACATGATTGGACCTTTGCTTTTGCAAAATGACTTTTGTGATTCAATGGTTTCTAAGTGAATGGAAAAGACTTGAGGCTGGCAGATCCACTAGCAGGTTGTTGCAGCAGTCAGGCACAAAATGATGAGAGTGTGTACTAGAGTAGTGGCAGTGTCAGAACAGAGAAGAAGGTATTCTGAAGAGATGTTGCAATAGTGAAAACAACAGAGCTTTGTGAGAATTATGATATGGGGAGGTGATAATGAGATATCCTAGGTTGTAAGTCCAAAGAACTGGGAGGATGGTGTTATCCTTTAAGTAAGAGGGAAGAATTGTTTAGGAGGAAAGAAATCTGCTATCCACTTTGAGAAAGTGAACTAATGGACTCAAGATTGCAGGTTGAAGCATGTTTTCTTCTATTCTTTTTCTTGTTTCCCCCCCTCCCCTGAAATATTGCTAGTATGGAAATCTGTTTTGAATGACTATATATATTTGTAATGAGTTTTATTTTTCTAGCTTTCTCAACACAGGGGAGAGTAAAGGAGGGAAGGGAGAGAATTTGAAACTGAAAAGAAAGTTTAAAAAACCACAACAAATACTGTACTCAAGCCTTGTGGTAAAATTTAAGTAGGAATAAGTTGGAAGATAAGCAAGAAAGAAAAAGCAGTTTCTACAGTGTTAAAAGGCTTATAAACTCCAATCCCAAAATGGAACAATAGAAAGCTAAACTTATAATTAATGAGGAAACATATCCTAACTTACTCTTTTGTTAAATTCAGTGGTTGCTTCCATAAGTTTCCTTTCTTGATCTGTAAACTGAAAATTTTAAGGCAGAAAGTGATTAAAAACTGAAGAAATGAAAAAGAACAAATAACTAAGCTATCTTAAATGAATATTACCAGATCTGTCACTCTGCTCCTCTCTAGGTTTATATCTAGCTTATTATTTGCTCTGCTTCGAGTAGTTTCAAGCTGTAAAGAAAATGAAAAACATACTTTGAAATGACAACTTGCTCTTTTTGGAATTTAGAAAATGTTCTTACATGGTAAAAAGAAAATAATTTACTTACTAATAGTTGCTGTTTAATTTGGTCTAATTCAATTTTCATTTTCTAGGTATAAAAGGGAGCACTGAACATTAGTATTAATCAAAAGATCATCTTCCATTTGACCTAGAAATTCTGAAACATAAGAATACTAAAAATTTGTGCAATCTGTGGGTTTCTACAATAGATCTGCCCTATGAATAAAATATAAACTAGAGAAATTCTCTTGAAGACAGTGCATTATTAGACCCCCCCAAATTAGATTTATTTCAATAACTAGATTTTATATCCAAATACTGTTAACTCTTTAAAATAATGATTTTTTTGTTAAATGAGAAAGAATCTGCTTTATCTTTTGTTTGAAACAAAATTCTCAATAATGTAGGTAAAATAAACCAAAATTAATAAAAAACTAAAATGTTTCACTAGGCATAAAATTAAAGTAAGTTTGAAATAGGATCTTGACAGGTTTTTTTTTTCTGGGTGGAGGGGAAGGGCATTAGTTAAGTAAGAAATGAACCCAGAGTAGGAGAGAACTTTATTAGTTTTTTTTTTTTGTGTGTGTATCTCTGAGCAACATCTGAATTAAATATAAAAGTCCAGGTGTTCTTATAAAATGTTCCTATAAAATTTTTTAATGATTATGAAGCACAAAATTTAATTTTGCCATCTGTCTTGTTAAAATATTTTAAAACAGCAAATTTTGTGATATGTGTTAAATATGTGTTCATTATTTAAAAGTTTCTATTACCTCATTTTCTGCTCTCAGATTTGCAAATTCACTTTTCTCTAGGATGACCATATCTTTCCGGATTGAGTCCAAATGTGCCATTAATTGCTGGACAGTAATTTCCTAAGAAATAATATTTATACACTGAATTAAAAAATGTTAGGCCCTATGGTATTCATAGAAATTAAGAAAAGATATAATTAAGATAACATATATTAAAGTGATAATGTTGCCTCACTAATCTGAAGAACAATAACAAATCTGAAAATTGCTGTATTTTGGGTAAGAAATGCCAAAGTGCATAAGAATATTTCCTAGGAACTAAAAAAAAAATGGCTGGATTCTTACCAAAGTATAAGGGAAAAAATTTGAAATTCACTTCTTTAACTTTAAGAACAACCCTATCTGGGCAGCTAGCACAGTCGATAGAGCACCAGCTCTTGAATCAGGAGGAGCTAAGTTCAATTCCAACCTTAGACATTTAACATTTCACACTTCCTAGCTTGTGACCCTGGAAAAGTTACTTTACCCTAATTGACTCAAAAAAGGAAAAAAAAAAGATAAAAAATAAAAAAAAGAGCAATTCTATTATAGAAGTGAAAAGCAATAAAAGTAAAGGTGATTAGACTTGGATTTAAAAAGCCCTGGATTTGAATTCTAAGTCAGATATTTACTAGCTGACCATATAAGTCACAAATTCTGGGGCTGAGTCTCCTTATCTATAAAATATAGATAATAATGCTTGTTCTGCCTACTTTTCACAGGGTTGTGAGGTTAAGTACTTTGTCAAACTTCAAGCATTAGAAAAACATGAGTTAATTTGTAATAGGAAAACCCAAGGTACTATGTAGGAGTCAGAAGCTGGTAATGAAATAAAATTAGTTGGAAAATGTTTGCCTAATTACTTTGGGCATCATTTCAGCAGGATAATTTATGAGTCATTTATTAAGCATCTTTATACTATGCTTTGAATTGGAGAAACCATATTAAAAGTGGTTCCATATCCAACTTCAAGGAAGTCACATGGCATTTATAAGGTTTCACTCAGCTAGAGATACAAATTACAAAGAGTAGCAGAAAAGATAATACATTAAAATATAAAACTGGTTTAAAAAAGTTTTTGCTAATAAGTTATTCTTCTAATTCTTCTTTATACTCATTCCTCTAATCATTATTCTAATACTAAACTTTCTTAAAATTCAACAGTCTAGTGCCTTATTACAAAAGTACACTCATTTTTCTTAATCAAAGGAAAAGGAGGTGATGACAAAGGTTTGAAAAAGACAGTTGGAGGAAGATTTTGTTAGTATTGTTAAGGATACTCTTCCACATCCTCAGTATTTAAAGGAACTTGCTGTCATTCATAATTATTACCAGCCCTCATCCTTTAGAAAAAATGCTGTGGTCACTGTTTAAAGTCAGGGAAGTAATATCGATGGCTGCTTTGCTAGGCACTGGGACCAAGCAACCCTAATAGAACTACTTCAAATCTAATACAACTCATGACACCTGGGTATCTTAGCAGTTCTAGACAATTTCTGACAATTCTAGATTTGGACTGCTCATCTTAATCCCACGGGATACTCCTTCCTCTACTTCTGATTTACATGCTTATGGGGGAGTGAGCAAAGGGGGAAAGGGTATGACTTTTTTTTTAAACTAAATCCTTTTATATATTCAAATTGTACCTGAACAGCAACACAACTGTTATTAAACCACAGAAACAGCAAGATTAAGGGAATTTTCATTCATTTAACACAAATTATTTGATTGTCACCTGTGCATGAATTTTTTTATGGAGCTATTTTAAATTTCTCCCCTGTGAAGTCCTGATTAGCCCCTTGGAGGCCTCAGAATCAGCCAGAGTCAGGATAAGCAAAAGTCCTTGGTCTTTAGGGGGAGAAGTGAAAGGGACGGACAAGATTCCCACAAGCTCTCTACAACCTCCCTTTTTTTCCTGTGTGACTCCAAAGTGACTCTGGCTATTCTTACTCCACTCCTTAATCCCTCCTTACAATTCTCTTAACCCCATGCATTGAACCAGCATTAACTGTGAAAAGAGAAATTCCAAACATGCTAATAGAGTTATTGTCCAATAGGTAATTAGCCTTAAGTGCTTGAATGTTTGATTCAAGTGCACCTATTCAGAGTTTCAGCCCTTTACACTCCCCTATGATGATGATTATTAATCATGATTATTTTTCCATTTGATTTCAGACTGTCATAGCTGGAAGGGCCCTCAGAGGTTTAGTCCAACCCATAGCTGAACCACAATATAAGTAACATGGTCACCCAGCTTTTGCCTGAAGAAAGCTTTATATGTGAGGGAGAACCCACTTCCCACAGAGCAACGCATTATACTTCTGGATTGCTCTGTAAAAAAATTTTCATTATATCAAACCTCAATCTACTTTTCTGCAACTTCTAGCCATTATTCCTCCCAGTTCTGCCTTTGAAGCCAAGCATAACTACTCTTATCACTTTTCCATAAATGGCTCTTTAATTACTTAAAGGTAGAAGTCATGACTCTCCTGAGCCTTCCTTTTCTCTCCCACACAAACTATCTCAGCTCCTTATTAATCCTCATGATATCTCTGTGAGGCTTCATTCTACAGATGGGGAAACTGAGGTATAGAGATGATGATTTGCAGTAGAAAAAAAATCTGCTTAATTAAAATAACATATTTATAAATTAGAAAGTAACTTATATCTAGGATTTGAATACTTTCAATTCTGAGTGTGTTTAACCTAAAAAGTAAAATTAAAACTTCCAAAATCAGGGTACTCCATGGTCCAGAAAGTATTGAAATGTCACTTAGTTTGAAACTGCATGCTATAGAACAAGAATAAAATATCCCTATCTCTGCTGTGGATTATTGTGAGGAGGGAAGTGTCAATTTTTAAATAATCTTTGAAATATAACTAAAAGTAAAGAGAGTCTATTCTTAGGAAAATATTGTATAGTACTGAGTCAAAATTAACTCATGATTAACAAAATGAATCATGCCACAGATGACATCATTAGTTTAGTGATTAGCTTAGCTAATCAACTTGTATAAAATTTACTGCTACTAGTTCAAATGCTTATTTTAATTTGTTTATATCAATGGACATTTGTTATGATGAATTCTCATAATTAAGCCAGAAGTGTATCCTATTTACCTTAATTTAGACTTTAGCTCTGAAATTCTATAAAAAGCAGGTAGAAAGATTTAATTGATGGGAAACATAGTAGGGAAGATCTCTTGAAATATGAAGGACTTATTGAGAGATTAATTGTGTGATCTTTAAAAGAACAAAAAGTCAAGTAAATAAGTATCATTTATTAAGTGCTCTGCTCTATTTAGCAGGTCATTTCCTTTAATGAACAATCACAGAGAAGAAAAAAAAAAAAGCAGTTGAACACAATTAACTAGTACATTAACCAAGTCACACCTACAAAGTCAGACCCACTTTTACAAAAACAGGAAGGAGGTATTGATTTTTTCATCCCTTTGAGGATTAGGATTGGTCATTATAATTACCAGTTTTGTGATATTAAGTAAATCATTTAACCTCTTTGACCTTTTGTGTTGACAAAGGCTATTTTGGGTGGGTTAGGGATAGAGGTTGGCTATTGTGTGATTTCTAATATGTTTTTTTCAGTTCCAAATATAATTTTGTCCAAAGAGAAATTTCTATATGTCATCGTTTTTATAATTGAAGAACCAATGAATATCTATAGATCTGTTTTATTGCCTTAACCATCTGAACATGAATGATTTGGGTTTTCCAGGAAAAGAAAATACCTTAGTTCTTATAGAAAAGATTAAAAAACAAACTAAAGGGCAGCAGATGGACTAGTTTTTTTATCTTAACATATAAATGATACATGACCAATTACCTGCTGAGCTTGAGTGACCATCTCTTTATAGATTGTGTCTAGGCTGACATTTGACAGAATTATTAATGATAACACAATGGTTTCTGCTTGTGCTTTAGTAAATCCTGTAGGCAAGAAAGAGACATTAATATTTTTATAAAGTTATAAATGCTTATCAGAATAAAAGTTTATGCCACACTATATTTTTGCAGCATCAGATGTAAGCTGCAATGTGATGAAATAATGGACGATTATATGACCATAATATAATTTCACCTTTGAAGTATATATTCAATACAATAATTGGTTTCTCACCATGATTTTCCAAGTCTTGAACCAATGAATGGGTATCAAAAGTTAACTTCCTTTGCTCTAAAGGAGTTATGTCTACTGTCCTCATGTCATAATTTTTCTTGGAGCTAGTGGTCAGTAAACCTGAAAAGAGAAAAGGTCAGATTTTTAAAATTGAAACTAATTTGTCAAATGTCAAAATCATTTAGAGGCTTATCTTTCACTTTTTACACCAATAATTTTTGTAGAAAGCAAGAAGTTTATTACCTCAGTTGCTATTTTATTTCCAATCGCTGGTTAAAGATTGTGAGAGGCAAAGAGTGCATAATACAGAGCTGGCCTCAGAACCAGGCTGATCTAAGTTCAAATTCCATCTATGTCTGGAATCGGGGCAAGTCAGTGCTAAAGGTAGCTCTCTAAGGCTCGAAATTGAGGTACAGCAACGATATGTACTAGTAGAGAGAATTTCTCTCATCTGAGAGTACCCTATATCAAAGAAATCAGAGGTTAAGTCTTTTTTACTGTCCCTCTTCAATTAAGCCAAATCTATTTTGATATATTTAACCAAATTATTTGAAAAAGTTTACTATACATTTGAGTTATGAGGCCTTTATCCAAGAAATTGTCTACAAAATCCCTATGCCTCCCAATTTCCTTCTGACCTTGGTTACATTTGGTTTTATTTGTACAAAACCTTGGTAATGTAATCAAAATCATACATTTCATATCTCAGTGTTCTCTGTTGTTTATTCATAAATTTTTCCTTATCATAAATCTGGGAGTTAATATGTTCCATGTTCTTCTAATTTACTTGTATTTTCCTTTAAATCTAGGCCATGTGTTCATTTTGACTTAATCTTGGTAAAGGGTATATGATATTGCTCTATCAAGATTTCTTGAAAGATACAACAGAAAACTTCATTTGATAAACCTCCAATCATAATTATTAGGCAAAGCATTAATCAATAAACTATATACTTGCCAAAAGATATTCACTAATGTGTTGAAAGAGAAAAATAAGCTGAAAAGAAGATTCTTATAGATGGTAAGGTCTTCTAGATGTTTCTGTTTGTGAATGACATTATGCTGACTGCATCTAACACTAGAACAGAATTGAGACTTTTCAGAAAAGCTCTTGACAATTTTCAAGAGTTTGGCTTAACCACCTACATGGAAATCAGTAAATGGATGAAGAGAACTTCTAATCCAGATTATGGGATGCAGGTAAATGGACAACATAAAAGTTCATCAGTGTATCTGGGTGCAGACATTACATTTTTTCATTACATGGGCAATGAGATTGTCATTATGAAATTATGAAGTTCATTTAACAACCTCCAAATTCTCCTAGAATATTTTAAATATCAACATAATTCTGATTGTGTTATATAACTTTGAGTAATGAAGCATTATAAACTCAGATGCATTAAAAATGTGTTAAATCGAACAAAAAAATCATACCGTTCATAGAATAAACATGAAGAACTAGAATAAAGAATAAAGAATCCTCTCCTTCCTAATTTCCCATGCCAAAATGGTTTCCTGCCTCATTTCTACTTCCTAGCTTCCCTGACTTTCTTCAAGTCTCATGGATAGAGCATGAAATAAGTAATGGACAGCCTGTGGGTTACATTGGTATCCCTGTGATATCAGGACAAAGGAAGGCATGTTGGGTAATCCCTACATGGAAAACACAAGGACACAGGACGTGCAGGCATAGCAGTGATATGCATCACTGGAGGGAACATTCATATTGAGAAGATCACAGATCCATTAGACTTTTTAAGTGTGTTTCATTATATATATTCATTAGTGATACAGAGAAGGGACTGATTGGCATATTCAGGGAAAGTCGGATGGATTGTGAGTCCTAATGAAGTGACAGAATTTAGACTGTTGAAAAGCAGGCTTTCTAGGTTGTTCTAAGATATTTTTCTATCATGTGATCAAATGTGCATTTAACAAAAAGAAATAGATAATACATTGGATTGCAGGATTCAAAAAGAGCTGAAAACTAACATTCTAGACTGAACAGAATATGATTCTTATTTACTAAGAAAAAAATAAATTAATTTCTATTAAAATCAACTTCATAACCATGGGATTAAGTAAGTGTTGCCAAATAACATTCATGTAAAAAAAAAAGTGTTGGGAGCCCTATTGGCTGGTTTTCCCATCACTAGTCTTAGCTGCCAAACTGAGCTTTCTTAAACTGATGTTTTGGTCTGACCATATCACCCTTCTTTTCCTGCTTTAATAAACTTTAGAGGCTTCCTATTGCCCCCAGGACCAGATATAAATTCTTGATTGGCTTTCAAAGCTCATTATAATCTGCCCCTTTCTACCTTTCGAGTAATATTACATTTTGATTCCACCAGGATACTCTATGATATAGCCTCTCTGCTCTCACTTGAAAATCCCTAAACAAATATTTGTACTAGATCCCTCTCTTTCCTAATCCCCCATGCTAAAATGTTTTTCTGCCTCATTTCCACCTCCTAGCTTTCCTGACTTTCTTCAAATCTCAGCTCAAGCCAACTTTCTGCAAAGTCCTTACCAGTCTTTAATCTTAATACTTTCCTTCTGAGACTGTGTACTTATTTGTCCTGTCCAAATCTCATTTGTACGTAGATGTTTGTATGTTTCCCACAATTAGACTCAAAGTTCCTTGAGAGAAGGGACTTGTTTTTATCTTTCTTTGTATCCCTAGTGCTTAGCACAATGCCTGGCATACAGTGGGCACTTAATAAATATTTGATAATTGCAAAATCAGTGTATCAGCAGTTTGAGAGAGAAGCAAAGCAATCTAATGCAATTTAGGCTATGCAAATACTCTTCTTTCCTCACCTAAAAAAAGTAAACCACCTACTATAATCACATAGTCAGCAGAGATATTTCTTTTCCACCCAATTTGTAATCCTGCTGAGATATTATTTCTGCTTATTTTACCTTATGCATATGTCAACCAATGGAATTATTCTGCATTTTATATAAACATTTGGATGTCCAAGTATTTAGACATTCTAGGTAACTATCTCAGTATCAATCCCTTCAAAAATAGGAGCTTGTGAGGAGAAGGCATTCAGATTTGAGGAATGTCTATGGGTTACTTCATTAGAGGGGACCGGTCCTTCAAAAAAATGTTTTGACTCAGAACTCTATTTCAGTTTCTTTTTTGGTCATTCAGGATTATTCTCCTTCCTCCCATCCCTCAATATCTCTGACTATCTCATACTAAAATCTCTTAGTATAAAGACATCAAAAGAATTTCTCTTTTGTAATTGTTGTACAGCATGTAATCCAATTACCGATGCTTTTTATATCCAAATCTTCATTGAGCTCTGAATTCCATCCCTATCTTCCAACAATCATACTCTAGGACAGGGTTAACATTTTTTTTTTTTTTTAATGCTATGTTAGTCTAGTAAAGCCATGAAATCCTTAGAATAACATTTTAAATGCACAAAATACAGATGATAAATGCTTTTTAAAAAAAAGTTCATGCATGCCAAATTAAGAACATCTGCTTTAGGAATAGTCATTCCTTTCAATTACAGGTTGTATCTCTACCAGCAGATTATAAACTCAAAAGCAAATACTGATTTGTCTTTATCTCCCCACCTATGAGGATTATAATAAATATTGAATATAATACTTCTCTTCCTTGGGACTAACAATGAATTGTTTCAAGTTGTGTTTCATTATGTCCTTAAACTATTTTAAATGTTTTTTAATTAAAAATTTCACATCAAACTTACAAATTTAGCATTTAAGACCCTCTACAATCTGCCCCAAACTTATCTTTTCCCAACTTTGCTCTAGCTAAATTTACCTGCTTTGGTGCTTTCCCACCACTTCTGCATTTTTGTTCATCCTGCTCCCTGTTGGGATGGCTTCCATTTGTTTTTTTTCCAAATCTTGTACTCCTCTAAAATTCAGTTAAAATGTTGCTGGCTTCATAAAGGCTTTTCCTCATAACTGAGTGTGATAACAATGATAATTATTGTCCCACATGTACAGCTCTTTAAGGATTGCAAATAGCTTTATGGACCATTATCCCTTGAATCTCACTACAACTTTGAGAAGTTCTATTTTTCCCATTTTGCCGAGGAAACTGAAGCTCAAGGTTATCTTGCTTTCTCAAGGTCACACAGTGCTGTCTTAGATAAGAATTAAACATAGGTCTTCCTAACTTTAAATCAAACACTCTGTCATGTTGCCTTAATCTCACTGAGTTCTGGTAGCCCCCAAATCTCTCAGTCCAATTGCTTATCCATCTGTGTTGGATGAACATAGTTATCTAGCAACCATTGGGCTGTTTCTGCCTGTCATTGTAAAAATGTATTATTATTATATGTAATATAGCCTAATTAGCATATATATGCACTAGTAATATGTATATGTATAATACTAGTATCAATACATTACATTATATATTATATATACATACATACATGCACTAATAACTTGTTTATGGATCACATATATACAGGCATATATGTATATGCGCCAGTATCTTATATATATATATGGAGTAGTATCACATATATGTATTTATGCATATGCACTAGTAACACACACATATGGCTTAGTATCACATATATGCATGTGTTTATGTATCTCATTACTGTCATATGTATATCACTAGTGTCATATGTATGGGGTTTAGTACCATGTATATGATGGTATATCTATATCTATATCTGCACTAATAGCTTATGTATCACATATAAACAGGTATATGCATATACATATATATGCACCAGTATCTTATGTATATACACATATACTAACAACATATGGCCTAGTTTTACAAATGTGCACTGGTATCTTATGTATACAGCCTAATATCATGTACATGAAGGTACATATGTATATGGACTAGTATCACATATATGCAGGTGTATATGTACTAGTATTTTATGCATATGGCCCAGTGTCACACATATACAGGTGGATATGTATATGAACTAGTATTTTGTATATGGATTAGCAATACGTATATGAAGGTGCGTGTGTGTATGTATGCACCAGTATCTTATGTACTAGGTTCACATATATGCAGGTAAATATGTAAATGCACCAGTATCTTATGTGTATGGACTAGTATCACATAAATGCAATGTATATGCATTTGTGTATGTGTCTCAGAACTAGAAACCAATCTCAGCTGTCATCTGTAACTAAGCAGAAATGCCCAGGTCAAGGCACCAACCATTTCGGTGCTTAGTCGGTGCCAGGTTGGGTACTCAGTGCCGGGGACACCACCATATGCCCTCCCCAACTAAGCTAACTAGGAACACCCAAACACACAAAACCCCAGCTCTCCAGGAGCTCACAGTCTAACGGACCAGGCAGGGTCCAGACTCCGCTTGGGGAGGATGGAATTCACGCCCGGCAGCAGCCCGTTCCAGATAGGGAGAGCGCTCGTTAGCTTGTCTCCCTAGGCTGAGATACGATCTCTGATTTAACCTGTGGGAGCTTCGGCGATGGTTAACAACTAGAACTAAGGAAGCTCCCTCCATGCAGCATCCCGTTCTGTGCCCAGGGCAGCCCTGGGAAGCAGGCTGAGCAAACAAGCTCGGAAGCGCCAAACTGCCAGACCTGGCCAACTCCAAAGATCCGCCCTCCATTCCGCACCCGTCACTTAAGCTCCCGGAGCCTCATTTTCTCAACTACAAAATGGGCAAATGGGTCCGATGATCTGCTCTGCTTAGTGCTGGACCACCGCCCCCAATTCATTCCCCTCGGTGTCCAGCATCATCAAATCTGAGTCTGGCCCATCCCCAATCAACGTTCTGCTCACCCCGAGGACTCGGCAGAGATGATGCTGGATGACAGAAGTAGAACTGACTCAAAGAGGGAAGGGCAGGGGCGCCATCTGAGGGAGGACGGGAGTAGACAAGGTTCTAGGGGGGCGCCCCAGAGAGGTGGGGAGGGTCGAGAATGGAACGCTCTGGCATGGCACCCCCTCACCAGTAAGAGGCTCAGAAGTCCTGGGAGGGTTTGACTAAATGGGGAGAGCTAGAAGGGGTCGCGATGGCTCCTCTCACCTCTCCTCGCGGCCAATGGACCGCCCACTACGCCGACGGGCCTCCCGTGAAGGGAAAGGACCCCCGAGACGCTCCCGCCACCAGCGGAGCGAAGAAGCCGCAAAGGCCAAAGGCCCCACATATTTTTCAAGGCATCCAGGTTTCAAGTAGTGAGGCGGTTCCGGAAAACTAGTTTGGTTACGCAAACATTTTTGAGAAGAGTAGTCACGTTTCCACAGTCTCCTGGGAAATGTAGTCTCCGATCAGTTGAAATCCTCCACAGGAAATGTCGTTTGGCCGCTACGTCCGGGTACCGATGATGCATACGTGGAGTCCCAGTGAAATTCCCCGTTTTATGCAAGGTCCTTTGCCCTTCTTCTTTCCTTCACCCTTACCATTTCCGCGTTCCCGACTTGTTGGCGCTGGTAGCCGGCCTCAAGCGGAATCTTCCAGGAGAAAAGATCTGACCTCGGGAAAGTTTCTTGGCCAAGGACTTTAGTGTAGATGCTATTCCTTTTAATGATACAAAACATCCTCTGGGAAACGTAGTTTTTGCTGGGCCGTAGTGCATCTCGGGAACTGGAAATCATTTAATCCTCGATGCTTCTGGGAATTGTAGTCCAGACGAACCGAAATTCGTTTTTGCCGGTGGGGTATTGGTACTCCTGACGCCCTCTTCAGTCTTGGAGGCCAAGCTTTAGGGTCCAACGGAACCGTCCGCGGGTGCTGCGCCTCAAGTCGGAAAGTCTCTAATCCGACTTTAGCCGCCGCTGAGGTGTGTGACACTGAGCGAGTCACTTTAACCTTTGTTTCAGTGTCCTCATCCGTAAAATGGGACTTCCTCCCGGGGTTATATGAGAATCAAATGAGACGGTGTTTTTAACATACCCGACGTGTATAAATCTGCCAAATGGGATAATGTTTTAAAAGTAGCTGCATTTAGTGAATGCTTGTTTCATGCAGCGCTTTGGGACTCGAATTTCGTGGAATGAAAGAAGCTTCTCCAGCTTGTAACGGAATAAAACTCTCCCCAACATGCCTCGAACATGGGTTCTGATGAAGACCTCCACAAGCTGTCTTTGGGCAGCTCCTCTCATGCCCACTTTATGAGGGAGGAATTGAGGCAAAGATACCCCGACTTCTCTGGGATCAGGCCGCCAATAAATAAGCTCAGCTCCTCCTGCTGTGCACAGAGCACTGCGCCAGTCAGGAAAAGCCGAGTTCAAGGGTAACTTCTGACCTTTGTGACCCCGAGTAAATCACTCCCCCCGTTTGCCTGTTTCCTGAGAAACATTCCAGTATCTTTGCCAAGAAAACCCCAAACGGGGTCATAAAGGGTAAGGACTGGACAACAATAACCTAATCCCAGCTTCTTCATTCTGCTGTTCCGCTGCCTTTTGACCTGAGGGAGGATACAAACAGCTAAATTTTACAACGGATTTGATATCTAAAAACAAATGTAGCGTGTCTACCTATTCTGTTATGCTTTTTAATATAAAATTATTTTATTAGAATAGTTAGATGTGAACATTAGCTGATACTGATGCTAATCACTGTAGCCAAACAGAATAATTTAAATATAGTCATTGCCTATCGTTATGTAATGTTTTAGGACCACAAAGCACCGTTTGATTCTTACGGCAGTGGCATAAGACATAGCAACCCAAATATTATTATGCATGCTTTATAGGAGACTGAACTGAGACTTGGTCTGTGACTTGCCCCAGCTCCTATACTCAGTAAGCTGTTGGCAGGATGGCAGGGCAGAAAGGCATGGAAGCTAGGGAGGGCAAATAGGACTGGCAGATGTTGGCAGATAACTGAGAGGCCAATGATTTATTCCCCTTGTCAGAACAGTATGTGTATTACTTCTACATTATGAGAGTCTCTAATGACAGGGAACTTGCTACCTCACAAGGCAATCCATTTCATGTTTGGGCAATCTTCATCATTGGAAAGTATATTTTTATTGAGCTGAAATATGGATATAACTATCCACCAAATTCTTAATTTTACCCACTGGGACTGCATATAACAAATCTAATTCCTCCATATGACAGTTCTTTCCCATCTCACCCAGCCATTTTCCATGGGCATTTTACCATTTGCCCCAGTGCTAATCTTGTTTTTCCCCTTTGGAAGAAGTTTCTCTGGGGACCATGTCCTACTTCTCTGTCTCTCTGTCTCTGTCTCTGTCTCTCTTTGTCTCTCTCTGTTTCTTTTTGTCTCTGTGCCTCTGTCTCTGTCTCTCTCTGTCTCTGTGCCTCATCTCTGTCTCTGTTTCTCGTTTTCTGTCCCTCTCTGTCTCTCTCTCTGACTCTGTCTCTTTATCTCTCTCTGATTCCTCTTTCTGTCTATCTTTTCTCTCTGTCTCTCTCTCTTTTTTCTCTCTCTGTCTCTCTGTTTCTGTGCCTCTGTTTCTCTCTCTGTTTCTGTCTCTCTCTGTCTCTGTTTCTCTTTTTCTGTCCCTCTCTGTCTCTCTCTCTGACTCTGTCTCTTTCTGTCTCTCTGATTCCTCTTTCTGTCTATCTATCTTTTCTCTCTGTCTCTCTCTGTCTCTGTCTCACTCTTCTCTCTCTCTCTCTCTCTCTCTCTGTGTGTCTTTCTGTGTGCGTGTGTGTTTCAGAACTTTGAACTGATTGGAGAACTTCTAACATCTTATTCCTCCTGATTACAGACAAGAAATGTAAGAAGAAAAGAGCCTCTTTGGGAAGGGCTTTAAATGTCAAGCAGAGCATTTTATATTTGATGTTGGAGGTAATAGGGAATCTCTGGAAGAATAAAGTAGGAGGGTGATATGGTCAGACTTGTACTTTAGGAAGATCACTTTGAAAACTCAGTGGAGGCAGAAAGACCAATGGTACAGAAGAGTGGAATCAATGAGTGGTTGTGTAAGAGAAGAGAAATGGAAGTACACAAGGGATGTTGTGAAGGCAGAAAAGACAAGATTTGACAGAAGATTAGATATGTGGGGCAAATGTGAAGGAGGTCATTGTGTAATGTGCTAAAGAAAGATATAATATGAACAACAGTACAGAATAATGGAAGGAGAATTGTCCTTGGGTGAGAACCACTGGCTTTAAAAACTCAGTCCAAAAACTATAAATTGTGTTCCTGAGCATGTAATTTAGTTTCTCTGAACATCAGTTTTTTCATCTGCAAAATGGGAACAATATTTGTACTCCACCCCCAATGGATTGTTGAGAAGACATATTGTTGTTAACTTTAGGGTACTAGAAGAAACGTGAATTATTATTGTTGTAGTTAGTATGAATTTAATATCACAAGAAGAGACAGCATTGTAGAGGGGACTATGGATCTAGAGGCAGAGAGACCTGAGTGTAATTCCTGTCTCTGAAACTAACTGTGTAACTGTGGGTATCACTTAAACTCTAAGAATCTTCTTTATTTTCCTTAAAACTTATCTACCTAGTCATAGATGAAGTGGGATATGTTACTATTTCATAAACAAATGCAATTTATGCCAGGGGTTCTTATTATGTTTTGTGTCATGGACTCCTTTGGCAGGCAATCTGGTGAAGACTATGGACTCCTTTTCAGAATCATGTTTTTTTAAATATATACAACAAAATAAGATTACAAAGAAAATCAATTACATTTATCCCTGCCACAATGAGGGACTTAGATGTGTAGCACACCTGCAATCTGGAAAATTTAAGCACAATTTTTTGGTCCTTTCTTTGTACCAGAGAAGAAATCTAAATTTTTTCTTTTTCTTTTATGATGTCTTTACAGTATCTTGTTATACAATTTTTGTATATTTATGTCATTAAGAGAAAAATATTTTGACATTATACAATACTATATAGATATTTTATGCATTTTTGGGTTTCTAAACTTTTTCTGTGTTGTCTGCAGTTTCTTCAAAACTCCCCATCCCCCCCAACTCTCATTTAGTTTTTATGCTGACTAGCAATATATCAAAACCATGATGGGGAAAGTTGTCATGTAGAAGAGAGAACTCTATGTAGAAATATAGTTACTATAACATTAAAAAGAATACCTTAATAAAGAATTGGAAAAGAAGTAGAGGCCCATCAACTGGGGAATGGCTGAACAAGCTATGGTACATGAAGGTAATGGAATATTATTGTTCTATAAAAAATGATGAACAAGCTGATTATAGAAAGGCCTGGAAAGATTTATAAGAACTGATGCTGAGCAAAACAAGCAGAACCAGAAATACATTGTACACAATAACAAGAAGAATGTTTGATGATCAGATATGAAAGGTTTGGTTCTTCTCAGTAGTTCAGTGATCCAAAAGAATCCCAATAGACTTTGAACAGCAAATGCTATCTGCAATCAGAAAAAGAACAAAGAAGACAATCAACACATGCTACGTTCACTTCTTTTTTCTGGTTTTTTTTTTTTTTTTTTTTTTGGTGTCTCATATGATTTTACCTATTTGTTCTGATTTTTCTTTCCCAACATAATTAAAAAAAAAATGTGTATTAAAAATAAATAAACTAAAAAAAAAGAATATCTTCATGGACCAGTAAGTTACTCAAACTGAGGTCTTGGGAATATTTTTGTTGTTATTTAGTTATTTTCATTCATGTACCACTCTTTGTGACCTATTTTGAGGTTTTTTTGGCAAAAATATTGGAGTGATTTGTTATTTCCCTCTCTAGCTCATTTTATAGACAAGAAAACTGAAGCAAATGGGGGAAATTAATTGTCAGGATCACATAGCTAATAAGTATCTGAGGCTGGATTTGAACTCTGGTGGTCTATCCACCTAGCTGCTGTACCCTAATCCCTCCCTGTCTGGATTACTATCAATACAATGATCATAGGCCTTGTCACCTCCCAGAGAGTATATTACTGTATGAATGTACCATCAACTTGACTCTAGTCTCTAGCCTGCACTTTGCTTATATTGAGCATTCTTTTCCAAAGCATCTGAACAAGAAGGTTATAATTTATACTTTTGTTGCTGGATGATGAGAAAATGGGAAGGCAAAATTTCATGGAGATGAAACATTGCAAATTGAAATCAGGAATAGTGGAATAAAAGGAATTAGTTTTTTGATCAGAAGAAAACAATGGAAGTTTTACTCACCTGTAGAGGGCAGCTGGGTAATTTTGTATTGGAAAACATTATATTTCAGTATCATTTCTGAGCAGATGCTAGTCCCATAGGGCCTATTGAAGCTTGTGTTTTTCCCTATAAAACTGAGCCCACTGAGGTCCTTTATTGGTTTCCTAATGACTAAGTATATCTAGTGGATAGAGCACTGGGCCTGAAGTCAGGAAGATACAAGTTCAAACCTAGCCTCAGACACTTATTAGTTATGACTTTGGACAAATCACTTAATATATGTTTGCTTTAGTTTCCTCAACTGTAAAATGGAGTTAAGAATAGCACCTATTTCCTGGAAAGATACTATTTGTAAAACTCTTAGTATAGTGCCTGACATATAATAGGTCCTGTATAAAATGCTAGACTATTATTGTTGTAATTATTGTTATATTACATCTGTTCATTTAAAAAAATACTTTATTTTCCCTAAATTACAGGTAGAAGCAATTTTTAACATTCACTTTTAAATTTTGAGTTCCAGATTCTTTCCCTTCTTCCCTGCTCAACTCTCCCCTCCTCTTTCCCCCTCTCAATTCTATTGAGAATGCAGGAAATTTAGTATAGATTATACGTGTATCATGTCTCTTCTTGGCCCAAATTTCTCACTACCCAAATTTGTTCCTGGGAGAGGATATAGGCTTTTTATTTCTCTTCTTTCTTGCTGGGAGATACACACTCACACACAAAAACAATGTATATGCATACATACACACTCATACACATATATACATATGTATGCATACATATACACATAATATACACAATACATATATAATTAAAAATAAACACACATATGTATGTAATATATATATATATAAACACATGTGTTTCTACATATCTAGATATATATATATATATATTCCTATGAGGGTTTTTTTTTGTGTTTAGTTTTTCCACTTCATTTTGTTTAGGAGTTATATTACTGAACTGGAGGAGAACATGCTTGAGTTTAGAATAAAAAACAAAACAAAACAGGAAAGTTCACATGTTTGAAAGGATCTTGTCAATTCACATTAGTCCTACAAACAAATCTCTTGACTTCAGATCTTATCTCTGAAGACAGCCAGCCCTATCCTATCTGGTCTGGAGGCTAGATCAGACTCTTTGTAGCAGGGATGGGCTGCTATTGCTTAGAAGCCTAAGGAATTGTCCCAGTCTCTTTGAATCTGTTCTTCTTGCCCTCAGCTCTAGTTATGGAGAGTGCTAAATTTGTAGTAGTTTTCTTACATGACCACCTGAGTGAGCAGTCTCCCTGGAATTAAAAATTAGAAGTTACTTGCAGTTACCTCCCTTGTACTTGGCTTTATGGTTGTAGACCTATTGGGGTCCTCTCTTTATGTTTTGGCTCAACTGGAGGAAAAAAAACTTGTCTCTCTGCCTTCCATAAATTGCTGTTCCTGGGCTTAAGTCTTCAGTTACAGACATGAAAATCCTCTTTACTTCACTGAAGACCTTGAAGGTTCCTGGTTATAGAAGTCATTTCTCAACTTTGATTGGTCCTCAGTTGTGGCTGATTTATCTAAAACATTCTCTATCAAGATATTATGGTTTCTTCTTTATGTCGGCTTTTTGAGACAATTATTAAGAAAATCATAGAATCATAGAACGGAAAAGGACCTTTG
Organism: Antechinus flavipes; assembly: GCF_016432865.1. Classification (NCBI taxonomy): domain Eukaryota; kingdom Metazoa; phylum Chordata; class Mammalia; order Dasyuromorphia; family Dasyuridae; genus Antechinus; species Antechinus flavipes. Next base: position 530,793,760 of record NC_067400.1, read on the forward strand.
ATGGTCATCTTAGTCAACCTATGCACCTTTATGGTCCAATTAGCTTCTTCCTTTAAATGCCTTTGAATGTATTTGGATCCCCCTCTCTCTGGAAGTTGTAGAGGAAAGGCCTGTTGTGACTACATACAGGTTTTCTTGACATAAGTCAAGAAACTATCCTTCATTCTGTTTTAAGTGAGAAGACATGCAAATATTTTGACATGAAGATGAAATGAAAAGACATGTCTTTTTCTTCATACTAAAAAACCTTTTCTTCCTCATCTTTGGTCTTTGTTTTAATCTATATAATGACAAAATTCTGCAATAAGGTTGAAATGCAGAATAAGCTCATTTGAAAGGCCAATGCAAATAGAAACTAGCTTTTGTTCCTTAGACATATAAATTGTTCAGACCTAGCTAAAGGGGTGTTGCATTCTTAAAGGAATCACTCTGAAGCTCTGTGTTATAAAAATAAAGACTTCTATTGACCTGTCTTTTAAAATGTGAACTGTGATTTTTTCTTAACTACAAGAAAGTCATATGGCTCTGGGCCACATGCCCTTTGCTGCCATGATCCCTTTTCTTAAGTTTGGCACTCCTCAGTGAAACTAAATACCTTCTCCCCCCACATATTGACTCCCCTTTTTTGGGCTCACATGGGCATCCTATGAAGTTCTTTCTGAGCCCTCCTGGTTTATTGGCAGAACTGGAATAAGAAACATATCCCAAAGGCCCAGAAAATAACTAGGAACTTTGCTTTGCCCAACTTCTCTCCATATTTAGGAAAGCCTCTCCTTCCCTTTCTAAGGAAATGATCCTCTAAGAATTGCCTTGAGTAAAGGCCTTATTCAAGTGATATTCAAAGCAGGAAGAAATCGTTTAGTCTGATTCTCTTATTTAATAACTGAGCAAAATGAAACCTAGAAGATAAAAATGACTTGCCAGGCCATAGAGCTGGAATTTAAGCTCCTGTTTCCTGATTCCAAATCTAAATCTAGTACCCTTTCCATGAATCAAACCATTAATGACTTTGTCATTTGATTATTTCTGAATCCACTTAATTATTGTCTACTGTCGTATAACAATATTAGATTTTATTACATAGAATATATTTTAGATATTATAATATCATATAATATAATATATAATACATTAATTTATAAAATGTTTTACTTATATACCTTTTTTGAAAGAATAATTTGGTATTCTTTATCAAAGCCTTTAGTAAAGGCTTCGGTAAAATATAGTTAAACTATATTCATAGTATCTTCCTTATGTAGCAGTGGAATAGCTTTCTCAAAAAAAGAAATAACATTAATCTGATAATCATCATTTCCTTTTTTAGAGGTTCACTTACTACTTCTTTATTGGTGTGGTCTAGAACTTTCTCAGGAATAAAAGTCAAATTCATTGACATGGTTTACAGACACTATTATCTTCTTTCTTTTGAAAAATCAAGACAGTATTCTAAGACAGAGCTTCCTCTGGTATCCCTCTTGTTATCTGTGATGTTTCAAAATATTCCTGCAGTGCCTTAGCAGTCACATCAAACCAGTTTCTTCTGCAACCAATAGTATTGTTTAGTTGTCTAAATGAGCTATAAGGAAACTTGGTACTCTCTTACTATCTTTTCTGCTAGATAGTTTTGTTCTGTCCTTTTTATCCCAGAGATTCATTCTCACTGACAAAGAAAATAGAAGCAAAATAATAGTTGAGCACTTCTACCTTTTATATGTTGTTACTATATTTATATCTACACTAAACAGCAGTCCTATCCTTTCTTTGATCTTTCTCATCTCCTTATGAAAACAAAAATGAAAACATTTTGCCCTCCTTAACTTCTTTGACAAACTCAACTCATTTTGTATTAGCAATTCTGACTCTAATTTTATAAGATTGAAACACATTGTTATATCCGCCCTCTGTTACTTGTCCCTGATTTCATCTTCCGTGTAACATTAAAAAAATAAGTCAGTTGGCAAACTCTCTGTATATCCTCTCTGCTTTCTTTAGATGACTCATATTTTCCTCCTCAATGGAATTATTCTCTTTTTTATCTTCAGACTTTTAATCTTGGCAGCTACTGATCCTTTCTGGGCTGATTTCCCCTGTAGAATTTTAGTCATTTGAACCTTACCTGTTTTTCTTCTGAACCCACTGATTCCAGATCTCTCAAAATCTAAAGTATATGTCAAATTCTAACTGATTTTTCTTTCCTTTATTACAAACTCAAGTCTCAGTAATACATACGAAGTTCAATTTTCCTCCTTACTTTAATTCTACTTGCTTATTGCCTAAACTTTGTGCATTGACATATGAACTTTTAGTTTGTGTGTTTTACTAATGGCTCATTATTTGGATTTAGTCTCCAAAATTTCTCAGTGTCTTAGTTGTCTTTTTTTCTGCCTTTCTTTTCCTATTCTTTAGGTAGATAGATTGGTTGAAACTACCTTGCTAATTTTCTCTTTCTCCCCTCAAATCCTTTATGATTAAATTTGAAAGATGCCAGATAAATATTTTCTTGCCAGCCTTTGAAAGGTACTTCGTTTTCTGGTCAGGAAGCTGTCATTTCTATATTTTAAGGTTTAAATCCTGATTCTGCCATTAACTACTTGTTTGAGGTAGGATCGATTCCTTAACCTCTCTAGGCATCAGTTAATTGATGCACCTGTAAAATGAAAGGGTTGAATTAGATAACCTTCTAATATTCCTTTCATCAAGCCTACAATCCTATGATTATTGGCTAATTCCCCAGATATGGACTATGAATTTGTTCATGATTAGATCATTCATAACATTATAGCAGTTTAAAATTGAAAGGAGAATGGGAGAATATATAATCCAATCTTCATTTTACAGAAAATTTACAGAGAATTTAAGGGGTTTTCTTCTTCCTGTTGATAATTCCTCTTGCTTTGAATGCTTTAATCACACTTAGACCTGGGTATACTGGTCTCATCTTTTTGTTAGTCAAAAATGCAATTTCACTATTATAGCTAATTCCCTATGGAGAAACTCTTTTCCAATATAGATCAGCTGTTAGATTGTGTAATGGACAGACTGCTGGCCTTGAAGTCAGAAAGATGAGTTCAATTCCTGAGCAGATACTTTGTAGCTGTGTGACTCCCATTAACTCATTGAACTTAACTCAGTTTTAGTTTCCTCATGTGTGAAATGGTAACAATATCAACCTTGCAGGATTAATGGACGGTCAAGTGAGATAACCTATGCAAAGTACTTTGCAAACCAACGAAGCTGGAGAAATTAGGAGGTGCAATATAAATGCTTTATAGAAGCGAGCTATTGTTGTCCTACCTTGTAGTCTGAGAAAGACTATGGGGAAGCTTGCAGCTTGCAGGTTTACTTGCCCATGGGCGCACAGCTGATACACAAGAGGCAGGAAGAGAAGTCAGGTCTGTTATTTTCCAAGGTCAGTCCTTAACCAAACATCCCATGCTGCCTCTCCACACCTGTTTTTGGCATTCTGGACATTTTAGACTTTACATAGAGAGAGACTGAACATGACCAAATGAATTTAATTTTTTCTTAGACTGTGTAAAGAGCTCAACACCAGAGGGAGTGTGATGAAAGAGACTGTGTAACCTACAGTGTTCATTTCCACCACTGATTCTTTATCTTGTAATTTCAGTCACACTCCATTAAGCCAGTAATCCTTCCCTTCAGCTAGTTTGGAAGACAGTGTCCTCAATACGCAAACCATTAGCTAGGATCTGGAGTCAGGCTGATAGGACCTTCACAGAGGGTGTTCTCTGGGAGTGGCAAAACCCTTGGACCTTGACTCAGCAGTATCAAAAGCAGAGAGCTGTGCTGGAAAGGGAACTGAATTTGATACTTCCATCTGCAACTGACTTTGGGTAATTTATTTCTCTGGGACTCAGTTTTCCCATCTGCAAAATGAGAATTATAATCATTGCCCTGTTTACCTTACAAGGTTGTCGATCAATCAATCAATATGCTAACTAGCGTTTATTAAATGCCTCTGTGTCAGGCACTGTGCTAAATACTGGGGATATAAAAACAAAGAATGCTCCCTGCTCTTAAGGAAGCTCTTTTAATGGAGGAGAAAACTTGTAGAAAACCACGATGCAAGTGGGCAGAGAAAGCCTTATTTGCAGAATATGAAATGGTGGGGACGTGAAGGAAGCTGGGGAAGGAGGACGTGGGAATGAAGAAAGGTGGAGAACCTTCAAAGCATGGAGATTGGCCAGTGAAAATGCTTGAGTTGGTAGACGGAATGTCCCATTCCAGGACCAGCAAGGAGACCAGTGTCTCTGGACTGGAACAATAGGAAGGGACCAGGTTATGAAGGCTTTAAAAGTCAAAGAGGATCTTATGTTTGATCCTGGGGATAATAGGGAGTCAATGGAGTTTATTGAATGTGTGTGTGTTATATGGTCAGACTTGTGCTTTAGGAAGATCAATTTGACAGCCCAGTGGAGAGCGAACTGAAGTGGGGAGAAAATGGAAGGACCAACCAGCTGGCTATTGCTATAGTCAAGGCATGGGGTGATAAGGTTGTGGACTAGGGGGATAATAATGTCAAGATATTATGAAAGTAAAAATGACAGGACTTTATCACTGCAAGGAGAGACAGGAATGAGCATACTAGTATGACACCTAGGTTACAAGCCTGGGTGACTAGGAAGATGATACTATCCTCAGCAGTAAGAAGTTAGGAATAGGGTATAGGGTTTTTTGGGACTTGAAGATATCCTTGGGATATTTGGTTCAAGATGTTGAAAAGGCAGCTAGATATATGGAATTAGAGATCAGGAGAGAGGATAGGGTTGGACAAATAGATTTTAAAAATCATCCGCATAGAGATTATTTAAATCATGGAAGTTAGTAAGATTGCTTAGTGAAATAGTAGAAAGGGAGAAGAAGGCCCAAGATAGAGTTTTTAGGACATCTGATATTATTAGACATGACCTGATTGAAGATTTAGCAAAACAGACAAGGAATTAGCTGTCAGGTAGGTAGGAGAAGAACCAGGAGAGTGTGTTGAAAACCTATGGAGAAGAGAGAGAAAGGAAACCGTATCAAAGGTTATGGAGAGATCTAGAAGAACAAGGATTGAGAAATCATTAGTAATTTCAGAGAGAGCAGTTTTGATTGAATTAGGAAGTCAGAATTGCAAAAAGTTAAGAAGAAACTTAAAAGGAAAAGAAGTGGAGACAGCTTTCTCAAGGAGTTTAGCTACAAAAGAAAAGATATTGGTTGATGGCTAATGAGGATGGACAGATTGAGTGAAGGTTTTTTGAGGATGGGGGAGAGAGACATGAGTGTGTTTATAAGGTGTAGGGAAGCAACCAGTAGTTATGGATTAGGTGAAGATTAATGAGAGTGGGAATGACAAAGAGGGCAATCTACAAGAGAAGATGGGATGGAATTGAATCATGGATAATGTAGAGTTCAACTAAAAAGTATTTATAAGGCACTTACTTGTTTTTGATAATTTGTCAGCCACTTGTGCCAGGTGCTGGAGAATACAAGACAAAAAAAAAATAGTTCTTGCCTTCAAGGAGCTTACATTCTATCAGAAAATGATTTGTAAAATGTAAAGTCCTTTGGAAACATGAATATAATGCTATCTTCTTTTTCTTCTGGTTACCAATAGCCTCTTGTTTTCATCACATTGCTGTGTTAGTCCAGAAATTTATCCTTTCTAGCTGTCTTTCTCTTCCTAAATAAGACTGATCTGGATGTGGCTCAGTTAGGACAATACATCTAAAACCAGGTCATATACTTTACATTAACATAGTTTACTTGTTAAAGTGTTATAAAGTATTTCCACCTCAATTCTCTCAAGACCAGCTTCACAATAAACCTGTAAAGGAGAGCAAACATTATTGTTTCTTTTTATAGGGGAGAACATTAAGATTTTGGCAGATTAAATGCCAGTCCAACTTCTTGTCCAAGCTAATTGGTGAGAAAATTAAAGCCAGGAGTGTGTTGATAAAAGTTTAATCTGCATTATTTTGTAAATATTGACAACTGAGAAAACAAAACAAAACAGAACAATTAAACCCTGATATATAGGTTGCTGTTTTCTTAAGTGTAAAATAGTTTGAACAGCACATTTCATATAAGAACCTAACTCTCCAGATTCCTACTTAGGACTCATTCAACTACACTAGAGGTACGTAATCTTCTAAGAATGTGAGGGGGGGGGGATGACATCTTTCATCAGCCTTGATTAGCATTTTCTTCAGAATATTATTTTGAGGAGTCCAAGGCTTTTCCAGATCGTCAAAGGGATATGTACCAAAAATGGGTTGGTAAGAACTCCTGGCCTACACCAAAGACCATTTTGATTTCCCCCATCTCAGAAAGCATATTTCTTACAAACCATCCTCACCAGCTCATTTTTAGTAGTACTTTTATTTTTTTTTAAATTGGAGTACATTTCATATCTGGTCTGATCTCAATATCCTTTTCTTGTTTTCAGACAAAAAGTTCGTAAAGTCTAACCTATTTCACCTGTATTTTAAGTCTCCTCTTGTTGGCACATTAGTGGAGGTGAGAAACAGTTATACTTATTATATCACAAACTTAATGAGGATGCACCTGTGATTTCATTGATATAAATGATATGGTGCAGCCCTTAGGAAGGATGTAAAAATAATTCTAAGGTCACCTGGCCTTGGGAATGATGTATTTAGAAATGATACATTTCTTCCTTTAGCCTGTCCCAATTTACTCTGTATGACCAGAATGCTTAGCCCACAAATATTGCTGGCTGTCAGATAACAGACTGTTGCTTAGTAAGAATGGTGTTTGAGGTGCTTAAAGTTAACAAATGCAGAACAAAATTGGAGGAGGCCACTTTCTCTACTCACTTTTCAGATCTAAAGACACACCTCCGGAAAGTGGCCCCTTGAGCTTTGTCGATAAAACTATGAGATTTGAACCTGCACACAAAATCAGAACCAGATCACTCCTGAAATCTGCCTCTAAGCCATACAACTCGCATTATCAATGACATGAAGCACCTGGTCTCTCTAACTTTTCCTTATAAATTCACCTTCCTACTCTTGGTTCTTTGCTAACTTTTTTGGAACTTAGCTCATTGCTAGTAGCATAAATAAATCTTTGCCCCTTAACTTAGAGACAAACTGAGCTTGTGAATTCTTTTACCATACCTGTGTCACTGACCTGGGGATCTTTATATTGTTGGGGTATCAAAGACCTTAAGATAAGGACTTCTTGATAAGGAAATGCTCTCTCCCAATGCAAGGCAACTTTGAGAATGGTCTGAAATATGGGAGAGGCCAATGTATGTCTGAAACAAGATTTGAACTGATGTCTTCCTTTCTTAAGTTTTAAAATTCTTACTTGTCAGTCTTTATATTAAAATGTCCATGGCTTAGCATTCTCTTTGATAATAGCTGCTATGCACAGAAGGCTAGATTTGGAGGCAGAAGGCCCAGGATTACATCTGGGTTTTAAAGTCTGCTTCACCTCTGTGCTTGGTTTTCTTTTCTTTCTTTTTTTTTTTTTTCTGGGTAATGCATTTTATTTAATATTTTTATTTTTTCCCAGTTGCATTTAAAACAATTTTTTACATTTGTTTTTAAAATTTTGAGTTCTAGATTCTCTGCCTTATCTCTACTCCCAGTCCCCATTAAAGAAAGCACATGTGAAGTTATGCAAAACATTTCCATAAAAGTCATGTTGTCAAAGAAAACATAGATCTCCCCCCATCTCAAAAAAAATAAAATTAAAAAAATAGTTTCTCTTAGTTTTCAAAATGGGGATAGGTGGTGTACTGGATAAAGTAAACAACAAAAACACTCGAAACATATATTATAGCAGGGAATACTCTTAATGCAAAGATTGGATTAGATGATCATTGATGTTTCTTCCAAAACTTCAATTCTATGATTCTATGATAAAACTTCTTGAATCAACTATTTCAAAGAATTGTTGTGAGGAAATATGTTTGTAAATCTTATAAACTTTTACCTGCTTACTTCACAGGGTTGTTGTGATTTCAATTCAGTAAGTGTTTATTAAATACTTATATAACACATCCAATCTCTAGCATTATGTGATACACAAACACTATGGAACTGGGAATTATTATTACTATATTATGATTTCCTTGAGCACAGGAACTATTTTTGCTTTTCTTTGTATCCCAAATACCAGCACAGTGCTTGGCACCTAGTTGGTGCTTGATAAGTGTTTATTGACTTAATTTATTATCATTAGATTTCTCCCCCACCCCATCCTGACCCTGTTGTTCAGATTATAAGGTTTTAATGAGCAATGAGGTTTTGGTTGGAATTAGAAATATTAGAGTTATGTGCTAATTATGGGTAATAAGTCTTGCCATCTTAGTTAAGTGAGCATCCCACTAGTTTTATAGGATTCTATTCCTGACAAGAACAAAGTATCCAATGAACTCTTGGTTTGTGTCTATACATTCAAACAAATCATTCAGATAATTGCTTTGGTCATTTTGCTGGGTTAGGATATAAATGCACAGCATTAGAGGAGAACCCAAATCTTTTGAAAAGAAAATTGACAGAAAATCTTTTAAAAGCTCTGAGGTTCCTTCTCAGAAAGATTCAGTGAGAGAGGAATCAATCCAGTCAAATGATCATGGTGTTTTTGTTTTTCAGACATGTTTTAGTCATGAATGACTCCTTGCCCCTAATGTACTTTTGTTTATTTATGTGAGTTCTCTGTAACAGGGTAGGGGATGAGCCATTCCTTCCTTCTGCTGACCCAAATACAATCTCTCTGATGGTAGAATGGGGAATTCTGTTAATGGTCTATTCTTTTAGTAGCAAATTTAGGGGAATGGGAGGCTCCATGACACAAGTCCCAGATGCCTTTTGCCATTGGCTTATAAACTTCTGGAAAGCTAAAGTCCTGAAACATTATAGTCCCATTTTCTTAAACTTTCCATAACACCAGTGACTAGGTTGTGGAGTATGGCCTGAGGAGTTACCATAAATGTAAAAAGTGAGAAAGTTATTGACCTCAAGTATGTGAGGGTATATGGAGAAAGAAAAGCTAAGTATTAAGTACATGTTTTTCCCTTTCTTGTTAATAACATAACTTCCTATTTATTTATTTTTTTCTGTTTATTTAATATTTTGTTTTTCCTAGTTACATGTAAAACAATTTTTAACATTAAAAAAACTTTGAGTTCCAGATTCTCTCCCTTCTTCTTTTCTCACTCCTCTCTCCACATTGAGAAGACATATGTGAAGTTTTATAAAATATTTCCATAAAAGTCATGTTGTAAAAGAAAACATAGGTCTGCCTTCCCTCCAACAAAAACTCTCATGAAAAATAAAGTAAAAAAAATGTATGCTTCAGTCTGTATTCAGACACAATGAGTTCTTTCTCTGGATATGGATAGCATTTTTCATCATAAGTCCTTCAGAGTAGCCTTGAATCATTGTATTGTTGAAAACAGCACAGTAATTCATAGCTGATCACCCACTATTGCTATTATTTTGTACATAATAATTTCACTTTAATTTTACTTTGCATAAGCTCATGGAAGACTTTCCAGATTTTTCTGAGAGCATCCTGCTCATCATTTCTTATAGAACAATAGTATTCCATCATAATCACATATCACAATTTATGCAGCTATTTATTATGTATTCAGCTATTCCCAAATTGATCCCAAATTTCTAATTCTTTGCCCTGAGAAAAAAGCTATTATAAAATATTTTTGCACATACAGATCCTTTTCCTTTTAAAAAAAATCTTTTTTGGGATATATGCCTAGTAGTGGTATTGTTGGTTAAAAGTTTGCATGATTTTATAACCCTTTGGGCATAGTTCCAAATTGCTCTACAGAATGGTTGAATCAGTTCACAATTCTACCAACAATGCATTCATATCTTATTTTTCTCATATTCCCTCCAACATTTGCCATTTTCCTTTTCTGGCCCATTAGCTAATCTAATAGGTATGAAATAGTATCTCAGGATTGCTTTAATTTGCATTTTCCAATTAATAGTGAATTAGAGTATTTTTTATAAAGCTATAAATAGTTTGATTAGTTCATCTGAAAACTGTTCATATCTTCATCATTTGTCAATTGGGGAATGGCTCTTATTTATTTTTTTTGAGGTATTTTTTAAAATAACTTTTTATTGATAGAACGCATGCCAGGGTAATTTTTTACAGCATTATCCCTTGCATTCACTTCTGTTCCGATTTTTCCCCTCCCTCCCTCCACCCCTTCCTCCAGATGGCAAGCAGTCCTTTACATGTTGAATGGGTTACAGTATATCCTAGATACAATATATGTGTGCAGAACCGAACAGTTTTCTTGTTGCACAGGGAGAATAGAATTAGAAGGTATAAATAACCCAGGAAGAAAAACAAAATTTCAAGCAGTTTATTTTCATTTCCCAGTGTTCTTTCTTTGGGTGTAGCTGCTTCTATTCATCTTTGATCAGTTAAAGCTCTCTTTATCGAAGAGATCCACTTCCATCAGAATACGTCCTCAAACAGTATCATTGTTGAGGTATATAATGATCTCCTGGTCCTGCTCATTTCACTCAGCATCAGTTCATGTAAGTCTCGCCAGTCCTCTCTGTATTCATCCTGCTGGTCGTTCCTTACAGAACAATAATATTCCATAACATTCATATACCACAATTTACTCAACCATTCTCCAATTGATGGACATCCTTTCATTTTCCAGCTTCTAGCCACTACAAACAGGGCTGCCACAAACATTTTGATGGCTCTTATTTTTTATAAATTTGACTCAATTCCCTCTATGAGAAATGAGGCCTTCATCAGGGAAATTTGTTTCAAAATTCTTTTCATGATTACTGCTATTAGATGTATTTTTCCCTGAATAACATCCCTTGCTATCTATACCTCTTTGCAGTTTATAGAGCAGGTTTTTGAGGCTACCTTTATTTGATACTGGGAAAGTCACTTTACCTGCTTCTTAGCTCAGTTTCTTCAGCTGTAAAATGGGAATGATAATAGCACTTATTTCATAGGATTGTTGCAAAGATCAAATGAGATTATATTTTTAAAGCACTTAGTAAAGTACCTTACACATAGTAAGTGCTTAATAAATATTTGTTTCTTTTTCTTATCTTATATTTGTGAAATTGATTTTTTATGTAAGCACAAGACTTTACATTTATTTTATTGAATTTCACTTATTAAATTTAGTGCAATACTTGTCAACATATTTTTTTTTAGTACATTGCCTCTGTTTCCCAGTGTGTTAGCTATCCATCTTAGCTTTGTATCCTCTGTGAATTTGGTGAGCACATTACCTATGCCTTTATCCAGTCCTTGATCAAGATGCTAAACAGTACAAGGTCAAGCATAGGTCTCTGGTATTCTCCACTAGAGAATATTTACCATGTTGACATTAAACCACGAAGCACTATTCTTTGACTCCAGCTATTCAGCCAATTCTGAATCCATTGGAATCCACACTTATTAGCTGTTGCAACCTTGGGCAAGGCTTGGCCATAGTTTCTCCATTTGTAAAATGCAGAGATTGGTAATTAGTGCTAATGGTGACCTCTATGGTTCCCTTCAGTTCCAAGTCCTATGCTTCTATTATCCCAGTCTAATAAAATTAAAGTATAAGTCTCTTTCCCCCCCCCCCCCCCCCGCCCTATATGTTCTAGAGAAGGGTACTATTAGACACAAATAGGCATATATAAACATATAATATATATGCACACACACACATATATATCTGTAAAATTGTTCTATTTATCTGTTCTTTGGGTGCAGATAGCATCTTTCTTCATATGTCCTTTATAGTTAATTTGAGTATTTATAATAACCAAAATGAGTTATTTGATTAAAATCATTTAAAGACAATATTGCTATTGCTGTATGCAATGTTATCTTGCTTCTATTAATTTCACTTATTATTTCATGCAAGTTTTTCTGTGTTTTTCTAAGATCATTGAGCTTATCATTTCTTATAAAAACAGTGATATTCCATTATTTATTGCCTTTCCAACATTTAGAGGATGCAGTGTTAAGAAAATTGTTTTTGATATAGTTGCTTTTGAAACAAATACTGGATTGTGAAGGGTGGGATTGTGGGGAAAATTCACCTTGTTATATAATACCCCGGGGTCAAAAACTTAACTGAATTTTCATTGTGGACTACAGGAAAGGCTCAAGAATTATCTGCCTATGCAATCAATCTGGGTTCCCCAATCAATCTATTTATCTGTCTAGGGAAGGAATTCATCTGCCATCAAGCAAAATTTGCCATCTTTCAAGCAAGGAAGTGTCTCTCTATGCTTCTCAGACCTTGGCTTCCTTATAATCACAACGGTATTGTCTGGGCATTACCTAAACTTAAAATAGTTTTCTGCTTGACTATATAATTCAAAATTTTCAATTTAAATCAATTTAAATTTAGATGTGACAGACCATCTGGCCTATCCCTTCCATTCATAGAGAGGGAAAATGGGGAAATGACAAGGGAAGTGACTTGCCTAAGAACATAGAGTTAACAGTTGAAATTTAATATTAATAACTATTATTTACATGGTACTTTAAAGCTTATAAATGTACCTCTTTTCTCATTTTAATCCCCCAACAGCCCTATGAAGCAGTTATTAGGATCTTAAAATCATCAATTTAGAGCAGGAAGGGACCTCTGAGTCATATACTGCAACTTTCTCATTTTACAGATGAAGAAACTGAGGCAGAGAGAAGGGAAGTATAAGTGTAAGCTTAAAAGTGTACAGGTAGTTAAATGGCAGAACTGGCATTCAAAATGAGGCTGAGCCTATCATCTTTCCACTTCACTGGATCACTTCCACTTAGGTGATAGGTATAATTGCCTCAAATTTAGTCAATTAACAAACTTTATCAAGCCCTTTCTATGTATCAGGCACTTCACTAAATTCTGATGATCCAAAGAAGGACAAAGACATCGTCCCTGCTTGTGTGGAGCTCACATTCTAATGAAGGAGACAATATATAAATAACTATATAAATACAAGATATATATATATATATAGAACAAAAGGTAAATTGACGATTTTACTATTAAAATTGATACTTTGTGGAAATATGTATAGAAGAATTGCACATATTTAACATATTAGATTACTTGCTATTTAGGGGAGGGAGTGGGAGGGAGGGAGAAAAAATTTGGAACACAAGGTTTTGCAAGGGTGAATGTTGAAAACTATCTTTGCTTATATTTTGAAAATAAAAAACTATTATTTAAAAAAATAATGACACTTTGAGACATTAAGGGAGTTTCTTATAGTTATATAGCTAGTATTTGTCAGAGGCAAAATTTGAACCCATCTTGAATATTGTAACCCCAAGTTACTATAATGTTTGCACTGCATTTAGATTTAAAAGTAGACTCTTTTGGGGTTACTATCATCTGGGGGCAAGACTAATGATCTTAAGTCTTAATTTGTACTCAACTATTTCCTTGATTTCTGGAGGAAATGTAAATGGGAGCTAAAAGTAAGAATAATAGGTTGAGTTTCCATAGTACCATCTAGTTCATAAAGGATTTCTCTCCATGACAACATGGAGGAAATGAGGAAATGAATAGAATAGAATATTTCCTAAGGCAAGGTAAACTAGGGAACTGGAGAGCCCTGAAATCCTTAGGAACTGCTAGTTAAGAAGGTTGGTTCTGTGACACATGTGAAATATATACAATCTTCCTTTTATGGATCTCTCCCAATATCATCAAAGCAGCAGGTAGACTTGCCCCTTCCTGATGCTTTAGACTATATGTGGCTGCATTGTGCAAGCTCCTATCCCCAGGTTAACTTTAAGGTTCATTTTAAATTGGTTTCATCTGGGTAACATTTTGGACTCATTACTCACACAGTATGATTTTGAGTCAGATCTGTCCTGTCCACTGAAACAAATTATTCTTTGAAAGAACACTTCCTGCGTTTGAGGTAATTCAGCATTGCCTCCCCACAAGGAGTCAGATTTTGTGGGAAATTTCACAAATATGGTCTTCAAATATAAGAAGGATTACTTTGTGAAATAAAGATTACCCAATGGACAGAATCAGGAGCAATAGATATGAAGTCAAAGAGGGGCAGATTTTGGCATGACTTAAATTGTCAACAATTTAAGCTGAGTTGAAGAATTCCCTAATTAGTGGCTTTTAAACAGTTAAACGACCACTTATTTAGTGGACATGTGATAGAATTGTTATTTCAATTAGGAGTTGGATTGGATCACTCCTGTGACCATTCCTTCTGACTCAAGTTGGTGCAGTGGGTACAGAAGTGGACTTAGGATCAGGAAGGTCCGAATTTAAATTCAGTCGCAAACACATGAATGCCCCTATACAAGTTACTTATACTCTAAATTTGCTTTAGTTTTCTCAGCTCTAAAAGGGAGTAATGATAGCACTTCCCAAAGTTGTGAGGATTCAATGAGATGACATTTTTAAAGCACAACACAGTACCTGGCACATAGTAGGTGTGTTAAAACATTTGTTTCCTTCCTTTTGTGATTTTATAGCTCAAAAGGGCCAATGGGCATGGGAACATTCTGATTTAGAATCTCTTTCTCTCATGAGCACATTGTCTGGGATTTCAAATCTACCAGGTCAGCCATTAGGAAATTATTCTTTTCCATCTCTAAGGCAATGAATGTAACCACTGCTTTCCCCTGGAGGAATATAAACCAAGTTGGTTGGAAATGCTTTTCTTCCTTAGAGGGACATGCACTATGATTAGTAGGGAAGGATGGGGTCAGTGGCCACAAAGTAGATAAACCTTCTTTATTTTAATGAGCTGAAGCATTGAGGTGGTGTTTTGAATTATAGTAACAAGAAGGTTGGTTTTGGAGACAGATAACCTGGGTTCGAATCCTGGTTACATCTACTGCTTACTATTTCTCTGCCTCAGTTTCCTTATCTGCAAAAATGAGAGGTTTCACTCAATACTTCCTAAATCTATAATCTTGGTGAATTTTAATGTAGTTCCAAACTTATTATATCTGGTGGCCTTATGTGTTGCTCTTGGGGATCAGTTGTGGATGACTGACCACTGTCAGGGTAGACTGCAGTATTATGAAGTTCATGGATTTGGAGTTACAAGGGATCTTAAAGGCTATCTAGTCTAACTTCACTTCAGATGGGGAAAATGAAATCTGGAGAAAAGAGGTCCAGGATCATACAGATAGCTGATAGAAGTGAGATCCACTGATTCTATCTAATTCTGCACTCTTTTTCTAGTGTCTATGAAAACTGGATTATATTACAGCAAAGTGGTTTGAGGATTAGTTGAATAACATGACAGAATAGAGTCATTAATGGATGATTATAAACTTAGAAATTAAAAGAAGTTGTTAGTGGAGTGAGCCATGCATCTGTGTTGGGCCTTTTGAAGTGTTTATCAATCTAAGTATTGGGGCACAGGGAACAAGACCCAAAAGGATTGTCCTTCATGCTTGAAAAGGACCCAAATGACATCACAATGTTGGGGTTAATGTCCAGTATGTCCAATTGTGGCTGACTAGACTAAGAGGAACTCAGAAGACTCTACCACTGGTTGGGTCCAAAGAATCCATCTGAATATTTTGGATAGAGATGTCTCTAAAATTGTACAACTCATGTTTCTTTGGAGCTCCCACAATTCTAGTTTGCTCACAGAGCACAATGTTTTCTTTGATGCTGGTACAGCATGCTGCATGGACATGCTAGTACCTCCCATGTCTCACAATCAATACCAAATTGCTTCAGAGAGACCATGATAGCATCCTTGAATTGCTTCTTCTGACTGTTGTGAGGAATAGGTGTCAGGTTGTATGACAAAATTCTAACAGGCTACAATGATGGAAATCTATTAGAGAGAAATGTAAAATCCACACTTAGGTTAGAAAAGTCCATTCTACAATGGATGAGACCTTAGAGGTCACTACCAACTGTCAGGGGCCTCAGTGATATGGAAAGATAAATGTCAATGGCAGCACAAGGTTTTCAACTGAGGAGATGAGTAAATGTTATGTAAAAGAAGAAATAGGGAAATCATAGGGAGAAGAGGTTTTGGGAAAGGATAATCAGCTTAGATTTGGTCATGTGGAATTTAAGATGCTGGTAATTGGACATCTAGGCAGAAACATTTGGAGATAACCTTTTATTTATTTACTTAATTACTTATTTACTCATTTAATTAATTAACTCATTTATTCAGTCATTCACTTGTTCATTCATTTGTTTGTTTATTTATTTTTCTGTACAAAAGCAAGACATTAAACCTAAGTTATATTCATGGCATTTTTCTCCTGCTCATAATCTTCTTACTGCCATTGCTGCTCCTGGCTTGTTTTTTTTCTTCTATCATCTTCCCTTTTCCATTCCACAGTGTCCTCTGGCTAGTCAGTTAAAACTCCAATGAGGCCATTATGTGAGGAAGTTGTTTTCATAATCAAGATTGCCTATTTGGGAAATTTGCCAAAAGGGACTGTGTTAACTTTGTTTTTTAATAGAGAAGCCAGCTTGCTCTGGAAGCTAACTCAAGAAATTAAAGGCTTTAAAAACAAATAAATAACAATAATGACTCTTAAAGGACCTCAGTATTGAAAGAGAATGGAGATTGATGTAGGGGTTACTTTTCCCTTCAACTCACCAGCTTAGTTTAGCACCTACCTGAGCTGCTCACCCCATCCAGAAAAAGATTTCTTAACTTCTTCAGTATTAGGGATCCCTTCGGCAATATGGCGAAGTCTAGGGATCACTTCTCTGACTCCTGTTTTTAAGTGCAGAAAATAAAATACATGGAATCACAAAGGAAACCAATTATATTGAAATAATTATTAAATTAATTATCATCATCATTATTATTATAATTATCAAAATATTTTTTAAAAAGCAAGTTCACAGATCTTAGGTTAAGTGTTTCTATTTTAGAACATACCTAGAGTACTGTATTTAGTTCTGAGTACTAATTTTAAGTGGGACATTGATCAACTAGAGACTAATCAAAGTACAGCAAGAATTGTGAAGTGAATCTATACCACATTGAGGTGAGCTTGAAAAAAGCTGAAAATAGAAGGCCTTAATCCAGAGGAGGAGGAGGACTGTGTGTGTGTGTGTGTGTGTGTGTGTGTGTGTGTGTGTGTGCATTATCTCTCAGAGAAATTATACTACATCCATGCTTTGGGTGGAAGTTAGACTGTGATATTTGACATCTCACATCAGATTCTGGGATACTACCATAGACATATTGCTGCTCTAAGCAGAGGCCATTTTAAAAGTAATGTGAGATGGTGCATCTGCTTGCTTTTTGGGGGAAAGTTTAGCTGGTTTGGAATGAGAAAAAACTAACATACATGCTATAATTTGAAAGCAATAAAGGCAATAAAAATGATAAATGGACCTGTCTTCACAGAATGAGCCTGAAAGAACAATAACTATGAAATGAGCAAGAGTGTAAGGCTAAGCATTATGGTCTGATGTCGGTGATTTATATTCTGATCATTTGACCTAAGTCTCTTCTATGTAAGAAACTGCGGATTATAGTATACAAAGATAAAAAAGAGATCCCCCCTTCACTTAGAGAACTTAATTTTTTTCAATGAAAAATATTTATTTTCTTGATGGACTAATGAGACATTCAAGTGGATACATGGGTTGGGCACATCGGGAGATGGGAATTAAACAAATATATATATGACTATTGTGCTGCTTGCCCCAGGTATGAAATTCCTAATTATGATATTGTATATCATTATGTATCATACATCAAATACAAAGCACTATAGAACTTCAGAAGAGTAATTGATCTCAATCAATTGGAGGATCTACAAAATTGTAGAAGTGGTAGCAGAAGATGATGATCTTTCCTGATTTTCCTAATGAAATCTAGAATGTGTCTCTAGGTTAGCTATAGATTTTTTTCTTTTTTTTCCTCCCTAAGGGATTGGAAAGAGGCACCCAGAGTCAAAATGTTATGAATACTCTCAGTTGACAGAACTCCTTCTCTCCTAGTAATGAGGTCCAAGAAAGGGTAGATAGCAATATTCTGATTTTTACTTTAAATGAGCAGCATCCCCTTTCTTAAAATAAAATCTGGAAATGTTAGCCTATCCCACAGGCATCCCATAACAAAAAGCTGCATCTCTAAAACAAATTCTGAAAGGGAAGAAATTATTTATCCCATCTGTATATTTAAATATACACTAAAAAATTACGCAGAATTTACTATAACCTTTTAAATATTTAAATTTTAATTAAATTTAATTAAATATTTACATTTCATATATTTCTTTTAATTAGAACATATTGCTCTATTCAATCATCATTTTTGTCTTTCTTTTCAAAACTTTTGTCATTTCTTTCTCTTGAAAGGATCTCCTGATTCTTTCACAAGTGTGTAATATCTGAGAATTCTACAGTTTTGATGGCAAGGAAAGACTAACACTAATGAAAAAAAAAGAAAACAATACAAGAATAGTAGAAGGATATATAGAAAACAATATAAGAACAGTAGAAGGATATATTGGCTTGCCATTGTAGGTTTTATATTCAAGCCAAAATTTGTTTTTTTCCTTTTTTTTTTTATTATAGCTTTTTATTTACAAGATATATGCATGGGTAATTTTTTAGCATTGACAATTGCAAAACCTTTTGTTCCAACTTTTTCCCTCCTTCTCCCCACCCCCACCCCCAGATGGCAGGTTGACCAATACATGTTAAATATGTTAAAGTATAAGTTAAATACAATATATGTAATCATGTCCATAGTTATTTTGCTATACAAAAAGAATCAGACTTTGAAATAGTGTACAATTAGCCTGTGAAGGAAATAAAAAATACAGGTGGATAAAAATAGAGGGATTGGGAATTCTATGTAGTGGTTCATAGTCATCTCCCAGAGTTCTTTCCCTGAGTGTAGCTGGTTCAGTTCATTACTGCTCTATTGGAACTGATTTGGTTCATCTCATTGTTGAGGAGGGCCATGTCCATCAGAATTGATCATCATATAGTATTGTTGTTGAAGTATTTAATGATCTCCTGGTCCTGCTCATTTCACTCAGCATCAGTTCGTGTAAGTCTCTCCAGGCCTTTCTGAAATTATCCTGCTGGTCATTTCTTACCGAACAATAATATTCCATAACATTCATATACCACAATTTATTCAGACATTCTCCAGTTGATGGGCATCCACTCAGTTTCCAGTTTCTGGCCACTACAAACAGGGCTGCCACAAACATTCTTGCACATACAGGTCCCTTTCCCTTCTTAAAAATCTCTTTGGGATATAAGCCCAGTAGTAACACTGCTGGATCAAAGGGTATGCACAATTTGATAACTTTTTGAGCATAGTTCCCAATTGTTCTCCAGAATGGCTGGATGTGTTCACAATTCCACCAACAATGTATCAATGTTCCAGTTTTCCCACATCCCCTCCAACATTCTGCATTATCTTTCCCTGTCATTCTAGCCAGTCTTACAGGTGTGCAGTGGTATCTCAGAGTTGTCTTAATTTGCATTTCTCTGATCAATAGTGATTTGGAGCATCTTTTCATGTAGCTACAAATAATTGCAATTTTTTTCATCTGAAAATTGTTCATATCCTTTGACCATTTATCGATTGGAGAATGGCTTGAACTATTATAAATTTGAGTCAATTCTCTCTATATATTTTAGGAATGAGGTCTTTATCAGAACCTTTGACTGTAAAAATGTTTTCCCAGTTTATTGCTTCCCTTCTAATCTTGTCTGCATTAGTTTTGTTTGTACAAAAACTTTTCAATTTGATATAATCAAAATTTTCTATTTTGTGGTCAATAATGATCTCTAGTTCTTCTT